>NC_058080.1:719202606-719802606 GCF_014858855.1 Bufo gargarizans | reverse complement strand
TTGTGTTCGAATTTGCAGTACTGTCCTGCCAAAATTGTGAGTGTTGGTAATGTATGCCTTACACCAGCGGCCCTCCAACTCCCAGCATGCCCTGATAAATGATTGCAAGGTGGGAGGTGTAGTTTCTTAACAGCTGGCCGGCCGCAGGCTTCACATCAGTGAACTGTGCCCCACCGCTCTGCATTGCAGCTGCATTCTTGACAGCTCAGCACAAGTCATTTCCTGCCGCCCCTTCATCTTACATCTTGGAATGTGTCTTCACTCTCTGCTGACTTCCATGGTTTGCTGTGCAGGTTAAAAATTGCTGAATTTAATTTACATTTTTTGTATAAAGCAGGTGTCTAAACTGCTCTATTACTAAAGCTTGTTGAATTAATTAAATACAGTATGTTGCAGCTGCAGTGTAAAGCATGGAGGACAGAACAGCAGTCTGAGCTTCTGGAGAGACATAAAGTGGGCTTTAACCCCTTAATGACCACGCACATTTTTTTCAAAATTGCATTCTAAAAGCTATAACATTTTAGTTTCTTATACCTTTTATGAGGCCTTATTTTTTGCATGAAAAGTTATAGTTTTTAATGCACCATTTTGGGTACATATAATCATTGATTAACACCAGCTATCTGTCTTAGGCTTAGTTCACACGAACGTGTGTGATCTGTGGCCGTATTGCGGCCCGCAAATCGCGGGTCGCAATACACGGCCACAGTTCCGTGTGCATTCCGATTCACGGATGCGGACCCATTCACTTCAATGGGTCCTCAAATCCGGAATAGCGGAACGGCCGCACGGGACGGGACCCCTCGGAAGCACTACGGAGTGCTTCCGTGGGGTTACGTCCCGTACCTCCGTTCCGCAAAAAGATAGAACATGTCCTATCTTTTAGCGGAACGGGCGGATCGCGGACCCATTAAAGTGAATGGGTCCGCGATCCGATGCGGCTGACCTACGGCCGGCGATCGTGCATTGCGGCCCGCTGTTTGCGGGCCGCAGCACGAGCACGGGTCACACACGTTCGTGTGAACTCGGCCTTAAACCCTCTTTGTTTACATCAGTAAAAAGGCGTATTGGTGGTCACTAAGGGGTTAAACTACCCAGATGGTGTCAGGAACCCGGGGACGTCCTCTCCCCCAGGGGTCGGATGGTACGGCATGGGGGACGGGCCTCCCTTCGGCCTGGCAGACCCATGGGCGCCCCAGCAGCTACTGTGTACGTGCGCAGTACACGGTCTGCGCATGAGATGTGCATGCGCCCATTTAGACATTAACTGTGGGCCTTGCTGGGGGAGGTTCCTGGCCAAAACACCTCACCTCCCCTGCCATTGGCCCGCGGGAGAGGAAGCCTCCTGGTCGTCTCGGAGACCAGGGGGCCGACTTGCACCCCCTGGCTATAAAAACCTGACCAGAGCTTGGCTAAGTTATTCCACCTTATGGTGAGACATATGAAGCCTCCTAGCGGTGCCTTGTTAGCGGTTTCCTGCTGACTTCCCGTGTACCGACCACCGCTTCTGACGCTGTGCCTCCCGCCTCGACCTTGGATTTTGCCTAACTACTCTTTTGGATTGGCATTTGGTACCTTGTTTTCTGGCTGCTACCCGCCAGTGCGTTCCCTCCTCGCTGTTCTCCCTCAAGCTCACGTGTCAGAGCTTGACATAATAACTCAGCCCACCATGGAACCTGCAGGAGCCGCAGACGCCATCACGGCCCTCTCTCAACAGATGAGACTGATGACACAAGCATTCCAGGATATTCAGACGAGTCACGAGCATCTGTTCCAAAGGGTGGTCGCAGAGGAGTGACGTAGCGCAGAAGCTACTGCACTGCCACCCTCACCTCCACCTACTCTGGCACATGCTGTAGAAATTGTCGCCAGTGAACCATCGATCGCCCCCCCGGAGCTCTTCGCAGGCAATCGGAAGAAGTACCGCTCATTCATCGTCTCCCGTGAGCTCCTCTTCGCCCTGAAGCCACGCACGTATCCCACTGATTATATCAAGTTACGCATGGCTATCTCTCTTCTCTCAGGGCCTCCCCAGACCTGGGCACACCAGTTACTTCAGGCCGATGATCTGGTGCTCTCTACTTGGGAGTCCTTTATCACTGCCATGCAGAGGCTGTATGATGAACCGCTCCAGGCCTCCACCACCAGGAGTACTCTGCGCAATCTCCGCCGAGGCAGACGTCCAGTAAAGAACTATATTACCAAGGTCCGTGAGGTCGACCCGGAGACCGGACTAAACGAGATCGCTCTCATAGACCAGTTTCGGATCGGACTATCGGAGCCCTTGAAGGAAGAGCTCGCCTGCGTCGGAGTACCCGATACCCTAGAGTCCCTGATGCGGCAGGTCACCCACCTGGACCGACGCTTCCGCAAGAGGCGTCAGGAGAGGCAGCTGACACAACACCCACCGGCACGACGACCGGACCTCCTGCCTCTCCCAGTGCAGGTTCCTGCGCCTACACTCGGAGACTTCACCCCGGAAGAACCCATGCAGATTGGGGTTGTTCGTGGCCCCCTTTCTGCGGTCAAGAGGACCAGATGGCGGGCACTGCGTCTGTGCCTATACTGCGCCAAACCAGGCCACTTCTTGAAGGACTGCCCCACCAAACCTCCGGCAGGTAGGCCAGATGTATCTCCACCCTGGGTTACCCCTCCAGTGTAAAACCAGTCATCTCATCTTACCATCCCTGTTTTCCTACAGTTGGACAAGAATGGCATTAACCTCTCTGCCATCATCGACTCGGCGCCAGCAGCTGCTTCATGGACAAGGACCTGGCCCTGCAGTTGGGGATTCCCCTGCGCCCGAAGAGTAATCCATCCCAGCTGCACATGGTGGACGGCAGCACCCTCCAGACCGGTCCCATCGCCATGGAATCCCATCCATTGCTCCTCCGCATCGGCAACCATCACTCCGCACGAGTCACTTGGGATATCGTGTCTTCTCCATTGTTCCCTGTCATCCTGGGTATCACCTGGCTCCGGAAATACAATCCTCTGATTGACTGGGCCACTGGATCTGTCACCTTCCACTTCCTTCCCAGCTCCGTGGAGAGCGTTCTTTCCATCAACAAACCTCCTACGACCCTGGGTAACCTTGAGCCCACCCTGCCAGACAAATACCAGAAGTTCGCGGATGTGTTTGAGAAAAAGGGTGCTGATAGCTTGCCTCCCCACAGGCCGTATGATTGCCCTATAGACCTACTCCCTGGGGCCCCGTTGCCATACGGGCGCCTGTATAGTCTCTTGGAACCAGAATCCAAGACCCTGAAGGAATATATAGATGAGAGCCTGGCAAAGGGATTTATCCGCCCTTCTACTGTACTTCTCCCAACAGGGCCGGTATCTTTTTCGTGGAAAAAAAAAGGCGGCCTCTGCCCCTGTGTGGATTACAGGGCTCTCAATGATATCGCCAAAAAGAACTGGTACCCGCTTTCCTTCATTCCGGACTTATTGGATAGGGTGAAGGACGCCAGGTTCTTCACCAAAATCGACCTCCGGGGGGTCTACAATCTCATCCGCATTCGGCAGGGCGATGAATGGAAGACGGCCTTTCACTCACGATTCAGGCACTACGAGTATCTCGTAATGCCCCAGCCACGTTTCAGCACTTCGTCAACGACGTGTTCCGTGACCTTCTCGATTCCCATGTGGTAGTATATCTAGACAACATACTCGTCTTCTCCCAGACATTGTTGCAACACTATAAACACGTCAAGTCGGTCCTCCATCGCCTCCAGATACATCAGCTTTACGGGATACTGTAAAAGAGCACCTTTGAGGCAACGTCCATCGAGTTCCTTGGCTACATTCTATCCCGAGGCCGGGTGGAGATGGACCCCAGGAAGATCCAGGCAGTCCTGGAGTGGCCCGTCCGCCGGATGGTCCAACAATTCATTGGCTTTGCCAATTTCTATAGTCGGTTCATCCAGGGATTTTCGGCCATCTGTGCCCCCATCGCGGCACTAACCAAGAACGGCACAACGTTTACATGGACCCCGAAGGCCCACCAGGTGTTCCAGCGCCTTAAACGCATGTTTATACAAGTGCCTGTCTTGGCACAGCCAGATGCCGCTCACCCATTCTATTTGGAGACGGACGCCTCCGAGGGGGCGGTCGGAGCAGTGCTCTCCCAGTGCCGAGGGGAGAAGCAATTGTTACACCCCGTAGGCTTCTACTCGCGCAAACTCACCGGGGCTGAACACAATTATGACGTCGGCGAGCGGGAACTACTCACCATTAAGAATGCCCTGGAAGAGTGGTGGCACTTACTCGAGGGAGCAGAAAATCCGGTGTTGGTCTATACAGGGATCCTCACAAATAGGAGTGTCAGCCCATAGCATCATATATTGGCTGCACGCCACTAGATATGAGCTTCTTTGAGGTTTCCCATGCACTGTAGATGAACAAGACAGAATAATCAGTTAAATCTCTGCTTTCCGACATAAATGTTCTCTGCAGGAACAGCCTGCTGGATCAGTTAAATGCAGGTGTGAACCTACCCTTATTCAGTTTTACCATATAGGACATATGGAAAAAACGGAGCAGTATTGAAGTAAATAAAGCACTTGGTGAGATAGAAAACACACACTGTTAGGGCTCATGCACACGATTCACGAATTCAAGTCAATGCGTCCGCAAAAAATACAGAGCGCACATGGAACACATTCGTATTTCATCCGTATTTTGCGGATCCATACTGTAGAAATGCTATGCCCAGCCCATCTTGCTCATGTGTTTGGTGAATAATAAGTTACTGTTTCCGATCCACAAAAAACGGATCGCATACGGAAACCATACGGATATGTTTTGTGAAATATTGGAACGGAAGAGGACTTAAATCAGAGAAAAGAAAACCTCAGATACGGAACAACGGATCAGTGAAAAAACAGACCGCAAAACAGCAACGGTTCTGTGCATGAGCCCTTAGGGTACTTTCACACTAGCGTTTTTCTTTTCCGGCACGGAGTTCCGTCATAGGGGCTCAATACCGGAAAATAACTGATCAGTTTTATCCCCATGCATTCTGAATAGAGAGAAATCCGTTCAGGATGTCTTCAGTTGAGTCACTGAACGGCGTTTTGAACGGAGGAAATACCGCAGCATGCTGCAGTATTATCTCCGTCCAAAATTCCGGATCAGTTGCCGGAATGCCAGATCCGGCATTACTTTACATTGAAATGTATTAGTGCCGGATCCGGCATTAAAAATACCGCAATGCCGGACCCGTCCTTCCGGTCTGCGCATTCCGGATCCATCCTTGCAATGCATTTGTGAGACGGATCCTCATCCGGATCAGTCTACAAATGCTTTCCATTTGCATGCAGATTGCCGGCGAAGGAACTGCTTGCCGGATCACTCTGCCGCAAGTGTGAAAGTAGCCTAAGGCCTTATGCACACAACCGTATTTTGTTTCCGTGTCCGATCCTTTTTTTTGTGGATAGGATGCGGACCCATTCATTTTAATGGGTCCGCAAAAAACGGACACCGTGTGCTGTCCGCATCAGTATGTCCGTTCCGTTGCTCTGCAAAAAAAATAGTGCATGTCCTATTTTTTTTCTAGTTTGCGGACAAGGATAGGCATTATTACAATGGATCTGCAAAAAAAACGGATCCGCAAAGAAAAACGGATGCCATACGGAATGTCATCCGTTTTTTTTTGCGGATCCACAATTTGCAGACTGCAAAACACATACGGTCGTGTGCATGTAGCCTAAGGCTGAATTTACACTTCAGTTATTTGGTCAGTTATTTCCATCAGTTATTGTGAGCCAAAACCAGTAGTAAAGCCTACTTAGAGATCAGGTATAATGGAAATATCTGCTCCTGTTCTGTGTTTTTGACCCACACCTAGTTTTGGCTCACAATAACTGATGGAAATAACTGACCAAATAACTGAAGTGTGAACTTAGCCTTAGCTGCAGCAGTCTCCAATTCTCTTTGCTTCCCTGACTCACCCTGCCTATCTATACTATGGCCTCATGCACACGACCGTTGTTTCATTCCGTGTCCGTTGAAAACTCGGCTAATGCACCGTTTGTCATCCGTGATCCGTGGTTCCAGTCCGTCCAAAAAATATAACCTGTCCTATTTTATTCACGGAAAACGGTTTGCGGACCCATTCACAAGTTTGTCGTCCGCGTCCATTTTTTTTCTATCATTTGCATGGCAAATGGCATGGTTTGACTTTTTTTTTTTTTTTTACTTTCCTTCATGTCTGGTGATCCTCCAAAAATAAAGGAAGACACATGGAAACGGATCACGGAACAACAGAACCCCATTTTGCTGAACGGAACACAACAACGGTCGTGTGCATGAGGCCTATGTGTGCTGTGTGCAGAATGTCCTGTGTATTCTGATAAGCAGCTTCACATTGCTCCCCCTGCCGCGTGCTTGCAAGCGCTAACGGGAAAAAAAACATCACAAGGAGGAGTCAGGGGACACAGGCTGAAGATCCTTCACTTAGGATACACTGAGACTCTGCAGTGAATTAGGAGACAACAGTCCTATGTCTCATATCTATCATTTTCTGCCCTTAGATATAATTGAGAACAGAAAAAGTGCAGTGCGATGAGACTCCCCCCCCCACCCCCCCCCCCCCCCCCTTGGTCTCTGCAAATCCAGAGGCATGATGGGAAATTTAAACTGCATTAGAGTTTGAGTACATTGCAACGAGACCCTTTCATGTAATGTTTGTCACTGGTGTCCCAATGCGACACACGACATGCAGTAACTGCGACGCAACAGTTGCAAAAACTCCAAACATGACAGGCGTGACTTTTCCTCCACTGAATTTAAGGGTATGGCTACATGTGTCACACCCAAGTATTGCAGTGTAGCAGGGCTGCCATAGCAATGAATGGGGTAACATTGTGCTGCCAGTGTGACATGCAGAACCCCCCCCCCCCCCAAAAGCACGTGCCTAAAATCACGATGTAGATGTGCCCTAATTCCAAATCACAGTTCCAAAATAGTCGCTGCGACTTCTCCCCGCTCACGCCAGGTCTAAAAAAGTGTCCGTAATATGGGGGACATTATAGACACTGGGGGCACTACAGGGGTGCCATTATAGATACTGAGGGCACTGTGTGGGTGTTCTGAGGGCACCGCAGAGGTTGGGATGCTAAAAACAAAATAACAATGAAAAATGGCTGCAAAACGGCCATCAAAAACAAACGGACGGAAAATGGATGCAGAATGTCTATGAAAAACTGACAGTGACTCCGTTTTTAATGGCAGTATGAATGTAGCCTCACATTTCTCCCAGTCTCACAGAGTCCTGTTTGTATGTCATTGTTAACTGTTGATCTTGCATTATATTCACGGGTCAGTAAACTCTGAATAAACAGTGTTATATCTTCCCCCCCCAGGAAGAGGAATTCTGCAGTGTATGGAATTATGGGAAAATGAAGAAAAAATATATATATATATTTAAATGGTAAAATTTCTCTATTTGTGTTTTAAACACTATTTTCAAAATCTCTACATGTTGTCAATGAATGGAAATATTTGCATCCAGAGGCTAGAATCTGTACTTGCCTTACAGTCACTGCTGGTGGTTTGTTACATTTGTATCCAGTCTGAAACTAACCGCCCTGGATTCCGGATGAATGGATTTTATCTGCACTGATACATTGTAACAAACTGACGGAACAAAGTTTTGTGCTGCTGATGTGGTTAGCTCACGGAGGATTGTCTAGACTGGATTCAACTGTAGCAAATCTTCAGCTGTGAGAAGTGCTAGGGCATGTATTTTACCGGTGGGTCCGCAGCATGTGCAGACTGGAAAACCACATGAGAAACCGACTTTCAGCCTCAGATTTCTGCTGCGAATTCCATAACAAATGGATGTCGGATTCTTGTAATGTCTGTTTTGACTGTGTGAACATGGCCTTAGGCCTTTTACACTGTATTTACACAGGTGTTTCACACATTGGAGCAGTTTGCAGCAAACTTCCTAATAAATTTGGGGTGCTAGAAAGCCAGAAAATAAAAATGTATGCATGCTAGCAGCAGATGGAGATATGCGCCAAAAAATGTACCATTTTCTGTCCTTTAACTTGTCTTTTGTGAACATAATGATCACTTTTCCACCTTATTTTTAACTCTTTTTTTTTTGTGCATGTGATCATTTTGTGTAAATTTTTGGTGCTGTGCATTTTACTGTATGTTTCACCCTATGGATTGCGCGTTCCACTGCGCTCCTTCTGTATGGAAGTATGAGGAAGCATTGTCTGTCCTGGAGAGTTTATCACAAGGGGAATTTATGAAGCCTGTGTTACGCGGGGGTTATGAAGAGGCGCCGGCCTCTACATAACTTCGGCTGATCCACCGCCACTTATAAATGCAAGACAGCTTCCTAGCTGTCTGACTTTTAGACCATTTCTACGCATATGGAGTGCTGTCTGCATCTTTTGCGGCCCCCATTGAAGTGAATGGGTCTGCACCTGAGCTGCAAAAAATACGCCGTTGAAAATGGTAAATAAGACGGGCCTTCCGGCCCTTCACCACCCACGCTACACCCACTTTTTTTACACCTGGCCTGAGCCGGGAGAAGTCGGTGATTGCTGCGCAAAGGACCTTGCACCGCAATCTGTGCCAGAAATTCGCCTAATTTAGGCGTATTTCTGTTAAATAAATTACCCCTATTGTGCCTTTTTTGTTGCAGTTGATAAACCTTGAGTTGCACCTAATTAAAAGAATGTAAAAATGGAATGATAAATTATGACAGTCTGTACTAATTTCTGTTCGTGAGCATGAGTCCTTAAAGGGATTGTTGTGGCGCTCCCTATTACATACTTATGGCACCCCCTTATGTTACATACTTGTTATGGAGCCCCCTGGTGTTACTCACTTGTTATGGCATCCCCTACTGTTACATACTTGTTATGGTGCCCCCTACTGTTACACACTTGTTATGGCGCTCCCTGGTGTTACACACTTGTTATGGAGCCCCCTGGTGTTACTCACTTGTTATGGCATCCCCTACTGTTACATACTTGTTATGGTGCCCCCTACTGTTACACACTTGTTATGGCGCTCCCTGGTGTTACACACTTGTTATGGCACTCCCTGGTGTTACACACTTGTTATGGCGCTCCCTGGTGTTACACACTTGTTATGGCGCTCCCTGGTGTTACACACTTGTTATGGCGCTCCCTGGTGTTACACACTTGTTATGGCGCTCCCTGGGGTTACACACTTGTTATGGCGCTCCCTGGGGTTACATACTTGTTATGGCGCTTCCTGGTGTTACATACTTGTTATGGCGCCCCCTGATGTTACATACTTGTTATGGCGCCCCCTGGTGTTACATACTTGTTATGGCGCTCCCTGGTGTTACATACTTGTTATGGCGCTTCCTGGTGTTACATACTTGTTATGGTGCCCCCTGGTGTTACATACTTGTTATGGTGCCCCCTGATGTTACATACTTGTTATGGCGCCCCCTGGTGTTACATACTTGTTATGGCGCTCCCTGGTGTTACATACTTGTTATGGCGCTTCCTGGTGTTACATACTTGTTATGGTGCCCCCTGGTGTTACATACTTGTTATGGTGCCCCCTGATGTTACATACTTGTTATGGTGCCCCCTGGTGTTACATACTTGTTATGGCGCTTCCTGGTGTTACATACTTGTTATGGTGCCCCCTGATGTTACATACTTGTTATGGTGCCCCCTGATGTTACATACTTGTTATGGCGCTCCCTGGTGTTACATACTTGTTATGGTGCCCCCTGGTGTTACATACTTGTTATGGTGCCCCCTGATGTTACATACTTGTTATGGCGCCCCCTGATGTTACATACTTGTTATGGCGCTCCCTGGTGTTACATACTTGTTATGGCGCTTCCTGGTGTTACATACTTGTTATGGTGCCCCCTGGTGTTGCATACTTGTTATGGCACTTCCAGTTTTTTTTTCTCTCAGAATGCCCACTTCATGTGTCCAGTGCCGGTGAGAAGAAGTCACCTGTAGCTCTGATTCCTATTGGCTGGATGTACAGTAGTGATGAGCGGAAGGTGCCATATTCGATTTCGACGAAATTAGTGAATATTCGTCATTATTCTAGTTATTGTGATTAATATACGATTTAAATAATCGCGTATTGCGATTGTAACTTAAGGTAACTTTCCTATTAGTTTGATATCTGGAATTAGCAAAGATGACGAATATGACGAATGTATTCGTCATATTCCTCAAAACGAATTTAACGAAATATTCTCCATCTTCGTTTTAGCTCCATATTCGTCAACCTCGCTAATTCTAGCAATCAAATAGGAAAGTTGACTATAGAGACAGCTAAGTTTTTTTAATTCGCTATGCGATAATATTACTTAGCTTTTTTTTTTATAAATAGAATAATTATAATACTTGATAATTATTATAATTCTATTTATTAAAATAAATAAGCAAAGTAATATAATCGCATAGCGAATTAAACACAGCTATCTCTATAGTCAACTTTCCTATTTGATTGCTAGAATTAGCGAAGTTTACGAATATGGAGCTAAAACGAAGATGGAGAATATTTCGTTAACTTTGTTTTGAGGAATATGACAAATACATTCGTCATATTTGTCATCTTTGCTAATTCTACCAAGCCAACCATAGTAAACCAGGTCTAAGTTTAAAACGCAATGCGATTACTTCAAGTTATATTAATCGCATTGCGATTTCAACTTAATTCTCACATCCGACAGTACATTCTAGTATGGAGGCGTTCCCATGGTGACGGGGACGCTCCATGAGCACGGAAGTCGGCAGAAGCGGCAACGGGCACTGACTGGAGCAGCCAGGAAGCCAGGAATCCTCAGGACAGGTAAGAACTACTTTTGGGAAGTGGGAAAGAAAGAAATATAACAATAATAAAAAAAAAAAATATTCGAAATAGCTAATTTATAGCACCATATTTGAAATATTCGCGAATTAGCGAAGTGCCAATATTCGCTAAAAAAATGTGCTATTCGAATATTCGCGCTCAACACTAATGTACAGTAGCAGCAATTACTGCTCCGCTCGTATACAGGAGGAAATGGGTGATTGAGCTGACCAGTGACAACTGGCAGTGGGTTTTGAAAGGGAATAAAAATAAAAATTACAGGGCCGCCTGTCACCACCAGACATCTGAGAAGCTCTGACAGATGCCTTTCAGAACCTCCTCCTTGAGCTTCCTTTGTTTTGCTTTCAGTTCCTCATCTCGTTAGCCTCTCTCAGCTGTCATATAGTTGTACTGATTGCATCCCTTTAAATTCCTCCCCATAGTGCATCAGTTTGCAGTTTATATTACTTCCTGGAGTGTGTGTGCATGCTGATCCTACTTCCCAGTCTTCTACAAGATAAGTGTTGTGCATTCATTTGTGTTTTTCTGTTTGCTGGATCCCAGGTGACCCTGACTCCCTCCGTATCTAGTGTAGGGAGCCGGTGGTCGTGTCCCCTCACTATTATAGGGTGTTCAGGTGTTATACAGTCGAGGTACGAGGATATGCGATCATCTACCATTGGGATTTTCGCATAGGCTGAGCAGTCAGGGAGAGTGCCAGGTCTGATGCAGGGGTCTCCCTTTTTGTTCCTTAGTTTTGGATCCAGTGAGTCGTATATGCATTTTGTGTTGTCTTGTTTCCTGTACACCTTCCGTGACACCGCCATAACAAGTATATATCAGTAGGGGGCGCCTCAACAAAAATTTAAATTTTAAATATGGTAATAAAATAGGCAAATTACTAGCCAGGTTAGCGAACGGACAAAGAACCCAGCAGGTAATGCCCAAACTTAAATCGACTGATATTACTATACTAGAACTAGAAGATCCTAGACAAACCCTGATGGTCTTTAGGCAATATTTTGAGGGTCTCTACACCCAAGGGCGATATGATGCAAATATGGGGTATGATTTTTTTGGCCCAGCTGGACCTTCCGAGTATGGTAGAGGGAGATTTAGCTAATTTAAATGCCCGAATCACTGATAAAGAGGTGAGCTTGGTCATTAAATCCTTAAATAATGGAAAGGCCCCAGGACCAAATGGATATCCAGTCCGAATTCTATAAAGGATTGGGTAAGGACATCATACCCATTTTAGTGTTACTCTTTAATTCCATACTACAGGGTAAAGCTATCATGCAGTCAGTAAATGAGGCCTATATTAAGGTTCTGCCCAAACCCAATAAAGACCCCACACACCCGAGCTCTTACAGGCCATCTTCTTTGATTAATCAAGACCTGAAGATCTTGTCTAAAATTATGGCCAACCGTCTGGCAAACATTTTACCAAAATTGGTAGGACAACATCAGGTAGGTTTTGTAAAAGGAAGATCAGCAGTCACCAATATACCAACGCTCCTAGCAGTACAGGACTGGGTGGTCAGGGGGGGTCATGTGAGAGGTGGGTGCCCGGCTTTGTTGGCCTTGGATGCGAAGAAGGCATTTGATAATGTTAATTGAGAATGGCTGGGGATGGTTCTGGACCGGATAGGTATTCAGGGATGCTTCCGGACTTTTCTTCAAGCAATATATGCAAACCCACAAGCCAGGATTGGACTCCCTGGGTTCCTGTCTGCTCTGATCCATCTCCAGAAGGGGACTAGGCAGGGTTGTCCATTATCGCCCCTCCTGTTCGATATAGCATTTGAACCGTTAGCAATATATTTGCTGAAATCTAGTATATATCAAGGTATAAAGGTAGGTTGGTTCCCAGGAAAAGAAAGTTGACATGATCTGCAGATGATATACTACTGTTCCTAGATACCCTAGTATATTACTTGGATACGATCCTAAAGGATAACTGTAATATATTTTTTTTATTTGCTAGTTTATTAGAGCTAGGCATGTACACCTGAGTTAGTCTGTCAATGATTGCCAAAAGATCTGTAATTACCTTATAATAAGAGCTTTTATTAATGTCCTCTGTCCCTTTCCACTGCTCCCTTAAAAGACCGTTGCTATGGCTCATCTGTCTACGGCTAGTAAGACAGAGGGGCGGTCCTTCATACTGCATGCCTGTATTAGGCTTCAGGTGTGAGGAGGCGTGTCTCTCAGTAATCCAATCTGATTGGCTGGCAGGAAGCTGCTGGCTACAGCTTTTTGTATGTGACCTGAGGAAATGCAGTTTTGGCCTCAGAGAACTGGCAGAGGAGCCATCTTGAGAAGATCCTCATAATGTAGGATTCAGACAGCCATAACGAAGGGGAAAACTCAAGAAAAACAGTGGTAAGTGAAGAAACTAAAGATTGCTTTATGCATAATGCTGCTGCAGCAGTAACATAGGCTAAAATTATTATTTTTTTTAATGAAAATATGACAGTTATCCTTTAAGTGAATTAGAAAATATAGGATCATTCACGGGATATAAAATAAATGTAACAAAATGTCAGCTACTACTTTTAATGGGCAGGAACTCGGAGCTGGAGGCTCTCGGCAAGGTGGCGGTAGTAGTAGTGTCGGACTTTATTACATATTTGGGTATTAAGATCAGTAGGCTTCTGACATCCCTTTATAAATTAAATTATACCCCTTTAATAAATAAAATAGTCCAAGAGTTAGATCGGTGGAATGATTTGCCACTATCCCTTCTGGGAAGAGCTCATCTGATAAAGATGACTAGTTTTGCAAGGCTACTGTATCCACTACAAACCATACCACTCTTACTGAAGCATACCGACATCTGTAAAATACAAACAGCATTCATAAACTTTCTATGGAAGAAAAAAACTTCCTCGTATTGCATACAATAAACTATGCTTGTTGAAATTGGAGGGGGGACTGCAAATGCCCAACATTAGGGGATATAATTTAGCATCCGGCATGTCAGGGATTGGATTTGGAATACCTCACACTTCTCTAATGGGGAATTAGAAAAAGCACTAGTGGAACCATTTGACCTAAAGGCACTGCTACATACTAAACGGGCCCTGCTCCCTGATACTGCTAAACAAAGTATATTGATCACAGATACATTAGCAACAGGGAGACATATACGCAAGATGTATAAACTACGATGTATGTTTCGGCATACATGCCGCTATGGTCTCTCCTGGCCTTCCCACAGGGATCCACAAACAAGTTTTATGGGGAATGGAGGCAGAAGGGGATTGGAGTATTACAAGTGGAGATGAGCGAATCGAAGCTGCCGAAGTGGAATTTGATCCGAATTTCAGGAAAAATTTGATTCGCACCAAAGCCGAATTTCCTCGTGCTTCGTGGTAACGAATCAAATTTTTTTTTTCTAAAATGTCTGCTGCACGTGTGAGGACATGGAGAAAGGAACTCTGGGAAGGCAGGATCACCCACAATGCCATGCATGCAGCCAATCGGCAGCCAGCCAGTCCTGTGATGTCACAGCCATATAAATAGCGGCAGCCATCTTGGATTCTGCCATTCACCAGCGTACTTAGCGCAGGGAGAGATGTCAGCAGGCGCTAGGGACAGTGCTAGGAAAGACTTGATTGTGGTGAAAAAACGTCATTGTGCTAAAAAAAAAAAGATTTACAAGTGCAGGGAAAGATTATTCAAGGTGTAGGGAAAGGATAGGGAGGAATCATTCCGCAATATTTATGTTGAACAGGGATCAGTAGTGGAGGTTACTGCCTGGGTAATAGGAACATTCCTATTACACCTTGCTGCACTGACTGCGGATACAAATTGCCATTATACAGCTCTGTAATTCCAGCAAACCGTTCTTATTATTGGGGTGCAAGTGCTGTGTGATACAGGCATTAACAGGGGTTATTACAAGGAAATATTTCTACATCTTATTTGCCCTTGTGCGGTGCAGTTATATGTTCTAAAGCATTTTTTTGATTGTATTAGTGGGGGAAAAAAAGGGCTTATTAGCGGTTGTGTGGTGAAGTGCGTGTATTAGTGGCAAAAGTAAAATATATTTGCCAGTCAGCTGTGCAGTTATCTGTTCTAAAGCCTTTTGTGGCGTGTATTAGTGGAAAAACAAAAAATATATTTGCCAGTCAGCGGTGCAGTTATCTGTTTTAAAGCCTATTTTGTCGTGTATTAGTGGCACAAAAAGTATTTGCCATTGTGTGGTGAAGTGAGAAAATGACTGCCCTTTTTGGCATCTATTAGTGGTAAAAAAAAAAGGGCTTATTAGCCGTTGTGTGCTGAAGTGAGAAAATTACTGAGTGTTTTTTGGGGTGTTTTAATTTCCTTTTTATTTATTTGATCTAACAGTATGTCGGACAGAGAAGTGCCAGGCCCGGCACAGGGGAGGGGCAGAGGCCTAAATGTTTCTGGCACAGGTCGCAGCAGAGTAAGGGGGCGTGGCAGCAGGAGTCGCAGCGAGAGGCCTGAGCTCTTGGTGTCATCTAGCGGTCACGTCTTAACCAGCAACCCAGCGGTTGTTGAATGGTTGACTCGGTCATCCACTTCGTCCCAAGTGACATCAGACACCCCCAGCCAAGAGCTGATGGATTCCTCTGACACAACGCTTAGTTGGCATGGCCCGGAAGCAGGCCCGGTGCCCCCACCTGTCCTGAACCTTCCTCTGTCATTTTCAGTTCCCTCGCCGCGAGAAGTATTTTATATGCTGCTCTTCTGACCAGCCAATATCTGTGAGAGGAATCCGCTGCATCCTCCGGTAGGCGGGAAAGTAGTGATGAGGAGAGTGGCGTGGGAGCTGGTGTTGATAGCGGTCAGGCTCCTGACCCAGAGACGGTTGAGGAGGACATCAGTGACGTGCAGACAGTACTCGATGATGATGATGTAGCTGATCGCACCTGGGAGCCGGGTGACGAAAGGGTTTCATCATCATCTGGAGAAGAGGGTGGCAGCTTGCCCGTGAGGCAGCAGCGAAGCCAGCAAGTCACTAGCGTGGCCGGGAGTCAGCAGGGTGGCAGCAGTGGGAGGTCGGGAGCCAAACGTGCCTGGGGTAGACCACCCACTTCGCGGGAGCCTAGCTGCCTGAGAAGTAGCGACGCACGGGTTCACGGAGGCAGTGGCGGTAGCAGTCAGTCGGTGCGTAGTGTTGGGGGTAAAATTGCCTACTCGGCAGTGTGGCAGTTTTTTGTTAAGCCGTCGGAGGAGGTGAACCTGGCCATATGTAGAACCTGTGGGCAGATGGTGAAGCGTTGCCAGGGTGCCAGTGTTGGCACTATGGCCCTGGGTCAACATATGCAGCGTTGCTATAAAGTGGCCTGGGAGAACCGTGGCTCCGATGTGGTGGTCCAGCCTGCTGCATCACCCAGTGGCACGCACCCGGTTTCAGGCAGTCAAGGCTCCACAGACTCAGCCGAAGGGAGCTGTCTGTCCTTCCCATCATCTGCTGGTCCTGATGCTCCTGCTCCTCCTACTCCTTGTCAGTCATTCCGTCAGCAATTGATCACCAAAGCAATTGCCAAGCGACAACAGTATGCGTGCACTTGTCCAATGGGGCAGAAGCTGA
This sequence comes from Bufo gargarizans, assembly GCF_014858855.1. NCBI lineage: Eukaryota > Metazoa > Chordata > Amphibia > Anura > Bufonidae > Bufo > Bufo gargarizans. Next base: position 719,786,219 of record NC_058080.1, on the reverse strand, counting down.
ACGTGCTCCTGTCCAAGTTGCTGGTGCTGCAGTCCCTCCCTTTCCAAGTGGTGGACTCTGCACCTTTCAGAGAACTGATGGCTTGTGCCGAGCTGAGGTGGAAAGTCCCAAGCCATCATTTATTTGCCAAAAAGGCAGTACCAGCCCTGCATACACATGTATAACAGAAGGTGGGCCAGTCCTTGAGCCTGTCGGTGTCTTCCAAAGTGCACGGCAGCGCCGACGTGTTGAGCTGTAACTACGGTCAGGGACAATACATGTCCTTTACGGCCCACTGGGTGAACGTGGTTCCTGCACAGCCACACTAGCAACTTGGCCAGGTAACTCCACCGTGTCCTCAGTCTCCACTGCAGGAATAATTCACAGTGCCCCTCCAGCATACCACATGTGCAAGGCACGGCGTTTTCACGCTGTTCTGCACCTCATTTGCTTGGGCGAATGGAGTCACACAGGGGAGGAACTGCTCTGTGTCCTTTAGCAAGAAATCGAATCCTAGCTTTCTCCGCGACAACTCAAAATCGGAACCATGGTCACCAACAACTGGAAGAACATGGTGTCAGCGCTGCGTCAAGGAGGGTTGATACCATGCGCCCTACATGGCACACGTGTTCAATCTGGTTGTCAAGCGGTTCCTGATCTTCCACCCATCTGCAAGACATCCTAAAAATGGCCAGGAAACTTTGCATGCACTACAGCTACTTGTACACCGCAAAGCACACCCTCCTTGAGCTGCAGCGGCAGAACGGCATCCCCCAACATAGGCTGATATGCGACGTTTCCACCCGTTGGAATTCAACCTTCCATATGTTGGACCGACTGTACAAACAGAGAAAGGCCATAAACGATTTCCTGATGATCCTAGCGGACAGGAGTACTCCCCTGTGTAACTTCAATGTCAGCCAGTGGCAGCTCATGCGTGACACCTGCCGTTTGCTCAGGCCCTTTGAGGATGCCATGTTATTTGTCAGTCGCCAGGACTACGGGATGAACAACGTCATTCCACTGCTTCATGTCCTGGAACAGATGCTGGTAACAATGGCTGGTTAGGGGACTGGAGATGTGGCGCCTAGATCTTACAGCCACATGAGCCCTGTGGGGGCTGAACTGGAGGAGGACATTAGAGCACAAGCAATGTGTAGCGAAATGGGTGGTTTTTCTACACAGGTGACCGGAGAGGAGGAGCAGGAGCAGCCAGAGGAGCTACAGGGCGATGAGGTGATGAAGCAGAGGACCCAGACACACAATGGCGGTATGCAGTGGAGATGGAGGCAGGAAGTCCTTCTGAGTCACTTGCACAAATGGCCCGCTGCATGCTCACTTGCTTGCACAGTGACAGCCGAATTGTCACTATTCGGCAGAGGAATGACTTCTGGCTCTCCACCTTGTTGGACCCTCGCTACCGGTCCAAAATGGGGGCCTTTTTTACACCCGCTGAGAGGGAGGACAAACTGAACTACTATAAAGACATCCTATGTAGTCAGTTGGCCGCTGCCTATCTGCGCCATCATCCATCCTCTCGCAGGTCTGACCAGGGGGGCCCTCTGCGCTCACGTTCCACTGCCATGGCTGCTGGGGAGGGGTGGGGTGGCAGGAGCAGTATCAGCTCCATCAGCAGCAGCCTGAGTGTCACAACCAGACAGCTGAGAAGCTCTGACAGAGGCCTTTCAGAACCTCCTCCTTGAGTTTCTGTGTTGTGGTATTCAGCTCCTCCTCTCGTTAGCCTCTCTCAGCTGTCATGTGTTGGACTAATTGCTTCCCTTTAAATTCCTCCCCAGAAGGCTTTTCTGGGCGGCTTATACTACTTCCTGGAGTGTGTGTGCATGCTGACTCTGTTCTCCTGTTTGCTTCAAAGCTAAGTGTTGTACCTTTATCTGTTATTTTCTGTTTGCTGGATCCTAGGTGACCCTGACTCCCTCCGTATCTTGTGTAGGGAGCCGGTGGTCGTGTCCCCTCACTATTGTAGGGTTCTCAGGGCTTTATAGTCAAGGTTCGTGGATATGCAAACCTCCACCATTAGGATCTTTGCATAGGCTGAGCAGCCAGGGAAAGTGCCAGGTCTTCTGCAGGGGTCTCCCTTGGTTCCTTAGCTTTTGGATCCAGCGAGTCATTTATACATGTTGCTTTGCCTTGTTTCCTGTACACCGTCCGTGACATTATAAGCCGCCATAACCGTCTCAAGCATGGATCCGGTTTCACTTTTGGCTGAACGCTTCCAGGGTCTTTCATTGGAGGTAGCTGATCTCCGTAAGACTTTTTCTCAGCTTCAAGTGACCGGTTCAGCTTGCGTTCATGGAGTTTGTTCTGAGCCTAAGATCTCGCTCCCGGATACGTTCTCCGGGGGTAGTGAGAATTTTGTGCGTTTTAGAGAGGCTTGCAAACTCCATTTTCGCCTTCTTCCCCACTCCTCTGGTGATGAGGAACGGAGGGTGGGGATCATTATATCGCTGCTCAGAGGTAACGCTCAGTCCTGGGCCTTTTCGCTGCCGGAGGGGGCACGGCCTCTCCGTTCAGTGGATGAATTCTTTTTAGCCCTGGGTCAGATATATGATGATCCGGATCGTATTGCTCTGGCTGAGTCTAAACTACGTCTATTATGCCAGGGTAAACAATCCGCAGAAATGTACTGCTCAGAATTTCGGAGATGGGCAGTTGATACTGGTTGGAATGATGCTGCGCTCCGAAGTCAATTTTGCCATGGTCTTTCAGAGGGATTGAAAGATGCATTTGCCTTTCATGAGAGGCCTATTTCTTTGGACTCTGCTATGTCTCAGGCTGTTCGTATTGACAGGCGTCTTAGAGAGAGAGGAGAGATGTCCCCTTCCTGTCATACTCAGTCCCAGGACAGTGCAGCGGTCCCGTTCTGTGCGCAGGGGTCTCAGTCGCCGTCAGCCCCTTCTGAGCAGGAGCCCATGCAGCTGGGGTTGATTGCTTCTGACAATAGAAGATTCAGCTCGCATGGGAGGGTTTGTTTTTGTTGTGGAGGTATAAATCATTTGGCAAATATTTGTCCCTCTAGGAGATTCAGGCAGTTTTCTGGGAGTAATAAAGAAACAAACAGGAAAAAATCTTTTAAAAATGTTCCGTCTGTTACTATTGGCAGGGTTGAGGCGGAAATTGAAGGTTTTCCATTTGCTTGTAGTTCCCGTTTTGTCCTGCCGGCTAGGGTGGCGCTAGAGAGCAAGAACATTTTTTGTGAGATTTTTGTGGATAGTGGAGCAGCGGTTAATCTTATTGATAATCAATTTGCGATAACTCATGGTTTCCAGGTGCGCACTTTGGGAAAGGATATTCCTGTTTTTGCTATCGATTCCGCTCCACTTTCTCAAAAATCATTAAAGGGCATAGTTCACAATATCCGTTTAATTGTGAGTGATGCTCATGTTGAGGATGTGTCATGTTTCATCCTTAGCGGTTTGCCTACTCCTCTAGTGTTGGGGCTACCCTGGCTCACTAAACATAACCCCACCATTGATTGGCAAGCGAGGCAAATAAATGGTTGGAGTGACTTTTGCAGAGAGAATTGCCTCATGACATCTGTTTCTGAGGTTGCTACTAAGACTGTACCATCTTTTCTCTCTGAATTTTCGGATGTCTTCTCTGAGAGTGGAGTTCAGGATTTGCCCCCGCACAGGGAGTACGATTGCCCTATTAATCTCATCCCAGACGCCAAGCTGCCTAAATCTCGTTTATACAATCTTTCCCAACCTGAGAGGATCGCTATGCGTGCTTATATCTCTGAGAGTCTGAGAAAGGGACACATACGACCCTCGAAGTCACCTGTTGCCGCTGGTTTTTTCTTTGTTAAGAAAAAAGATGGTTCTTTAAGACCTTGTCTGGATTTCAGGGAGCTGAACAGTATCACTATTCGTGACCCTTATCCGCTTCCTCTGATCCCGGACCTATTTAACCAGGTTGTTGGGGCTAAAGTCTTTTCCAAATTAGATTTAAGAGGGGCATACAACCTGGTCAGGGTCAGAGAAGGGGACGAATGGAAGACGGCCTTCAATACCCCTGAGGGCCATTTTAAAAATTTGGTTATGCCTTTTGGTTTGATGAATGCCCCAGCCGTTTTTCAGCATTTCGTGAACAGCATTTTTTATCATTTGATGGGAAAATTTGTATTGGTGTATTTGGATGACATTTTGATTTTTTTCTCCCGATTTCAAAACTCATAAGGAACATTTACGTCAGGTCTTGCTCATCCTGCGGGAGAATAAATTATATGCGAAACTGGAAAAATGTGTGTTTGCGGTTCCAGAAATTCAATTTCTGGGGTTTCTTCTCTCCGCTTCTGGTTTTCGCATGGACCCCGAGAAGGTCCGCGCTGTGCTTGAGTGGGAGCTTCCTGAGAATCAGAAGGCGCTGATGCGTTTTTTGGGCTTTGCCAATTATTACAGGAAGTTCATTTTGAATTATTCTTCTATTGTTAAACCACTCACTGATATGACCAGAAAGGGGGTAGATTTTTCTTCTTGGTCAGTAGAGGCGCGTAAGGCTTTTTCTGATATCAAGGAGAGTTTTGCTTCCGCTCCCATCTTGGTGCAACCTGATGTTTCGTTACCCTTCATAGTTGAGGTTGATGCTTCTGAGGTGGGTGTGGGGGCGGTCTTGTCTCAGGGTTCCTCTCCTGCCAATTGGCGACCGTGTGCCTTTTTCTCAAGAAAACTCTCCTCCGCAGAGAGAAATTACGATGTGGGAGATAGGGAATTGTTGGCCATCAAGTTGGCTTTTGAGGAATGGCGCCATTGGCTAGAGGGAGCCAGACACCCTATTACCGTATTTACTGACCATAAAAATCTGGCCTACTTGGAGTCAGCCAAGCGTCTGAACCCGAGACAGGCCAGATGGTCGTTGTTCTTTTCTAGGTTTAATTTTGTTGTCACGTTCCGCCCTGGAGTTAAGAATGTGAAGGCAGATGCCCTGTCACGTTGTTTTCCGGGAGGCGGGAATTTTGAAGACCCGGGTCCCATTTTGGCTGAAGGTGTGGTGGTCTCTGCTCTTTTTCCTGAATTGGAGGCAGAGGTGCAGGCAGCCCAGTCAGAGGCTCCTGATCTTTGTCCTCCTGGGAGGTTGTTTGTGCCTCTCGCTCTAAGACACAAGATTTTTAAAGAACACCACGATACGGTCCTTGCTGGGCACCCGGGGGTAAGAGCCACACTGGATCTCATCGCTCGGAGATTCTGGTGGCCTGCGCTTCGTAAGTCGGTTGAGGGTTTTGTGGCAGCCTGCGAGACTTGCGCTCGTGCCAAAGTCCCTCATTCACGGCCATCAGGTCCTCTCCTTCCCTTACCCATTCCTTCCCGTCCTTGGACACATCTGTCCATGGACTTCATAACGGACCTGCCTCGTTCCTCGGGGAAGACTGTGATTCTGGTGGTGGTGGACCGTTTTAGCAAAATGGTGCATTTCATCCCTTTTCCTGGTTTGCCCAATGCTAAGACGCTGGCGCAGGCATTTGTTGATCACATTGTCAAATTGCACGGTATTCCTTCAGACATAGTCTCTGATAGGGGCACGCAGTTTGTTTCCAGATTCTGGAAGGCTTTCTGTTCTCGCTTGGGGGTTTGGTTGTCATTCTCTTCTGCTTTCCACCCGCAGTCGAATGGCCAGACAGAGCACGTCAATCAGAATCTGGAGACATATCTGCGCTGTTTTGTGGCGGAGAATCAAGAGGATTGGTGTTCTTTTTTGTCCCTTGCTGAGTTTGCTTTAAATAACCGTCGTCAGGAGTCCTCTGATAAGTCACCATTTTTTGGTGCATATGGGTTTCATCCACAGTTTGGGACTTTCTCGGGAGAGGGGTCTTCTGGTTTACCTGATGAGGACAGATTCTCCTCGTCTTTGTCATCTATTTGGCAAAAGATTCAGGATAATCTAAAGAGCATGAGTGAGAGATATATAAGCGTGTGGCAGATAAGAGACGTGTGCTTGGTCCGGACCTGAATGTTGGTGATCTGGTGTGGTTGTCTACCAAGAATATCAAATTGAAGGTTCCCTCCTGGAAGTTGGGTCCTAGGTTTATTGGGCCTTACAAAATCCTGTCTGTCATCAATCCTGTTGCATACCGTCTTGATCTTCCTCAGACTTGGAAGATCCATAATGTTTTTCATAAGTCCTTATTGAAACCTTATGTTCAACCCATTGTACCCTCGCCTTTGCCTCCTCCTCCGATTATGGTTGATGGGAATCTTGAATTTCAGGTCTCTAGGATTGTGGATTCTCGTCTTGTCCGCGGTTCTCTTCAGTACCTTGTTCATTGGGAGGGGTATGGTCCTGAGGAGAGGATGTGGGTCCCAGTGACGGACATTAAGGCCTCTCGTCTCATCAGGGCTTTCCATAGGTCCCATCCTGAGAAGGTGGGTTCTGAGTGTCCGGAGTCCACTCGTAGAGGGAGGGGTACTGTCACAACCAGACAGCTGAGAAGCTCTGACAGAGGCCTTTCAGAACCTCCTCCTTGAGTTTCTGTGTTGTGGTATTCAGTTCCTCCTCTCGTTAGCCTCTCTCAGCTGTCATGTGTTGGACTAATTGCTTCCCTTTAAATTCCTCCCCAGAAGGCTTTTCTGGGCGGCTTATACTACTTCCTGGAGTGTGTGTGCATGCTGACTCTGTTCTCCTGTTTGCTTCAAAGCTAAGTGTTGTACCTTTATCTGTTATTTTCTGTTTGCTGGATCCTAGGTGACCCTGACTCCCTCCGTATCTTGTGTAGGGAGCCGGTGGTCGTGTCCCCTCACTATTGTAGGGTGCTCAGGGCTTTATAGTCAAGGTTCGTGGATATGCAAACCTCCACCATTAGGATCTTTGCATAGGCTGAGCAGCCAGGGAAAGTGCCAGGTCTTCTGCAGGGGTCTCCCTTGGTTCCTTAGCTTTTGGATCCAGCGAGTCATTTATACATGTTGCTTTGCCTTGTTTCCTGTACACCGTCCGTGACACTGAGTCTAGAGTCGCTGATGAGCAGCTTTCTTCACCTGTCTACTGAAGAAACTACTCACTAGCAGCAGCATCTAGACCTGGAGCAGAACCTGAACCAGCAGGTGGTGGCATTCTTGGAGTGCACCCTGCCAGCCGTCATTGAAGATCCGCTGGACTACTGGGCAGCCAAACTGGATTTATGGCCGCAACTGGCCGAGTTTGCCCTGGAAAAGCTGTCCTGCCCAGCCAGTAGTGTGGCATCAGAGTGGGTGTTTAGTGCAGCGGGGGCCATAGTTACCTAAAGAAGCCTGTCCACCAAAAATGTGGAGAGACTGACCTTTGTCAAGATGAATCAGGCGTGGATCAGCCGGATTTCCACCCACCAATGGCTGATGCATCAGACTAGATCATCCATGGTGCCACACCAACACTGACAAAAGAGACCGGTTTCTTCTGGCTACCTGCCTCAGCTACTGTTCTGATGCTGTCACCCGTCTGATGCCACACATCTGATGCCAAGTGCTCCTTCTTTCACCCACCATCTTCAGCGGGAACTGGTATTGCCACCCACCTCCACACTATGTCATCTTGTCACTCTGTGGCCTCCTGAAGCTGCCACCTCCACCCTGTCACCTTGCCCCTCTGTGGTCTCCTCATGCTGCTGCCACCTCCACACTATGTCACCTTGCCACTCTGTGTTGCCACCTCTACACCATGTCACCCTGCCACTCTGTGGTCTCCTGATCCTGCTGCCAACTCCACACTATGTCACCTTGCCACTCTGTGGTCTCCTGATCCTGCTGCCACCTCCACACTATTTCACCTTGCCACTCTGTGGCCTCCTGATGCTGCTGCCACCTCCACACTATGTCACCTTTCCACTCTGTGTTGCCACCTCTACACTGTCACCCTGCCACTCTGTGGCCTCCTGATCCTGCTGCCACCTCCACACTGTGGCCTCCTGATGCTGCTGCCACCTCCATACTATGTCACCTTGCCACTCTGTGGCCGCCTGATGCTGCCGCCGCCACATTCACACTGTCATTATGCCACTCTGTGGCCTCCTCATGCTGCTTCCACCTCACCACTATGTCATAGGGCCACTCTGTGGACTTCTCATGCTGTTCCCACCCTCCCCACTTTATGTCTGGGCCACTTTGTGGCCTCTTGATGCTGCTGCCACCTTCATACTATGTCACCTTTCCACTCTGTGGCCTCCTGATGCTGCTGCCACCTCCACACTGTCACCTTGCCTTTCTGTGGTCTCCTCATGCTGCTGCCACCTCCACACTGTCACCTTGCCACTCTGTGGTCTCCTCATGCTGCTGCCACCTCCACACTGTCATTGTGCCAATATGTGGCCTCCTCCTGATACTGCCGCCGCCACCTTCACACTGTCATTGTGCCACTCTGTGGCCTCCTCATGCTGCTTCCCCCTCACCACTATGTCATAGAGCCACTCTGTGGACTTCTCATGCTGTTCCCACCCTTCCCACTTCATGACTGGGCCACTATTTTGCCTTTCGGCCTGGCTGACATCATTTATTGGACCCTTCTTCTGATCTGTCAGAAGGAAGGAAAAATGAGACACACAACAGATCCTGTCTGTGTAGCAGCTGTAAGGCCTGTATGATCCCATCAATATTGGCCTGTGGTTTGGTAGCCAAAAGCAGGAGTGGGTACAAAACGCAGAAGACTTGCAAATATTCCGTTCATGTGTCATCTCTGTTTTGGATCCACTCCTGTTTTTTTTGGCATTAGCAATACCGATGGATTACTGACCAAATGCTGACCGAGTGAAGGTGTATGCTCCACAGACAGGATCCGTTTTTAGTGGGTTATTGTTCTGACGGATCAGAGGAAGGGCAAAATAATCAGTGACGTCAACACAAACTTACTGCTGAAACCCTCTCCACTCTGTCGGGGGGGGGGGGGGGGGCTCTACTTGTATAAGTGTTTTATAGAACAGGTTCTGTAGACATCTATGTGGAATCAGCTGACGATGGTGTAAAAGTAGTGTGCTTCTTCTTGGGGCTAACATCGACCTGTAAGTTATTTGGTCAGTTTCGGCCCTGTGACTGCCCAAATAAGTGAAGTGTACAGTGATTCTAAGGCCCCTTTCACACGGGCGAGTATTCCGCGCGGATGTGATGCGTGAGTTGAACGCATTGCACCTGCACTGAATACCGACCCATTCATTTCTATGGGGCTGTTCACATGAGCGGTGATTTTCACGCATCACTTGTGCGTTGCGTGAAAATCGCAGCATGCTCTATATTCTGCGTTTTTCATGTAACGCAGGCCCCATAGAAATGAATAGGGTTGCGTGAAAATCGCAAGCATCCGCAAGTAAGTGCGGATGGGGTGCGATTTTCACGCTCGGTTGCTAGGAGACGATCGGGATGGAGACCCGATCATTATAACATGGTTATAAGGGAAAATAATAGCATTCTGAATACAGAATGCATAGTAAAATAGCGCTGGAGGGGTTAAAAAAATAATAACAATAATTTTACTCACCTTAATCCACTTGATCGCGAATCCGGCATCTCCTTCTGTCGTCATTTTAGCTGTGTGCAGCAACAGGACCTGTGGTGACGTCACTCCGGTCATCACATGATCCATCACCATGGTAAAAGATCATGTGATGACCGGAGTGACGTCACCACAGGTCCTGTTGCTGCACACAGCTAAGATGAAGACAGAAGGAGATGTCGGGCTTCGCGATCAAGTGGATTAAGGTGAGTTAAATTTGTATTTAATTTTTAACCCCTCCAGCGCTATTTTACTATGCATTCTGTATTCAGAATGCTATTATTTTCCCTTACAATCTACAGATACACCGATCCCAAGCTTGAACTTCTGTGAAGAAGATCGGGTTTGGGTACCAAACATGCGTGATTTTTCTCACGCGAGGGCAAAACGCATTACAATGTTTTGCACTTGCGCAGAAAAATCGTGCATGTTCCCGCAACGCCCGTGTGAAAGAGGCCTAAGAGTGACGCCTGTCATCTGCATGTCATACTGACTCACAGTATTATTTCACTACCACAGCAGACTCCCTATGCGTGTTACAGCAAGGCACAATGTTCTACACCACTATAAAGGCTCTCGGCAGCCAGGAAATAGCTGTTTTTTTATGAAATTTGCCGCAAATATATTCAGATCGAACCACATTTTTTCAAAAAAATTCGGTGGACCGGCTCATCTCTAATTATAAGTTTCCTTAATGGACCAAAGGAAAAGATAAGCTCATGGCAAGAACTGCAAGATAAATATCAGCTTTTATTAAACCAGTGGCTGCAATACCTACAACTTACCTCCCTTTTGTAACTCTCAGGTGAGATCACTGGGGGAGAAGGATAATCTGGCCCACTTTGAGAATTGAATAGGTGAAGATGGAAAAGCCAAGTCCCTATTGGTACTATACAGGAAGATCTGCAACATGCAATATGCGGGTTTAGAGAGATCAGTATTTAAACCCTGGGAAAAGGAATTCGGAGACTCTTCTCTGACACTTAAGATGAGAGAAGGTATGGATAAGATAAGGACAGCGATAAATAATGAACAGTGGCGTGAGACTCCGTTCCGAATTCTTCATAAAGCTACATACGCTTTTGATTTATCCTATAGGAACGCACCAGCGCATTATTTGAGACAATGTTCCAACTGTGAGCAACCAAGAGCAAATCTGCTTCATGGTTTATGGGGATGTCCCAAGCTACAGCCTTACTGAACACAGGTCTGTGATTATGTCACTAAGGTCTGGAAGGTGGGATTTGGGCAAACCCATCAGCAATGTATTTTTCATTACTTACCCCGTAACCAGGAGGCAGAACCCCAGGGTATTATAACGACCCTAAGAGCCCACACATTGCCCTATTGGGGGCAAAGAAGTGCATTCTGAGAAAGTGGTTACAACTTCAAATTCCAATAATAGAGGAGATGATGGGGACACTGAAGAGAGTGATTTTTATGAATAGGTTGGAAACTGTAAGAAATAAGAAAAAGGCCACGATTAAGTTCCTAAAAAAATGGCGATCATTTATTGAAACATCTCTCACAGAGTATGAGATTCAGGAAGTATTACAACCCTTTACGGGTTCCTCAAAAAACAGGCCAATCGCTTGGGCAGACTACTGGCTTGACTGGGGTAGGGGGTGACAGGAATTCACAGTGCGGGAAATGGGTTTTAAGGGGGAGAGAGTTATATTTGTGTTTTTTGCTAAATAAAAAGAGGGATATAAAAATGGATCAGGACACCAGGTTGGTCCACGTTATCTATATTGGAAACTAATAACGTGCATAGTTCATTTGTGACTTCAGATATAGTACTAGCCTAAGATGATATCTGATGATATTTTGTATCAGTGTTTTCCTTTCTGAAAAAAGGAGTTTGTACATTTCTCCTGATCTGAATAAAAGTTTGAATTAATAAAAAATTAAATAAAAAAATATAACAGGAGCATTCTTTTTTTTAAATGATTCCAATTGAAATTTCTGTTGAACTGATCTAACAGTGAAAAATTTATATTTGCTTGTGGTAAAACCAAACATCTCATTGAAGTAATTCTTACAGGTAAAGAATATTTTTCTTTTGTTTGCAGTGCAAAATGAAGGGTGTGCGATGCACCGGGTCACCGGCCATCCTGCAGGCTGCAGGACCCCACTGATAGAGGCCCATGCTGTCCGTCAGGCAGGATGCATTAAATCCACCAAGGCGTGCAGGAGGACAGCAATAAGTAAACTCCAGTAAGTAGCCAGAGCTCTTTACGTGTCATGTTTCCGTCGCATTAAATGGGTTCTATACCTTTTTCTCCCTCACCGATTAGATGCTGACGACCTATCCAAAGGATCAGGGCCAGGACGAGGTAGTTCGGCACATTAGGCAGAGCAGGCAAATTGCATCGCCCAACACTCCCAAATCAATTCAGAGTGACCCTACTTACTAAAAAAAGGTAAAAACATGGGCAGATCCAGTGACTTACAGGTGATGTCTCCATGGATTTTAGTTGTTCATCACTTCCCTTTTCTTCTCCACTTGGTCCAGACCATCACAGGCAAAGTCTTTGGTCAGTTGTGTGCGGCCCCTAATACTCCCAGACTGTTCTGATTAGTAATAGTGCCCCCAATAGTGATAATACTCCTCAAAGTGCCCCATTAGTGCAAGTATATAATGCCCCTTATTAGTGCCAGTACATAATGCCCCCCCCTAGTATCAGTATCTAATGCTCTTCTGTCTCCTTCACCTTTTAGTGCAAATATGCCAAAACAACAACACTTACTTCACTCTGTTCCCCTGCTGCTATCTGCGCTGCAGGCCACAGACCTCCTCCAATCTGTGGCCTGTGTTGCCATGTCCTGGCGCACGTGGTCCACATGACATCCCTGCTCCCCCGCAGTGACCTCTTGCGCTGCTGTACTCCCTCATAGGCTTCAGGCCTAGTGGTCTGAAGCCTATGAAGCTGATAGCAGCCATGATGGCGCCCCTATCACGGGAAGCAAGGTGGCGACCTAATGCTCACCCGGGCCCTGCAAAGGCTACATCATCAGTAAGAAAAAGGTATAGAACCCTTTTAAACCTTATAATATGTATTTTCATCTCTAAAATCATGGTCTTATTGCTTCTGTGCATCAGATAGAAAACAATGGGTAACTTTTGCAAATAGCCTTGCTTAAAAATCTACTGTTTTATATTGACAGCTCCTGTCCAGACCTCTCTGTTTCTATGGTTACAGACTACAAACAAACCCTGTGTAGTCTGATCCTCTGTCAATCCATGTGACACTTCTTCTAGTGTCTGTAGCTGAGCAGGAAGTGGGAATGGATGACCGGGTATTATACGGATGGCCTGGCCTGCCAGAGCACAACTGGCTCATGCTTGGCTACATACAGAAAAGCTGGGTTAAAGTTAAAGGGGTGTTCCAGCCAAATAAAAAAAAAACACTGGCCATGGATACAAAGTTTGTCAATTAATAACAAAGCTTATACCCACCAATCGCTTTTACCCAGGTCCCAAACTCCACTTTCTGAACCTGTCCTGACGCGGCAGCAGATGGCTGGTTATGCTGCTCAGCCAATCACTGTCTCCAGTGATGACCCGCCCCAGCCAGTAATTGGCTGAGCAGCATTCCCAGCCATCTCCAGCCTTGTCATGACGTCCACAGGAAGTGGAGGGCAGTGGCGACTTGCTGGAGGATTGTTGAGGTGATGCTGGAATACCCCTTTAAATGCCTCCATCATAGCTCTTACAGGAGTGTCACCTAGCTTTTCCAGAGTCATTTTATTTCTGTGCACATATCCTATTCAGGAGTCTGGGAAAGCTGGGTTATAGCACCAATGACCTCCAGTATTGTTTTTTACAGGAGCGCCATCTTGTTTTTCCAGATCCCTAAAAAGAGCAATTATTTATGTAGTGATATACTTAGGGGCATTGATTCCAGATTTGCCATTCAGGAGTCTGGGAAAGCTGAGTGATGATAATTCCTACTGGCTGCCATATTCACAGTCACCCAGTAACCAGCACAGGAAAGTGCCTTCAGACGCAGGAGGAAATATCACATAGTAAACACTTTATGCAAAAATCAAAAAATCAAAAATCAAAAGTCTTCACTCTGCATCTGCACAAGAATGCTCTTGCACTACCCTGGGGGAGGGGATACAGATGTGTAATCAGTTTGGTATTTCGGAGAAGTAGAGCGGATCCTGGCAGACTGTCTGGCCTCCTTCCTGTGCAGGAGGGGTGGGGGATGGGGCTCTACCTTGCCGTGAGTGTCTGCGTATTCCAAATCAATTCCACCTTAAACATGAGAAAATACAAAATATTCTACTATGCTGGTTGCATATCTCTCTCGGAAAGCTGGATGAAAGGCGGTATGGCTGTTATATAATACAGTCCCCTGCTGGCTTTTCCAGACTCCTGAAAGGCAAGTCCAAAAAAGGACCAAAAAAAACCTGACACATCTCTATTATATTGTTGCCCAGCTAAATGGTTAAATAAGCAGACGGTTCTTCATGTGCTGACTTCCCTTGCTTTTGTCAGCCAAACTAAACAAGCAGAGTAAAGCATGGTGGAGATAACACTTCAACTGTGAATATTTTCCAGGAAGCCCCTAAGCTCCCTCCAGTGGCAGCCTGCTGGCTGCCAGAATTGTGATGTGTAATTGTATAGCACTGCAGTACACAACACGGGGCCTACCATGTCAGAGAAGCTGGGTTTGGTAATGCAGGCAGCAATCAAGTGAATAGGGTGGAGTTGCCTTGTCTCGTATAGGGCTGCAGCTATCAACTATTTTTGTAATCGAGTATTCTATCGATTTAATCCAACGATTAATCAAGTACTCTAATAACAAAAAACTAATTAAAAGAACGTTTTTCTTTATAAAAACTCATCAGCGCCCTTCCACCGTGCCACCTAGTGCCACCAGCTTGCCCCCCTCAGTGCCACCAGCTTGTCCACCAGCCACCTTCTCCCCCCTCCTAGCCATGTCCCCAGCGCCAGTACTTACCTTTCCTGCAGAGGCGCAGCTCCACAGCTCCTCATCGTCTTCTCCGTCCTGATGTCACACAGTGTCAGGTCATAGTGCGCGCTTACGTGCACTATGACCTGACGATGTGTTAGGATACAGTACAGTGCGGTGAGGGCCGGCTGATGACCACGGAGTGGTGAGTAATAGCAAGCGCTTCACTCCCGCTCCATGGTCACATGACGCAAACGAATCCTCGATACAAAATATTTGCATCAAGGATTTTTTTGTGTCGAATTACCCGATTTTAATCGAGTAATCATTTCAGACCTAGTCTCTGCTGATCGGTGGGGGGAAGGAAGCCCAATTGATCATGCATTAATGGCTTATCTTAGAGATAAACCTTCAGTGTTATACTTTGGAAAATGTCTTGACGTTATTTGCATAGTTAAAGGGGTTTTCGGGGTGTTTTAATATTGATAACCTATCCTCAGGACAGGTCATCAATATCTAATCAGTGGGGTCCGACACCACTGCCTTTCAGCTGTTTGAGTAGGCGCGGCCTCCTCAGAGCTTACTAAGCACAGCGCCGTTCATTGGATGTGCTTGGTATTGCAGCTCAGCCCATTCACTTGAATGGGACTGAACTTGTACATAGGGAATGTTAATGATGAATGTGACATCACAGGCCTAGGAAGGGTCTGCAGCACTCACTGGAGCTCCACAGCCTCTTCACACAGCTGATTTGGAGGGGTGCCCATCTGATATTGATGACCATCAATAACAAGATCGTGGTATGGGTTGGGATCTTGGAGATCAGACTCCTACAGTCACGAAGAAATGTTGTATCCCAGTTATAGTCCATCACTATATGAGATAGGAACCAGATAGGAATACGTCTTTAAGATCAATGATGGTTTTGATTATGTGTAAAAAGACCTTTCCAGTATTCCTCTTGCTTTCAGCAAATATAAATGGTCATTTTATTACAACCAGAGGCTGGGACTCTGCCCAGTTAATTGTTTTCATTGACTTCCTCTTCATTTTGTATGACAGGATTGAATGAACACAAACGTGTGATCATGGGAGATATGAAGACTCCGGACTTTGATGACCTTCTTGCAGCCTTTGACATTCCTGACATGGTAGATCCGAAAGCAGCTATTGAGTCTGGACATGACGAGCACACTAATCATATTAAGCAAAGTGCCCAAGGAGATGACGAAGCTCACATCGCATCCTCTTCTGACGTTGGCGTAAGTGTTATAGTTAAGAACGTAAGGACCATTGAATCTTCAGAAGCTTCCGAGAAGGACTCTCATCACTCCACAGGTAATGGCCTGCACAATGGCTTTATTACTATCTCAAATATTGAACGTTTCAACAAGGAAGGCCTGAAATCCCTCAAAGAAAAAGCAATGGTGTCTGGACATGTTCAAAAAGACTCAGTTTTCAACCAGTTTAGTCCTATTTCCAGCGCTGAAGAATTTGATGACGATGAAAAAATTGAAGTCGACGACCCCCCCGATCGTATTGACCTAACCACGGATTTTAGCTCTAACATTTTAAGCGCGTCTGTTTCTCAGCACCCTTATGAGCGAGATAAGATGGTGGAACACTTGATTAAATCTGTAAATGCCATTCCCAGCAACGGTAGAAAAAGCAAAGAATGCCAAAAAGACTTTGAGACGGCGGCTCTAAATGCCTATGACATGAAAGTGAAAAAGGATGAAAAACTGAAAGACTGTGTCCAGAGGGTGCTGGATGGAAAAGTGCAATCTGAGAAAGGGGAAGTCAATGGGGAAAGCCTATCACAGTTGAAGTTAAAGTCTTCTGCAAAACTTTCTTCATGCATTGCTGCGATTGCTGCCCTCAGCGCTAAGAAGACAACCTATGATCCAAAGGATATGCAGTTCAATGCTGAAGAATCGTCTCGGGTGCCAAAAGAAATGAGCGATAGTCCATCGTCAAATGTCAAGTGTCCTGATGCTCAGTTGACTGTCCAAAGCCTCATTGATGGTGCAAAGAAGACCCCTGTGAAACCAAACGATAGCCCGAGGAGTGTCTCCAGTGAGAACAGTAGCAAAGATTCACCATCCTCTGGTGGGTCAACTCCAGCTATCCCTAAAGTAAGAATAAAGACCATTAAGACATCATCTGGTGAAATCAAGAGGACTGTTACTAGGGTGTTGCCAGACTTTGAACCAGAAGGGACCAAACAGCCTTCTGATCGGTCACCTTCAATGGTAGCTTCACCAGTTTTGTCATCCCCTACGTCTGCTGCCGCTGTGCTTTCTTCTCCATCAAGAGCGTCCGTGCAAACAAGTCCTGCCACCAACCCTGCTTCTTCTATAGATGCTCCTTCAAAACAGGTCACAATTAAACCCGTGGCCACAGCCTTTCTGCCGGTATCTGCGGTAAAAACGTCAGGCTCTCAAGTAATAAACTTGAAATTTAGTAACAATACTACAGTAAAAGCAACAGTCATCTCTGCTGCATCGGTCCAAAGTGCAAGCAATGCTATAATTAAGGCCGCCAATGCCATTCAACAGCAGACGGTGGTGGTTCCAGCTTCGAGTCTTGCCAATGCCAAATTTGTGCCAAAGACGGTACATTTTGCCAACCTCAACCTTTTGCCTCAAGGTTCCCAATCTACTACAGAACTTCGCCAAGTGTTGACTAAGCCTCAGCAGCAAATCAAGCAAACACTTGTGCCCACCACAGTGGTGACACCAACCAGAAAGGTTTCCAGAGTCCAAGTGGTGGCTTCCTCGCAAAGTTCTGTGGTGGAAGCCTTTAATAAAGTATTGAGCAGTATTAACCCGGTTCCTGTATATGTTCCCAATCTCAGTCCACCAACCAATGCGGGAATTAGCCTGCCGACACGTGGATATAAGTGTTTAGAATGTGGAGATGCTTTTGCCTTGGAAAAGAGCCTTCTACTACATTATGATCGTCGGAGTGTACGCATCGAAGTCACCTGCAACCATTGCAAAAAAACTTTAGTTTTTTATAATAAATGCAGTCTTCTTTCACATGCACGTGGACATAAAGAAAAAGGAGTGGTCATGCAGTGTTCACACCTTATCCTAAAGCCGGTCCCAGTCGATCAGATGATCTCCTCACCCCAGAATAGTGTTTCCACTTCAATGACGCCAGCTCCTCGACAAAGCCCTGCTGCAGTGGTGGCACATACAGTAGCAAAGGTGGCGGCTGGAGCTTCCAGCCCAGTGATATCGGCTCCCATCAGTGCCCAGGTCAGGCCCGCTATGCCTTTAGATGAAGATTCATCCAAGTTGGGCCGGCATAGTCTGAAGTGTTTGGAATGCAATGAAGCTTTTCCAGATGAAACTTCCCTAGCAACGCACTTTCAGCAAATGGTGGACTCAAGTGGGCAAGTACGTACCATGTATACTAATGTATACTCCTGTCGTTATTTCATTTTACATTGCTTCCCATAGGACACCAGTGATGAGCCGGTTTGACCATTGTAGAAAGGAAATGTATTTGTGCGTCAGATGATGCTTTATTTTCAGCTGCCATTTTTTATGGGGAGGAGCTTAGTTGTCACTTTGACAGGGAAGGCATCATCTGAGGTTGACATGTAGAAGAGCAACAGCTTAGGCAGATGCTTAGGAGGACATAATTTTAGGAAGAAGCTTAGGAGGGCAACATCTGAGGCAGGCGCTTGGGAGGGCGTCATGTGACGTAGACGCTTAGGAGGGCAACATCTGAGGCAGGCGCTTGGGAGGGCATCATGTGAAGTAGATGCTTAGAAGGGCGTTATGTGAGGTAGGCGTTTAGGAGGGCATCATCTGAAGCAGGCACTTGGGAGGGCATCATGTGAGGCAGGCTATATTAGTGTCATATAATCCTCTTATATACACATTGGTCAACAATAACTAGAAAGTTAAGTATTTTATACTCCAGAAGAAAAAAAAACTGGATTATTAATCAGGAAGATTATTATTATTATTATTATTATTATTATTATTATTATATGACACATGACCTCTGTGTCTGAGGTCAGCATGGCTGACATAGTTTTGTCCAGAAGTATTTCCCAGAAGGATATACTGAGGACTTTTTAAATCAGGCATACCCAAACTGCGGCCCTCCAGCTGTTGTAAAACTACAACTCCCAAAATGCCCTGCTGTAGGCTGAGACCTGTAGGCTGTTCGGGCATGCTGGGAGTTGTAGTTTTGCAACAGCTGGAGGGCCGCAGTTTGAGGATGCCCGTTTTAAATGAACAGAACTGCATGCCTGCCCTCTGATAACGACTTAAAGGGGTTGTCTCATCTCAGACAACGGGGGCATATTGCTAGGATATGCCCCCATTGTCTGATAGGTGCAGGGCTGGGACCCGCACCTATATCGGGAACGGAACCCCGCAAGGTGGTGGCTGGAGGACTCTGGTCTGGCCACCACCAAGCGCTCTCCCCATAGTAATGAATTGAAGCGCATGACCGGCCCCTGCTCCCATTCACTTCTATGGACCCGACGGAAATAGCTGAGCCAGTGCTCGGCTATTTTCAGCAGCCCCATAGAAAATGAATGGGATGGGGGGGGGGGGGGGGCGGCAGCGCATGCGCAGTACGCTCTCCACCACTTTCAGGGCTCCGTTCTCAACATAGGTGCGGACCCACACCTATAAGACAATGGGGGCATATCCTAGCGATTTGTTCCCATCGTCTGTGATGAGACAACCCCTTTAAATCTATAGCAGTCGCCTGTTTCCTTGTTGGTGCAGCATGTAATAAAATTATTAATGCATCTCCACAAACAAATATATAGAGTATCAGAGAACCGACCCTGGGTTTATATAATCCTGGAAAGTAATAAATTATTCAGTAACACACATTCAATAGCTATGAGGAAGCTACAGCCCTACAATATTAAAATAGATATGAATGGGAATTGCACCACCTGCTGGCCACAAGCGATAGTACAGTTACATTCATTTGAATTGCAACTGGTAATGGGCAGTGCACCTGTATCAGACATTATCAGGACAGCATTTTGGCCTCTAGAAAGATGCAAATGAGAATGCTTCTATTCAATGACAGCAAAAAAGATCTAAAAAATGGCAGTGAATTGACATGTAAACAATCTTTAAAAAATGCTGAACTTTTCACGTTACAATGATTTTAACAATTACGCCGGATGACAAGAACTAGGGAAGTAATAAGGGTGTAGCGTAAATTCTTCCCTTGTAACCACAATATTAAAGGGGTTATCCAGGACCAAACTGTAGGAAAAGGTTTACACCTACCTTTCCGAACTTGAGTGGGTTGACCTCCAGGGCCAGGGGTGCTCCACCAATAAGGCCAGGTGAGGCGATCCGAACGCCTCAGGCAGCACCAGGAAGGGGGAAGAGGGGGGAAACAGAAGGGCCATGGGCATTGAGCGCTTTCATTGTGGCAAAGGGGTTAGGTTAAGAAATTGGCATGGGTGGAGGGCGCCGTTTCAGTTTTCGCCTCAGGCAGCAGAATGGGTAGGTGCACCCCTGTCCAGGACTCCCAGACATGTTAGACTTTTCTTCTGAAGATCCAGCTTCCACAGACGACACGTCCTTTACCAGGTTTCCAGCCTGGGCTATTGACGAGACGTCACTTGAAGTTCCACTGTGAACGGGGTCAGAACTACACCTGTCCCTGGTGCATGCCCAAACTTCTGAATCAACCCAACTAGGTTTTTAGATGCCTCCTGTCAAGGGGGTGTTTCCCTACGTGGCCTGACACTGTCATCTCTGATTAGACAGTTTGAGTATGCAAGGACACACCCTCTAGTGGTAACACCCATTGCAGTTTATTCATAAATTTTCAGGAAGAAAAACGGAGGAACGGCACAGCTTCGAGGTGTAAGAAAAAGATGCTCCAGGATTGTTCTTTCATGAAGATTGCAAGTGTTTTCTAAAACAGACACGTCAGGACGGAGAACTGACCGGTCCTGAATAGAAGCATGTGATGACCCCCTTAGGATTTTTTTAAATAAAAACACAAAATATATGTGAAATAAAATCTGAGTAACAGGTCGGTTTCTGGTGGTGGATTCCCCATAATGGCGATTCCTTGGGGTTTTGTCTTGCAGAAGACGTGTAGCGTCTGTATGATGCTGCTACCGAACCAGTGCAGCTTTGCATGTCATCAGCGCGTCCATCAACACAAGTCCCCCTTCACCTGCCCCGAGTGTGGCGCCATCTGTAGGTCGGCACATTTCCAGAATCACATCACCAAGAACTGCCTGCACTACACCCGCAGGATCGGCTTCCGGTAAGTCTACCGTTGTTTCTAGAAAATGTAGCGGGAGAACATCATCTTTCCATTGTAGATAATGGGGGTGGGGGTGCTTCTATGATGGCCTTATTTTGTTTAGATTACCTGTACTCTGGATAGATCATCAGTATCTGATCGGTGGACCCCCGCCTATCACATGACATATCTAGATGAAAGGTTATCAGTAGAAAAGTCTTAGAAAATCCTTTTAGTAAAAAAAAAAAATAAAAGCATACATAGAGATTTTATACATTTTTTTTTTTTTTTTTTTTACTTTTCAGGTGCATTCATTGCAATGTGGTGTATTCCGAAATCGCTGCTCTGAAGTGTCACATTCAAGGCTCCCATTGTGAAGTGTTCTACAAATGTCCTATCTGTCCGATGGCATTTAAATCTGCCCCCAGCACCCACACTCACGCGTACACCCAGCACCCAGGGGTGAAGATTGGAGAACCCAAGTATGTATTGTGCATCTTTTATCTTTTTTTTTTCTCTCTGACGTATTCATGGGTATTGATGTAGCAGAGCTGAATTTGGCATGCAACTTATTCTTTTGGTTACTTGGGTTCACCTGCACAGGTACATTTTTATACGCCCATGAGTCGGGACCCCCCCCCCCCCCCCATGTACAGTATGAGCCAAATTGGAGGGTCGCCGACGAAGGGGGCTTCTGTGGTAGTATGGCAGGTGTGTGGCCTGCAGCATGCTTCTGAAGATGAGCCAAATTGATCAGTGACCCCTGGGCTGATTTCCGTTGACAAGTCGAGTCAACCAGTGAACGGTTATATGATGGGAAACAGGTGCGGTTCCCCCAGTTTTCCCTACTGCCCCCTGCTCTTTATACTATAGCATCTACACATCCCAGTTCTAAGGTTCTAGATAGTTATTGGCTTAATGCTCATTCAGTCAACCGCTATTTCCCCCCATACACATGCATGCTCAGTTCGGCAGATTGAGGGACAAAAGCTGCTGCCAACCCTATTGATGGCGGTTTATATCGCCGAGCACAAAAGGATCAGGCATTAGATGTGTATTGGCCAAACCGATCCACTTCTCCTCCGGTGCAACAGCTTACTTCACTCTCGCCGATCGGAACACATGCATGCTCAGACAAGCTGAGCGTGCATGTGTATGGGGGTTGTCGGGGGAGATAGTCTGGTATCTCGTGAGTATAGCCAGCTTAGGGGGGCTCATTAGTGAAAACATTACATTTAGTTTGATATTCAGATCACAGAAAATATCAAGCAGCTAAAATCATAGGAAAAGTTTTTTTGTAAGTTTCATTATTTGTCCGCCACGACCGCCGAGCGACAGCGAGTTTTTGGTATTCTTAAGGTGAAATTTAGTGATTTCCCCACCTAATTAGAATACCCCGTGGCATTTACCCAGGCTGCAGACATCAGGGTCGGGAGGACTTTGTAGACTTTCCCGCCGCTTGATCATTGTGTTCCTAAAGCCAGGTTATATGAGGGGCTGTGGGGGAGGCCTCACCCGTCATTAATTATTTCTCTCTCCTTTATAAAAAATGCAAAACTTTTAAGAAAATGGGAAGGAACACAAGTCAATTTAATAAGAAAAAGCATATTGCTTACCGTAAGAGGTGAAAACACTGTTCTGCTTTTAACAGGCATGTAAAATAGGTATCGATTCGGCGTTTCGCTGTAATTACAATATTTTTACAACCTCAGTCGCGCTTGAGTTCACCGGGAAATGGAGGAACTTTGCAGCTTTACTAGGCAAACTATTTTTAAAGGGGTCTTCTAGTTTAAAGAGGTTGTAAAGGGATACATTCAATACAGTCGTGACAAGTTATCCCTTATTCACAGGATAAAGGAATAACTATTAGATCGGCAGGGGTCCTACCACTGGTTACAAGAATGGAGACCCTGTACCCATTGGGGACCCCTGAACGAATGGAGCAGCAGGTCAGGGATGCGCATTGCTGCTCCATTCATCTCCATAGGAGTTCCGGAAATAGCTGTCTGTCTCTGAAAATCCAGTAGAAATGAATGGAGCAGCAGTATGGATGCTCAGCCTCCATTCATTTTAGGGGGCCCCGAGGGGGTCTCCATTCTCATGATCAGCGAGGGTTCCAGAGGCTGAACCTGCACCGATCTAATAGTTATGCCCTGTCTTGCGGATAGGACATAACTTGTAACAAGGGACTTTTAATATTTAATTGAGGGAAGGGGGGGTCCAAACTACAGCACCTCTGTTGATCAGTTGAATTGAGCTGGAGCAACAAAGCTACTTCGTTTATCTGATTGGGGGAATGGGTGTGCTGTAATCAGACCTCAGATTAAATATTGATGGCTTATTTTAACAATTTGCAAAAATCTGATTAATAGGGCAGTCAGATAGAGAAAGAACTAACTTAAGTATTGCTAATAGGCTTTGGCTTTTTCTCAAACCTTGATTTTTCTGCACTCTATACTAGGCCCCATAACAGCTGCATGACATCCAGCCTCCATTCCTCAGACTTTTTACTGACCCATGTATTCCCAGTATGGCAAAAATCTGATTAATAAATGATGAGGAATAGAGAGAGACCTAGCTTGAGTATTGCTAATAAGCTTTAACTTTTTTCTCAAACCTTTATTTTTCTGCACTCTATACTGGGCCCCATAACAGCTGCATGACATCCAGCCTCCATTCCTCAGACCTTTTACTGACCCATATATTCCCAATATGGCAAAAATCTGATTTAATAGGGCAGCGAAGGATCGAGAAAGACCTGGCTTGAGTATTGCTAATAGGCTTTTTCTCAAACCTTCATTTTTCTGCAATCTATACTGGGCCCCATAACAGCTGCATGACATCCAGCCTCCATTCCTCAGACCTTTTACTGACCCATGTATTCCCAGTATGGCAAAAATCTGATTAATAAAACAATGAGTTTTGCTTGAGTATTGCTAATAAGCTTTGACCTTTTTCTCAAACCTTAATTTTTCTGCAATCTTAAATGGGCCCCATAACAGCTGCATGACATCCAGCCTCAATTCCTCAGACCTTTTACCGACCCACATATTCCCAATATGGCAAAAATCTGATTAATAAGGCAGTGAGGGATAGAGAAAGGCCTGACTTGAGAATTGCTAGCTGTAGAGGATGTCTGTACTGATTTAGAAAGTTCTTTCTGTTTTTTTCCAGAATTATTTACAAATGTTCCATGTGTGACACCGTATTCACGATGCAGCCGCTGCTCTATCGTCACTTTGACCAGCATCTCGAGCACCAGAAAGTGTCCGTATTTAAGTGTCCGGACTGCTCCCTCCTGTATGCACAGAAGCAGCTTATGATGGATCACATCAAGGTATGAAAAAGGCCAAAGAACTACATATTAATTTCAGATGCTGACGCAAAGATGTCAGCCATTAGGCTGCCCATACAGAACACTGTCTCTCAACTTTCTACTAATCCCAAATGGCATAATAAGATTTGCTTTCCTAGGATCTTTTACTGCTTGGCCTGTGTCAGTTCTTTCTGCACGTCTGGCATTCTGTTTATGATAAGAAAGTTCTGATATATATGTATCAATACCACCACGTTCAGTGACTATGAATTACATTGATAGATCTCTCTGCTTTTGACAAGGTCTGTCTGTCACCTGCAGCCCACGGTTGACATTTCTGTGGTCTGGTCCAAACACATCGGCTGCTTAGCAAATGTTGGGGTGAAATAATGATTAATTAGGAAGTCTGACGAAAACCTGAATTAAAATAATTACAATGAAAACTGTTCAGACACATGTAGGTATGCCATAAATGTCTATGGTGGAAAAACTCTTTACGCTACATCCAAATTTAGAAAAATCGAATTAATAAAGCAGCCGTAAATGGAAAAGGGCATGACTTGACTACTTCCAAAGTTTTGTTCCTTTCCTTTGCTGTCGGCACAGTTCAAGTCCAGGTTTGTATGACAGTCTGGTTGTTGAGGATACACTCCCTACATGGTCTTTTCGACGGGGATGTCACCAGTGCATTTCTAGCCACCAGCCTGCCCATAAGTGGAGGATTCCCACTGTTATATGAATCAATAGCTTGTTTGCTTCACTCCTGAACTTCTAAACCTGGTTTCATTCTCCTTGTAGTCCATGCATGGGACATTGAAGAGCATAGAGGGTCCCCCAAAACTCGTTTCCAATTTACCTCTGAGCACCAAGCCTACCACCCAGAACTCCAAAAGCGCCAGCAAGGAAGAAACCAAGCCTGTCAATGGAACCGAGAAACCTGAAAAAAAAGCCGTCATCACAGAGAAGAAGACAAACCAGTTGGTCAAGAAGAGTGGAAACCCAGGCTGGACCTGCTGGGAGTGTGAGCAGCTATTCAACCAGAGAGACGTCTATATATTACACATGAGGAAGGAGCATGGGAAGGTAAGATCGTCCTCACCAGTTAACAGCATGAGCTGCTGATGTAATGCCCACATATCCTGAGCACTGGAGATGTATGTGATATAGTAGTGCCTATAGACATGTCTATGGGAGTTGTAGTTACACAACTGGAAGTTGAGGACCCCTGATCCCTCCAGGGATATTCCGGCCACTCTCCAGGCTCTCCTCATTGCTGTACAAATCTCCTCAGGATAAAAGGATATATCCTGCACTCTCAGGAAGAGCCAACACATTTCCAAGGTGCCCCACATACTCGCCTCTTCCTTTTCCTGCGCTTCCCTCCACTCCTGGGTGCACAATTACTTGCTATTGTCTCGCCTCACTTGAGTGAAGTACAGAAACGGGCAAAGCTGAGAAGCTGAACATCTAGTCTGAACGTTGCAAAGGCAAAGTTTTGGAGTCTAGTTTGGTACTGTAAATGGGAGAGGGTCTGGTCTGAGGTCGGTTAACAGTGGGGTCTGGTTTAAACTGTGTATAAATCGCTGGCCTATGGTCTATATACAGGGAGTCTGTTAACAGTTGGTTCTCGTCTGGGGTCAGTGTACAGGGGGTCTGCTGACAGTGTGGATTGGCTATGGTCTAAAGTCTGCATAAATGGCTGATCTGGGGTCTGTATACAGGGGGTCTGTTAACAGTGCTGTCTGGCCTGGAGTCTGTATACAGGAGTCTATAAGGCAAAAGATATTGTCAGGGGGCACACCAAATGGAAGCCTCAGAGTGCAAGGCGCGGTATTAATATAGAACTATATAAAGTGAGAAAAAGCAAAACCGCATACAAAGGCTGCACATCTTGATATTAAAATCTAAAATTCATTTAGAAACACAAAGCAAAAATTAAAAACATTGTATACAATTACAACATTGTGTTAGGACCAACAATATGTCCAACACACATACCTATAATCACCAAGTCCTAAATAGGGACACATATAAGCCGCCAAAAGAGTACAAAATCATGATATGGAATAAATATGACATCAAAATAGTGTAAATACTCATCAAATGTAGAAATAGGCAGGCATGGTGTAAAGGTATAACGCCCTACGCGTATCTCCATATCAACAGCTTTCTCAGGGGTCTCTGGGAAAGCTTATGTGTGTCCCTATTTGGCAGCTTATATGTGTCCTTATTTAGGACTTGGCCATTATAGGTATGTGTGTTGGACGTAATATCGGTCCTAACACAATGTATACAGGGGTCTGTTAACAGTGCCGTCTTGCCTGGGTAATGTAACAGTTGGTTCTGATCTGGGGTCTGTATACAGGGGTCTGTTAACTGTGTAATCTGGCCTGGGTAATATAATAAGGGGTTCTTGTCTGAGGTCTGTTTACAGGGGGTCTGGTCTGGGGTATGTAATGGGGGGTTCTGATCTGAGGTCTGTATACAGGGGATCTATTACCAGTGGCATCTGGTCGAATGTCTGTAGAAATAACTGGTCAGGGGTTTATATATAGGGGTCTGGACTGGGATCTTTATACAGGGTGTCTGTGAAAAGTTGGTTCTGGTCTGGGGTCTGCATACAGGAGGTCTATTACCAGTGGTGTCTGTATAAATGGCTGGTCTGGGGTATGTATTTGGGGATCCTGTTAGCAGTGGGTCTAGTCTAATGTCATCGCGCCCTGTAACTTGACGTCATTTCAGGAGTGACGAGGAGAGCGAGGGATGGCATGAAGGAAATCTCCGGACAGTACCAGTGGACTGGAGATGCAGAACAGAATACAGTGGACAGTATGGATTGTCCCTGCTTCTGGCCCTCAATCATTTCCTAACCTGTCATGACATATGGGAGGGAAGAGTTCCCCTTTAATGCTTCTCTTTAGTAGATTATAATGATTAATTGTATTGTATAGCTTTGATCTGTGCCCCCCTCACCAGTCTGTGCCCTAGATGAAGAAGAATACAGAGCAACCTGTCAAAGCCGTATTCCTGAATATGACAGACTACACCCCCCCCCCCCCCTATAGTGTTCTTTCTGTGCATTCCCGACTCCTTAATCTTTTATGGAGAATAAAAGACTCTCCTTAACTTCTGTAATGTCCTCAGATGTCACAGTGCATAGTATTCTGCTTTGTGTAAGAATATGTGATAACTGGGTCCCTATCACCAAAATCGTCTCCTTGTAGAACAAACTTTTCTATGTATTCCCTATTAGGACACATGAAGTTAAATACAGGGGACCCTTCTGTTAAATCAGTGCTGCTGCAAACAACGACAGAGAGGAGAACGCTGGGGCTATGCATTTCTATCAAACCTGGGTGACTCTGTGACTGTGCTGCTCCACCGGATGGGTGATAACTGTTGGATCATTCTTAAGAATTGAACGGTCTCCGAATCCCCTTTCTGAATAGAGCGGTAGTGTGCATGTCAGGCCACCGATCCATTCACTTATATGGGACTGACATCGACAGCACTCTCAAAAAACAGAGAAGAAATAAAGAGAGAAAAATGTCTGCGTGCTTCTCATGGTAGGAAGGTCCATGGGACAAGATAGTGTATAGAAGTTCTTTTATTAGGATGTCAGAACGCGTTTCGGAGCCGAACATGCTCCTTCTTCAGGTCACATCCAAGATTTTGGATGTGATCTAAAGGAGCCTGTTCGGCTCCGAAATGCGTTATCTGACGTCCTAATAAAAGAACTTCTATACACTCTATCTTGTCCCACAGACCTTCCTACCACGAGAAGCACACTGAACTTTTTCTCTCTTTTTGTTCTTCTCCGTTACTCAAGTTTCAAGTCAGCCCGCACTTGTGACTGGACGCGCAGCAAGCCCATGGGATTATCATCTTCCTTCTGCTCTTCAAAGTGGTGTGCCTTCTGCACAACCTGTTGATGTACCGTAAGCCGCTCTGCACCAACTCCGCACCTCCTGCATTATGGAGCGCTCTCCCTCCTCTTTCTTCATCGACGGCACTCTGTCAGTCGAAAAGTGATGGCATATCCTGGCAATCTAGCATTACTTTTTAAGATGGGATTACCCACTTAGAGAGGTCGTCCAGCTGTTTGGATTTTTTTTTTTATAAACCCCAGTCTATAGTATTCGTTTGCAAAAATTGCACACTCACCTGCTCCCTACCGCTCCATTAGCTCCCTGGTTCCCTTCAGTGGTCTTCTGGTCCCTGTTCTGTAAACTTCCTGCGCGGATGGGGGTCACATGTGCTGCTGCAGCCAATGACTGGGCTTACTGGTGAAGTGTCCCCAGACAGCATGTGTCCTAGCACTGAGAAGCAGCTTGGGGACACTGAGGCCAGTTATTGGCTGCATCGGTGCACGTGACCCAATCCGTGCAGGAAGTTTACAAGATGGAAACTAGAAGACCAGTGAAGCGAGCCAAGGAGCCAGAATGGAGCAGGTAACTATGATTTTGGGGTTGACAGTTAAAAAAAATAATAATAAAGTCCAAAAAGCTCAACGACCCCTTTAAGGAATTGCTATTTTTTTTTTTTTGCAAGTCCTTGATTTAATCCAATAGATTTTCCAAAAGTAAATGTTAAAGTTAAAACAAATTAAATTAAATGTTATAGTTAAAAGGAATTTCATTTAAAAATGTTACTTTTTTCGGAAAGGTTGGCTGTATTTGATTTGGAATTGGTGGTGTTAATGAGCAAACAAGCAGAAATAAATTTGCCTTGAAAAAAAAAAAAAGGATTTACATGTTGCCCCGCGAGTTTCGAGCTTTCACGCGGGATTGAACAGCTGCATCGCTAAAGTGCTTCTTAATCTTTTATGAAATACTTTATTCCCTCTCTAAAAGCTGAGAGAAAGTCAATGTAGATCTAACCGGCGGCGGGTAAGCGAGAGAGGGGAGAGATGAGCCCGTTGTCGAGCTACAAAGCAGAGTCTCCAATTGCGTCTTCTAAGTCTCCGGTTGTACAGGGTAACTTCAATCGGAGGCTCGCAGCTTGCAAGGAAAGTACAGCCATGATTCTGTTTCTAGTCCTGAACACAGGAAAGCAGCGTGATACTCAGAGGGGGGCGGTTGGTTTATAGGCTATAAAGGAGCCTGTGG
Organism: Bufo gargarizans; assembly: GCF_014858855.1. Lineage (NCBI taxonomy): Eukaryota > Metazoa > Chordata > Amphibia > Anura > Bufonidae > Bufo > Bufo gargarizans. The sequence continues at coordinate 719,757,168 of NC_058080.1, read as the reverse complement.
GAAGACGGTAGAGTCTGACCTACATCTTACCAGGCCAGACAGGAACGGAATTAATGAGATGCATCATGTATCATCTAAAGTTGCCAATTCTCCATTGCAGAACCCCCTACCAGGGCTTAAACATGGAAACAGGGCTTAGGTAGAAAAAAAATCAGACAGTTCAGCTGAGGACAGAAGCCATTAAGTGAAGAAAAGTGGAACCATGTGTGTAAAATTTCCACATTCTCTTCTTTCAGCTTTAATATGTGTCTTCATTCGATGTAGATATATTCAGGTTCAGGGAAGCTTCAGCGCCCCAATGGAAAAACTGTCCCCACGTCTTCCAATGACATCAAATGAACTTGTCTAATCGACACAGAGTATGGAAACTATACACTAAAACAGGAGTCAACAACCTCCAACACTTCAGCACTTGTGAACCTATAACTCCCAGCATGCTCTATTCACACTTGCAGGGGTTCTAAGAACAGCCAAGCAAGTGTGCATGCTGGGAGTTGTAGGTTCACAACAGCTGGAGTGCCGGAGGTTGATGTCTCCTGCTCTAGAGCATATAGATACCCTCCAAAATTCAAAAATAGTCAATGTAAAGTGTTACCGTGCCTCAGATGACCTCATTTAGTGCCTGCCACAAATGCCTGCATATAGTGCCTACTACAGATGTCCTGATCCAGTGTGTCTCACCAATGTCCACATACATTGTCTGCCACAGATGCCGCCATATGGCTCCTGCCACTGTATGCCACAAATGCACTCCATAGAAGGGCAGATTTGGCACTTCTGGGGTTCCAAGAACAGTTTTGTCTGGGGGTCGCTATAACACCACTAAAGCTCCACAATGCCTCTAAGCCCCATTTTCGGACTAGTCTGGGCACTTTTGCTACTGCATAACAGCTAGGAAGTGCCCGCGGGCCCCTGTACAGCTGAACCATACTTAAAGATGGTATGCACTAACCTCTGGGGCCCAAGCATTTGCTTGGTTTGCAAAGTGGTAAAGTAGACCACTGCTCCGATAGGGTGACGGTCACCGATGGCCCCCTCTTGTGGCATCTTTTTGGCTTCTGCTTTTACGGTTCTGACCAGTCTCTTTTGCTGTCTTTCTCTTGCACAGCACATGAAGAAACACCCGTGTCGGCAGTGTGACAAGTCCTTCAGTTCATCTCACAGTCTGTGTCGACACAACCGCATCAAACACAAGGGCATCCGCAAAGTTTACACCTGCCCGTGAGTATCGTGCCACTGGCTTCCAAGTGACTCATCTTATTGTGGTGACCACATGGAGATGAAATAAGCCTTTTAGGATATTACTTGTATATGTGATATCTCTCTGTACAGTATTTAAGCCACATGGAAAATCTGCCTTAATAGGTTGACTGCATGTGACAGGGGCATAACAAGTAATCATCGGGCCCCTTACAGAATTTGTATGGAACACTACTCCCATCAGCTGTGGCTTAATGCATAAATACAGAAACTCTCATGTATATCAATGCACCTGCACATATATATATATATATATATATATATATATATATATATATATATATATAATATAGAAATCTCCTGCTGTCCCTCACCTGATCATAGAGCTACATGATACAATTCTTGTAAATAAAATTGAGGATCGGCACTCCAATTTCAGAATCACTCCGAGAATCAATTTATTTAAGCGGAGTACATAATAATTCATATAAATAACAACATAAAAGAATCCACGGGAAAAACTTAAGCTAAAAATCAATAAAAGTCGATAGAGCACAACAATAAAAAGTCTACAAGTATAAATAGAAACGACAATAATGCAATAGATTCCAGAAAGTCCATCCAATTTACACAGTATCCAAGGTGTATTCTGCGCAGCATAAATCCATATTCAAGTGGGTATATAATATGTCTTAAAATGTCTCTTTATGCAACACTGAGTGGTATCTCTCGCATTAGAATGTTATCACAATGATATCAGCTGATGTTACCTATTATTTTCAGATTATATTATTTAATCTCCAGTAAGTTTAGGAATATGAAGATCACTTAATATGCATTGGGGATCATTCCCATGTGTTGCCCCATGTTGGTTATCATAACATGTCCATTCAGATGTTAGTGATCAATATCAAACTTAACAGTTATGCTGGAGTTAGCTATATTAGTTGTATTTGTTGCCTCCTCTCTATATAAGCGCAGATAAGTTAGTTCGATATTCCTACTCACAGTTCTTGCTGCTTGCAGCCACCACTAGAGGGAGCTCACTGCAGACTTGTACAACTCCAATTAGAGTCAATAGCTATCATTAACATTAAAATGATGAAAAAGCACAGTCCTACGTATAAACGGACCTGTCTTTATTGTTGGGTGACCTAAGTGCATGTTTCTCCACATAGGCACTGTCCAGATTCCAAGCGGGTTTTCACTAAACGCCTAATGCTAGAAAAACATATCCAGCTCATGCATGGAATGCAAGAACCTGAAGGGAAAGTTGGAGGAGAAATAAAGACTGAGGAGATGTCGGAAGTCGAAGAAGACCCACAGGTAGGATTTACAAAAGCATACTTGATATCGCACAGCAATGATCTGCACAGACGCTGGATCAGCAGGGGATACGCAGCACCTGTAGAAGTCTTCTGTTCACAGCTACATCAAAAGCATTACATTCTTCTGTTAGAAACTGAGAAACAGGGTGCAGGCCAAAGATGGGTCTGTGGCATGATGGACACCCACCAAGCCTGACGGATTCCATGGACTATAATGGGATCTATCAGGTTTCTAACATGGTGTCCATTATATTACTGAACAAAATAGTGCAGCATGTTGTATTATTTAGTCTGGCATTTTTAACAGAATCTGTGACTCACATGTGAACAAAGCCTTAGACACCTAGAAAAGTGGAGGTAACCTTATTAATATATGCATGGTACATGCGAAATCCAATATGTAACACTTGCACCTTCCTTCTTCTTTCCCTTTTTTCCCTTCCTTTTATTTTACCTCACTCCTATCTTTTACATACATTTTTCCTTTTCCTTCAGTCCTTCCTTCCTTTCTTCCTTCATTCCCTTTTAACTTTTTTTCCATTCCTTTCTTCCTCCTTTCTCCCCCATACTTCCTTCCTTTTCTTTCTCTCCCTTTTACCTTCTTTCCATTTATTTTCCTTCACACCTTTCTTTTCTTTCCATTTTTCCATTTCCTCCTTCCACTTATGTTCCTTTGCTCCTTTCTGTTCTTTCCTTCCATTTCCTTCTTTCCTTTGATGTATGTCCAGTTGTTCCTTTTTTCCCTTCCTTCCATATATTTTTCTTAACATCTTTTTTTGATTCTTTTCCCTTTCGTCCTTTGATATATTTTCAGTCACTCCTTTATTTTCCTTTCTTCCTTTTTCCGTCACTACCTTTTTAAACTCCCTTTTCCTTCACTCCTTTCTTCATTTTTCTCCCTTCCTTTCCTTTTTTCCCTGTACTCCTTTTTCTTTTCATTCCTCCTTTTCTCGCCCTTCTTGCTTTCCTTTCCCTCACTTCCTTTACCTGTCTTGCCTTTCCTTTCTTTCCTCACCTCCTTTTGCTGAGTGTGAGTGATTATAATCTGTCTACAGCACTGCTGAATATATTCTCACCATATTTAATGGGAAACATTTTAAGCTTATATTGGTTGTTCCTTTCACTAGGAGCCTACCCCAAAACGGAAGTTGGAAGAACCAGTTTTGGAGTTCCGATCCTCAAGAGGCACCATTACTCAACCCCTGAAGAAACTCAAGATCAATGTCTTCAAGGTCCACAAGTGTGCAGTCTGTGGCTTCACCACTGAAAACCTACTCCAGTTCCATGAACACATCCCCCAACACAAGTCTGACGGCTCCTCTTACCAGTGCCAAGAATGCGGCCTGTGCTACACCTCCCACGTCTCCCTTTCGAGACACCTCTTCATCGTTCATAAGCTCAAGGAACCTCAAGCACCCTCCAAGCAGAATGGTTCAGGAGAGGACAGTCAACAGGAGAACAAACCAAGCATTGGGAACGAGGCAGCAGATAACGTGTCGTCAGACAAGACGTGTAAAGTCTGCTCTAAGACCTTTGAAACCGAAGCTGCATTAAACACCCACATGAGGACTCACGGGATGGCTTTTATCAAGTCTAAAAGAATGACCTCTACCGAGAAGTGACAGGATCACCACTCCAGGCTGACCATGGTGAACTTTCGGTGATCCAGGCTACAAGTTCTTAGGGTGTCACTTTAAAAAAAGGACCGAAAGACAGGAAAACAAAAATTTGTGGCAATATTTAGTTGTATGTTAATACCGTCACACCCCGCGACTAAGCAGTATTCCTGTAAAGCAGATGTAAATATCTAAGAGTTTTTGATACTCTGTGACTGTATCGATGTATTTTTTTTTTGTTTTTTTTTTATATATGTGATATCTCCTAGACGAGAAGGATATTTAACCCCTGCCAGTCTGCTTTCCATGATAGATGAATATTGGCAGTGTAACGGTAGTACAGGTATGTGCTGCCGAGGCTATTTCTGAATGCTTCAGAAAGAATATAGAACGGACGTATAGATATATACCAGGACTAGAGATACAGGGGAAAGTATATGGATAATCGCATCAACGGAAGACATGGCTGTAACCATAGTCAGACGGAGCTGTCACTTTTCCAGTGCAGCTTTGAACCAGTATAAATATCTCATCCAGTTAATGTGCTGCTCTTTGGTGCTTTGGGTCATATTTCTCTAATTTTAATACTATTCTGGATGTAGAGTTTTGTTAGCAAAATTTTGTTAAATTTAGCTGCAAATATCTTGGCACTTTCCAAAAAATGTCTGAAAGCGGTTGCAAAAAAATCTTTCCCCACCCCCGAAAGAAATGTATAAAAATAGTTCCAAAAATCTCGGCACCTGTCTTAAAAAACAACAACTTATTTCTACCCCACCTCCCCAAAAATTTATGAGAGCATTAAAAAATATATCAACGTACTGCTCCCCCCCCAAGAAAATGTATGAAAGAAGATGCAAAAATGTTGGTGCCCCTAAAAATTATATCGAAGTAGTTGCAGAAATCTTTCCTCGCCCCAAGGATTGCTTCTCTGTTATTCATAAAGGCGGTCAACCAAAAGTCCTGCATGCACTACTTATGTCTCTGCTCCAAAATCAATCTCTTCCTAAGGCTGAGTTCACATCAGCGTTCAGCCTTTCCGTTCTCCTGCTCCGTTATAGGAGCAGAAGAACAGAAAGGACAGATTCGGCACATAACTGAGCTGAACGAAGCCTACAGACCCCATAGACTATAATGGGGTCCGTTAGGTTTACGCTTAGAAGATGATTTTGGAGCGGAGACAAAAGTAGTGCATGCAGGACTTTTGTCTCTGCTCCAAAATCATCTTCTGAGTGTAAACCTATCAGACCCCATTATAGTCTATGGGGTCCATAGGCTCCGTTCGGCTCAGTTATCCTGCTCCTGTGACGGAGCAGGAGAACTGAAAGGCTCAACGCTGATGTGACCTCAGCCTAAAGCTAAAACCAGTTTAAATGTATTAGTTGCCCACAGCAGCCAATCAGATCACTGCTGTTTGTTTAACCTTATTATGACGTGTAATCTGATTGGTTGCTTTTGGAAAATGCATGATTTTCCTTTTTTTTTTTGGGGGGGGGGGGGACAGAGAGGGTGGTATTTGCTTTAAAAGGCCCCTCTCCTTTCCATGAAGTGCGGTTTCAGTAATACTGAATGGCGTATTCTATCATTTCCACCCAATTTCCTTCTAATAATCAATCCCTAGTAAATGTAACTCCAGAAGCCGCCTTATCCTGTCTAGTCACTAAAACTCTTATTGGAATTATCTTTTCTTACAACAGCTCGGTGACAATCCAGCTTTCCCACAGTTCTGAACAGCAATCTTTGAAATCAAGTGTGGGAGATGTTATATAGCCCTATTGGTGGCCACCCAAAATTTCCGAGACTACCAAATGGCAGTATTTTATTTTCAACTTGTGGACCAGGTCAGGGGCCGGGCACCTAGAACTACATAACTAGCTGTTCAGGACTCTGGCAAAGCTGGATGATAATCATCCCAACAGGTGACCACCATGTTTGTGGCTGCAAAGCCGATTAGAACCAAGAATTGGTTGTATGGGATTTTTTAATGATATTTTTTTTTATACTTTTAATTTTTTATATTGATCCCATTTTAGTCCATCGATCAGTCCTGACCAGTGTATCTCAGCCTTGTTTAAAAGGAAAATTGTAGCTAAAGCTGTCCTTAAAGGGTATGTCCACTTTTGCATCCACCATTTGTTTCTCCAATGCATCTAAAGCAACTTTGCAAGTTGTCTTGATTGAAAACCTTCTACCATTCTGAAACCTAGGTGTCTCCATGGTAACAGACTACAAACATACCCTGTGTAGTCTGATCCTGCAGTCAGTCTGTTCCATGCTGCCTTTTACAGTCAGAAAGAAGTATGACTCCAGGATTGTTTGTAGTCTGTAACCATGGAGACACACAGGTCTGCATAAACAGTAGATTATAATCAACACTAGTTACTTCCTTCTTTTATTGTAGATGCATTGGTGCAAAAAAGTTAGCAAAATTATTCACACCCTTTAACGTCCGATATGCATCGTCTGATGTCCATGTTGAATGTTCACACAGTGAAATACCTCATAAATCTGTGATGTTTGCCGATCTGCCTTTTTTCTTTTACTTTAGTTGTCGGATATGGGCTCCAGAGTGCGGGATGAGTCAGAATAATGACACATGGGAACCGTAGAATAGCCCCGTATGTACATAGGAGATGTCTGGAGGACTGTTTTATAACCTTTCTGTGTTTTTATTTTTTACTTTTATGTAAAAAAAAAATGTTTTCCGAAATGTTAAAGAGTTATTCCGAAAATATTTAAAGGGCACATCCTCATCTCTAAAAATAATATAAAATTGTGAGAGAAGGGTCAAGCATGTTCAATTATTAATATGCCTGATCCAGCGGCCCACTCCCCTCTGAGAACACATGCAGGCCGGGCCACCAGAGACGTCTGGCAGCGGCCCACTCCCCTCTGAGAACACATGCAGGCCGGGCCACCAGAGACGTCTGGTAACGGCCCACTCCCCTCTGAGAACACATGCAGGCCGGGCCACCAGAGACGTCTGGTAACGGCCCACTCCCCTCTGAGAACACATGCAGGCCGGGCCACCAGAGACGTCTGGCAGCGGCCCACTCCCCTCTGAGAACACATGCAGGCCGGGCCACCAGAGACGTCTGGCAGCGGCCCACTCCCCTCTGAGAACACATGCAGGCCGGGCCACCAGAGACGTCTGGCAGCGGCCCACTCCCCTCTGAGAACACATGCAGGCCGGGCCACCAGAGACGTCTGGCAGCGGCCCACTCCCCTCTGAGAACACATGCAGGCCGGGCCACCAGAGACGTCTGGCAGCGGCCCACTCCCCTCTGAGAACACATGCAGGCTCAACCAAGCGTAGCGTGCCTATTTATGGGGGGTCAGAAGGAATAGCTATCGGTCAAAAGAGGGTTCAGCTAACAGACATAGAAGATGGACATGCCATCAGAAAGCAGAGTCTAGCGTAGATGTGACCAGAGGACTCAACCTCACAACTTCAAAATGGCTGACCTAGTATTAAGAAGAGAAGCTCTGAAGGCCAAACTGCTGCTCTAAACTAGTAAAATACTATTACTATTTAAAGCGGGAGAACCAGAATATTCATGAATGATCCTTTCATCATTAAGGGGCACTTTTTAAGTGTTTTCGGAATAACCCTTTAAATCCCCAGTTCATCATCTCTGTAGCCAGCACTGCAAAACGATCTGCCTTTTTCAATAAGACCTCGTTGTGACGATGCACAAGGACCACGTCGCCAGCAAAGAGCGCACCGTAGCGGTGTCCCACCCCAAGCAGGTCTCTTTTCTCATTTGCACAGTTACTTGTGAAGTTGCTCTAAGTTATTTTAAGGTGTAATTATCAGAGTGGGGGGGCACTAATATGTGCAGTATAGTCCTTTTCAGAACCGTTCTAGGGACTCTTCCTTTCCATTATTCGTATTATTTTTCTACCTGTTTCTGTATTTCTGTATTATTTTGTATTCATTTTCTATCTCTGTATTTTGTGTATATATTGAAGGTGCACGAGTCCGTTCCGTGGTCGTCCAGTCTTGCTGCTGTCCTCCGCCTAATACACTCGGTGTCTTTATAAATGTATTGAAAATATTTCACCTGTAAATAAACATGGAGTATTTGACGCGGTGATGTTGTATTTTTATTGGAGGGGAGGTGCGGCCGGTGACCTGGTGAAGGAGGTTTTTATGCGCTTTATATCGTAACCCTTTGTACGATGCTGAATTTGCGTCATACGGATGGTCCGGCCAGCTCAGACTCCATAGGGGACGGGAAACACGAGACGCTGCCTATTCACAGGTAAAGCTGGGGTGGTAATTGATTTTTTATGCATAATGATTTTAGCTTACGCTCCACAGCTGTGAATTTTCCTGTGATTTGTCGATGTCCTGTATAAAAGCCGGATTCTGACGATTTGCCGCACTCTGCGCCATGTGGACGGACGGGATACTTGCATTTCTTTTCAGCCTGGCTGCCGTCTCCTCTGCTCCAGCGAATCTGTCAGCCAAATGTTTACAAGACACCATGGACTACTTGTCAGACCTGAATTCTAAGGAGCCCAAAACTTATGCCATGCTCAGTAAGTACCACTGCTTGCTTTCTCCGTGTTCACACAGATGTTAACCCATTTAGAAACAGGCTAGTTTTGAAAACATTGGTTTCAAATTTTTTCTCGCAACCCTGGAAGGGTCCATTCACACGTCTGCAAAATGGGTCCGCATCCCATTCATTTTTTATAGGGGCCGCAAAAGATGCAGACAGCACACTGTGTGCTGTCCGCATCCACACTTCCGTTCTGCGGCCCCGCAAAAAAATATATATGTCCTATTGTCCGCAGCCACGGACAAGAAAAGGCATTTCTATTATAGTGGCGGCTGGTGTCCGTGTTCTGCAGATCCGCAATTTGCGGACTGCAAAACAGTTGCGGACGTGTGAATGGACCCTAAGAGCTGTAACTTTTTTTAATTTTTTTTTAAATGTTTCCATTGACACAGCATTATGAGGGCCTGTTTTTTGCAGGTGCAGTTGTGCTTTCTAATGGGACCATTTAGTCTTCTACACAATGTATTGCGAGACTGCAAAAATAAAATGTGGGGGGTGAAAAAGAGAGAAAAATGAAGTTCCGACATTATGGATTGGGTTTTGTTTTTGCGGCATTCACTATGCGGTAAAGATAACATGATGACTTTATTCTGCGGGTCGGTATGATTATATAGTGTGGGCATTCGCTCTAGTAGGCAGGTTAGCGGATGCAGTATAGAGGCAAAGGACCAGGTTGTAAATCAATCTTCAGTGTTTATTCACACTTAACAGTCACTTTTCAGGCTTGGTGCTTGTTCACACACAGAAAAACAAAGTTCACCTGGTATCCTGGGTGTCAATTCACAGAGATCTCCAGAGCTCCACTGTCAGAGGGAGGTAATCCACACTACCTGACAGTGCTGGCAGGTTTTTTTAAGCCTGCCAAGACCCGGCCTGGAACGTGGGCAGTAGTCACCCACCCAGCACTTTGACTACTCCCAGTAAGAGCCGTCCCGGATCAGCTATACAGCTATACTAAATAGCAAGGTGTCAAACAGCAACTGCTGCTGACACATGAAAACTAGCTCTTAATCCACCGAGGCCAGGAACCTCGGTGACACAAACCTTCCGTCAACGACGGACCTTTGCGCCTTCCTACATACCCCCCCCTTTTGTTTAACCCTAAAGCGTTTCCCTGCAAGCGGCCTGCCCTGTGTTCCACTGAAAACTTGAAGTTCTGTAATGACAAGAACCATCTGATGACCCAAGCATTCATCTCTTTGGCCTGGCTCATTCACTTGAGAGGGGAGTGGTCGGTCACCAGACGGAACTTTCTCCCCAGACAGAACTTTCTCCCCAACAGATAATAGTGGAGAGACTCGAATGCCCACTTGATGGCCAAGCACTCTACCTCTAATATACTGTACCTAGTCTCGGCTGGGGTGAGTTTGTGACTCGGGAAAACAACGGGATGTTCCTCCCCATTGATTTCCTGAGAGAGTACAGCTCCGAGGCCGACTTCAGAGGCATCGGTCTGTACCACAAACTCCCACTTGAAGTCGGGCGTCGCCAAAACCGGTGACCCGCACAGGACTGACTTCAACGCGGAAAAAGCCTCTTCCGCCTGGTCATTCCAGTGGAAAAGACCAAAGTACCTCAATGCAATAGGGATAATCGTGCAGAGGTATAATGTCTCACCCCAATATATCTAAAAAAACAATGTGAGCCGGGTATACTACTAAAACGTAACTTTTACTTTCATTAATTAAAAGGTAGACAACTAACAAGGCAGTGAGTAAACAATCAAAAACACCACATCCTGAGGTTGCAATATTTTGGTATAAAAGAAACGATCTTACCATATTCAGAAGTATTCAGGACAACCTCAGTTGTGTGGCGTAAAAGTCCAAATGTTTGATGGCATAAGGACACAAGTGACCAGTGCTCATGATGTCTGAGGTCAGAAATCTCCTAATTAGCCCTGAATTTGGATTGTGAACTTTGTAGTTTGCAATTGGTGGAACTGTAAGTAAACACACACATACAGTATAACTGGTTCAGTATACAGTTCTAATCACTATATTAACAGTAGGAACATTATATAACTGTTTAAATACCTATTTTGGCCTCTCTGCTTCCATAATACACAGCTCTTAGTGGAGTGAATGTCTGTTCAGCTTCTCTCCTCTGGTGTAATGATTCTAGCAGCTCCTGCTAGAGGAATTTCCCACACAGGCTGTGTGTGAGGCTGCCTGTGATTGGTCAAAACTCCTGCTATGTGTGAGGCTGGCTGTGATTGGTCGTGACTCCTGCCCAGCAAAAACAGTTTAACTCTATGCTTTCTGTTGTTTCTGCTGTGTGATTGAGATGACCTCACATTCATATAATGAATCTTAAAGGCATATTATCTTTTCTGCTTCTGTGAACACAATATATATAACTGTTATATGACATCCAGACAAGAAGTCACTGTAAATAACTCTGCTCTTGTGTTTAACACACAAACATAGGAACTGTATTAAGGTTATTGGCAGGTCTAGCTGTATAAACATATAAGCTATATTAGCAACCTAGGACAGGTCTTAGCTGGCCAGCTACAAGGTACCTGTTTCCGCCAAATACTGATTGAGGGGTGCCATATACTTTCTTCCACCAAATACTGATTGAGGGCTGCAATATACCTTCTTCCACAAATACTGCTCTTCTCTACGGAGTTAGGCAGAGGGTCATTTAGAAAATGACAGGCAGAGGAAGAGGCAGACCGTTCCGCAGGGATGGTAGGGGCCAGGCAGGTGCACCAGGCCGGAGCCTAAGTGGGAAGTTGGAGAAGGCGCGTGTGATAACTTCAAAGAGCGCACCAGAGTTGGTTGAGTGGCTCACTCAGCCTTCCGCTTCTGCACCCTCCTCATCCTCTGAATCTGCGCCCTCCTCACTCTCTGCTGTGTGCACCCCCAAAGACACCACCACCATAGACCCTCCACTCGAGACAGAGAAATTATTTTCCCATCCATTCCCAGACCTTACCGATGCGCAGCCATTCTTGGCATCGGATGAGGAAGAGGAGGTAGCAACGGCGACCACCCAGCGGTCTACCGACAGTACCCAGATCAGCCCAAGGAGGGTGGTCCCCGCTGTTGCTGCCTACTCTGAGATCACTAATGTCAGTGGTGGTGAAGGTGAAGATGATGACGTGTCAATGGACGTTAAGTGGGTGCCCACAAGAGAGGAAGAGGAGGGGGGTTCAGAGGGAGAGACAGAGCAACAGATAGGGAGGAGAAGAAGGCAGAACTCGCAGTGCACAGGAGGCAAAAAGCAGACTGCAAATGTATCTGAAGCGAGCCATCCACGCACGGTCACATCTTGCGCTCCTAGGACGCCGGCACAAGGCTCCGCAGTGTGGGCTTTTTTTTTAACGTGTCGGCTGCTGAGAATAGTGTTGCCATCTGCAGCATGTGCTATCAATGCATAAGTCGTGGTAAGCCCAACACTCACCTAGGGATGACTGGGCCTCCCATCACTGAGCCCAGTGGCAGAAACGACGTCAGAACCCACAAAGCCTCACATCCTGCCTCTAGTCCTTCTCCTCTCTTCTCCCATTTGTCCTCCACTCCACCTTCCACCAGAACGTTGTCGCGTTCATCTGGCAAAAGGCAGGCTTCCGTAGCCAAAATGTTCAAACGTAAAAAATGATGACGCTGGATAATCCTCTTGCCCAACGGCTGACCACTGGCTTGTCGGAACTGCTAGCCCGCCAACTACTGCCATATAAATTTGTGGACTCGGAGGCCTTTAGAACATTTGTGGCCATTGGCACACCGCAATGGAAGGTCCCCAGAAGGAAATATTTCTCCCAGAAAGGCATCCCTGAACTTTATGGCCACGTTCAGCGGCAAGTTATTATATCTCTGGCACACAGTGTCGGTGCCAAGATACATCTGACCACAGACACGTGGTTTAGCAAACACGGGCAGGAAAGGTACATAACTTTTACTGCCCACTGGGTGAACCTTCTGACGGCCGTCAAGCATGTAACCCATGGCACCCATGTGGATTTGGTGTTACCGCCACGGATTGCATGCAGGCCTGCCTCTTCTTCTCCTCCTCCTACTCCATCCTCCGTCTCCTCCTTGGCTGACTCCTCCTTTTCCACTGCTACCGCCAGTTCCGCTGCATCCCCCAAGCTCCCCAGAACATATTCGACGGGCCAGGTGAGACGTTGCCATGCTGTGCTGCGGTTGTTGTGCCTGGAAGCCAAGAGCCACACAGGTCCTGCACTGCTTTCAACTCTGCGGTCACAGGCCGATCAGTGGCTAACCCCGCTCAATTTGACAGTTGGTAAAGTGGTGTGCGACAACGGTGCCAATCTGCTGAGAGTACTGAAACAGGGAGAAATTACACACATGGCACATGTCCTGAACTTATTTGTGCAGCGATTCATTGCCAAATACCCCAGGGTCCAGGACATCTTGCAGCAGGCCAGGAAAATTTCTGGCCATTTTAGAAGATTTTACATGGCCATGGCTCGCCTGGCTGACGTTCAGCGGCAACACCACTTGCCCGTCAGACGTCTGATTTGTGACTGCCCGACGCGCTGGAACTCCAATTTGTATATGCTTGATAGGCTGCTCCAGCAGAAACGTGCCTTTAATGACTACCTGTACAAACTCTGCGGCAGGACAGGTTCTGGGGAGTTTGGTTTTTTTCTCTGTGCCAGTGGCTGCTCATGCATGACGCATGCAGACTTCTGCGGCCATTTGATGAGATCACCAAACTGGTCAGTCGCAGCCAGGGTGCCATCAGTGACATCGTACCTTTACGCCTTCTTTCTGGACTGTGCATTGTGTTGTGTCATTGATCAAGCCGTCGAGGAGCAGGAGCTGGAAGATGAGGAAGTCGCAATGCTGAATGAATTCCCAGGGGGGGCTACTCCATCTGAGACAACTCAGCAGGAGTCTGAAGAGAAGTCAGAGGAGGATGGTGGCTGGGGTAGGAGGAGGAGGAGCAAGAAGAGCAGGCTTTAAACCTTTCGGGGATCCCTGGTGTTGTCTGTGGCGGGGGGGGGAGACCGAAGACGATATTCTCCTGGGTGATGAGTAGGAGCCAGGGCGCACCAACGCTTCCAATTTAGTGGAAATGGGGGCCTTTGCCTAGTGCAAAAGAGGGCAGTATGAATATGTGTTGGTCACTTCGGATATGAGATAATTCTTGCAGCCAACCCATCGACAGCCGCCATCTGGATCCAGCCTCAGGGAACGCCTAGACCGACAGGTGTCCGACTACATCGGGTTAATGGCCGATGTGGACACTCTGAGAAGCGAGGAACCCCTCGACTACTGGGTGTGCAGGCTTGACCTGTGGCCAGAGCTGGCAAAATTTGCCATTGAACTCTTGGCTTGCCCCTCGTCGAGTGTCCTGTCCGCAGCAGGGGGGGGATCGTGACCGATAAGAGCACTCGCCTAGCTCACGACAGTGTGGACTACCTCAGATTTTTTAATTGAATGAGGCGTGGATTTCGGAGGAATTCAACACCTGTGATGACCACATGTAATTGAATTTCCTTATGCCAGGTCCCACCTATCCGCCACCACCCAGAACAAAAAATGGTCCTTGCCTTATGTATATACAGCGGCATAAAAGGCCTTTTATGTTAGGTGAATGCCTAGTTTTTGGGGCCTATACTGGCCGACAGTTACATATTTATCCTGTGACCACCTAATGCACCGCCAGCCACAGAATCCAAAGTTCATTGCTGTAAGGTGAATGCCTATTGGCCAATTTTGGGGGCCTGTACTGGCTTACAGTTACATATTTATCTTGTGACCGCCTAATGTACCTCCAGCCACAGAATCCAAAGTTCATTGCTGTAAGGTGAATGCCTATTGCCTCATTTTTGTGGCCTGTACTGGCCGACAGTTACATTTTTTTTTTTATCTCTAGCCACATAATCACACCCCTGTCTCACTCCTCTGCCTCTCATTATGGTGGCTTATGATCCGCATTCACCATAAGGACCTTTTAATGTCACAGGGTCATGTGACTGTGTCGCCCACCCCGTACTGTGCCCCTCACCCCGTACTGTGCCCCCTTATACCCTGCATTGTGCCCTCTTACCACACCCTGTGCAGTGCCCCTAGTCATTCCCTGTACTGTGCCCTCCTATACCCTTTTATCCGGTCACGGTATGGCGCTGTTTTCCGGTCACGGTATGGCGCTGTTATCCTGTCACTGTACAGAGGTGTTATCCTGTCAATGTATGTCGTGGTATCCAATAACTGGATGGCCATAACTGTATCCCTTTCCCTGCCCACGCCATCCTTTTCTAGACCTGGCATGAGCGGGAACAATATGCAGATTGCGGTTCTAAGGACCTTTGCACCACAATCTGTGTCAGAAATATGCCTAACATATATTTCTATATAATAAATGACCACCTAATTGTATTATCATTCAGGGGTAGTGCTAATATATTTATATTATATAGATTCTAGTGTATTATACTGTGCCTTGTATTTCCCAGTAGAAAATGGTCCTTGGGAAACACAGTCCTCATCCCTGACCACCAGGACCAGGTAGCGCACTGTCAGTACATGGCGGCCTCCCCTCTCCACCACGCTGCTCTGATGTTTACAGGTGCTTATTTTGACACTAGAGCTGGGTTCACATCCTATTTTTGTCATCCATTTAATGCATACCAAATTTTTTTTAAATTAACAGATGCCTCAGACTGATGCCGTACAGTGGCGTCCGTTCACTATACAGTTCCATGGTAGAAAAACAATGTACTTTAACATATGCATTTTTTTATGGACTCTGCAGGATACAAAAACGTGGAGTGCTGCACATCAAACCGATAGGAAATGAAATTTTTCTGGGCACCAGCAGGGCACATTTTTGAGAGTTTCCCTTTAAGATACACAAAAATGGCCCCTGATTAAAATACATATTTTTTTGTGGGCATTTTTCTTCTAGTAAGTGTTTCCTGGCTGGAAATATGGCCTGAAGGTTTTCAGAATCAGAATTAGCTTTATTCGCCAAACACGACACAGTCGATCGTGCTCGGAATTGGGTTAGGCACAGGTACAGGCATAGTACTACGGGGTGGAAGGGGGGGGTTATGCAATGGGCACATTAGGGGCGAGAGATTATGGGCGGGAGATGGGGCGTGATGAGTTCAGCAGTCTGACGGCCGTTAGGAAAAAAGTGTTCAGCCTCCTCGATGTCCTTGCAGGGATGGCCTGATACCTGCGGCCGGACTTTAGACGTCTGAAGAGATGATGGCCCGGATGGGAGTGGTTATTGAATATTTTCAGAGCCCTGGAGCGCAGTCTGTTGGAGAAGATAGAGTCAAGGGGTGGTAGTGGCAGTCGAGTAGTTATCTCCGCCGAGCTGATGACCCTTTGTAGTTTGCGCTTGTCACTGGCTGATGAGCCGGCATACCACACCAGAAGGGACGAGCACAATACCGACTCGATGGTACAGGAGTAGAAGGACTTCAGTAGGTCCTGAGCCATGCCAAACTTCCTCAGTTGTTGAAGGAAATAGAGCCGCTGGTGAGCCTTCTTTATGATGGACGAGATGTTGGGACGCCAGGATAGGTCCTCAGAGATTATCGTGCCTAGGAGGCGGGCACTGGGTACCCTTGCGACTTCAGATCCGTCAATATAGGTCGGGGGGGGGGACTACCCTTCCCTTCCTGAAGTCGACGACCAGCTCGACCGTCTTTGTGGCGTTTAGGACCAGATTTTGCGCGCCGCACCAGTTGCTGACCCTGTCAATTTCCTTACGATAGGCCTGCTCATCGCTGTCGCTAATCAGGCCCACGAGTGTGGTGTCATCTGCGAACTTGATGACTTTAACTGAGGCCTCCTCCGATCTACACTCGTTCGTGTACAGAGAGAACAGGAACGGCGATAGTACACATCCCTGAGGGGCGCCAGTGTTGGTGACCCTCGGTTTGGAGGTCAGATTGCCTAATCTGACGACCTGGGACCTGTTAGTGAGAAAGTCCATGATCCAATGTCGTAGGTTACCTTGCTATTAAAGTCAATGTTAGAGTTCGTGAATCGTCCCGGCCAATGTTCGTCCATCACTAGTCTCTGGGATACCTGATGCACACAGCTTCCTGGCGTACAACGAGTTGCGGTATCCATAGTTAGTCTCTATAGGTTTGCCCCGATGGGGACATTCGGCCCTTATGTGGCCAGGCTCTTGACACCACCAGCATACTATAGGAGCTGGGTCTACGGGGGGTACACCCCGGGCAGGCTTGGTTGGCACAAATCTCTGGGTCTGTGATGGAGATTGCTGGAGTTTGGCTGCCCCCCTCCCAAACGAACCCCCTTTCAAATTCCTGGTAGCCTCATAGAGTTCCACCAGGTCCACCATCTCAAGGGCATTACCAGGAGACACCTGGTCGATCCAGTGCTGGAGGGGGTACGACATCTTCTATTTTGTCAAGGGACATGGGTCTCGCTGGTTTGATGTAAGACATACAACCGTGCCAGGAAAAACAAAAAATGTTGGGCCTTCTGGCCAGCCTCACTGCATTTGCCCATATCCTTCACCAATTGTGTGGATTCGCTCTGGTAGGCAGGTTAGCGGATGCAGTATAGAGGCAAAGGACCAGGTTGTAAATCGCTCTTCACTATCACTATTCAGGCTTGGTGCTTGTTCACACACAGAAAAACAAAATACAGTTCACCTGGTATCCTGGGTGTCATTCACACCCGGCTGAATGCTCAGCCTCAGAAAGTCCACTTGCAGGCTTTAAGGCGGCCTGCTCGCCTGACACACAGACCTCAGCAAAGAGATCTCCAGAGCTCCACTGTCAGTAGGAGGTAATCCACACCACCTGACAGTGCTGGCTGTTTTTTTTTAAGCCTGCCAAGACCCGGCCTGGAAAGTGGGGAGTAGTCACCCACCCATCACTTTGACTACTCCCAGTAAGAGCCATCCCGGATCAGCTATACAGCTATACTAAACAGCTAGGTGTCAAAAAGCTGCTGTTGACACATGAAAACTGGCTCTTACTCCACCGAGGCCAGGAACCTCGGTGACACATACCTTCCATCAACGACGGACCCTTGCACCTTCCTACAGTAGATACCAAATTTATATGCTTTTTATTATGTTTTTTACTACTTTAAACAAATAAAGTTTTTATGTTTTTTTTTTTTTTTTAAAGTGC
The DNA here is from genome assembly GCF_014858855.1 of Bufo gargarizans. Lineage (NCBI taxonomy): Eukaryota > Metazoa > Chordata > Amphibia > Anura > Bufonidae > Bufo > Bufo gargarizans. The sequence goes on along the minus strand of NC_058080.1, from coordinate 719,739,353 downwards.
TTTGTGTGTCCATAACTTTTAAATTTTTCAATGGAACAGTATCCTCAGATTATCCATGTGGATTTTAGCAAGTATTCCACACCTAAATCTGCAGGAAAACCATGCGTATTTACAGCGGACCAGATAGGAGGCATGAGGGGAGAGGACAGGAGTGGTAGTAGTGTTAGGAGCATGGTGGTGTTACAGTGGCAGCTGTCCTGCTCCAGCGCTCCCTTGGGCTGTGCATAGTGAAAAGGGGGCACATCTTATTCCTCAGAGTCAGGCAGAACTGACCTGCATGACGTCAGCAGTCAGCCCCCAAGGCTGCCTGACTGTGCAGGCGCGATCGGGCTGGTTAGGGAGCCAGATATTCTATGCTCTACAGTGCTAATGAAAGATTCATTCTCACGTATGCGCTGTGGTTATGAAGCCATGAATGTGTCATCCGTGATGAGTGAAATGTTCGTTGTAACCAGGCTAGGATCATGTGCACAACGTACAGCTCAAGATCCAGGTAGCGGCAGGAGCATATCATTTGACCTGGAACACAGCGCTGGTAGGCAATAGGGATGAGCGAACTCGAACTGTATAGTTCGGGTTCGTACCGAATTTTGGGGTGTCCGTGACACGGACCCGAACCCGGACATTTTCGTAAAAGTCCGGGTTCGGGTTCGGTGTTAGTCGCTTTCTTGGCGCTTTTGTGACGCTTTCTTGGCGCTTTTTGAAAGGCTGCAAAGCAGCCAATCAACAAGCGTCATACTACTTGCCCCAAGAGGCCATCACAGCCATGCCTACTATTGGCATGGCTGTGATTGGCCAGAGCACCATGTGACCCAGCCTCTATTTAAGCTGGAGTCACATAGCGCCGCCCATCACTCTGCTCTGATTAGCGTAGGGAGAGGTTGCGGCTGCGACAGTAGGGCGAGATTAGGCAGATTAACTCCTCCAAAGGACTTGATTATTGATCGATCTGCAGCTGTGCATCATTGAGCTGCTGATCCTCAATTGCTCACTGTTTTTAGGCTGCCCAGACCGTTTGTCAGTCACTTTTTTCTGGGGTGATCGGCGGCCATTTTGTGTCTTGTGGTGCGCCAGCACAAGCTGCGACCAAGTGCATTTAACCCTCAATGGTGTGGTTGTTTTTTGGCTAAAGCCTACATCAGGGTGAAGCTGTCACACCAAGTGCATTTAACCAGCAATAGTCTGTTTATTTTTTGGCCATATACTACATCAGGGGCAAGCTGTCACCAAGTGCATTTAACCCTCAATGGTGTGGTTGTTTTTTGGCTAAAGCCTACATCAGGGTGAAGCTGTCACACCAAGTGCATTTAACCAGCAATAGTCTGTTTATTTTTTGGCCATATACTACATCAGGGGCAAGCTGCGCCCGTCACCACGTGCATTTAACCCTCAGTAGTGTGGTTGGTCAAGCTATCACACCAAGTGCATTTAACCAGCAATAGTCTGTTCATTTTTTGGCCATATACTAAATCAGGGGCAAGCTGCGCCCATCACCAAGTGCATTTAACCAGCAATAGTCTGTTCATTTTTTGGCCATATACTACATCAGGGGCAAGCTGCGCCCGTCACCAAGTGCATTTAACCAGCAATAGTGTGGTTATTTTTTGGCCATATCCCAGTCTAATTCTGTCACTAAATCCATACCGGTCACCCAGCGCCTAAATACTAGGCCTCAAATTTATATCCCGCTAAATCTGTCCTTAGTGCTGTAGCTGGGCAAGTTATTTAGTGTCCGTCAAAGCACATTTTTTGTTCAGGGTTGAAATACAATTCCCAATTTAGCAATTTCATAATTTAGTGGTTTCTGCTATATCAGAGCTATTTGAAATCTATCCCTAAAAGGGTATATAATATTCAAGGTGCACATTGGGTCATTCAGAATAACTTCACACACCCGCTACTGTGCATTTCCAAATCTAATTCTGTCACTAAATCCATACCGGTCACCCAGCGCCTAAATACTAGGCCTCAAATTTATATCCCGCTAAATCTCTCGTTACCGCTGTCCTGTTGTGGATGGGAAAGTTATTTAGTGTCCGTCAAAGCACATTTTTTGTTCTGGGTTGAAATACAATTCCCAATTTAGCAATTTCATAATTTAGTGGTTTCTGCTATATCAGAGCTATTTGAAATCTATCCCTAAAAGGGTATATAATATTCAAGGTGCACATTGGGTCATTCAGAATAACTTCACACACACCCGCTACTGTGTATTTCTAAGTCTAATTCTGTCACTAAACCCATACCTGTCACCCAGCGCCTAAATACTAGGCCTCAAATTTATATCCCGCTGAATTTGAATACAATACATTGGGCCAAATAATATTTTTGTTGTTGTGGTGAACCATAACAATGAGGAAAACATCTAGTAAGGGACGCGGACGTGGACATGGTCGTGGTGGTGTTAGTGGACCCTCTGGTGCTGGGAGAAGACGTGGCCGTTCTGCCACATCCACACATCCTAGTGTACCAACTACCTCAGGTCCCAGTAGCCGCCAGAATTTACAGCGATATATGGTGGGGCCCAATGCCGTTCTAAGGATGGTAAGGCCTGAGCAGGTGCAGGCATTAGTCAATTGGGTGGCCGACAGTGGATCCAGCACGTTCACATTATCTCCCACCCAGTCTTCTGCAGAAAGCGCACAGATGGCGCCTGAAAACCAACCCCATCAGTCTGTCACATCACCCCCATGCATACCAGGGAAACTGTCTCAGCCTCAAGTTATGCAGCAGTCTCTTATGCTGTTTGAAGACTCCGCTGGCAGGGTTTCCCAAGGGCATCCACCTAGCCCTTCCCCAGCGGTGGAAGACATAGACTGCACTGACGCACAACCACTTATGTTTCCTGATGATGAGGACATGGGAATACCACCTCAGCATGTCTCTGATGATGACGAAACACAGGTGCCAACTGCTGCGTCTTTCTGCAGTGTGCAGACTGAACAGGAGGTCAGGGATCAAGACTGGGTGGAAGACGATGCAGGGGACGATGAGGTCCTAGACCCCACATGGAATAAAGGTCGTGCTACTGACTTTCACAGTTCGGAGGAAGAGGCAGTGGTGAGACCGAGCCAACAGCGTAGCAAAAGAGGGAGCAGTGGGCAAAAGCAGAACACCCGCCGCCAAGAGACTCCGCCTGCTACTGACCGCCGCCATCTGGGACCGAGCACCCCAAAGGCAGCTTCAAGGAGTTCCCTGGCATGGCACTTCTTCAAACAATGTGCTGACGACAAGACCCGAGTGGTTTGCACGCTGTGCCATCAGAGCCTTAAGCGAGGCATTAACGTTCTGAACCTGAGCACAACCTGCATGACCAGGCACCTGCATGCAAAGCATGAACTGCAGTGGAGTAAACACCTTAAAACCAAGGAAGTCACTCAGGCTCCCCCTGCTACCTCTTCTGCTGCTGCCGCCTCGGCCTCTTCCTCTGCCTCTGGAGGAACGTTGGCACCTGCTGCCCAGCAAACAGGGGATGTACCACCAACACCACCACCACCTCCGTCACCAAGCGTCTCAACCATGTCACACGGCAGCGTTCAGCTCTCCATCTCACAAACATTTGAGAGAAAGCGTAAATTCCCACCTAGCCACCCTCGATCCCTGGCCCTGAATGCCAGCATTTCTAAACTACTGGCCTATGAAATGCTGTCATTTAGGCTGGTGGACACAGACAGCTTCAAACAGCTCATGTCGCTTGCTGTCCCACAGTATGTTGTTCCCAGCCGCCACTACTTCTCCAAGAGAGCCGTGCCTTCCCTGCACAACCAAGTATCCGATAAAATCAAGTGTGCACTGCGCAACGCCATCTGTAGCAAGGTCCACCTAACCACAGATACGTGGACCAGTAAGCACGGCCAGGGACGCTATATCTCCCTAACTGCACACTGGGTAAATGTAGTGGCAGCTGGGCCCCAGGCGGAGAGCTGTTTAGCGCACGTCCTTCCGCCGCCAAGGATCGCAGGGCAACATTCTTTGCCTCCTGTTGCCACCTCCACCTTCTCGGCTTCCTCCTCCTCTTCTTCCACCTGCTCATCCAGTCAGCCACACACCTTCACCACCAACTTCAGCACAGCCCGGGGTAAACGTCAGCAGGCCATTCTGAAACTCATATGTTTGGGGGACAGGCCCCACACCGCACAGGAGTTGTGGCGGGGTATAGAACAACAGACCGACGAGTGGTTGCTGCCGGTGAGCCTCAAGCCCGGCCTGGTGGTGTGTGATAATGGGCGAAATCTCGTTGCAGCTCTGGGACTAGCCAATTTGACGCACATCCCTTGCTTGGCGCATGTGCTGAATTTGGTGGTGCAGAAGTTCATTCACAACTAAGCCCGACATGTCAGAGCTGCTGCATAAAGTGCGGGCCGTCTGTTCGCGCTTCCGGCGTTCACATCCTGCTGCTGCTCGCCTGTCTGCGCTACAGCGTAACTTCGGCCTTCCCGCTCACCGCCTCATATGCGACGTGCCCACCAGGTGGAACTCCACCTTGCACATGCTGGACAGACTGTGCGAGCAGCAGCAGGCCATAGTGGAGTTTCAGCTGCAGCACGCACGGGTCAGTCGCACTACAGAACAGCACCACTTCACCACCAATGACTGGGCCTCCATGCGAGACCTGTGTGCCCTGTTGCGCTGTTTCGAGTACTCCACCAACATGGCCAGTGGCGATGACGCCGTTATCAGCGTTACAATACCACTTCTATGTCTCCTTGAGAAAACACTTAGGGCGATGATGGAAGAGGAGGTGGCCCAGGAGGAGGAGGAGGAGGAGGAGGAGGAAGAGGGGTCATTTTTAGCACTTTCAGGCCAGTCTCTTCGAAGTGACTCAGAGGGAGGTTTTTTGCAACAGCAGAGGCCAGGTACAAATGTGGCCAGACAGGGCCCACTACTGGAGGACGAGGTGGAGGAGGATGAGGATGAAGCATGGTCACAGCGGGGTGGCACCCAACACAGCTCGGGTCCATCACTGGTGCGTGGCTGGGGGGAAAGGCAATGACGATACGCCTCCCACAGAGGACAGCTTGTCCTTACCCCTGGGCAGCCTGGCACACATGAGCGACTACATGCTGCAGTGCCTGCGCAACGACAGCAGAGTTGCCCACATTTTAACCTGTGCGGACTACTGGGTTGCCACCCTGCTGGATCCACGCTACAAAGACAATGTGCCCACCTTACTTCCTGCACTGGAGCGTGATAGGAAAATGCGCGAGTACAAGCGCACGTTGGTAGACGCGCTACTGAGAGCATTCCCAAATGTCACAGGGGAACAAGTGGAAGCCCAAGGCCAAGGCAGAGGAGGAGCAAGAGGTCGCCAAGGCAGCTGTGTCACGGCCAGCTCCTCTGAGGGCAGGGTTAGCATGGCAGAGATGTGGAAAACTTTTGTCAACACGCCACAGCTAACTGCACCACCACCTGATACGCAACGTGTTAGCAGGAGGCAACATTTCACTAACATGGTGGAACAGTACGTGTGCACACCCCTCCACGTACTGACTGATGGTTCGGCCCCATTCAACTTCTGGGTCTCTAAATTGTCCACGTGGCCAGAGCTAGCCTTTTATGCCTTGGAGGTGCTGGCCTGCCCGGCGGCCAGCGTTTTGTCTGAACGTGTATTCAGCACGGCAGGGGGCGTCATTACAGACAAACGCAGCCGCCTGTCTACAGCCAATGTGGGCAAGCTGACGTTCATAAAAATGAACCAGGCATGGATCCCACAGGACCTGTCCGTCCCTTGTCCAGATTAAACATTAACTACCTCCCCTTAACCATATATTATTGGATTCCAGGGCACTTCCTCATTCAATCCTATTTTTATTTTCATTTTACCATTATATTGCGAGGCTACCCAAAGTTGAATGAACCTCTCCTCTGTCTGGGTGCCGGGGCCTAAATATATGCCAATGGACTGTTCCAATGTTGGGTGACGTGAAGCCTGATTCTCTGCTATGACATGCAGACTAATTCTCTGCTGACATGAAGCCAGATCCTCTGTTACGGGACCTCTCTCCTCTGCCTGGGTGCTTGGCCTAAATATCTGACAATGGACTGTTGCAGTGGTGGCTGACGTGAAGCCTGATTTTCTGCTATGACATGCTGACTGATTCTCTGCTGACATGAAGCCAGATCCTCTGTTACGGGACCTCTCTCCTCTGCCTGTGTGCTGGGCCTAAATATATGCCAATGGACTGTTGCACTGGTGGCTGACGTGAAGCCTGATTCTCTGCTATGATATGAAGACTGATTCTCTGCTGACATGAAGCCAGATTGTCTGTTACGGGACCTCTCTCCTCTGCCTGGGTGCTGGGCCTAAATATATGCCAATGGACTGTTGCAGTGGTGGCTGACGTGAAGCCTCATTCTCTGCTATGACATGCAGACTAATTCTCTGCTGACGTGAAGCCAGATTGTCTGTTACGGGACCTCTCTCCTCTGCCTGTGTGCTGGGCCTAAATATATGCCAATGGACTGTTGCAGTGGTGGCTGACGTGAAGCCTCATTCTCTGCTATGACATGCAGACTAATTCTCTGCTGACATGAAGCCAGATCCTCTGTTACGGGACCTCTCTCCTCTGCCTGTGTGCTGGGCCTAAATATATGCCAATGGACTGTTGCAGGGGTGGCTGACGTGAAGCCTCATTCTCTGCTATGACATGCAGACTAATTCTCTGCTGACGTGAAGCCAGATTGTCTGTTACGGGACCTCTCTCCTCTGCCTGGGTGCTGGGCCTAAATTTATGAAAATGGACTGTTGCAGTGGTGGCTGACGTGAAGCCTGATTTTCTGCTATGACATGCAGACTGATTCTCTGCTGACATGAAGCCAGATCCTCTGTTACGGGACCTCTCTCCTCTGCCTGGGTGCTGGGCCTAAATATATGCCAATGGACTGTTGCAGTGGTGGCTGACGTGAAGCCTCATTCTCTGCTATGACATGCAGACTAATTCTCTGCTGACATGAAGCCAGATTGTCTGTTACGGGACCTCTCTCCTCTGCCTGGGTGCTGGGCCTAAATATATGCCAATGGACTGTTGCAGTGGTGGCTGACGTGAAGCCTCATTCTCTGCTATGACATGCAGACTAATTCTCTGCTGACATGAAGCCAGATCCTCTGTTACGGGACCTCTCTCCTCTGCCTGTGTGCTGGGCCTAAATATATGCCAATGGACTGTTGCAGTAGTGGCTGACGTGAAGCCTCATTCTCTGCTATGACATGCAGACTAATTCTCTGCTGACATGAAGCCAGATCCTCTGTTACGGGACCTTTCTCCTCTGCCTGTGTGCTGGGCCTAAATATATGCCAATGGACTGTTGCAGTGGTGGCTGACGTGAAGCCTCATTCTCTGCTATGACATGCAGACTAATTCTCTGCTGACGTGAAGCCAGATTGTCTGTTACGGGACCTCTCTCCTCTGCCTGGGTGCTGGGCCTAAATTTATGAAAATGGACTGTTGCAGTGGTGGCTGACGTGAAGCCTGATTTTCTGCTATGACATGCAGACTAATTCTCTGCTGACGTGAAGCCAGATTGTCTGTTACGGGACCTCTCTCCTCTGCCTGTGTGCTGGGCCTAAATATATGCCAATGGACTGTTGCAGTGGTGGCTGACGTGAAGCCTCATTCTCTGCTATATAGAGATAATCCACGGCACACCAATATCTTTTGCTTTGCAAATTTATTATTGATACAAAAAGGTATTCATAAATTTTGTCAATGTATGACTGGTCGCGCCATCATAGTAATATGAGCATAAATCACATATCTTTGTAGGCCATAATGTGTCCCAACGTTTCGGTCCTGTCAAAGACCTTTCTCAAGGGATCTGTAAAGGAGTATAAATATAACGGTTTTATTGGCGTCTACATGTTGCGACCACAATATACTGTTGACATATGGTGAAGGAAGAAACGATATGGAAATAGGTTAATTGTACACATGTACATATATGTGTGCATGCGCTTATCTGCTCACACACACACACACATGCACACATACAAACATACATACAGGTCTCAGATTCCAACAATAGTAAAAAAAGAGAGTAAGGGGTAGGTAAAGTAAGAGTGATACAAGACAGGTAGGGCAAATGCTGTCTCTGATAAGGGAGGACATAATGATCAGGACTGGGCTATAGCATGAACCATAACTAATCGATGGAGCATAAAATTTAATAAAGACTCTGAATAGATTCGGTTAGTGTAGTAAGCAACTAAAGAGATGTCTGTGAATAAATCAAGCAGCGGATTAAGTATGAGTATCTCGTGCATAATCCTATAACATAAGTATATATAGCATGAGTAGCATGAATGTATACGGACTCACCATGGCCGGGTAGCAAACGGCTTAATGCAGGCGCTATGTATCTCTCCATTAGTTTGCTTTTTAAACTAAGGAGCCGGAAGTCATGTGGGCGCTCTGTTCGGGTTCAGTCGGTCACATGATCGTCAGTGACGTCATGTGAGCCGCGTGACCGCGGGCCGTAGTGTGCGCATGCGCACTGGGTGCTGGGACAGAAATAGAAGATAGCTTTGTGCTGGGGATATATAACATATTGTATCTTGGAAAACGGGAATAATAGGTTGGGAATCGGTCTGCTATTGTTTTAAGAGGAGGAAGAAGAGTTGTAAAGGAGGATATTGAGGAATTTCAAAATAAGGAGTATATAGTTCTATGCTAGCGCTTTAAGAGTGGGGAAAGTTGTCTCAGATGAAAAAGAGGTGGGGGGGGGGTTACATACATATATAAATGGAATAGTTTAAAGTATGATTAGACAATTGCTTCGATTTACGTCATGCTAGAGTGTAAGGAATGAAAAAAATGAAAAAAATGATAAAGGTAACAAATGACAAAAAACAAGAGGCGAATAATCACATTATATGGTTCTAGATTTTGTGGATAAGTTTCTCAGTATCTAGGTATCTATATATACTATAATCTTATACTACATATGATCTATGATGAGAGGGAAGGGTGGAAGAGGGGAAAAAAGGGGAAGGGAAGAAAAAAGGGGGGGGAAAGGGGAAAGGGAAGAGGGAAGAGGAAGGGTGGAAAATGCGGGGGAAGGGAAAAAAAAAAAAAAAAAAAAAAAAAAAAAAAAGGGGGGGGGTTGGGGGTGGAAGAGGGTTTTTTCTCACCAACTTGTATATTGACTATGATTATAATCCAACTAGGGAGCCTGAAATAAAGGAGAAGTATATGCATATTAATATTAAAGAAATAACATTATGACACCATATCAGTCCACAATACCGAAAAACAAGAATGAATGTTTAAAGATTAAGTATTCAAAGATCACAATAAAAGTCACATTCCCGATTGAGGCCCCTCGGGGATAAAGTGTCCAGTCGGTGTATCCAGAAACTTTCTCTTTGTTTCAATGTTTTAATCCTGTTACCGCCTCTCCGTGGGGTATTAACTTGTTCCAAGACCTGATAGCGTAAGGATGAGATCTGATGGTTGTGTTCCTTAAAATGTGCTGGGATTGGTAACAAAAACTGTTCAGTCCTGATGGTGGATTTGTGTTTTGAAATACGATTCCTTATTTGCTGCGTGGTTTCACCCACATAACAAAGTCCACACGGGCATTTAATTAAATAGACGACAAATGAGGAATCACAGGTATAGTATCCTTTGATAGGGAATCTTTTGCCAGTATGTGGATGTGTTATAAAGTTTCCTTTGATCACACTCGAGCACTGCGCACAGTGTAGGCACGGGAAAGTGCCATATTTCGGATTCTGTAAGAAACGCTGTTTTGGTGTTTTATTTAAAGGTCCAATGTCTGCACGGATGAGGTGGTCCCTAATGTTTTGTGATCTTTTGTAGCAAGTGATGGGAGGAGACTGAAACTCTGGGATCTCGGGGTATGCTTGTGACAGTATGGACCATTGTTTTCTGATTGTTTGTTGGATTTTTGGAGCAAGGGGGTGGTATGTGAGAATGCATGGTATCCGTGGTGAGGGAATGGTAGTTTGTGAGGTAGTTTGTTTGCATATTGTCGATTTGTTGGTAATCAATTGGTCGGGGTATCCTCTTTGTCTGAATTTGGATTTCATATCTGATTGTCTCTGTTGTAAGGTTAATGGATCTGTTACTATTCTTTCTAACCTTGTGAATTGAGATTTGGGAAGTGACGCTTTGGTGGCTCTAGGGTGGTTACTGGTATAGTATAGTAGGCTATTCCTGTCTGTTGGTTTACTGTAAAGGTCAAATTGAATGTGACCAGATGGATCCTGCAGAACTAAGGTATCTAAAAAACTAATTTTCTCGGTATTGGTTATGATAGTGAAAACCCAATTCTGGGTAAATGTTGTCAAGGTAATGATGAAAGTGCAAAACACTTGACATAGGACCTCTCCACAAGCAGAAAATATCATCGATAAATCGAAGCCATATTTTCGCATGTTGCTGAAAAAGATGGTGTGTGTAGACAAACTGTTCCTCAAAGTGGATCATGAAAGCGTTTGCGTAGGGTGGGGCTACGTTAGCCCCCATCGCGGTACCCCGTTTTTGAACGTAGTATTGATCCCCAAAGAGGAAGTAGTTTTCCTGCAACACTAAGGTAAGTAGAGATAGGCAAAATTCCTGTTGTGTGGGAGATAAAGTAGAGGCAGTGGCAAGTAAGTGTGCTGTGGCTTTGATGCCTTTGTCATGTTCAATGGACGTATAGAGGCTGTTGACATCCATGGTCAACAGAATGGTGTCTGGTTCTGGTTGGATCTGTTTAATTTTAGAAATGAAATCATTGGTATCTAATAAGAAGGATCTTGACGTCTTAATGAGTGGGGTAAGTATACGGTCTAGGTAGATGGAGAGGGGGGACAGGATGGATTCTGTAGAGGCAACGATTGGTCTTCCAGGGGGGTTCTCGAGGTTCTTGTGTATTTTGGGCAGGATATAAAAAACTGGGATTATTGGATGTTGTTTGGTTAAATAAGTTGTTGTTTTGCTATCAATTATACCTAATTCTTGGTAGTGAGATAAGGTCGACTGAATTTTCTTGGCTAACATTAATGTTGGGTTAGATGGTAATGGCAGATAGGTAGTAGAGTCACTTAATTGTTTTAGCACTTCATTAATGTACATAGACTTATTCATGACTACTATTGCGCCACCTTTGTCAGCAGGTTTAATAATGATGTCGTGGTTAGTTTGTAATTCCGTGATAGCCCTTTGTTCTTCTATGGGGAGATTATTGGTGTGTTGAAATTTACCAGTCTGTTGGGCCTTGATGATCTGTTGAATGGATTGGTATGTGAAAGAGATATAGGTTTCTGCTGGGTGGTAGGTTTTAGGAGGCATGAATGTGCTTTTTAGTCTCAGATCTAAGTTCTTCAATGATAGGGGGTCTGAAATACTGGCTTGTGATGGGATTGATGTGGGGTCTGCCTGGTTGAAATGTGCCTTTAATCTTATGTTGCGAAAAAATCGCTGTAATTCTAATTCTAAATGAAATGTGTCAAGAGGAGTAGTAGGACAAAAGGTTAATCCTTTTTGTAAGACTGAGATATGTGCTGGAGAAAGGTTCATTGAGGAGATATTGACAACTAAGTTCTCAACTTTACCTGAGAGCGAGTCTGGATTCTGTTGTCGGTGTCTGTGCCTCTTGCCCCTCCGCGTTCGTTTCTGTTGTAGCGTTGACGTGTCCGTCCTCGTCCTAAAAAAGGTTGAGAGTTGTATTGGTTGTAGGGTCGGTCGCTTTCGGATCCAGAGGAACTTGCGGAGAAGTGTTGTTGGCGGTTGTCTCGTGGTGGCCGAAAGTTGGGGTCCCTCCACCTGTAGACTCGATTGGAGCGATAGTCTTCCGCGTCTCTGATAAACTTTGTTCTTTTCCTGTTCTCCGTCAGCTTCTGAAATTCGGAAGTCTGTTTGGTTGTTTTCTCCTTTAGGTTTGTCCACTCCTCTTGTGGTAATACTGTGGAGAGTTGGTTCTCTGTGGATTCAATCTGTTTCGTTAGTTCGCCAATTGTTTGATGAGCTTTGTCTATGCCTACACTGTGCGCAGTGCTCGAGTGTGATCAAAGGAAACTTTATAACACATCCACATACTGGCAAAAGATTCCCTATCAAAGGATACTATACCTGTGATTCCTCATTTGTCGTCTATTTAATTAAATGCCCGTGTGGACTTTGTTATGTGGGTGAAACCACGCAGCAAATAAGGAATCGTATTTCAAAACACAAATCCACCATCAGGACTGAACAGTTTTTGTTACCAATCCCAGCACATTTTAAGGAACACAACCATCAGATCTCATCCCTACGCTATCAGGTCTTGGAACAAGTTAATACCCCACGGAGAGGCGGTAACAGGATTAAAACATTGAAACAAAGAGAAAGTTTCTGGATACACCGACTGGACACTTTATCCCCGAGGGGCCTCAATCGGGAATGTGACTTTTATTGTGATCTTTGAATACTTAATCTTTAAACATTCATTCTTGTTTTTCGGTATTGTGGACTGATATGGTGTCATAATGTTATTTCTTTAATATTAATATGCATATACTTCTCCTTTATTTCAGGCTCCCTAGTTGGATTATAATCATAGTCAATATACAAGTTGGTGAGAAAAAACCCTCTTCCACCCCCAACCCCCCCCTTTTTTTTTTCCCTTCCCCCGCATTTTCCACCCTTCCTCTTCCCTCTTCCCTTTCCCCTTTCCCCCCCCCTTTTTTCTTCCCTTCCCCTTTTTTCCCCTCTTCCACCCTTCCCTCTCATCATAGATCATATGTAGTATAAGATTATAGTATATATAGATACCTAGATACTGAGAAACTTATCCATAAAATCTAGAACCATATAATGTGATTATTCACCTCTTGTTTTTTGTCATTTGTTTGGTTTATCATTTTTTTCATTCCTTATACTCTAGCATGACGAAAATCGAAGCAATTGTCTAATCATACTTTAAACTATTCCATCCTTATATGTATGTAACCCCCCCACCTCTTTTTCACCTGAGACAACTTTCCCCACTCTTAAAGCGCTAGCATAGAACTATATACTCTTTACTTTTATATTTCCTCAATATCCTTCTTTACAACTCTTCTTCCTCTTCCTAAATCAATAGCAGACCGATTCCCAGCCTATTATTCCCATTTTCCAAGATACAATATGTTATATATCCCCAGCACTAAGCTATCTTCTATTTCTGTCCCAGTACCCAGTGCGCATGCGCACACTACGGCCCGCGGTCACGCGGTTCACATGACGTCACTGACGATCATGTGACCGGCTTAACCCGGACACAGAACAGAGCGTCCACATGACTTCCGGCTCCTTAGTTTAAAAAGCAAACTAATGGAGAGATACATAGCGCCTGCATTAAGCCGTTTGCTACCCGGCCATGGTGAGTCCGTATACATTCATGCTACTCATGCTATATATACTTATGTTATAGGATTATGCACGAGATACTCATACTTAATCCGCTGCTTGATTTATTCACAGACATCTCTTTAGTTGCTTACTACACTAACCGAATCTATTCAGAGTCTTTATTAAATTTTATGCTCCATCGATTAGTTATGGTTCATGCTATAGCCCAGTCCTGATCATTATGTCCTCCCTTATCAGAGACAGCATTTGCCCTACCTGTCTTGTATCACTCTTACTTTACCTACCCCTTACTCTCTTTTTTTACTATTGTTGGAATCTGAGACCTGTATGTATGTTTGTATGTGTGCATGTGTGTGTGTGTGTGAGCAGATAAGCGCATGCACACATATATGTACATGTGTACAAATTAACCTATTTCCATATCGTTTCTTCCTTCACCATATGTCAACAGTATATTGTGGTCGCAACATGTAGACGCCAATAAAACCGTTATATTTATACTCCTTTACAGATCCCTTGAGAAAGGTCTTTGACAGGACCGAAACGTTGGGACACATTATGGCCTACAAAGATATGTGATTTATGTTCATATTATTATGATGGCGCGACCAGTCATACATTGACAAAATTTATGAATACCTTTTTGTATCAATAATAAATTTGCAAAGCAAAAGATATTGGTGTGCCGTGGATTATCTCTATATATCCTGCGACTCAAGTCCTCTGCGAGCACCCACCATTACACCAAGGTGTGCGGACTCCACAATCTCCCTCAATCATTCTCTGCTATGACATGCAGACTAATTCTCTGCTGACATGAAGCCAGATCCTCTGTTACGGGACCTCTCTCCTCTGCCTGTGTGCTGGGCCTAAATATATGCCAATGGACTGTTGCAGTGGTGGCTGACGTGAAGCCTCATTCTCTGCTATGACATGCAGACTAATTCTCTGCTGACATGAAGCCAGATTGTCTGTTACGGGACCTCTCTCCTCTGCCTGGGTGCTGGGCCTAAATATATGCCAATGGACTGTTGCAGTGGTGGCTGACGTGAAGCCTCATTCTCTGCTATGACATGCAGACTAATTCTCTGCTGACGTGAAGCCAGATTGTCTGTTACGGGACCTCTCTCCTCTGCCTGGGTGCTGGGCCTAAATTTATGAAAATGGACTGTTGCAGTGGTGGCTGACGTGAAGCCTGATTTTCTGCTATGACATGCAGACTGATTCTCTGCTGACATGAAGCCAGATCCTCTGTTACGGGACCTCTCTCCTCTGCCTGGGTGCTGGGCCTAAATATATGCCAATGGACTGTTGCAGTGGTGGCTGACGTGAAGCCTCATTCTCTGCTATGACATGCAGACTAATTCTCTGCTGACGTGAAGCCAGATTGTCTGTTACGGGACCTCTCTCCTCTGCCTGGGTGCTGGGCCTAAATTTATGACAATGGACTGTTGCAGTGGTGGGTGACGTGAAGCCTTATTCTCTGCTATGACATGCAGACTGATTCTCTGCTGACATGAAGCCAGATCCTCTGTTACGGGACCTCTCTCCTCTGCCTGGGTGCTGGGCCTAAATTTATGAAAATGGACTCTTACAGTGGTGGGTGACGTGAAGCCTCATTCTCTGCTATGGGACCTCTCTCCAATTGATTTTGGTTAATTTTTATTTATTTAATTTTTATTTTAATTCATTTCCCTATCCACATTTGTTTGTAGGGGATTTACCTACATGTTGCTGCCTTTTGCAGCCCTCTAGCCCTTTCCTGGGCTGTTTTACAGCCGTTTTAGTGCCGAAAAGTTCGGGTCCCCATTGACTTCAATGGGGTTCGGGTTCGGGACGAAGTTCGGATCGGGTTCGGATCCCGAACCCGAACATTTCCGGGAAGTTCGGCCGAACTTCTCGAACCCGAACATCCAGGTGTTCGCTCAACTCTAGTAGGCAACTTTTAATAATACATAATAATTTTAATAGTTAGAGCAAAAGATGTTAGTCTCAACAAGGTAAGGGGGGGGGGGGGGGGGGGCGACATTAAATTTAAAAATAAATATATCTCGGAATACCCCTTACAATCTGTCCCAATGATATGACTGGAAGCCAAAGGGCGTTTAAACCCAGCAAAGAGCTGTGGAGTCCATTAGCCATAAACGTGCGTTACCTCCACAGTCTGCTTCCATGCACAACCTCTCTTCTCTTGGCTGCTCAACCTTCTTAGGAGTGCTGACCTTCTCTTACTCTGGGGAACACGGTCTGGTCCCCTTTCCCCCTTAGATCCCCTGTTGACTGTAGCTGACACAGGACTGACTCTATTTTTGCTGCTCGCACCTCAGCTACCATCTCTACACTCACTAACTGTTCACAGGGAACAGATTAGGGACTGCCCCTACCTGGATGCTATTGCCAAGGGATGAGAATTACCCCTGTAAATCAGCCTTCAGGTGCACGCAATCAACAGAAAATAAGACCACAAAACATCAGAACATGGTCTTTAACCCTTTAGCACTGACACAATTGGTCACTGCACATTCTGTGTGTCTGCATAGATTTGAGCAGGGCCGGCCTTTGGGGTGTGCGGGCTGCGCCATAGCAACAGGGGCGCCGGGCGGCCGACAGCTCGTAGTGTAATATGCGGCATGCGAGGCGGCACTTGTGTTCTCCCTCGGGCGGGCCCCCAGCCCCCTCCCCTGTTTGACCTGATTCCCCCTCCCCTGTGTCAGTGGCGGATCCAGGGGGGGGGGCAACGGGGCAATTGCCCCCCCCCCCGAGCTGGCGGCGGCGGCTGGGCACAGGGAGATGAGCGCTTCCATTGTGGAAGCGCTCATCTCCAGTCAT
Source organism: Bufo gargarizans (assembly GCF_014858855.1). Lineage (NCBI taxonomy): Eukaryota > Metazoa > Chordata > Amphibia > Anura > Bufonidae > Bufo > Bufo gargarizans. The sequence continues at coordinate 719,723,190 of NC_058080.1, read as the reverse complement.
CTGTATCGCCGTCCTCAGGACAGCGATACAGATGCCTGCCTGTGCTGCGGTAGGGGAGGGAGAGGCGTGTCCCTTTCCCTTCCTCTGATAGGCTGCCGGCCTAGTGCCTGCAGCCTATCAGAGGCCGGCGCAGGAGGCGCGATGACGTCATCGCGCCGCCTGAGCCATACAGCGTGGGACACAGGCCAGAAGAGGCCTGCATCGCATCACTGACATGGAGGTAAGTATGTGTTTTTTTTTATTATTTTTATTATGTACAATACTTTTACTGGCGGGGGCTGTTATTACAGGCAAAGGGGGGGCTGTTTGTTATTACTGGCAAAGGGGGGGCTGTTATTACTGGCGGGGGCTATTACTGGCAAAGGGGGGCTGTTATTACTAGGGGCTGTTATTACTGACACAGAGGGGCTCTTATTACTGGGGGCTGTTATTACTGGCACAGAGGGGCTGTTATTACTGGCACAGGGGGGCTGCTATTACTGGCATAGGGGGCTATTATTACTGGCACAGGGGGGGGGGGCTGTTAATACTGGCACATGATTGGGGGCACTATAGGGGCATCTACTGAGGCCACAAAGAAGGGGTATTTTATATGGGCTCTCTGTACAGTACAATTTTATACTGGGACACATGGTGGGTACTATGGGGAAGGGGGGAGAGGAGTACTATGGGGTCATCTACAGGGGGCACTAAGAAGGGGTATTTTATACTTGCAAATTATGGGGGACACTGAGGGCATCTGCTGGAGCATTTTATACTGGTAAATTATGGGGGGCACTAGGAGGAAGGAGGGTGTGGAGCACTATGGGGTCATTTACTAGAGGCACAATATAGGGGTATTTTATACTGGCACATTATGGGGGCACTATGAGGACATTAGCTCAAATGGGGGCATTACAAGGGGGTATTTTTTGCACTGTCACATTATAAGGAGAATTATTACTACTAGGGGGGGCCTTATGGTGTGCTTTATTACTCCCCCATGGTATGACCCCCTAGTAGCAGCACCAGCCTCTCCCTGCTCTGCTATCCCTCTGCCCCTTCTCCAAATACTTATTATGAAATCTTTCTCATTAGGATAAAACACCTCATCAGCTCCACCGAGCCCCCGGCCAAAGTGTGGAAGTGACGTCCGAGATCCCCAAGGGCCAAGCCAAGTAACTTGAGAAAAATAAGAGAATGAGGGCTGATCTGTGGCGTGCAAACTGAAAATCAATGACTAATACATGTTGTTTTTTTGGCTACGTGTATTTTGGTTATGTGAACATAGCACAATTTTTCTCAAAGCTGAGGGTCAGAGTGTCTTAAAAATGTGACTTATAGGGTGTTCATGGTATACAGTGGTTAGGACAGTACCTACTACGGCTGCAGCTATCGACTATTTTTGTAAGCGAGTATTCTATCGATCAATCGAGTACTCTAACAACAAGCTATTTAAAAAACGTTTTTCTTTATGAAAACTCATCAGCCCCCCTGTGCCACCAGCTTGCCCTCCAATGCCACCAGCTTTCCCCCCAGTGTCACCATCTCCCCCTCCTAGCCATGTCCCCAGCGAAACAAAATACTTACCTCTCCCGTAGGGGGACCTCTCCATAGCTCCTTCATCCTCTTCTCCATGCACTGCCCTGTCGTCCTGACGTCACACAGCATCAGGTCATCGTGCGCGCTTACGTGCACTATGTCCTGACGATGTGTCAGGGCTGAAAGTGCAGAGCGGTGCGGGCGGGCAGGTGACCGAACAAATCCTCGATGCAAAAAATTTGCATTGAGGATTTTTTTGTGTCTAATTACTCGATTTAACCGAGTAATCATTTCAGCCCTAGTACCTACTTAAGGTTTTCTAAGGAAGAACAGCCGGTGATAGGATTATGGCACGGATGTGTGTGTGAGGTGAAGGCTAGATGGCCTGATCTGATTCCACAGAAGAGATACTGTAGATCAAATTGTTAACAAAGTATCACTCTCTTCTCTTCACTCTACATTTTTTATAAGACCTTCTGACATAAAAAAAGAAAAACACCAGAAAAAAAAACACATCAAGAACACTGGTATTGAACTAGAATATTTAGACAATGGTGAAGGCATCTCTTGCCCTCGAAGGGCTTCTGATACCATATACAGCTCATTTTGTGTTTAATCCTGGCAGATTATGAGCTATCAGTAATTTCCATCATCTATCATGAACCGAGCAGAAGCCATAGTTTCCCTCTTGGACATAACAGATAACGGACAGCCATCTTTTTAGCATCTCTTTTACAATGTTGTGAAAGAAGAGAAGGATCAGTCAGAGGAACCGTACGAGTCTCATCGGGATTCTCAGAACTATAGCCGCGGGCAGACAGTTTACACCAAGATATTCTCCTGTAATAAAAATCATGTTTCAGTCAATTTGTTTTAGTACATGACATGGTGGAGAAATGTTCTTTTTCTCAGGGAATTGTGTAGGAAATGAAGGAGACATATATATATATATATATATATTTTGTTTACTCTCTAGGCTGCACCCACTTACGAGTCAATGTTATGTTTAGTGTCGCATCATATATCAAGCCAGGAACATAAAAACCTCAGTTCATTCAGTCATTTTATTTAACGAAAACGTCCATACTTGTTTTACCTACAATCATCTTTTTTTCCTATTCTGAGCTCCAAAGCTCCTGCATAGCCCTAGACTTAAAGGGGTAATCTAATCTCTTATAAAGTGATCCTGTGCCACCTGATGTTCAAAGTGTGTAGTGATGTGCGCGTCCACCTATTGAGAGTGCTGGTGGTCACACACGCTCAGTCATTCTCCTCACAGCCAGGTCTCTCCATAGTGATGCTCTGTTTACAGTAGGCAAACAATTGAAATAGCTTTCTGCCCTGCATGTCGGGTAAGGAGCAGAGGTTCTGCAGTAGGCTGGCAGTATGGCTGGGAAGACTCCTTCTACAGGGGAAGTAAGCAGGCACTATATTGTCAACTGCCAGAAGGGGGAGGAGACTGATTCTGTGCAAAGCCTTTTGTATGTTAGGAGACCACTGAAAATTACTTTAAAACTACTATTAAGAGCATTTCATGACTTTTGGTATGAAACAGTTTTTGCGATAACCCTTTTAACACTCTCATAATGTGGTATTTCCCTTCCAAGGAGGCTTCCATTTATCAATGAGTTCTCTAGAAGTCTCCACCATGGCGTGGTGGAGCAACATTTTCTCTTAAGTAACCTATGGGCTTATGAGTAGCCAAAAAAAGGCCAATCATGCCTGATCAAAGCCCCATGTAAGCAAGGCAGAAATCAGATGACAAGCAGGCAAAGACTGATTTTTTTTTTTTGGCACGTTTTGAAGTAAAAAAATGATCTCTTGTTGGAAGCACATGCTGCAATCCCCGGAGTAACGGGTAACGGTAGTATCTCTGACTGCATCATTCACAGTGCAATCCTCACACTGATGCTCCATAGGGTGCATGGCAGTGAAAGGAAGGTGCACCAGTTCTTCCCTTGGGGCACACCCTGATGTTGGGGCTTCTACATGATGGTAGTTGGGGTGCCCTTGGTTATGAGTGTTGTACTGGTGCAAGACAGAGATGTAGGTGCTGTGGCCAGTGCATGAAACTGTCACTCCTGTGACAGGTCTTAGAAGGTCTGAAAGATTATCTGCACATTAGCGATCTGACAGCCTCTTTTGGTTTCACTTTGTCCCTATTTAGTCTGACTTTACCCATCACTCCTTGCTCTGGATAGCTTGGTTTTGGAAGAGCTGGAGTGTGGTTCGTGTTGAAGTCCTGTTCATCCATCATCCTCAGAAGTTAAGTGTTCCACTTGTTGTGTTTTGTATTCCTTTAACACCCCCCCCCCCCCCCCGGTTGTTTACTAGGCCTCAGCGAGATGCTAGTTCCTTCACCAGGGAAGGAACGGGTTGTCTCTGCCCTGTCATTACTTTTAGGGCATCCAAAGGTCACCAGGGTTTTCTAGGTTCCTGTGTATGGGCATCTCTACCATCGAGAAGTGCCCATACGGATAGGAGTTAGGATCAGGAGCAGGGTTTTATAGGTGGTGACCCTTTTTCTTTCCCTAGCAGTAAGGCCTAGTGTCTTTACCCTTCCTTCTTGTTGTCTTTTGGTGTTCTCCCCTATTACATCCGTGACAGAAACGTGTTGTAGAAAATGAACAACTCTCTCTTTACTAAAGTGCAGAATGGGAATTGTAGTCAGGGGTCAAACTGGGAACTTAAAGTGGCCCTGGAAAAGTGGCCCCATTTTGTAGTTGGGTCCAAATTGATGGAAGATAGAGCCAATAATACCATATTGTGGCAGATTATACCACCCCAACGGAGCCAAATACCACAGTCCATCACAAAATCTGCCAGCAGCACAAAATGCATTCCCCAAAACTTCTACTGGCTGGCTGTGAGGAGGGCCCAGGCGGCCCCATGGGCATCGGCAAACCAGGAAATTTCCCTATAAGGTCTATGGCCAATCCGCCCCTGATTGTAGTACATCCAATGGTATGAAAACACAGTTCCAAACAATTCTCAGTGAAAATCTTCCCAGGTAGCAATGTGTGGTTATAGGCCAGGATGTGGATTGTAGTACTCCTTCCCTCTATCTCTCCAAAGTGTATTTCTGCAGCATTTAAGGCTGGCAATATTATTCTTGCAATGGTTGCTGTAATTCCTAGCTGACGGGTACATTAAGATACGGCTGGCCATACTGTGTCCAAGTGTGACAGGTGTCTTAGCAATGTCCCTCTCACTGAAATAATGTCTCCATCAGCTTTAGGCCTCTTGCACACGACCGTATGCCCTCCGAGACATACCGTCCATCAGCGGGCCATATGTCCCAGAGCAGCATTGATCGTGCGCATGGGAGTACACAGCATCATAGATTACAATGATGCTGTGCACTTCGGGCCGCTCGCGGGGCTATTGTCCTGTACTCATAAGATCATATGAGTGCAGGACAATAGTTCCGCAGGTGGCCTGACGTGCACAGCATCATTGTAATCTATGATGCTGTGTGCTCCCGTGCGCACGATCAATGCCACCTTGGGAAATATGGCCCGCTCATGGACCGTATGTCTCAGAGGGCGCACAGTCGTGTGCAAGGGCCCTTAAACAGTGAATACCTTACTGACTGAAGATAAGACAATTGTGGATAACGGGTGGCTCACCCAACCAATACCGTGTATAGGCGCTCAGGTTTAGCTGATTCATCCAATCAGAAAAAGTGGAATATAGATATAAATATAGTAAAACCGGCACTCTTCACTTGATTGACCACACTGAGACCAATATAGGTATATATAATGTATTTATTTATTTAGGCTATGGTTGTAAAAGTATGTTGGAAAGGTGTCCCTTTGAGGGGGGGGGAGGGGGGGGAGTAAGTATTGCTCCTCCAAGTTCGAACTTAGGGTGTAAAAAAAAATGCATGAGATTGCAATGGTAGTAAAAAAAAAAATATATATATATATATATATATATATATATATATTCCGGATAAAAATTAATTTCTACGTAAAAAAGGTAAGTTAATTAGTTAAAAAGAGGGTAAATTAGTTAAGAGTTAGGAAAAAATATATATGCATGGGGTGCATAAGATGCATATCTTGTTTTCACCCTTTTGGAGGAGGGGGAGATTCCTTGTATTTGCAGTCCTGCGTCAAGAATCTAGATATCTTTAATCTTCGTCTATAGTCAGACGTATAGTTAATATGGGTGGTTACAGGTATGGGGATATGTAGATGTATAGGTGGCAGATTGATCAACCAGTGATCACTTTTACCATATACTTCTATACATTAATCACCCAATAGTGTATATCGTTCTGAAATCTCTAGTTCAAGAATCTCTTAATATATCCATACAGTGTACAGTCCATATAGTGTACAATAGGATGATGACAGTTAGTAATAGGTTTAACTTTTCTCCTTATTCGTATGCCAGTCACTGTGGACCATAGAGTACATAGAGGTGCAAAAAAATGGATGTATCAGTCAGTTTGTTATGCCTAGTGCGGCGTCCCACACATTGTTAGGCTCACACTCTGACTAAAGGTACCTTTCTCCGTTGGTGCCACTCGTTACAGCCGCCGATGCGCCTTCCAGGATTGTCTCCTTCGGCGTCCCACGTGTCTGTGACGTCACTGGCGTCCCACGTCTCGGGCCTGTTCGGCGTTCGCTGAGTTCACGGTCTTTGGGGAAGGTCTCGGAATGGAAGCGCTTTCCAGGATATCCACGGAGTGTGTCTGGTTAAAACTTTTGTTGGGGGTCTGTCTGTTTCTCTACCATACGCGTTTCGGGGGTCTTAACTGCCTCCTTCATCAGTGGTTGCCCACTATTTGTCAGTTGATTAGTTTATATACTCTGTCTGATTGAAAGTCTGGACTGGATTGTGTTGGGGATCTGATAAATCTTATAAGTGTTGCTTCTTTTTCTCTGTTTTTAATGATTCCATTGAGAGCAAGGTTGTCCGTTTTTTTAAATTACAGAGGGTGTAGTCGTCCTTATGGTGTTTACTTTACTTTTCTCCTTAAATCGCTTCTGCGGTAGTGGTGCGTTTATTTATTTATTTATTTTTTATGTTGTGCTTTTTTTTGTATATAGTTTGCACCTGGTTTTCCTAAGCGTTTTCCATATCAAAGTTTATTTTTTAAATCCCTATTTTTGAGGAAATCTTTCATTTATCATTCCCCTGATGTCAGGAAGTGGGGTCAGTCTTGTGGTGTTTGTTTGAAAATATTTTGGGTTTTATACATCATTGAATCGCGTGTGCGGTACTTGTGCGTTTTTTTAAATGTCAATACGTTTTTTGTGTATGGTTTGCAACTAGAGTTCCCAAGTTTATTCCATGTCAGAGTTTCTTTTCTAATTTCTTATTTTTCTTAATTTTAGGGAAATCTTATTTCCTTGATCCACAAACCACGCGGATCGGTATCTAAAGGGGACCCCTTATGTCTAGGGGTGTAGATAATGTGAAGTAGGGTCAGATGAATCGGGTGCAGTGCCATTATTAAAGATATTAAATAGTCTTAGTGTAATCAATTGTTGTCGGACCTTACTGACTGACTCCACTGCTTGGCCATGCAGATTCTTTCTTTGGAGTACTGTAAAGTAGAGATGGTTTTCTCTCTGTGGATCTCTTAGAGATAGTGGTTCTCATATAGCCATATAGAAGTGAGCACATATAGCTTCCTCAGCTAGACAAACTGAGTGACTGAGCTAGGGGCAGACCTAAGGCTACCTTCACACTAGCGGCAGCCTTCTCCGGCAGCCTATTGGATCCGTGCTGCTGCTAGTGCCGAGAGGCGGCCGGAATAAAACTATGACATGTCAACTACAAGGTCAGTTTCAGGATTATTAACCCTTACTAATCCATACACAACTATTCTGGTGCATCACAGTACATTAGAACATTAAATAACATTGTGCAACAATAAGCAATTTGCATGTACCTTATTCTGGGGTACTGTACAAGGGATGTGCTGCCAATATAATGTACAGTGTGTATCAGTAATGAAATTAAAAGTAATGACAAGCTCCAATAAATGTGTATATTGTTGATTGTCTCTCATTATAGGCAGAAAATCTAGACGTATAAAAGGACCCTTGTTCTTATTTTAGGTGCCTAAGTATCTAGTTTTTATTTCCTCCCATTAATTTCTGGGGCTTCCCACTTCCAGTAAGCCAAGCCTTGATCCAGTATATTCACCATCAATATTTTCCCATGATTGTACAACCTCTAAACTAGGCCTGACTCATTCTGAAGGCCCAGACCCATGCCTTTTCTTGATTCTGAATCTGTGTCATGTCTATCGATGTTTTGACTTCAAATGGCGGAGAGCAGCCCTACTTCTATGAACTTGGTGCATGTACTGTAAAACCCCCACCAACGGATCTCCACAAAGATAATTTTTTTTTTACTCGTTGAACCAAAAAATGTGTCCATCTTCCAAGGGAAGGACCAAAAATAAGAATATCTTTTTACCTTTGTAGAGACTGTCGAGGCGACATCTCAGATGCTGATTTGCGTCAGGCAGGGATGGACTGGTCCATCAGAGTAGTAGCGGATCCTCCAGTGGCTCCAGGCACAAGCACAATAATGGACCCAAAGTGAACTCCAATAATGGACTTTGGAGCCAATCACTTGCCACTAGGGTCTATTTCTAATGTGATAATGATATGTCCTATGTGTACAATAGTAATAACAAAGGTTAGAAATTATTACAATTGGACATGTCTCTGTTCTGTATAGATAATGGGTTGTCCTCAGAATCATCAGCTCCAGTGGTCCTCAGTCCAGCCCTGGACTGATGTCCAGAAGGTCATTCTTCTGTTATTCACAGGATACATGTTCAGATTTAATATAACACCATGTCAAGAAGCCTGTGATGTGTTCTCTTACAGTGTATGATGCTTTGGGAAAGCAGGGAAGTGGTATCGTGAATGGGAATGTGGACCGACTTGGATCTTATAGTGAATGCCTTACAGTTCAAGTTCCTGGGAGGAGGTTTGAAGGAGAATACTGCAAGATGCACGTGGAACAGGTCTGATATGTTTGAGAATTGTATTACTTCAGTTCCAGTTAAAGGGATTGTCAATTTGGTCGAATACCCTATTAGTACATATTCAGTTAATAGAGGGACTGTCACATTCAGAACCTCAGGTACATGGAGCATAGAAAGACTACAAAAAGTCTCTCTCTGGTGGAGGAACCATCATGTCTGTACATTGCATGGACAGCCCATTTATTTTAAGACACCATGTAATGCTTCATTTATGTCTGACCAGCAATACCACAACTGCTACTATGACTATTTTAGCTCGACTTTCCATAATTTCCACCATTTAATAACTGCTCTCAATCACTTCTACCACCCTACTGCATTATTTTTTTCCATATAAATGTTCATCTTAAAGGCAGAGATGAGTGAAGTATTCATGAATTCAATTCGGCTGCTTCGTCAAATTTTACAAAAAAATTCACTTTGTGATAAATTACTTCCTCCCGAAGCGAATTTCTTTGTAATTAGTGGGTGCAATGACAGGGAGCGGTGACGTCATTGTACTCCTCAGAAGCTGCGTTTTATACATGATCACGGCATCTGGTAGCAATAATGAGGTGTAAAATAAAAAAAATTAAATCGTACTTATTCCATCCATTTGCTCGCGACTGGCCGGCCACCGCTGTCTTGAATGAATATCTGGGGCAAAATCTCGCATGGCCCGTGACGTCATACGTCACCGCACATGCCATTTTGTTTGAGATCTTCAATCAAGATGGCGGCGGCCAGCCCATCGCGATAAATGGATGAGGTAAGTATGATTTTTTTTTTACGCTATTTTAGGGAAAATCGATTCGATACCACGAGAAATTTCGGCTTTTCCCTGAAATTTGGATCCACTTTGTGGACTTCGATTTGCTCACCTCTTCTTAAAGGGTTAGATATTGCTCGCCTATCCTCACAATAGCTCATCATAATCAGATCTGTGATGTTCGACACCCTGACCGATCAGCTGTTTCAGGCAGCTGCCAGCGCCGGAAACTATGCAGTAGACGGAACCAGAAGCAAAAGGTTCCATCCACTGTGTAGTGGCCGTGCCAGAGTGATGCAGATCAGATCTCATTTTAGTAAGTGGGAGCTAAGGGGAAGTACAGTGGTGTCAGAAACTACACAGTGGACAGAGCCTTCCATCCAATGTGTAGTTTCTGGCACTGGTGGCTGTCTGAAACAGCTAATTGGTGGAGGTGCTGGGAGTTGGACCCCCACTGATATGATAATGTTGACCTATCCTGAGGAGAGGCTATCAATATCCAAGTCCCGGAAGACCCCTTTCAGCTAACCATACATTTTAGACAGTGGTCTCTCTCAACCCCCAATTAACACATGCACACTGTGTTCTAGATAGGGAGAGGGGGATAACCCACCTCTAGACATTGCATTACCTTTCTGAGAGCAAAAAGATAAGGCTTATTGTAATCCAATAGCCTTCTCATATGTCTTCTCCAACATCTGTAATCAACGGAGAGGTGGTAGGCCACCAAAACACAAGATGGAAGACTGGTCCAGCTTAAAAAGGACCTTTTATGGGTCCAGACATTATGAAATAACTAGAAGGTTATGTAGGACACTGTGCATGGATGTAATATTGCTTACTAGTTTTTCTGGGTGTTGCTCTGTCCGCCCCGCTGTGCCCCCTGCAGTTTTCCCATCTGGTATGCTAATTAATAGCATTGGTAGAGGGAGGAGGAGACTGCCCTGTTTCTCAATGGGCGTCTCCTTCTCCCTGGCTGTAGCACAGTCTAATCACAGCGGAGAGTGTCACAGGGAGAGGGTGAATTTTTTTTTTCCCTAGCTATGACGCTCTCTGCTGCGATTGGACAGCGCTACAGCCAGGGAGAAGGAAACGCCCTGTCACGGACGTTCCCGCGACAGGAGATCGGTGAGACTGGCAACACATGGTTTGATCTGACAGGTTTTCCTTGTGGATCAATAGGCGTCTGTGTTGTTTCTGGTAATGGCCACACCCCTTGCCTCAGGTGTTGCTATTGTGGTCATTTAACCTTCTTTATTTATGGTTGCTTCTCCCACAATGCTGTGCGGTTTATAGCTTCAGTTTCAGTTGTGGATTGCTGGTGTGTGGATCTCGGCGGAATTCCTGGTGCTTCCATAGACCCTTTGAAGTTAAGTCTTTCCTTTACCTTTTTGTATTTTGTTTGTTTGTGTTCTGTGTGTTGCATTTCCCTATTGTTTGTATTAGGCCTTAGGGAGACTCCTGTTTGTCCTTCCTTTTAGAGGAACAGGTAGTCTTGTCCCTGCCATTAGTACCAGGGTTCCTATAGGGCTAGATAGGACTCTAGGTATTCCTGCGTATGAACACACCTACCTCTGGGGTCTGTTCATACTGGTAGTCAGTCAGGATTTGGGTTAGGGTTTTACTAGGAGGTGTCCATCTTCCTTCCCTAGTTCTGAGGCCTGATTCCCTGTTCCCCCCTTCCCTCTTATGCTCAGTGTGGTGTTTCCCTCCCACACTGAAGCATGACACGCCCATTGAGAAAAAGGGCAATCTCCTCCTGCCTGTACCAATGCTATTCATTAGCATACCAGGCGTGAAAACTGCAGGGGGGCACAGTGCGCGAACGGAGCGGCACCCAGACAAACTAGTAAGCAATATTACATCTGTGCACAGTGCCCTACATAATCTGCTAGTTATTTCATAATGCCTGGACCCATGAAAGGTCCTCTTTAAATCGGTAGTGTATGGCCAGAATATGGTTTAGGAAAACCCATTTTCAGAAATCGTAGTAAGGCATTCTAAGTTTATAGAGGTGTTCCTCATTATGGATCTTCATCAATAATCCACATCGAAGACCATCTACAATCGGCCAACCCTAAAAATGCAACAAATAAACTGATTCACTGGATTTCCTGCTCAGTCTAAGTAATCCTCAAACAAATCAAATCAATATGGCTAATGGCAAGTAAATGGTACACAAAACCACAAATCTACAAAATTGGAATTGTGCACATAGATATATATATCTGGTTTCGGTCTTGTTGATCTAACTGCCCCGACAATTTTTGCCAATCTTTTTTTGTTCACGACTGCTGTTACTTTTAAAGGGGTTCTCAATGAGGATAGGACATCAATATCTAATTAGTGGGGGTTTGAACTCCAGTTCCCTACCAATTAGCAGAATGAAGGCCCCACCCTAGTGAATAAGGTTGGCCTGTAGTACCAAGATGTGCTACTGTGCTTATGTAACCATTCAGCTTATTGGAGGGGGTCCCATTGGTTTGACCCTCACATATCCTAAGGATAGGTTATCTCTCAAAAACCAATTTAATCTTTGCTTTCTCAGGACTACCATACAATATAATCCTAATGTCTCAATGTTCTCTTGTATCTTTTCCTTCTTTCTATTACCATTCTCTGTGGCTTTCCTCCTAATGATATTACTTTCACTTCTGAACTTTATTTCCTGTCTATATAAAATAAAACCATAGAAACGATAAAACAGAATGCATGTCTGCTCCATCTGTGAATCTCCCTCTTGGTTTTAGAAGATCTAACCCTACATTTTTCCTTTGTAATTATTTTAAAGGAAGGAGTAAAATTTGTCATTGGGATATGTGTTCCAGATTCTTGCGTCAGCAGAGATATTACAACAATGGCTTCTATGGGTAAGCTAAAGGATAAGGTTTATTACCTGTTAATTAAAGAGGTTGTTTCGTAATGACAAGCCCTTGACCTAGGGACATTGTAGAGGGGGAGTCTTGTGCTTGGGACTTCCCTGTATGACCACTTGCAAACAGTGATTCTCTCGGTGACATCCCAGTACTATCCATTTATTAGGTGGTCTGCTATTCATGTGAGTGATACAGCTGATCTTTGGGGGTTTCAAAGGTAAAACCCACAGAGGATCAGCTGATCACTTTGTTGGCATACATTTAAAGAGTGGTTTTCCACTTGAGACATCCCTTTTAAGTACTTATAGTTTAAAAGAAGATATATGATTTGTGTAGCTGTTATGTTTTTTATCTTTCAATTAATAGTATCATAATGTGCTATGTCAATACTTTAAAGGCTATGGACAACTTCTCAGTTCTGCTTCTGGCTGTGTCATCTCTCTCTGCTCTCCCCCTCCCTTCTCTTAGTGTTACAAATAGCAGCAGGGAGAGGGAGGAGATTGAATATGACAAATCAGAGGATGGAGAGAAGGGAAAGAATCCAAGTTATTAGGAAGGGTAGATAGGGGAGAAAGCACATACAAGACAGTCTGTAGTGGTAAGGAGGCAGAATCCACGCACTCCTCAGCATCAGTAACTGCCAGTACAAGACAGTATCATTATGTGTAAATATTTTATAGGCAATTAACAAAATTTCACTCATTTTTATTTGTTTCCTAAATGCAAAGTTCTCTTCATTTAAAAGGTCTTACCATTTTGAGTCTGCACAGTGTGTGTAAACCCTTCATCTAGGGAATGGTGCCGCCTAATCTGAAGTCCGTTCTACCCTTGCTTTTGACTGTGTCCGTTTTCTACTCTCCCCCTTCCTGTAGAGATAGCAGCAGGGAGGGGGAGAGGAGATTGAGCCCAACAGATCAGAGGATTTAGAGGAGGGAAAGAATCTAAGTTATTAATAAGAGCAGTTCACACAGCTATAGTTATGGACGACAATTGAACACCATAAATCAGAGGATAGAGAAGAGGGAAAGAATCCAAGTTATTAGGGAGGGTGGATCACACAGCTGTAGATAGGGTAGAAAGCACATACTGTAGGAGGCAATCAGCATACTCTTCAAAATAAGTGACTGGAAGTACAAGGGAGAATAAATCCCTTATGGACTGCTGAGTGGAAAATCTGTGCTGATATATGAGAGCTAGTGAAGACAGTAGCATCCTAGACACACAGACCTGACATCCAGCATCTATGACTGAATATGAGGGGATTCAAATTGAATGAGGGAAAGGTATCCATAGCCTTTAATTCTGCTGCCATTTTGAACAAACTCAACTACATCTGCTCATCAAGTCTCTTATAGGTATTTTAGTGGTTCTAGAGTTTTGACTCGCCCTATAATATGTATTTCAACAGATCTTCTTAAATATAAGGGAAAATCGTTTCTGGAACCTCTGCCTAGTTTTGTAATTCAGAATGAAACCATTCCTGTTGTGGCGGAAACATTCTGCTCCCGGGGCCTATTTCCCACTGATACATTTGCCATAATTTGCCTGTAAGTATGATCCTAGTGTCCATCTTGAGTTGTGTTCTGTAAACTCCAGCTCAGTGACCATAACTCTGTCCTAATAACCTTTTGCTTTTGGCAGGTGTCTCAGTGGCTTCTTCATCATCTGGCCTATAATTGCATCCATTTACACCGCTGTTCTCCACTTCAAAGCCTTACCATCATTAGAGCGGTGCAAGACTATCATTTTACATCGGAATCAAAGGGCGTCGGAGCACGAAAAGCCTGCAGGAAAATCCAATTTCCCATTGGAGGAGAAAAACAGTAATGTCAGGGAGGACTATAGCTTTGAGTCTCTATATCACTTGGAATTGCGCAGTTTACTTTGCAGATTGAGTCGCAGTTACAGAACAAAATCTTTACTTTCTGTTGCCTAAAGCAGAAGAGCTGGTACTGGCCAACTAGGGAGAAGAAGTTAGCTTTAGACTGCTCAAGGGCTAAGGAAATTTATATGGTTCTGTGCATATTCTACTTCAGTAATGCACTTTATTATGGAAATGTCTTTAGCCAAAGCTACCTGTGGAGTGCGAGTAACAGCTCAAGTGCAGAAGTTCTGTTGCTCTTAATTGAGGCAGGTGTCCCCAGACGTGGTCCCAGGTGTCTCCAAAAGTGAGTGGCTAAAGCACAGTCAGTAGCAGAGCCTCTGTGCTTGCACCCCTACTTGAAGCAACAGTGCAGGTGCAAGATTGACAGGACCAAGTGAGATGTCTGACCTTGTCAATCACTAGTAGGCACTATACATTCCAGTAGGTAGTGTTCTCTGGGCATCCACCGAACCCAGATTCACACATCAGACTACACGTTTCCATCAGGGGGTGGCGACAACGTGCTTTACATCACTCCACTTGGCATTGTGCCTACTGATCTTAGGCTTCTGCGCAGCAGCTCCTCCATGGAAACCTATGCCATGAAGCTCCTTAGGCCCAGTTCTTGTGCTGATGTCACTTCCAGGGGTGAACTCTGATGCAACAGAGGATAGGCAAATTTTACACACCATGCACTTTGGCACCTGGTAGCCCCGCTTTGTCAGCTTATGCGGTCTACTGAGCTTCTAGTGTTGCTCTTAGACAATTCCAATTCACAATAATGGAACTTATAGTTGACCAGGAAAGACCTAGCATAACCCATACTACTACTAATGTTTGTCTATGGAGATTGCATGGCTGTGTGCTTGATTTTACATACCTGTTAGCAATGGTTGTGGCTGAAACATTCAATAATTGGGGGGGAAATCCAAATACGTTTGGTCATAGGATGCATAGAGCTATGTGAGGCTGGCATCAATAGTTACTGGAGATGCCGTACACAGTGTCTTCCAGGAAGGGGTTGTGCTGTTTCCATTAAAAATGATGGGGAGTATAAGGGCAATCAGGAATAGAGGCAAAAAGCAGCAGCATTCTACCATTTTGTATAGGACAAATAGCCCTATAGCATGGGGTTCGTCAGTCGGACACTAATTAAACGGAAGCCACAATACGGGTGTGATCGAGCCTATGTGAGGTGCAGTATTTGACGCTTCCTTCTCTTTTACCCAAGGGACGCTTTGGCTTTGTCATTTTATTTATATTGTAGCCTCCCCATAAATCACAGATGAATGTTGGGGCGCAAAGGGTTAAATACGTTTTTTTTTTTTCTTGAGAACTCCCCTACAGAGAGACGCAGGCAGTTCAAAGAGATCTCGATAAAGAGTAAGATGAATGGTAAGAAGCAGATGACTCCTTTGAGGAGCCGCGTAAAACCCCCATCTGGTCGGTGTAACGCGGCGACTAGCAGAGCACGATGTAGAATTAGCAGGTAATGACAGTAACTGATGTACCGGTGAGCGGCTCCGAGGGATATGAATTAATATCAGGCTGATTCATTTGGGACTGCGCAAGTGTCAAAGTGCAAACGATCAATAATTCATTAAATCAATTAGGAGCAAGTCATGTATTATGCAGTAGCCGTTCTATACAGTAATAGGGCAGGGGGCACACGGGGTAAAGGGCAGAGGGTGGCAACACGAGCTCCTGTAATATACAGAAATTAATCCGGTGTGGATGGGCCCTCAGGCAATAAAGGTCATAGGGCCCCTGATGACCACTAAGTTCCTGACAGACTTCAGCTGGGATAACGTATTACATTTGGGCTGGTCTCCTGCATCCTTCTGCATGCCCTTCCACCAGTGGGCGCTTGACGATATTCCGATGCAGCAATTTATCAGTTTCATAGTCATGTCTAGCTCCAGGGCCACAATTTAAAGGCATTTCTCATCATCTAAAGTAGTTGGTAAGATATGCCATCCTTTCAGGATGCCCACTCTTCCTGAAAATGAAGGGACTGCACCACTGCTCAGGCGTTGCAGCCCCTTCACTGCGTTTCCCTGCAGAGCAGCGCTCCTGGCCACCAGCTCTACAGTGAATGGGGCCATATTGCAGTTCCCTGACCAGGAGCTCTGCCATGCATGGAAATCTGCAGCTCTACAGCTTCATTCTCCAGAAGTCGATCCTAAATAGATGGCATATGGGAGTGCAACTTTAAAATTCATCATATACAGTACAATAGGATGATCCTTGGATCTACCCAATCATTCTCAATGGGCCCCTTCCACTCTAGGTCTGGGTTGACTTTGCACCCCCTGTATCTAGACTACTAATCAATGTGAGAGATTTATCAATACCGGTGTAAAGGAAAACTGGCTTAGTTGCCTATAGCAACCAATCAAATTCCACCGTTCATTTTTCAAAGCAGCCCTGACAAATGAAAGGCGGAATCTGATTGGTTGCTATGGGCAATTAAGACAGTTTAGATAAATCTCCCCCAATATGTCTACCGATGCACCAATGGGTGCACTAATTTCACCAGCGCAGCATAGATCGGCGCATTGTGCTATGAGATAGCAGGCGTGGTGTCATATTTGTAGTGTCTTGCGCTCGCAGATAGATTTGTGTCCCACAAAGTAGCCTTAAACCTCTTGCACGACACTACAGTTGGGCCCTTTTACCGCATACAGTACCTCTGCTCTTAGGACCCAGTGTAGTACGTGGGCCTGCTACTTGGGTGTGGACACTCCTGTCCTTTTTATGTGGCACATTTAGGGCCACGGTCTTATACCCAGGTACCTGAGCAAGAATAAGAAATAGGCTGCTTGCCCCCGAATACCCATGGCAGTCTGCTGAAAGTGAGGTACTCCTCTTAGAGCCCAATGTTAAAGGGGTTGTGTCATCTCAGACATTAGTGGCGTATCGCTAGGATAGGCCACCAATGTCAGATAGATGCGGGTCCAGGGGTGGATTGGGAACTTAAAGTGGCCCTGGAAAAAAATACTAAAAGTGGCCTAATTTTGTAGTCAGGTCTAAATTGGTCAAAGGCCAGGCCAGCAGTGGCATATTGTGGCACAGTATACCACCCCAACAGAGCCAAATACCACAGTCCATCACAAAATACATTCCCAAAAACTTCCTCTGGCCAGCTGTAAGGAGAGCTCAAGCGGCCCCACTGGTTCCCCAAAGAGAAAAAGCACCAGCGCTCAGCTATTTTCTGAACACCCATAGAAGTGGATAAAGGGTTACCTCGCCCGTTCTGGAGATAAGAGCGGGTCCCAGAGGTGGGACCTGCGCCTATCTGAAATTGGTGGCCTATCCAGAGGAGACAACCCCTTTAAATCTATAACGGAGCCCCACCTGCCATGTGCATTTTGCAATACTGGTGTCTTCTTATGCGGCAGAGGGGCTTTTGGGTGCCCTCTGGCAGCAGGGTTTAGGTGTGACTACTACTTCTGCACCCCTATAGCTATACCCCTAGACTTATAATTGGGGACCTCTTTGTCTAATAGATGGGGAACCTCCTTGTACTACATTGATACTGAATACTGGTTGTCTATGGCAGATGATCCCTTTAAAGGACTAACACGATGGATTCAACTAGTGTCCAATACTGAAGAGTTGATAGCTTGCCATAGCTCTCACTAATAATGGGGGTTCAGTGAAGGGACCCACCCCGCATCTAACAGGACATAGGACTGAGTGTCCACTCTGATTCAGCATTGTCCATCATTATGTTCTAGGGCAGAGATTTGCAATCCGTGACCATCCCACTACTGTGATACTACAACTCCCAGCATACTAGAAACTGTCATTTCTCAACACCTGGAAAGTCATAGGTTGCAGATCACTTTTCTAAAGGTGCTGACCCATGTTCAGGTTTTTTTATGCAGTTTTTGAAGCCATAACCGGGAGTGGAATGAAAAAAGTGGAGATGTTGTATCTGTCCTTAATACCTTCTCTCCTCCTATCATCCACTCCTGATTTTGACTTCAAAAACTGCATCAAAGAGCCTGAACGTGTGTCAGCACCTTCAGACAGGGATTTTCAATGGAAAATGAAAGGTTTATACAACCTGTGAATCTCGTTTGCAGCTTGTGCGGATCGAGTTCTGAAAAGTTTTTCAATACAAGAGAATTTCCCAACTGTGATGACTGTGAACCCCCAGAATCAGGAGTACCCCACCTTAAACGGAATCCGAGTCCTCAGCCTGTTGTGGATCATTTCAGGACATACCAATCAGCTGGCCAGCGTCTTCAACATCGGTGAGTCTGTAATAACCTGGAATATTCTGCACCAAATCCACACCAAAAACTTTTTGTTCCAGATTTGCATTGCATTGCAAATGTTTAAATCTGCAACTCTGCATAACAACCAAGACCATTTGTGGTCTGTAGAAAGTTTGGTGGCAATGCTATGGGCTTTACTGGTAATGGTTGTCATCCAGGTTCTGTTAACAGAATATTGGGAGGACATCTCAGCTTCTTACTTCAGATGGCAATGTACTTTGATGTCTCACTACAGACAACTCCTTCGAATGGAAATCAAGAGTACTAGAGAAACCGCTGTACTTCTACACGCTGAGCGGCCCGGTGTACTTAGGTGTGGACTCATTCTTCTTTTTAAGGTAAGAAAGTTGAATCCTCCAAGACATCTTTTCCACTGGCCTGAAGTGCGGAGCCGAATTACATACAGTTAGGTCCATAAATACTGGGACTCTACACAATTCTAAAATTTTTGGCTCTATACACCACCACAATGGATTTAAAATGAAACTAACAAGATGTGCTTTAACTGCAGACTGTCAGCTTTAATTTACATCCAAATCAGTTTGCATATGTGCCTCCCACTTGCTAAGGGACCAAAAGTAATGGGGCAATTGGCTTCTCAGCTGTTCCATGGCCAGGTGGGTGTTATTCCCTCATTATACCAATTACAATGAGCAGATAAAAGGTCCAGAGTTCAGTTCCAGTCTACTATTTGCATTTGGAATCTGTTGCTGTCAACTCTCAAGATGAGATCCAAAGAGCTGTCACTATCAGTGAAGCAAGCCATCATTAGGCTGAAAAAACACAACAAACCCATCAGAGAGATAGCAAAAACATTAGGCGTGGCCAAAACAACTGTTTGGAACATTCTTAAAAAGAAGGAATGCACCGGTGAGCTCAGCAACACCAAAAGACCCGGAAGACCACGGAAAACAACGTGGTGGATGACCGAAGAATTATTTCACTGGTGAAGAAAACACCCTTCACAACAGTTGGCCAGATCAAGAACACTCTCCAGGAGGTAGGTGTATGTGTGTCAAAGTCAACAATCAAGAGAAGACTTCACCAGAGTGAATACAGAAGGTTTACCACAAGATGTAAACCATTGATGAGCCTCAAAAACAGGAAGGCCAGATTAGAGTTTGCCAAACGACATCTAAAAAAGCCTTCACAGTTCTGGAACAACATCCTATGGACAGATGAGACCAAGATTAACTTGTACCAGAGTGAGGGGAAGAGAAGAGTATGGAGAAGGAAAGGAACTGCTCATGATCCTAAGCATACCACCTCCTCAGTGAAGCATGGTGGTGGTAGTGTCATGGCGTGGGCATGTATGGCTGCCAATGGAACTGGTTCTATTGCATTTATTGATGATGTGACTGCTGACAAAAGCAACATCTGAAGTGTTTTGGGCAATATTATCTGCTCATATTCAGCCAAATGCTTCAGAACTCATTGGACGACGCTTTACAGTGCAGATGGACAATGACCCAAAGCATACTGCAAAAGCAACCAAACAGTTTTTTAAGGGAAAGAAGTGGAATGTTATGCAATGGCCAAGTCAATCACCGGACCTGAATCCGATTGAGCATGCATTTCACTTGTTGAAGACAAAACTGAAGGGAAAATGCCCCAAGAACAAGCAGGAACTGAAGACAGTTGCAGTAGAGGCCTGGCAGAGCATCACCAGGGATGAAACCCAGCATCTGGTGATGTCTATGCGTTCCAGACTTAAGGCTGTAATTGACTGCAAAGGATTTGCAACCAAGTATTAAAAAGTGAAAGTTTCATTTATCGTTATTATTATTATGTCCTATTACTTTTGGTCCCTTAACAAGTAGGAGGCACATATGCAAACTGTTGTAATTCCTACGCCATTCACCAGATCTGGATGTAAATACCCTGAAATGAAAGCTGACAGTCTGCAGTTAAAGCACATCTTGTTCGTTTCATTTCAAATCCATTGTGGTGGTGGATGGGAACAGACGGATATAGCTGCAACAGGAACAATGGGGTCATAAAAAAAAAATGGCTTTTTACATTGGTCTTTGTTTCCACTTTGCGCTGGTGGATGAAGTGCCTGATTTATACCGAGGCGTAGACCTCATCACAAATTAGGCGGATCGTCTTGCTACATGCGCATGTAGTGAAAAATGCCGCCACTCCGAGTGTAGTAGTTTTTTGACTATTTTTATGCTAAAAACTGGCAACAATGTAAGTAAGGACAGCATAAAAACTCCCATGCGACAAAACATGGTCTTGCAACTTTTTTAATGCCAAAGAGTGGTGTGGTATGCTCTGTAACTGACCCCTACTTGTTCAGATCACACCTGAGGTGAGAAGCTTGGTGGTTACAATAGTCTTAAAAGAGTTAACAGACTTAAAGGGGTTATGACATGATTGATGTGTTATGACCCAGAGTGAGATTACCACTCTTTTGCATCTTGTGACTGTCTCCAATACGCTAACTTATGTCATCAGAATGTATTTTGTGTCATCCCTGTATAATGTGCATATTTATCTCTATGTAACTGTTCATGTTCATGCAGTTGCCTGGTTCACCAGCAGGTGGCAGCAACATTGTGTCACGGAAGGTGTACAGAAACTAAAAGACACAAAATGAAGATCCGACTGACTGGATCCAAAACTAAGGAACCAAAGGGAGAGCCCTGCAACAGACCTGGCTCTCTCCCTAACTGCTCAGGCTATGCAAAAATCTCAATGGTAGATGATCGCATATCCTCGTTCCTCGACTGTATAACACCTGAACACCCTATAATAGTGAGGGGGCACGACCACCGGCTCCCTACACTAGATACGGAGGGAGTCAGGGTCACCTGGGATCCAGCAAACAGGAAAACACAAATGAATGAACCAAACTTATCTGTAGAAGACTCAGTAGTAGCATCCAGCATGCACACACTCCAGAAAGTAGTATAAACCGCAAAGTGATGCAGTATGGGAAGGGATTTAAAGGGATGCAATCAGTGCAACTACATGACAGCTGAGAGAGGCTAAGGAGATGAGAAAACGAAAGCAAAACAAAAGGAACCTCAAGGAGGAGGTTCTGAAGAACGTCTGTCAGAGCTTCTCAGATGTCTGGTGGTGACACATTGGCAGTGTGATAGTTTCCCTGGAGAGGAACCTTCCAGTTCCTTCCAGCCTTCTCTAGAGAGGGAGGATTTTAGTGTTAGTGAGTTAGTGTCTAGTCTACCCATCTAAGGGCTCATTCACACGAACGTGTGCTCCCCGTTCCCGAATTGCGGACCACATTTGCGGATCCACAATACACGGGCACCATTCCGTGTGAATCCCGCATCATGGATGTGGACCTATTCACTTCAATAGGTCCGCAAATCCGGAGATGTGGAACGGTGCAGAACGGAAGCACGGAAAGGAACACTACGGAAGTATAAAACTGCCTATAAAACTGCAAGCCAAGTAAGCTTGAAGCCAGGAAGAAGTTCCCTGACTGAAGATAAAGTAAGAGACAGACTACAATTAAGTTAAGTGCCAGCAGAAAAGGAAAAGTTCCTATTTACTCCAGCCAGCATAGCAAAACTGAGAAAGCTACAGCATAGCAGTGCTGAGATTGTTGCATAAGTGTTTGCCTGCCAGAGTTAAGCCAATACCTGCTGATGATCAAGATATCGTTTGGAAACTGTTTGGATTACCGTTTATACTCAAGTAAAGCTGTGTTCTACGTTACTACAAGTCTGTACTCCATTTATTCAACTTCCTTCACCATCCAAGTTATTCATCCCCTTTTTGCACTGCTTCGACCAACCACATCTGAGATCCAAGGATATCCAGGTAGGAGCACCGTGACACGTGCTTACAACATCTATAGAGACACTGTAGGCCACTCTACACCACTGGCCTTCCTACCCTGGGTACCAACACTACAATCTACAAAGGGGACTACATGTCCTCGTTGCTTAACTGCAACCGGCGTCACGACTACTTGCTCTATAAGAGGGACATATTTTGTAGAAGCCTCCTAAGGGGCAAGGGATACCCCAGACGCTGGGATTGTGGCGCAGCAACCAAGTGGCGTCACGATCGGGGCATTGCAGATGTAAAAAATGAAAATCAGGCATCATATAGTACATGACTATCTCTTTCTAACAAAGCTAGAACCAGCCCTGTACCTCACATGGGTCCAGAGATCTCCCAATTTTTGGCTCCAATTGCTCTGCTAGATTCTCTTCAGGCTGACAGCTGAGGAGGTGTATCCTTTGTGCTACAGCTCTTTCCCTATCACAGTTTGGGGGGCACATAGGGAGTATCACAGCTCTGGGGGCATATCCTTTCTGCTGCAGCTCTTTACCTGTATCTGCCACAGCTTTTAACAGGAAATATCACTGGTGACAGTTAAAGATTTAAACTGAGCGCGGACAAGAAATAAGGGAAAAAAAAACAGCAGGTGGCGCTATACAAATAAATTTTATTGAATTCTAATTACATGCAATTACAAAAGTATTCAGTTCCAGGTGCTGGTTTGAAAAATGTAGAATGTGTTTTGTGGCACAGCCCCTTCAAAGAGTAACAAAACTTTTGAATACATTTTAGCATGTTAACCTGTCCCTAATGCCCTAGTAACACTTTTTATAATATACTTTATTTATGTATTTAAAAAATAAAAATTATAGACACCCCCCAAGTGCACCTTTCCCTGTGCGCCTAAGTCTACTTTCACACTCACGTTTTGGCTTTCCGTTTCTGAGATCCGTTCAGGGCTCTCACAGGCGGTCCAAAACGGATCAGTTTTGCCCTAATGCATTCTGAAAGGAAAAGGATCCGCTCAGAAAGCATCAGTTTGCCTCCGTTCAGTCTCCATTCCGCTTTGGAGGCGGATATCAAAACCCTGCTTGCAGCGTTTTGCTGTCCGTCTGACGAAACTGAGACAAACGGATCCGTCCTGACACACAATGTAAGTCAATCGGAATGAATCCGTTTTCTATGACACAATCTGGCACAATAGAAAACGAATCCGTCCTCCATTGACTTTCAGTGGTGTTCAAGACTGATCTGTTTTGGCTATGTTAAAGATAATACAAACGGATCCGTTCTGAACGGATGCAGACGGTTGCATTATCTCAATGGATCCGTCTGTGCAGATCCATGTCGGATCCGCACCAAACGCGGGTGCGAAAGTAGCCTAAAATTGACTTTTCAGTACACTGCTTGACACTTCATCAATGAGGCCGCAGTGCACTGGGTACGGGCAGGAGCGCACATTGCTGCTCCTGCCCGTGCCCCCCAGAGGTTTACAAAATGCTTGCATAGTACATGGATGTCCTCTACCATGAACTATGCCAGGAGTAGCTGAGCGTAGCGGGCTCCTGACTGTGTCGCTAAGCTAAGAGTCCCGGGACCCCAACCGATCAGCTGTTTGAGAAGTAGCGGGGCTGCTGTGAGCACCGAGGCCTTCTCTCAGCTTTTCCTAGTCTGGACCCCACTGATCAGATACTGATGAACTATCCAGACTGTGTAGTTTCTTGTGCTGGCGGCTTCCCGAAACAACTGATAGGTGAGGGTGCCGGGCTTAAGATCTGATATTGATGAGCGATCCCACTGTAAACGTTTAACTATGGTGCTCTTCAGTCCTCACCGCATTTTCATTGCCTCTTAAAATGAACCATAAAAGCCGCTCTAACCATAGCATTTAAGACCGTAGAGTTTAATTTCTTCTCTGTGTCGGTCTTCTCCGTGGAGACGCAACGCCCCGTCTGATCTCACGGTTGTTGAAATTTGCAGGTGAACCCTCCACCGCTTCTGCGTCTCGTTAGAAAGACTCTAATTACAAAGGTTAAACTGAAGCCGGACTCCTTTCCTTCCTCGATAAGGAGATGAAAAGAGAATGCGATGTGTCCTGCTGTTCTAGAGCGGGAAATGACGACGTGTAATATGATAATATCTAACCTAAAATGTCAGCAAGCCGTCGGCTTAATAGGGTCACGGTGGCTGCAGGGAAAAGCAAATGTAACCGGGCGATAGCTGTCGAGAAGGAGGACTTAATTATGTCCTTCTCCCAGGTGGCAACACTTGTGGGATTCAAGATGGCATTTTGATAAATGTAGTAGAACAGCTGAGAAGTTAATGTAGTTTTAGAGGCCACTAATTGCGATATGAAAATATTCACTATCCAGAATAAATCTCACCCCATCTCCGGTGTCTCACGTACTTGAGCATCCTGATTCATAGATTCAGACATTTAAAGGGTATGTTCACTTATAAACCCTCAGCTGACATACAAGTATAATCTGACGAAAAAGTTCAGCAATATTAAAAATACTTTACTGAGCTCAAATTTGCCAGTATCCCCTGCTTGTTCAGTGTACACAGTTTGCTCTAGTGCTCAGGGCTGGCCTCAGGGGACGAAGCTGCTCCTAATGACCTGGGCACCTGAAGCTTAAAGGGGTTCTACAGTTTGTTTTAACTGATGATCTATCCTCTGGATAGATCATCAGCATTTGATCGGCGGGGGTCTGACACCCCCACCGATCAGCCGTTTGAGAAGGAAGCGGCCGCAGCCTTCTCACTGTTTACCGCTGGCCCAGTGACGTCACAACTAGTATCAACTGGCCTGGGCGCGGCTAAGCTCCATTCAAGTGAACGGAGTTTAGAGGCACCCTGCCAGTTAATACAAGCCGTGACGTCACTGGGCCTGCGGTAAACAGCGAGAAGGCAGCGGCGCTCCTGGAGCGCCGCTGCCTTCTTAAACAGCTGATCGGCGGGGGTCCCAGGTGTCGGACCCCCGCCGATCAGATGCTGATGATCTATCCAGAGGATAGATTATCAGTTAAAACAAACTGCAGAACCCCTTTAAGGGATCACTGGGGAAGGCACAATGGGAGAAGACCCTACTATGGATACATGGTAGGCAGTGGACACCAGCCCTGTAGTTTAAAAGACACTAATCAGGTTGCAGCTCAGCTGGGCATGCATGTGTTTTCAATATGGAGAGCAGAATAAGCTGATGCTAGACACCTCAGGTGGCGGCTTATCTCCCTTGAGAACAAAAGGATTGGCATGCTGAAATCCAACAGGGACGCTCCTTCTTTATCTCCACATCTGACACATGGGTGGCAGAATCAGGACACCTCCATACACATTACATGGTTGGCCGGTCCACCTGAATCTGTGGGCTCATACTAGGTCAGGACAAAGAAGGACTGGGCATGTTGGATTTTAACATGCTGATCCTTTTGTTCTCAAGAAAGATATTCCACTACCAGAGAGATGAGTGTGGAAGAATACCTTTCGAATGAACATGGAAAGTGAATTGCTTGTCTATAGGATATCCCTTTTAACCCTTTCACTACCAAGCATGTATGTAACGTCATGACTTTAAATTGTGGTTATAATGTAAGAACTAAGTTTAGAAATTAGGTATCATAATAAATCTCAGAATCTTTCAAATGGAAGTTTTCTTCATGCTATCACCTCCCTTTACCAATCACAGCCTGTTAGGGCTCTTTCACACTTGCGTTGTTCTGTTCCGGCATAGAGTTCCGTCGTCGGGGCTCTATGCCGGAAGAATCCTGATCAGTTTTATCCTAATGCATTCTGAATGGAGTGAAATCCGTTCAGGATGCATCAGGATGTCTTCAGTTCCGGAACGGAACGTTTTTTGGGCGGAGAAAATACCGCAGCATGCTGCGCTTTTTGCTCCGGCCAAAAATCCTGAAGACTTGCCGCAAGGCCGGATCTGGAATGAATGCCCATTGAAAGGCATTGATCCGGATCCGGCCTTAAGCTAAATGTCGTTTCGGGGCATTGCCGGTTCCGACGTTTAGCTTTTTCTCAATGGTTACCATGGCTGCCGGGACGCTAAAGTCCTGGCAGCCATGGTAAAGTGTAGTGGGGAGCGGGGGAGCAGCATACTTACCATCCGTGCGGCTCCCGGTAGCGCTCCAGAGTGACGTCAGGGCGCCCCAAGCGCATGGATCACGTGATCGCATGGCACGTCATCCATGCGCATGGGGCGCTCTGACGTCATTCTGGAGCGCCCCGTGAGCCGCGCGGACTGTAAGTATACCGCTCCCCCGCTCCTACTATGGCAACCAGGACTTTAATAGCGTCCTGGGTGCCATAGTAACACTGAAAGCATTTTGAAGACGGATCCGTCTTCAAATGCTTTCAGTACACTTGCGTTTTTCCGGATCCGGAAAGTGGAGTACACGCCGGATCCGGACAACGCAAGTGTGAAAGAGCCCTTACTGTTATCTCTCTCGTTGTACACCCTGGGGGCAGGGGGTACAGGAACCTTTCTTCATGTTATCACCCCCTTACCAATCACAGTCTGCTACTGCCACTCCTCCCGCCTCTGTACACCCTGGGGCAGGGGGTGTAGGAACCTTTTGTCATGTTATCACCCCCTTATCATCACAGCTTGTTAATATCATCAATCCCTTTGTACAGCCACCAGGGAAGGAAAGGTAAAGGAACTTTTCTTCAAGTTATCACCCGCTTACCAATCCCAGCCTGTTACGGTCATCTCTCCTTTTGTACAGCCTTTATGGACCCCTAGGGGAAGGTTGTATGTACTGTAGGAACTTTTTTCATTTCATCACCCCCCTTACCAATCAAGAAGCATACATGCCCACCTAATCAGGCCTCTTGTGACTCACTGTATTGTAAAGATTTTTGGTCTATTCAAGTCTGGTGATTATGTGAAGATATGTGCATGTAGACATAGACATACGTGGCATTTAAACATTTATATGGAGGTGTTGTCCATCTCCGGTTCTGCTTGGTCAAATTTTTAGCCACAAACCTGATTTGTTATGCATTTTTTTTAAACAAGCATTATATCTAGATGCAAAATTGTATAAAGGTGCCCATCATGGACTGGGTTGCATTTTCACAGTGTACTTGGTGTTTACCCTATATGGCTGTGACGGCTAACCTCCGGCACTCTATCTGTGGTAAAACTACGACTCCCAGGATGCACACTTGCTTGGCTGTTGTTAGAAATCCATAGAAATGAATGGAGCATGCTGGGAGTCGTAGCTTCACCACAGCTGGAGTGACGGAGGTTAGCCATCACTGCTGAGTATGGGGGTCTATTCTCATTCTGATTCATTTTATAATTTTACATTTTAATTGTTTTTTTGAAACTTGAAAATTGTCTTTGCATCGAAGGAATGAAGCTTGGGATACAAGGAGACCATGCTCAACCACATCACAGTAAATGCTAAATGTTGTGGCTAGGGATGAGTGAATCCACTTCGGATGAAACATCCAAAGTCGATTTGCATAAAACTTTGTTCTAATACTGTACGGAGCAGGAGTGCCATACAGTATTAGAATGTATTGGCTCCGATGAGCCAAAGTTATTGCAAGGTACCACTTGGAACTGAACCCGAGTTCGGGAAATGTTTTTTACAGTACAAATAAATTTATGAAGTTATCGTCGGCGCCAATAAATTCTAATACTGTACGGAGCTCCTGCTCCGTACAGTATTAGAACAAAGTTTTATGCAAATCGACTTCGGATGTTTCAGCCGAAGTCGATTCGCTCATCCCTAGTTGTGGCATTATAGTAATATCCAAACATATTTACTACAAAAATATTTTTTAAAAATAGCAGCATTTTGCAGAAAAGTGCTAAGGTTCCTGTTGATAAAATAGCTTTCTTTATTGGGTGCACTTGGATTTAACATTGTAACTTAAATTTTTGTGTTTTTGCAGTGGATTTCTAGGAGCGAAATCGTTGCTAATTTTAACTGAAAATTCTGGGCAGAAAGTAACTTTGACCATGATCATGAGCTATATCTGCAAAAGGTTAATGAGGTAAGTGCCTCTCTCACACTTTACCCAATGTTTTGTATATAATTTTTTCAATGCCAGCTCTCACCTTAGTACCCTACAGCCCTCATTGTGGGACTTACATTTGAACTAAAAACTACCAAAAAATCTAATTTTGTACATAAATTAAAGGGAACCTGTCATCACTTTTTTATTTATCTAGCCGAAGTTACTGTCGTCCATCAGGCCTCCTTTCAAGACTTGGATTCTATAATCTCCATACACTTTATAATCGTTGTAATGTTTTCCCACCAGTATGCAAATTATTTTTGACACGTGCTATTCGCCGCCTCTTTCTTGTCCACGTCTTTGATTGACAGGCCACCTTTTGTTTCACCTCCTGCCTTTCGCCTTGAAATCTTGCGCACCTTCCTTGAGTCCGGTGTGATCCAGAAGTCCGACCTCACTGCCCTGTGTATTCCTGACATTCCAGCATCACACCTGAAAATAACAGCGCAGGCGCTGGATTTCAAATCTAGACCAGTGAGATTTGAATGAGGCAGGAGAATGGGGTGGGCGTTTCGAGGGTGGGGTTTTCATGGGCACCTCAAAAGAAGAATGACTCTTCTCCAAGCGACATAGTGAGACAGGACTCTCTTCTTACAATCTGCATACAGCGTGGGAAAATTTAAAAAACAAGCAAAATATAAAGAAAACGGGCTGTTTAGCAGTATTGGAACACAATATACATTATGAAGTTTTTAGTTAAACTGTTACAAATGTTGATGAAGGATTCCCTTTAAGGAATGTGAGGCCAATAAGAAGTGCAGAAGAGTCCGGTGTCGGCACAGGCGCCCAACAGACAGACAGGGAAATCTATTAACCCCTGAGGGTAGGATTGGGAGTCATCTTCTATTCAAAGGATTGTCTTATCACAGGCAACGGCTTTCAGACTGGATCTGTAATGACAATTAAGGGCCCTCTACCCGAGCCGACCATCCGCCAGGAACGCCGATTACCCGATGAATGAACGAAATGCTCATTGTCACATCTGTTTGCAGCAAATAACAAGTCTGTACGGGGACGAACGATGGCATTAGCGCTTGCTCCTGGCCATACTGAGGAGGCGATCACTACATGTAAATGCTGTGGTCTCCTCTGCTGATGAGCAGGCAATTGCCGGGAAATACCGCTTCCTTCCTGACAATCACCTGCTGTATCGTCCCGTCTAAAGGGACCTTAGCTGGTCACTACCAGTTTGTTACCCGGCGAGAAGGTCATTTTGCCAAAGGAAGCTGCGGCCAGACAGAGTATATGAATTATTACAAATTACATTATATTAATAGGGGGCCCCACTGTACGCCATCCATACAGCCCAAGGTGCTTTAAAGGGATTGTCCGAGCGTTTAATATGGATGACCTATCCTCAGGATTAGGGATGAGCGAATCAAAAAATTAATTCCAATACTGTACGAAGAAGGAGTTCCGTACAGTATTAGGAGGTATTGGCTCCAATGAGCCGAAGTTATTGCTTTGCGAAGTCTCGCAAAACTTCGGGTAATAACTTCATAAATTAATTTGTACTGTAAAAAAACATTTCCCGAACTCAAGTTCGGTTCCAAGGTACCACTTAGAACCGAACCTGAGTTCGCGGCTCATCGGAGCTCCTGCTCCATACAGTATTGGAACGAAGTTTTATGCAAATCGACTTCGGATGTTTCATCTGAAGTCGATTCGCTCATGTCTACTTACGATAGGTCATCAGTATGTGATCGGTGGGGGTCCGACTCTTGGAATCCATGCTGATCAGCTGTTTGGAGAGGCTGCGGCACTCCAGTGAGCGCTCTGGCCTCCTTGCAGCTTACCAAGCACAGCGCCGTCTATTGGATAGAGGCTGTGTTTGGTATTGCAGCTCACTTGAAGAAGCTGCACTGCTCACCAGAGTGCCATGGTGTTGTCAAACAGCTGATTGGCGAGGATGCTGGGAGTCGGATTCCAACGATCACATGCTGATGACCTATCCACTTTGATCGATATGTTGAGTCATTGATTTTCATTCTCACTCTAGGATACAGCCTCTCCACCTGGCTTCCATCCCTATATCTATCGGGCTGATCTCGTTGGTAAAATGGGGCGCCTTTTGGGAGTTGCCCAAGCATCAGTGGGACAGATGCAGACAGGTGTGGTGGGCGAACATCCTTCTCATCACCAACTTTGTCTCCGTTTCAGATTCTGTGAGTATCTACAATAAATTTCTTTTTGCCCATATTCTCGCAATCATTTAAAAAATATTGTAGAATAATATCTCATGCAGAACTTTGTTTCTATGGTTACAGACTACAAACAAAGCCAGTATAGTCTGATCCTGCTGTCATGTTAATGTCATTCACTTCTCCGTCAAGGAGATCCGGCTGCCTGATCCGGGACAAATGCTGGCTGTCGACCGGTCAAAAAACCATTGCATGCAATGTTTTTTAGTCCTGCTGGAAAGCGGCCGAATATTATTCAGTCAATGAAATAAGAGAAGCAGAGAATTTGGCAATGCCGGATACTGCAAGATCCAGCAAGCTGCTCTGTGCCTGCTGGATCTCCTTGCGGAGATGTGATCTCAGCCTTAGTCCTTCCTTTATGTTTCCAAGTCCTTTTGAATCCACTTCTGGCTTTGGCTGAAAAAACCTGCAGGAAAATCTGCCTCAAAACCTCGTCGGCGTAAACCTACCCGAAGAGTATTATAGCTTCGGAAGTGGTCCAACTGCATATTAACGCCCATGGTTTAGGAATAGGAAGTCCAACAAGCTGGGGTCCGGGGTCCACATACTTTAGGCCATATACGTAGTGTTATAGCAGAAGTTTTCTGGAGACAGCAGAAGATAATAAGCTGTCCTCTATTGCAGTGCACCGGATGGGCCTGGTATCTCTCCACTGATTTCCAGTTCCACCTCACCACCCCTCTTGTAATCTTCCTCTACGTCAGGTAAGTGTGCCTTCAGGCACATGTAATTATCCGGACGTCGCTGTGTCTTAGGGTTTGGCGGCCCCCGGTGATAGGCGATATTAATAACATAGATCATTGAGGGCGGCGAGCAGCAGAGCGGTGTCAGCTCAGCTTTACCACCATGTCTGGTGATTTACGCCCTCCATCACTGATGGCGGTGTATTTATAACAGGCAGCCGAGACTATTAACTGCAATAACTACTTCACTGTGGATATATTACGACTTACCTATATATTACTCAGCCCATTAATAACCCTCATCGACCAATGGTATCCCATAAGATATGGTTCAATATATAGATTTTATGTCTGCAGATTTATCTTCATTAACTTAAAGGGGAGGCAGGATTTTTATTTATTTTTTCTAATATTGAAGTGTTATGGGGATAATTCCTTTATACCTCACATGGATCCAGAGATCTCTCCATTCATTGTTCCATTTGCCAAGCTAGATTTAGATTTTTTTCAGGCTGGAAGTTCAAAGGGTCTGTCCTTTCTGCTGTAGCTCTTTCTCTATCACAGATCAGGGGGCATATCCTTTCTGCTGCGGCCCTCTCTCTTTTACAGCTCAGGGGCTGTGTCCTTTCTTCTTCAGAGCCTTCCCTATCACAGATCAGGGGGTCTGTCCTTTCTGCTGCAGCTCTTTTCCTATCACAGATCAGGGGGCATATCCTTTCTGCTGCAGCTCTCACCCTATCACACCCCTTTCTTCTTCAGAGCCTTCCCTATCACAGACCAGGGGGTCTGTCCTTTCTGCTGCAGCTCTTTTCCTATCACAGATCAGGGGCATATCCTTTCTGCTGCAGCTCTCACCCTATCACAGCTCAGGGGCTGTGTCCTTTCTTCTTCAGAGCCTTTCCTATCACAGATCAGGGGGTCTGTCCTTTCTGCTGCAGCTCTTTTCCTATCACAGATCAGGGGGCATATCCTTTCTGCTGCAGCTCTCACACTATCACAGCTCAGGGGCTGTGTCCTTTCTTCTTCAGAGCCTTCCCTATCACAGACCAGGGGGTCTGTCCTTTCTGCTGCAGCTCTTTTCCTATCACAGATCAGGGGCATATCCTTTCTGCTGCAGCTCTCACCCTATCACAGCTCAGGGGCTGTGTCCTTTCTTCTTCAGAGCCTTCCCTATCACAGCTCAACAGGTATGTACTTTCTGATGCAGCTCTCTCCCTATCACAGCTCAGGGGGTCTGTCCTTTCTACTGCAGCTCTTTCCCTATCACAGTTCAGGGGGCATATCCTTTCAGCTGCAGCTCTCACCCTATCACAGCTCAGGGACTGTGTCCTTTCTTCTTTAGCATCCTCCCTATCACAGCTCAGTGGGCATGTCTTTTCTGCTACAGCTCTCTCCTTATCACAGCTCAGGGGCTGTGTCCTTTCTGCTGCAGCTCTCTCCCAGTAACTGTCACAGCTTCTAACAGTAAATACAGCTGGTGGCAGTTGAGGGATGGAACTGAGCATACAGCTCTATGCTATATGGATAAAAAAAAAAATATTACAAGCGATTACAAAAGTATTCAGATCTGGGTGCTGGTTTGAAAAATCTGAAATATATTTCTAGTGGAGATTAGTATATAGATATAGGGACAGTGGTGCTTAACAAACATCAACAAAATGTAACTGTCTTCGTTGTCCTCTTGCAGGGCGAGACGTGTTATGTTTGCTGTGGTGACAATCACCTTCGCCGCCTGCATCATCACCTCAACTTTGCTTTCCTACTTTTTAAAACTTTCAATCCGTTACCCAAAAGGCGAAAGGTAAACGTAATTATTGCTATTATAACCCTCATCATTATTATTGTACATTTTCGCTTTTGAAACTGCATCAATTTTACGTCCAAATTTCTGTGTTGTTTAAGTTCATTACATATTTTTTTATAGAGTCGGAGTTCTAGTTTTTCCTCATATTGAATCCAAATCTCTTATCTCTTCACATAGATGTAAACTTCAATTATGAAATTTTGGATGCCTACAGCTGCCACTAGGTGGAGCTCAGGGACAGATTTGCTATTGATTTCCAAGCAGATGTGGGCTCCCCCTAGTGGTAGCTTCAGGCAGGCAGAATTAGGGATCTTGGAGATAAACAGAGAGCTGCATGCTATAAGGATATTTTCAGAAATTAATTTATTAATGCGTTTCTATGTCACACCTGGTGAGGTAGATTCGCTAAGTTACTGGTCCAGACAAGCAAGACTTGAGCGGCACAGACAGGTGTAGTAAAGCGGAAGTACAGATGCAGCAGAGGTGGAGTGGTGGTACTAATGCTGAGTTGTGGAGTGCAGCAATGAAGTAGAGTTGAAAAACACATGGCGCAGTAGAGCTGTATTAGTGCTGAATGGATGCTGACCTGTGGGTGTGCAGAGATGAAGCACATTTGGTGTAGTAGAGTTGGATGCAACAGACTTGATCTGGTAGATGGGTCAATGCAGCAAAGTTGGACGAAGCAGAGCTGATATAGGGGCAGGGCTAATGTAGCAGAGTTAGTTTAAGTCGAGTTGATGTAGTGACCAAGCCAATGTAGCAGATTTGAATGCAGCAGAGTTGTTGTAGTGGCCAGGCCAATGTAGCAGAGTTGTATGCAGCAAGGCTGATATAGTGCCTGGGCCTATATAGCAGAGTTGTTGTAGTGGCCAGGCCAATGTAGCAGAGTTGTATGTAAGAGAGTTTATGTAGTGGACGCTCAGTATGCAGCACAGCTAGTACAGTGGCAAGGCTTATGGAGCTGAGTTAGAAGCATGAGAGTTGATGTAGTGGATGGACCAATGTAGCAGTGCTAGATGCAGCTTAGCTGATGTAGTGGGAAGACAAATGTTGCAGATTTGGATAGAGCAGAGTAGAGGTAGTGGCCGGACAGACAGACTGGCAGCAGGGACACAGAACTTCCTGAATATTCAGGCGGCATCCTGCCATCAGAGTAACCCATCGTGCAGGAGAGGGGGCAAAGCTGGCTGGAGAAGCAGGATGGTGCAGCGCTTGGTGCTGGATCCAGGACAGGAAGCAGTTAATCAATTACTTAATTTGCACAGAATGTTGGACCTATTCAACTATAAAAATAAAATCATGTTGACATTCAGTTTTTGTACTCGGTAAAGCTAAATAATCTATGGTGAACTCGGTAAGGCTAAATAATCTATGGTGAACTCGGTAAGGCTAAATAATCTATGGTGAACTCGGTAAGGCTAAATAATCTATGGTGAACTCGGTAAGGCTAAATAATCTATGGTGAACTCGGTAAAGCTAAATAATCTATGGTGAACTCGGTAAGGCTAAATAATCTATGGTGAACTCGGTAAGGCTAAATAATCTATGGTGAACTCGGTAAAGCTAAATAATCTATGGTGAACTCGGTAAGGCTAAATAATCTATGGTGAACTCGGTAAAGCTAAATAATCTATGGTGAACTCGGTAAGGCTAAATAATCTATGGTGAACTCGGTAAGGCTAAATAATCTATGGTGAACTCGGTAAGGCTAAATAATCTATGGTGAACTCGGTAAGGCTAAATAATCTATGGTGAACTCGGTAAGGCTAAATAATCTATGGTGAACTCGGTAAAGCTAAATAATCTATGGTGAACTCGGTAAGGCTAAATAATCTATGGTGAACTCGGTAAAGCTAAATAATCTATGGTGAACTCGGTAAAGCTAAATAATCTATGGTGAACTCGGTAAGGCGAAATAATCTATGGTGAACTCGGTAAAGCTAAATAATCATTACATAACTAAGAGGATTTGCCTTAAAGGCTGGGTGACAACAATTGTATGATCTGTAATAGTGGCTATATGTTGGCTGCCCTCAAGCTATTCAGTCCTCTTCCATTCCAAAGATGACCGATTTCATTCATTGATAACAGGCAGAGATCATGAAATATGGTAAGATATTAAGTTCACCAGAAAGGTGCAGAACTTTGCATTATTTTATTACAATAATTAAAAAGTGGCACTCCGGGCAAATGTGGAAAATAAAACTATTCTCCAAAGTGTAGATTGGTGTCAGAAACCTCTGGCACTGCAGCTGTTGGGAAACTACAACTCCTAGCATGCTCCATTCAATTCTACTGGAGTTCTTAAAACAGCTGAGAAAATGTGCATGCTGGGAGTTGTACTTCCACAACAGCTGGGGTGCCGGAGGTTGCTGACCCTTGGTGTAGAGGGGAGCGATAGATAATTAGATAGATAGATATGAGATAGATAGATAGATAGATAGATAGACAGATAGATATGAGATAGATAGATAGATAGATAGATATGAGATAGATAGATAGATAGATAGATAGATAGATAGATAGATAGATAGGAGATAGATATGAGATAGATAGATATTAGATAGATAGATAGATAGATAGATAGATATGAGATGGATATGAGATAGAGAGAGATATGAGATGGATGGATAGAAAGCTAGCTATAAACTCTCTTCTTTTTCACAGCCAGTCTCGGATGAATTATTGGGTGGAATATTACACTAAACCCTACTGCCGCTATGGACCTTTTTTAGTTGGAATGATTCTTGCAATTATATTTGCCAAAAAGCAACATCCTTACATTAAAAACAGGGTGAGTTATTGCAAATGTATTCCTCCTATTCTAGACCTTTGTATGTAGCGCTGACATGTTCTGAACGCTGATCTGGAGAGAAGCGACTGCTTTCAGGTTAGGGCTACACAGTCCGTCCTGCAACTGTAGATTGCATTTTCACTATAACTACAATACATCATAGCATATTGAAAGTGAATAGAGTCATGATGATTATTAGAAGCAAAATGTAAAAAATACTCAAATAAAAAAAATAGAAAAAATATGGAGCTGGGTCTGGCAAATAATGAGTGGGAGGCAACACTTGTTGGATTATGGGGGTGCCAAGAGCTGGACCCGACCAGTTTGATATTGATGCTGCTGGGTCGTCTGTTACTTGTCTTTTTCTTTCTATAGGCGCAGGCCGTCTTGGGATGGATAGCTGCCCTGGCCATCATGCTCACAGTCATAACTCTGGCTTTTGTGTTGGATGACACTCCCAGTTCTTACTCCATCATGGCTGCACTTTACCAAGGACTTCACCGCACTTTCTGGGCTGTGGCTCTTGGTCTGATCCTTATTTTATGCCATGAAGGATATGGAGGTAAAATGGTGTTCATTGGTGTCAGGCATGAGAAGGCGCACTTCAATAGCCTTGGAAAGTCAGACTAGACTTTGTAGGATCTACATAGCATTGCTACTTGAGGTTTAGGGCTCATGCACACCAATGTATTTTCTTTCCGTGTCCGTTCCGTTTTTTTTTTTGAGGACCGTATACGGAACCTTTCATTTCAATGGGTCTATAAAAAAAAACCAGAAGGTACTCTGTGTGCATTCCGTTTCCGTATTTCCGTTCTGCAAAAAAAAGAACATGTCCTATAATTGTCCTTATTACGGACAAGGATAGGACTGTTCTATTAGGAGTCGGCTGTTCCGTTCCACAAAATACTGAATGCACACGGACGTCATCCGTATTTTTTGCAGATCTGTTTTTTGTGTACCGCAAAATACATAGTCATGTGCATGAGCCCTTATATAGTGCTATTATTTTGGCACTTTACTGTTGGCGCTATTATAGAACTGCTCTATAGTGGTATTGAGAGGTCACTATATGGTACTCTATGGCTAATTCCAAATCTCATTTCTTGCACATTTGGTGCCCCCATGCACTCACTGTATGCCGAGTGTCCTATAGTGCAACACACTGACGTCTGAATACCATCACTAGAGACCCCGCTTTCTCTCTACAGGTCACTTGAACACAATGCTGTCTTGTGGAGCATGGAGTTTCCTATCTAAGATAAGCTATGCTTGTTACCTGACCCATCCAATCATTATCATCCTATACTGCGGCCTGCAGGAGGCGCTCTTCCACTATCAGGATATTAACATGGTGAGTGGTCATCTGGAGATAGCAGAGATGTAGCTATGGGTGGTGCAGAGATAGCAGGTGGCACCTAAACTACCGGGGTAGCAATCAGAGCAGATACAATGGGGCTCATTTAAGTGCAGTTAGTGAAGACAATGGAGGGGACGTTACTTGTGTTTGTGCATTGTCCCTGTACTGAGACATCTTAAAATTTTTGCTTTACGTTCTGTGATGTCACAGTCTACACAGTAGCCATTTTGTGTGTCTAATTCCTGGCCTATGACTTCAAAAGGACAAGGTGTCATAGTGTGCATTACCCCTGTACTGTGACATCATGTTTGTATAATTCCTACACTGTGACATCACTGTGTGCATTATCCCATTATTGTGCCATCACTGTGTGTATTATCCCACATGGTGACATCACTATGTGCATTATTCCACATGGTGACATCACTGTGTGCATTATCCCACATGGTGACATCACTGTGTGTATTATCCCACATGGTGACATCACTGTGTGCATTATCCCACATGGTGACATCACTGTGTGCATTATCCCACATGGTGACATCACTGTGTGCATTATGCCATAGTGTGACATCACTATGTGCATTATCCCACCTATATGACATCACTGTGTGCATAATTTCACTACTGTCACATCACTGTGAGCATTATCTCACTATTGTGACATCATGTGCCTTACCCCACTATTGTGACATCATCATGTGCCTTACCCCACTATTGTGACATCACTGTGTGAATAATCTCACTAATGTGACATCACTGTGTATATTATCCCACCATTGTGACATCACTGTGTACATCATCCCACTACTGTGACATCACTGCATGCATCATCCCTCCATTGTGACATCACTATCAAAAAAGAGCCAGAAAAGGTTAAAAATGAAAATTAAGCATTATTGACCTGATCGCCCGCTACTGCCATTCCAACACTGCTCCGATCCCCACTGCTATCCACTTCTTGATCCCGGCTCGATACAAGAAACACCTAAAAATAACCACTCAGCTAATTGCAGGCCAGGTCACCACCACTGCAGCCAGGGGCTGGTTGAGCAGCATTTCCACAAATATTCTGTGTGTCCAGCCAGGACCAGAAAGTGGAGA
Organism: Bufo gargarizans; assembly: GCF_014858855.1. Classification (NCBI taxonomy): domain Eukaryota; kingdom Metazoa; phylum Chordata; class Amphibia; order Anura; family Bufonidae; genus Bufo; species Bufo gargarizans. Next base: position 719,685,124 of record NC_058080.1, on the reverse strand, counting down.
GCAGTGGGGGCCATTCGCTATCAACGTCTAGGCCTGAAAATAACAACTCTAACCCAAGGATCTATCATGTTTTCCTTCCCGTAGCTCTACCTATTCATTGGACACTCCATATTGACATTCATTGTTGGTCTACTGTTGACAGTTCTGGTTGAAAGACCATTCCAAAGGTTGATGCAAATTTAGCTCAATGCTACAAGAAAGAAGGAAAGTTTCACACCACACCATACAGGAGGTTTATCATGGACCATACCATCTTGGAATACAACATATAAGAAAACAAAGTTGTCTTAAAATCCCAACAGATAACACACAAGTGGCACTTGAATAAACCTCAAAGATCGGGTCAAGAATACAATTGGTCTGGAAATTGGTGGACCATAAAGTTTTATCTGCTCTAATATGCCTAGGCTTCTCAGGTCCTCCTCAACGTTAGTAGAACTTCTTTAGAAAAATCAATCACAGCTTTCAGAAAAGAAGACACCTCCATAATGGAAGTACTCACCTGTTCATCAAGATTCAGAATTTTCTATATCTCCAGTGAAGAACTTCAAAGAACTCAATGTACTCACATCTATTATATCAGATCACACATCCAGGCTGCTGTTATAGGGGGCGCTCCAGAATACACAAGCAGACTGCTGTTATAGGGGGCGTTTACACAACCAGACTGCTGTTATAGGGGCGTTCCAGACAGCACATTCAGACTGCTGTTATAGGGGACGCTCCAGACTACACAACCAGACTGCTGTTATAGGGGACGCTCCAGACTACACATCCAGACTGCTGTTATAGGGGACGCTCCAGACTACACATCCAGACTGCTGTTATAGGGGGTGCTCCAGACTGCTGTTTTAGGGGGCCATCCAGACTACACATCCAGACTGCTGTTATAGGAGGTGCTCCAGACTACACATCCAGACTGCTGTTATAGGGGGCGCTCCAGATTACACATTCAGACTGCTGTTATAGGGGTCGCTCCAGTCTACACATCCAGACTGCTGTTATAGGGGACACTCCAGACTACACATCCAGATTGCTTTTAGGGTCCATTCACATGTCCGTTATAACACTCCGTTTCCGTTCCGATTTAAATCGGAACGTTTTTTCGGATCCATTAATTTCAATTGCCTCTGCAAAAATGCGGACACCAATCATAGTGCTGTCCGAATCGCGGAATCCGTTCCGTTTTCCTATTTTCGAGTATACTGATCCTGAAAAAAAATTAAGCTTGTCCTACTTTCTGTTCGTTTTTCGGGTCCGTTGTCCATTCAAGTCAATGGTTCCGCATAAATGCGGATGACATGCACAAAACCATCCGAATGTCATCCGATTTTGCGGATCCGTTGACAGGAAAATGGATGGAAAAAAACCCCACAAAATAAACGGAATCACAGAAACACGGAACGGATTCGAAAGCACTTTAGTATAAAAAAAAAACGGAAGGTTGTACTGAAAAACGGATCCGAAAAAAAAGGAACATTTATCTGGAAAGGTAAAAATACTGACGTGTGAATGAACCCTTATAGGGGGAGCTCCAGACTACACATCCAGACTGCTGTTATAGGGGGCGCTCCAGACTACACATCCAGACTGCTGTTATAGGAGGCGCTCCAGACTACACATCCAGACTGCTGTTATAGGGGGCACTCCAGACTACACATCCAGACTGCTGTTATAGGGGGCCATCCAGACTACACATCCAGACTGCTGTTATAGGGGGCGCTCCAGACTACACATCCAGACTGCTGTTATAGGGGGCCATCCAGACTACACATCCAGACTGCTGTTATAGGGGGCGCTCCAGACTGCTCTTATAGGGGGCCATCCAGACTACACATCCAGACTGCTGTTATAGGGGGCGCTCCAGACTGCTGTTTTAGGGGGCCATCCAGACTGCTGTTATAGGGGGCGCTCCAGACTACACATCCAGACTGCTGTTATAGGAGGCGCTCCAGACTGCTGTTATAGGGGGCCATCCAGACTACACATCCAGACTGCTGTTATAGGGGGCGCTCCAGACTGCTGTTTTAGGGGGCCATCCAGACTGCTGTTATAGGGGGCTCTCCAGACTACACATCCAGACTGCTGTTATAGGGGGCACTCCAGACTACACATCCAGACTGCTGTTATAGGGGGCCATCCAGACTACACATCCAGACTGCTGTTATAGGGGGCGCTCCAGACTGCTGTTATAGGGGGCCATCCAGACTACACATCCAGACTGCTGTTATAGGGGGCGCTCCAGACTGCTGTTTTAGGGGGCCATCCAGACTGCTGTTATAGGGGGCGCTCCAGACTACACATCCAGACTGCTGTTATAGGAGGCGCTCCAGACTGCTGTTATAGGGGGCCATCCAGACTACACATCCAGACTGCTGTTATAGGGGGCGCTCCAGACTGCTGTTTTAGGGGGCCATCCAGACTGCTGTTATAGGGGGTGCTCCAGACTACACATCCAGACTGCTGTTATAGGGGGCGCTCCAGACTACACATTCAGACTGCTGTTATAGGGGGTGCTCCAGACTACACATCCAGACTGCTGTTATAGGGGGTGCTCCAGACTACACATCCAGACTGCTGTTATAGGGGGTGCTCCAGACTACACATCCAGACTGCTGTTATAGGGGGTGCTCCAGACTACACATCCAGACTGCTGTTATAGGGGGTGCTCCAGACTACACATCCAGACTGCTGTTATGCACGGTTGGGATTCGACTCTTGGGACCACTGATCACTAGATTATGGGTTCATTGTTCTCTGTTGTACAACTCAGAGCTGAGGAAAGGATTAGAGACGTTCTTCTATATGGTCTACGAGACATATGGAAACAGATAAGCTAGTTCATTTAGCTGTCGAACCAATTCTAATGATCAATGGGGTTCTTAGTAGTCAGACCAAACCAATGAAAAACGTATGGCACGCTAATTGTTTATGCTTGGAATATCCCTTTAAATGATGCCCTGTACTTTGATATGTCTAGCAACGTTAACTCACATATACAAAGAATTATCTTTTTATGTATACAGTAAAATTTAACTTGACCTTGGTGATCGTAATCCTTTTTTTCTTGCTTCCTATTCATAATGTTTTCAGTCTACTGTTCTCGCTCCCATTGATGCATGTGATGCATGGGAGGAAAATGTAAAGGTCAGCTCTTTAAACAAACATATCCCTTTAACAGGACAGTTTAGTGAGTGCAAAAGATTGGGAATGAGGTGCAGTAGCAGACATGGCTCATGGAAGGAGTGGTGGCGTTTCAAGACCCTTTATTCTAATCCCAGGCAACAAGCTTTATTATTCTGATATACAGCTCTAAATCCACTGCATAGAGAGAGCAAGTGATAATAATTCTGTGTGCTGCAGCCACCACAAGGGGGAGCTTTGGGGCTTACTGCATACCTCATACATTGACTTCAATAACAAAACCACAGACATTAAACTCCTAAGCACCCTCTAGTGGTGGCTGCAGGCAAACATTTAACTGTATGGATATGGATGGGATTTGGTGCTTTATATCAGAAAAACAGGGCTCCAAATTTTCAATAGATCTAATATGAATTAATGAGTGCAGGATGTTGGACAGAAAAATGTTGATGATTTACTTTAACCCCTTCTGAGCCTCCTCCCAAACATGTATGGCAGAAGTTCAGTATTTAAAGGGAACCTGTCATCAACTATATGCTGATCTCACTGAGGGCAGCATAAATGAGTGACAGAAATGCTGATGTCAGCCGTGTGTCACTCATGAGCTAAAAGTCAGTGGTCGCTGAGAACCAGCATCATAGTCATTTCAGCCCAGGCCTGGAAAAGAGTCACATCTACCTGAGAAGAGTCCTGGTTATTATAATCTCCTGCTCTCCTCGCCCATCCGCTGATGATCTGCAGTTGTCTCCTAGAGAGAAAGGGAGAAAACTAAGTAGAAGACTGTCAGTCATCAGATATACCAACACCAAATATAACACACCTGCAATAAAGGTACAGCTGGGTGTTACCAGTGGGAAGAGTGGGGGGCAGTGTCCCTGCACAGTCTGACACTAGCAGCACCAATTGGATAATGACAAACTGTGCAGGGACACCCCCACCCCAACTGATAACACCCAGCTGGACCTTTATTGCACACTGTTGGCAATTTAGTCAGAAACTTCTAGTAGGAATAATAGAGAAATGGTTCAACATAGTGTTATATGAGAAGATGCTCCAGAATTGTTATTACATGGGGAATGCAAGTAGTTACTACAACAGACATGTCAGGAGAAGGGACGGGCCCTCTTAAATTCCACCCGCAGTCTGTCCCTACCAAGAGATGGAGTGGAGCAGGAGGAGACCGATGCCTGATTCCTACAACAGCTTGTCGCTGTTTTCCAGCTCATCAAATCTGCATTTTTCTCAGTCATTTCAAGGTATAATGTGCTTCTAATGCCACATCTTTCAGAATTACTGGTAAAATGTATATCCAGGGTCTGCTTTACTGTAACTGTAGCAAAACTCCAGCTCTTCCAAACCCGTCTCACGACAGCACTTTCATTTAATCGTCAGCAATAAAGTGCAGCGGTCAAAACACTTTGCTTGCCAAAAATTAGCGATAAGAGTGTGAATGCACATTATAGGCAAGAAAAAGCATTTATTAGTTTTTAATATTCATGCAGCTGCTATAAACTAGCAGTGTATATACAGGAGATGATGGCGTACCCGGCCAGTAAAGGTAAGCAGATGTAAAATGGTAACAATAGTAATACCTTCATAGGTCAAAATTTAATATAAAGAGTTACTATAAGGCCTTATCTGCCTACTGCTCAGATAAAAGGTAGTTACTATCAGAAAGGGGCATTTCTTTTAAAGGGAGTCTGTCAGCAGTCTTAGCATGCAAAACTGCTGACAGCGCTCGATAGGGGCTGGAGAGAGCAGTACTAACATACCTTTTTTATTATCAGGAGTAGTGTCAATATGAAGTTTTATTCTGCCAGATTCTGATCCTAAAAGTTCCCAGGAGACGGGGCTTCACTATGCAGTGCTCTCTGCATTGAGCCCCTCCCCTCTGCTCTCAGTGACAGCTGTAGCATTCAAGCAGTAGACCGCTACAGCTGTCAGTCAGAGGGGAGGAGTAGGAAGCAGCCGATTCACAGTGAAGCTCCACCTCCTGGACATTTGCAGGAGAAAAATCTGGCAGAATAAAACTTCATATTCACATTAACCCTGATAATAAAAGCTACACAAATAAATATAATTTTTTAAGCTCAAAATTGGGAATTTGCTTTAATAAAAAAATTAGATCCACCAGCACTGGACATGAAAATGTAAACTCAACTGTTAACCCCTTAACACACCAGGCCATACATGTACATCATGGTGATTGCACGTGGTCAGAAGCTGTGACCTATGTGATCACAGTGGGAGCCTGGCAGTAATTACTAGCTGGATTTCTACTGTAATGGCCAGGATCAGAGTATCTGATCGGTAGGAATCCAACGCAGGAGTCACCGCTGATCACAAGAATAGGGGCCCATTCTCCCCTGTTTGAATGGAGCAGCGGTCACATATGTGCTCCATTCAAATGATAAGAATTAGCCCCGATTCCCATGATCGGCAGGAGACCCCAGTGGACACTTATCCCCTATCTACAGGATTAAAGTGACAACCTCTTCAACTGTTTTAGATGCATCTAAAGGGTTAGACAGAGGGAGGCGATTGGGGTGCCGGGACAACTGGAGTCCTAGCAGTGGCCTCAGAGTCTGCCAAGGAGTGACGCCTACATGAGAAGTGCATTATGTAAGAGATGAAAGATCACAGGTTCAAGTCTGCAACTTTTTTGAGAATGAAAAAGAAATGAAAGAAAAAAAAATTATATCCATAATGACCCAAGCTATAAGGCTACTTTCACACCTGCGTTCGGGGCGGATCCGTCTTGTATCTGCACAGACGGATCCGCACCGATAATGAAAACGCTTGTATCCGTTCATAATGGATCCGTTTGCATTATTCATTAAATAAAAAGTCTAAGTCAAAACGGATCCGTCTTGACTTACATTGAAAGTCAATGGGCGACGGATCCGTTTTCAATTGCACCATATTGTGTCAGTGAAAACGGATCTGTCCCCATTGACTTAGGCCGAATGCACACGGCCGTGTTTCACGGCCGTGAGCGGTCTGTGGAACCACGGGCTGGATTCCTGCTAAGAGCAGGAGCGCACAGGGCGTCATTGGTTGCTATGACGCCGTGCGCTCCCTGCCGCCGCAATACAGTAGTACACTGGTATGATCTATACCACCAGTGTATTACTGTACTGCGGCGTAAGCAGGAAGCGCACGGCGTCATAGCAACCAATGACGCCGTGCGCTCCTGCTCTCAGCAGGAATCCAGCCCGTGAAACACGGCCGTGTGCATTCGGCCTTACATTGTAAGTCAGGACGGATCCGTTTGGCTACGCATCGTCAGACGGACACCAAAACTCTGCAAGCTGCGTTTTAGTGTCCGCCTCAAAAGCGGAACGGAGACCAAACGCAGCCAAACTGATGCATTCTGAACGGATCCTTATCCATTCAGAATGCATTGGGGCTGAACTGATCCGTTTTGGGACGCTTGTGAGAGCCCTGAAACGCCAGTGTGAAAGTAGCCTCAGATGTCATGTTATTTAACTAGCTAAGGGTACTTTCACACTAGCGTTAACGTTTTCTGGTATTGAGTTCCGTCCTAGGGGCTCAATACCGGAAAAAAAAGATCAGTTTTATCCTAATGCATTCTGAATGGAGAGGAATCCATTCAGTATGCATCAGGATGTCTTCAGTTCAGTCACTGTACGGTTTTTGGACTGAGAAAATACCGCAGCGTGCTGCTGTATTTTCTCCGTCCAAAATTCCAGAACACTTGCCTGACATATATTAATGCCGGATCCGGTATCAAGTGTTCCGGTAAAACAGATCCGGTTTCCAGGTCTCTTTAAAAATTTGAAAAATAATAATGGATCCGTTTTTGCGGATGACACTGGAAAAATGGATCCGGTATTGCAATGCATTTGTCAGACTGCGTTTGCATACAGTTTTCCTGATCAGGCAAATGAACTGCCTGCCGGAATCAAACATGGCAAGTGTGAAAGTACCCTGGGTGAATAGCACAAAAAGAAATACAAGACTTCAGGTTTTGTTTGGATATATAGATAATTAGATAGATTGATGTGAGATAGATATGAGAGAGTCTAAATTTGCTTACCAAAATATATCTTTCCTTGAGTCCAAAGGCAGCACAACACAAAGGGTTAATGTCTTGCTCCTCCCGTCTAGGACAGAAGATAAATCATTAGTAAATCAGACTAATTAACCCCCCTATAAAGGAGGGCACACCCACTAGCAATGTCTTTTTCAGGGAGGGATATTTGTGCTGCCTTTGGACTCAAGGCAAGATACATTTCGGTAAGCAAAGTTAAACTTTTCTTATCGTCCTACAGGCAGCACAACACAAAGGGATCTGAAAATCAGTATTAAACAAGGGGGGGTCGAAATCGTAGCACCAGATACATCCAACTTATATTGTTTGGAAAGATGCATGGAGAAGACCATGTAGCAGCTCTGCATATATGATCCAATGCCTCCCCACCCTTTTCTCTGCCCAAGCGACTAAGTGGACCGAGTTGAGTGTGCTGTAACTCCACCTGGTAACTGGAGTACTTGAAATTTAGAAGCAGACTTTAATAGAATACTTAATCCAAGCAATGTAGACTTGCTGGCTTTTATACTTCTCTATAAACAGCTGGTCAGCCGACCTGAAGGACCCTGGTTCTCCAATGACCAGTAGATGAAGCTTGTCTTGTTCAGCTGAGGATTCAGATGGATGAATTTATTTACTTACATTCATGTCAGCTGAGACCTTTGGTAGGAAATAGGGCATCAACCTTAAAATCAAGACTACTTGATGTACTTTCAGATAAGTCAGACACCTTCTTGGCTGATGCAATTGCCAACAGAAATAAAACCTTCCAAGCAGTGGTGTACATATAGACATAAGGGCCCCATAGCAAGGATCAGACCAGGCCCCTCAACACAGGACATAAGGGTTTCTGCCTAGACATTTTTCAATGACCCTTGGGCCATTTTTCCACTGCCTCATTTGCTAAAATGTGTTCCTTTTGAGGGTACAGTCCTGACCAAGTTTTCACTTCCAGTAGAATAGGAGATAGTCCCAACTAAGACTGGGCCCCATAGCAGTCGCATGGTCTGCCGCTATGGTAGTTACGCCCCTGCTTCCAATATACAAACCATACTGGTGCTTCTGTAAAAGGCTCAAATAGAGATTCAACCAGGGTCTTGAGGAGAACAGCCCAATCCCAGGCTGGAAAAGGAGGCTTTTCCTATTAAATTAAAGAAAGAAAGTAAAAGAATGCATGAAGGCTCCATCTATGCAAGCAGTGGCAGCCGTGAAATGCACTCTTACAGTGTTAGGTTTTAACCCACACTGGAAACCGTCCTGTAAAAAAAAATGTAAGACTTCAAACAGATCAGGATTCTGCAAAGTTTCCACCACCATATTTTTACAAACCCTTCTTCAGTCCTGAAACGACAGATTTCAGGCTGTAAGCTGAAACATCTCCGGTGTGGATGCTGTAGGCCTGCTTGAAACAGAAGATTTGGCTGGACTGTATCTACAATAATTTCCTATGGAAGTTGCAGCCAGTGAGGGATCATGACCTCCTGGCCAGATGAGCAATATGGCTATGGCTGAGACTCTAGTCTCATTTTCCAGAGCACTCAGGATATGAGAGGAAATGGAGGAAAATTTGGATTAAAAATTCCTTCCCAATTGAAGGACTGGCCATCTATAGGTCCTTCTCAAAAAATTAGCATATTGTGATAAAGTTCATTATTTTCTGTAATGTACTGATAAACATTAGACTTTCATATATTTTAGATTCATTACACACCAACTGAAGTAGTTTAAGCCTTTTATTTATTATTATCTAAAAAAAATTAGCATATCATGAAAAGGTTCTCTAAACGAGCTATTAACCTAATCATCTGAATCAACTAATTAACTCTAAACACCTGCAAAAGATTCCTGAGGCTTTTAAAAAACTCCCAGCCTGGTTCATTACTCCAAACCGCAATCATGGGTAAGACTGCCGACCTGACTGCTGTCCAGAAGGCCATCATTGACACCCTCAAGCAAGAGGGTAAGACACAGAAAGAAATTTCTGAACGAATAGGCTGTTCCCAGAGCGCTGTATCAAGGCACCTCAGTGGGAAGTCTGTGGGAAGGAAAAAGTGTGGCAGAAAACGCTGCACAACGAGAAGAGGTGACCGGACCCTGAGGAAGATTGTGGAGAAGGACCGATTCCAGACCTTGGGGGACCTGCGGAAGCAGCGGACTGAGTCTGGAGTAGAAACATCCAGAGCCACCGTGTACAGGCGTGTGCAGGAAATGGGCTACAGGTGCTGCATTCCCCAGAAACAGCGGCAGAAGCGCCTGACCTGGGCTACAGAGAAGCAGCACTGGACTGTTGCATGTCATTCGGAAATCAAGGTGCCAGAGTCTGGAGGAAGACTGGGGAGAGGGAAATGCCAAAATGCCTGAAGTCCAGTGTCAAGTCCCCACAGTCAGTGATGGTCTGGGGTGCCATGTCAGCTGCTGGTGTTGGTCCACTGTGTTTTATCAAGGGCAGGGTCAATGCAGCTAGCTATCAGGAGATTTTGGAGCACTTCATGCTTCCATCTGCTGAAAAGCTTTATGGAGATGAAGATGTCATTTTTCAGCACGACCTGGCACCTGCTCACAGTGCCAACACCACTGGTGAATGGTTTACTGACCATGGTATTACTGTGCTCAATTGGCCTGCCAACTCTCCTGACCTGAACCCCATAGAGAATCTGTGGGATATTAGGAAGAGAAAGTTGAGAGACGCAAGACCCAACACTCTGGATGAGCTTAAGGCCGCTATCGAAGCATCCTGGGCCTCCATAACACCTCAGCAGTGCCACAGGCTGATTGCCTCCATGCCACGCCGCATTGAAGCAGTCATTTCTGCAAAAGGATTCCCGACCAAGTATTGAGTGCAGAACTGAACATCATTATTTGAAGGTTGACTTTTTTTGTATTAAAAACACTTTTCTTTTATTGGTCGGATGAAATATGCTAATTTTTTGAGATAGGAAATTTGGGTTTTCATGAGCTGTATGCCAAAATCATCAATATTAAAACGATAAAAGGCTTGAACTACTTCAGTTGTGTGTAATGAATCTAAAATATATGAAAGTCTAATGTTTATCAGTACATTACAGAAAATAATGAACTTTATCACAATATGCTAATTTTTGGAAAAGGACCTGTATATATATATACATATATATATATATAGGAAGGACCTGAGTGAAAGCTTCTAACCACTGAGAAGTAAACCATTCCACAACCTCTGAACCAGAAGCCGCGCTACATTTTTTCCAGAAGAGTAAAAATACTCCTTATACCATTTTTGAGGAGTATTTTTAGCTGAGGAGGAGTACGAAATTTGCGGTAATTCATATATATAATACCTAGGCCTACATAAAGTTAAGATGTTTCTATTTCTGCAAGGAAACCATTACCAGTCTCCTCTATAATGTCTTCCATGCAGGAATAGCACATTTTTACCATTTTGAATTTCTCTCTCAGAAGACTGAATCCCTACCTTTCTTGAAGCACCAAATCTGTCACGTAGAGATCGGAGCGGTACACTGTGCAAAACACAATGCAATAAGAATTCAACATTGTGTCGTTGTGGCAGGGAGTAGTGGGTGGTTTGGTGGCAGTGGGTGGGGTCTAGGACAAATGCACAGGAGGCAGTTATAGGACAGTCTTATACACAGTATATTCGACTATTGCACAGTATAGTGTACTTGCCGTCTCTGTACTTTACATCTATGAGCACTGTGGCTTTCACTATAAGGTCTTAAGCACACGACTGTATCCATTTTGCAGTACGCACGCAAATCACGGATGCGGTCCGTGTGCAATCCGCATTTTCTTGCGGACCCATTGACTTGGCAGTCCGGCAGAACAGGACATGCTCTATCTTTTGCAGCATGGAGATGTGGATAGCACATGGATGTCCATATTTTGTGGATCTGTGATTTGCAAACCTCAAAATGGATACAGTTGTGTACATGAGACCTAATGGAGGCAAAATGGGTGATAAAAAAACGCGGAGGCACACAAGATTGTCGTCCGCGTCCGTTTTATTCCTATCATTTGCATGGCAAACCTGTCTTAGACTTTTTTTTACCTTCCTTTATGTCTGGTGGTCCTCCGGAAAAAAAAAATGAAGACACATGGAAACAAAAACAGAAACGGATCACGGAACAACGGAACCCCATTTTGCGGTACGGAACACAACAACGGTCATGTGCATGAGGCCTATGTGTGAGCACATCTGCCTAGTGGGTGTGCCCTCCTTTATAGGGGGGTTAATTAGTCTGATTTACTAATGATTTGTCTTCTGTCCTAGACGGGAGGAGCAAGACATTAACCCTTTGTGTGTGCTGACTGAAGGACGATTAGGAAAGATAGATATTAGATAGAGATATAGCTAGGTAGAGAGTGAGATAAATAGATAATGACCCAAACTATTGGATGTCATGTTATTTAACTAGCTGGGAAATAGCATAAAAAAGAAATATAGGACAGTTTTTTTGTTTAGATAGATATATAATTAGACAGATAGATAGATATTATATAGACATAAATAGATATAACAAAAAACTGTAAAACTTGAATAATAATAAAAACCTGAAAGGTCATTCCTTCTTCTGAATTTTTTGACTGAAACCACTTAGCCGTCACTATCAGCATGCAATAACCAGACCGACCAAATATCACTGCCCCCCTCTGCAGGGAATTGTGGATGTCAGACATACTGAACCACAATAACACTGATATTACACTGACCTTTAAGCTTTTTTTTTTTCCTATAGCAAAAGAGCCGGAACAGATTTCATGGCAGTAATTATAGTTTAGCGCTAAAATCTTCTCAAATACCCGCAAAATTGTACGAAACGTAAACTTAATATTGGACACATTATAACCTTTCTATGAATCAACAGAACATTACTCATTCTTCTTCCTGATCGTGTCAGGTGTAATATCGCATCCACCATTGGTTATTAAGTTTTATTTAATTTTTTATTTTTTCCCCCCCTTTTCCTTTCTTTTACGTCAAGGCTTGAGGGTGATTTATTTTCTTGTCTGGATCGTATGTTCCCTCATTTTTATTCTAATCATTAATAACGCATAGGTTACACACCGATCGGCCATAATAATAAAACCACCTGCCTGATATTGTGCATCACGAGGCTGCACAGCTCTATTAGCAGCAAAAAAAAAAAAAAATCTACACAGAAATTGGCCTGTGGGGAAGATTTTAAATCCCCAACCTGTCAAATTTTTGCTGCAGATTTCCAACATGGAGCTCGTCCTTTACATTGAAGAAAGATGAAAATCTGCAACAAATTCACATTAAAGAGGTGTCATGCCCTGCTCAGGTTATGTGCAGAGGTCTGCCAGGTTAGCAGCACGTGTGTAGCTTTTTGTTTTTGTATTGAGCTGTATCCGCCTCCCTTCAGGTGCACTGGGTGGGGTCGTTGGTATGAGTTTAAATAACGCCCACTCCCAGTGTCCTGTGCGGGTTATAGCTTCTGTCTTGCTGAAAGGAAGGAAGGAAGGATTTGCTGTTCCTGCTCACTAACAAGATAACTTGGTTTTGTTCTTCTTGTGATTGTCTGTCTAGGCTGTTAGAGAGATGCCTGCCCCCTCCAGGTCCTGAGGGAGCAGGCTGCCTCTTTCCCCCTTTCACCATCTTAGGGATTTTAGGGTATTTTCAGCCAAGGCACGGGGACACGTTCATTCCCACCTTCAGGGTCTGAAGGTGGGCATAGAAGTCTAGGGAGAGCTGGTAGGGATTTGTCAGGAGGTGACCTTTATCCTCAGCTTCTTGCCTAGACACTTGTTTGGTTGTATTCTGTGTATCTTGTATCCTGTCCAGCGTGACAAGAGGTTGTTAAATGTTATTTTAACCGCCTCAGGACCGCCGTACGCAGGATTGCGTCCTGGCGGCGGCCCTGCTCTTCTGGGTGGACGCATATACGCGTCCTCCCGCGAGAGCCGAGATTTCCTGTGAACGCGCGCACACAGGCGCGCGCGCTCACAGGAACGGAAGGTAAGCGAGTGGATCTCCAGCCTGCCAGCGGCGATCGTTCGCTGGCAGGCTGGAGATGTGATTTTTTTTAACCCCTAACAGGTATATTAGACGCTGTTTTGATAACAGCGTCTAATATACCTGCTACCGTACTCAGGATAAGTTGGGGAATGTGTTTTGGGGTGTCATTTTACATATACCCATGCTGGGTGAGATAAATATCTTGGTCAAATGCCAACTTTGTATAAAAAAATTGGAAAAGTTGTCTTTTGCCAAGATATTCCTCTCACCCAGCATGGTTATATGTAAAATGACACCCCAAAACACATTCCCCAACTTCTTCTGAGTACGGCGATACCAGATGTGTGACACTTTTTTGCAGCCAAGGTGGGCAAAGGGGCACATATTCCAAAGTGCATCTTTCGGATTTCGCAGGCCATTTTTTACACATTTTGATTGCAAAGTACTTCTCACACATTTGGGCCCCTAGAATGCCAGGGCAGTATAACTACGCCACAAGTGACCCCATTTTGGAAAGAAGACACCCCAAGGTATTCCGTGAGGGGCATGGCGAGTTCCTAGAATTTTTTATTTTTTGTCGCAAGTTAGTGGAATATGAGACTTTGTAAGAAAAAATAATAAAAAATAAAAAATCATCATTTTCCGCTAACTTGTGACAAAAAAGTTCTATGAACTCACTATGCCCATCAGCGAATACCTTAGGGTGTCTACTTTCCGAAATGGTGTCATTTGTGGGGGTTTTCTACTGTCTGGGCATTGTAGAACCTCAGGAAACATGACAGGTGCTCAGAAAGTCAGAGCTGTTTCAAAAAGCGGAAATTCACATTTTTGTACCATAGTTTGTAAACGCTATAACTTTTACCCAAACCATTTTTTTTTTGCCCAAACATTTTTTTTTTATCAAAGACTTGTAGAACAATAAATTTAGCGAAAAATTTATATATGGATGTCGTTTTTTTTGCAAAATTTTACAGCTGAAAGTGAAAAATGTCATTTTTTTGCAAAAAAATCGTTACATTTCGATTAATAACAAAAAAAGTAAAAATGTCAGCAGCAATGAAATACCACCAAATGAAAGCTCTATTAGTGAGAAGAAAAGGAGGTAAAATTCATTTGGGTGGTAAGTTGCATGACCGAGCAATAAACGGTGAAAGGAGTGTAGTGCAGAAGTGTAAAAAGTGGCCTGGTCATGAAGGGGGTTTCAGCTAGCGGGGTTGAAGTGGTTAATATACCCTATTTTTAGCCCTATAAGACGCACCTAGGTTTTAGGACAATAAGAAAAAAATTAAATTCATTAGACCTTAGATCAGACTCCCAATGTTAATCAGACCTCAGCTCACAGCCCCAATCAGACCCTCATTGTTAATAAGACCCTCATTCAGACCTCAGCTCAGACCCCCAATGTTAATAAGACCTCAGATAAGACCCTGAATCCAACCTTGGCTTCCATAATGGAAGCGCTCATTAGTATTGGCACCATAAGACGCAGTGAAATTTTCACTTGGGGGGGGGGGGGGGAGTGCGTCTTACGGGGCTAAAAATGATTATTACACTTACTGGTAATCGTATTTTCCAGACCCCACGACACCATCGCAGAGAGAGGGAATCCGCCCCCAGGGACAGAAAACCTGCAGAACAAAAAGGCGGAGCCTCTCTCCAACCTCAGTGGTTTACAGAGCATGAGAGTGACTCCGACCTAGGTTAGTTGATCTAATTATATATATATTTTTATTATTTTTTATTTTTATTTACACCCTGTCCAATTTAAGTCAAGAACCCAGAAACACCAGGGAGGGTTTATCAAAAATAATCATAACAGATTTTAACAAAACATCTTAGAGAAGTACTTATCTTGACAAAGAATGACCAACTGAAGATGATTGCTGAACACCAATTCCTTTGGTGCAGAATATATTGCGAGACAGATGCTTTGATCCAAGATCCACTGGAGGCCTTGTGTTACATTTACCAGAAGAACTTTAGACGTCAAATCTATAATTTTCCTCACAATCTGGCATCCATGATGGAAAAACTACCAAGGCATCCATCCACCGTAGGTGCTCACGGGTCTGCCGCAAGAGCCCACTGGACCTTTCAGCCTGGGAATTCTATATCGGCGGCAAGTATTTATAGAGTTTGCTGGTGCGCCATACCTCCTGTAGGCCATCCAGACTAAATGTTCTAGTCCATCTTATTACTCCCAACCAGGAGCCATATAAGGCTTTGTAGATACGCCATCCAGACTGTATGCTATTCAAGCAATATGGTCCAGCCCATCTTTTCACTCCTCATAAAGAGTATTATAGGGCTTTGTTGGAGTGCTATGCCTACTGTAGACTATTAAACTACAAATTGACAACCGAACATATCCACATAACTAGTTCACCCTGCATGCAAAGCCACCAAGATAGACTGCCACAAAGACATGGCGGCATCCCAGGCCTTGCTGGTCACATAGACACCCACTCAGAGTCAAGTTCATTCATCCAGACACTGCAATCAACTCCCTAGCTACATGAGGCCACCCAGGCAAATACTAAAATGTAGCCAGCCTGCCAGGTACAGATTCCAAAGGCAGCCTGCCAGACAGGCACAGGCTCAAGGCAACGCCACCAGACAGTCACAGGCTCAAGGCAGCCCGCCAGACAGTCACAGGCTCAAGGCAGTCACAGGCTCAAAGGCAGCCAGCTAGATAGGCACAGGTTCAAAGGCAGCCATCCAGACAGGCACAGTCTCACAGGCATTCAGTTGACCAGGCATAGACTCTACAGGCGTTCATAAATGCTACAGATATTCATCCGACCAGTCAGATGCTGTTGGTGCAAGTCAACCAAGAATAGACACAACAGGCGTTCATCCCACCAAGGAAGATGCAACAGGCGTTCAGCCAACTAGTCCGATGCTGTAGGTGCAAGCCAACAAAGTAAAGATGCAACAGGCGTTCATCCCATCAGGCAAGATGCAACAGGCTTTTAGCCGACCAGGCAAAGAAGCTACAGGCGATCAGCCGACCAGACAAAAAGATGCTACAGGCGTTCAGCCGTCCAGGCAAAAGATGCTACAGGCGTTCAGCTGACTAGACATAAATGCAACAGGTGTTCAGTCAATCAGTGTTTGACAAGCAGGTAAAATGCAAGACATTCAACCAAGCAGGCATATACGCAAAGACGTTTAGCCATACAGGCATCCGTAAACAGAACAACAGAGATGGTCATTTAGTCCTCCAAAAGTAGTCAACCAGGCCCTAAAGCCCAGGGGCAGACAATCTAAACCCCGAAACCAAGAGGCATACCACCTAGGCCCTAAAGCCAAGAGTCAGACAACCAGGACCTGAAGCCAAGAGTCAGACAACCAGGACCTGAAGCCAAGAGTCAGACAACCGGGCCCTAAAGCCAAGAGTTATACAACCAGGCCCTGAAGCCAAGAGTCAGACAACCAGGCCCTGAAGTCAGGAGTCAGACAACCAGGTCCTGAAGCCAAGTTTCAGAAAACCAGGCCCTGAAGCCAAGAGTCGGACAACCAGGCCCTGAAGCCAAGAGTCGGACAACCAGTCCCTGAACCCAAGAGTCAGACAATCAGGCCCTGAAGCCAAAAGTCAGACAACCAGGCCCTGAAGCCAAGAGTCAGAAAACCAGGCCCTGAAGCCAAGAGGCAGTCAACCAGGCCCTGAAGACATGAGGCAGTCAACCAGGCCCTAAAGCCATGAGGCAGTCAACCAGGCCCTGAAGCCATGAGGCTCTCCACCAGGCCCTGAAGCCTTGAGACAGTCAACCAGGCTCTGAAGCCATGAGGCTCTCCACCAGGCCCTGAAGCCTTGAGGCAGTCAACCAGGCCCTGAAGCCATGAGGCCAACAACCAGGCCCTAAAGCCATGAGGCAGACAAACAGGCCCTAAAGCCAAGAGACAGTCAACCAGGCCCTGAAGCCAAGAGGCAGTCAACAGGCCCTGAAGTCAAGAGGTAGTCAACCAGGCCCTGAAGCCATAAGGCAGTCAACCAGGCCCTGAAGCCATGAGGCAGTCACTCAGGCCCTAAAGCCATAAGGCAGTCAACCAGGCACTGAAACCATGAGGCTGTCAACCAGGCCCTGAAGCCAAGAGTCAGACAACCAGGCCATGATACCATGAGGCCGACAACCAGGTCCTGAATCCATGAGGTCAACAACCAAGCCCTAAAGCCATGAGGCTGATGACCAGGCCCTTAAGCCATGAGGCAGACAACCAGGCCCTAAAGCCATGAGGCAGACAACCAGGCCCTAAAGCCATGAGGCAGACAACCAGGCCCTGAAGCCATGAGGCTGTCAACCAGGCCCTGAAGCCATGAGGCTGTCAACCAGGCCCTGAAGCCATGAGGCAGTCAACCAGGCCCTGAAGCCATGAGGCAGTCAACCAAGCCCTGATGCCATGAGGCAGCCAACCAGGCCTTGAAGGCATGAGGCAGTCAACTAGGCCCTAAAGCCATAAGGCCGACAACCAGGCCCTAAAGCCATGAGGCCGACAACCAGGCCCTAAAACCAAGAGGCAGTCAACCAGGCCCTGAAGCCATGAGGTAGTCAACCAGGCCCTGAAGCCATGAGGCAGACAACCAGGCCTTAAAGCCATGAGGCAGTCAACCAGGCCCTGAAGCCATGAGGCTGTCAACCAGGCCCTGAAGCCATGAGGCAGTCAACCAGGCCCTGAAGCCATGAGGCAGTCAACCAAGCCCTGATGCCATGAGGCAGCCAACCAGGCCTTGAAGGCATGAGGCAGTCAACCAGGCCCTAAAGCCATAAGGCGGACAACCAGGCCCTAAAGCCATGAGGCCGACAACCAGGCCCTAAAGCCATGAGGCAGTCAAACAGGCCCTAAAGCCATGAGGCAATCAACCAGGCCTTAAAGCCATGAGGCAGACAACCAGGCCCTGAAGCCATGAGGCAGTCAAGCAGGCCCTGAAGCCATAAGGCCAATAACCAGGCCCTAAAACCATGAGGCCGCCAACCAGGCCCTAAAGCCATGAGGCAGACAACTAAGCCTCAAAGTGTTCAGCCAGATTCATACCAACCACATAACACAAATATTCACTATATAACCTAGGTACAATCATCATAAGGAGTACCAAAAATTTTTGCATAACCACTTTGTTATTCAATAAAATGAATCTGTATAGCACCACCTGCAGTTTTATTGTCCGACTCACTGAGAGGGTCGCACATGCTCAGTTTCATCCTTCAACTGCCTTCTGAGCTGTGAAAGGGAGAGAGCTGCAGCAGAAAAGACACGCCCCCTGAGCTGTGATAGGTCACTTTCACACGACCGTATTGAAATCCGTCCGTATTCTGGCTCTGGAATACTCATGGATTCCTGATGATATACCATCAGTATTGCTTCAGCATTTATATGCGTATTCCTTCCTCCCTGTATTTTTGATGCACTCCCATAGACTGTAATGTTCGGATTTTAAATACTGACAGAATTTATACATCCATGTAAATAGCTCTATTAATTAACATTAGCAGCGGATTCAGGTACATAAAACCTGGGTCATATACGGATTGCAAAGACGCTCTTGAGAAAGCAGACAAAGGGAGAGAGCTGGAGCAGAAAGGACATGCCGCTGAGCTACAGAAGAAAATAGACTCCCCCTGAGCTGTCGATTTGATATAAATCTAGCAGAGCAATGAATGGGGAGATCTCTGGAGCTATGTGCAAGGCTGGCTCTAGCTTTTTTAGAAAGAGATTGTCATGTACTATATGAAGTCTGATTTTCATATTTTACATTAATCATGCGATAACCCATTTAAAGAGGACCTCTCACCTCTCCTGACAGACTAAAATGTCGATTGCACACATTTAACCCCTCAGATGCCATGTCATATGTGACCACGCCACCTGGGAGCTAAAAAAAAAAACCAGGAGTGCATGCTCCTGGGCCTGCAATGGCTCCACCAAGTGGGGATCGGGGGAACCGGATGTTTGCGACAACCTCAGTCCTCGTGAATGAGCTGAGGCTGCCACACATAGGTTCCTATGAAGACCCTGTGTCACGGATGAGATAAAGGAGTAAACACCACCCTGACAACCAGGGGGGAAGGGAAAAACAACTAGGCCTCAATGCAAGGGAAGGGAAAGGGTCACCACCTAAAGAACCCTACTCCTGACCCTGACTCCTAACCGTATAGGCAACCCTTGAAGGTAGAAATGCCCATACACAGGAACCTGGAAGCCCTGGAGACCCTGAAGAGCCCTAAAGATATTGGCAGGGCTGAGACAACCCGTTCCTTCCAAGATGAAGGAACAAGCGTCTCCCTGAGGCCTAGTAACCACAACTAAGGGGAAAAGACAAAATACAAACAAGCGAGACACTTAGCTTCTGTTGTAGAAGGATGAGCAGGAACTCAGGGAGAACTACACTACAGCTCATTACCAAATTAATCTATCTACCGCATAGTCAGAAGGGTGGGGTCATACTATAAAGGGTAGAAGTGATGACCACTGAGCAACAGCTGAGACAATACCCTATATCAGTTTTTCCCAACCAGTGTGCCTCCAGCTGTTGCAAAACTACAACTCCCAGCATGCCCGCACAGCCAAAGGCTGTCCAGGCATGCTGGGAGTTGTAGTTTTGCAACAGCTGGAGGCACACTGGTTGGGAAACACTGCCCTATATACCCTATAAACACTGAATCAAGAGAAATTTAGGAGGCTGTTAGATTCCTCCACGCTCAGCTAGTCAACTTGATCTCCTGACATCAGTCACCTGAGGGACCGTGACAGTACCCCCCCCTTCTACGGGTGACCTCCGGACACCCAGGACCGACCTTATCAGGATGGGCTCTGTGAAAGGCCTTCTCCAGATGATTCGCATTAACATCGGCTGCTGGAACCCACATCCTCTCCTCTGGTCTCTGTGTTTCACGGATCTTTAAGAAGAAATTCTTTGAAAATTATTTTTCAGCTGTTCAGTGTCAGTGAAACACGGATGCAACACGGACAGCAAAAAAACGGTCACGGACAGCTTCACGGATGCATCACTGCCCACCTGCTCACGGATTTGAGCACGGACCCAGCTGTGTCACATACTGAACTCCTGATGGAGTAACTAACACAGATCCTGCTCTCATCATGAATTGCTCTTCCCCAGTCTGCACTATTAATCAGATTTTCATAAAAATAAATTTAAGGTGGAAAATCCCTTTAAAAGGAATCTTTTATCTCCCTATCAAACAGTTTTCATAGACACAGAGCTCTGGTTAAAACACAGTTTTAATTTTATTTATCTGAGGCTCCGTTTCCTGAGTAATAATACTTGTTCTTAATATGCAAATTAGGCCTTTGATGCAACAAGGGCGTCACAATTGCTCTTGTTGCACCCAAGCTTCACTCCTTACTTTGGCCGACCCTTCCCTGGCTGTTTTGCCACTGCCTGGCTCTGTCAATCAAAGCAATGCGGGAAAGGATGGCCACAGAAAGAAGCAGAATGGCAAAACCTCACATGAACATGAGTTGCAGAAGGTGGCTGTAGCAAGCGGACCACCTTGCCTCCCCTGCAGCATCTCTTACTGTCACCTTGACACTTACGGTAGGAGACCCGACTTTAAAATCAATGCCCATACAGTCCATATGACAGGACATCACAGGACAGCCCGTGTGTGTCTGGCCTTAAAGACATACTTGGAAACCATTACATACAGTGCCACATACCTCTTACATTCAGTGACGTCTCCTCTGATGTAGGATGTTCTCTGTCCTCCTCTTCTCCATTCAGTCCAGACTGCCATGATGACTTCTTTCAGCCATCTCTTCTCTCTGCAGAGTTTGACAGACAGACATCTTAGTTTCCTACTTTTCCATCATCCTCCCACCTTCTGAACACCCCATTCTCCCACCCCTAATACTGTGCCTACTGTGCTCCCCAATAGTATACTGCACAAACAGATAATCCCCCCTGAAAATACTGGTACCACACAGATAGTGCCCCCTTCAGTAATGCACATAGTGCTCTAAAAAATAATTGCGCCCAACAAATAGTGTCCCTGACACTAGTAGTGTAAGCATAATGTCCCCCAAAAATAATTGTGCTAAGCTGATACTGTGCCAGGGTGCCCCCACAGTAATAGTGCTCCCAAAGTCCCACCAATAGTAATAATTCTCTGCTAAAGTGCTCTATGTGGTAGCAGTGCCCCCAATAGTAATAATGTCCCTCATTGTGCCCATACTAGTAATCACGTTCCCCATAGTCCCCCAGTAATAATAATTCTCCTTATAATGTGTGCCAGTAGAAAAATGCCCCATAATGTAAAACAGTACAAAAATACCTCTTTATAATGTGCAACACAGTAAATACCGCCTTAGTATATGTGCCAGTACAAAAATGCCCCCTCTTAGTGCCCTTAGTAGAGCCAGTGTACCCATAGTTCCCCCTACAATGTGTGTCAGAGGGCAAGGCAGATAACGCTCCCGTGCTCCATAACAGTATCGCTGTCCTGAGGATGGCGATACATAATTGGCGGTGCGCCACTGGCTCAGGGGTCCAGTTCCAATCCCTATAGCTATACCCCTGCCCATAGGGTGCTTAGGTATAGAGGTGGCCTTGCGATTCGCCCAGCGGTTGTTTAACGGCGAACTTATCTTGTTCGCGATTGGCCGAACATGTGAACATATGGCAATATTTGAATGCGCCATCATTTTTTTGCATAGCGCCAAACTTTTACCCATGACACATCAGGTGGGTCAGGACAGCCAATTGAGACGTTTTAGCACATGGACACACCCCCAACCCTATAACAGTACCCAATCTGGCAGCCATTTTACATTATGTGTTTTGCCAGTGTAGTTAGAGGTTGCATTTTGAAGCAGGAACAGTTAGGGACACCAAATGCTAGCTAATAGGGCCACAAAAGTCCTTTTAAGGACCGGTATAGGTGCGCTATCGATAGGTGTGATATAGAGGGGTGTGATATACTTATAATATACTTTCTAACCGCAGCTAGATAGAGGGACATACGCTATTGGAGTAACTAAATGCAACGGGTGTGATATACCTGTTGCCCCCCCCCCAAAAAAAAACTGCTTGAGGGCTGCGATATACCTTCTTCCACAAAATCCTGATGGAGGGGTGCTATATACCTGTTTCTGCCAAATACTGATTGAGGGGTGCCATATACCTTCTTCCACTAAATACTGGTTGAGGGGTGCTATTGCTATATACCTTCTTCCACCAAATACTGATTGAGGGCTGCAATACACCTGCTTCCACAAAATACTGATTGAGGGGTGCCATATACCTGTTTCTGCCAAATACTGATTGAGGGGTGCCATATACCTTTTTCCACAAAATACTGATTGAGGGGTGCCATATACCTTCTTCCACCAAATACTGATTGAGGGCTGCGATACACCTGTTTCCACAAAATACAGATTGAGGGGTGCCATATACCTGTTTCTGCCAAATACTGATTGAAGGGTGCAATATACCTTTTTCCACAAAATACTAATTGAGGGAATGAGGGGTGCCATATGCCTTCTTCCACTAAATACTGATTGAGGGGTGCTATTGCTATATACCTGCTTCCACAAAATACTGATTGAGGGGTGCCATATACCTGTTTCTGCCAAATACTGATTGAGGGGTGCTATATACCTGTTTCCGCCAAATACTGATTAAAGGGAGTCTGTCACCACATTTTAGCATGTTAGACCATTAAAATAGGGTTATGTGATCCAGCCAGAACATAAAAACGGTACCTTTGTGGTAGAAAACTGACTTTTCAATTTGCAGAAAACGAAGTTATAAGATTATTTTCTGAGCCCTCTCAAGTGCCCAGGGCGGTCTCTCAATCCTCGGAGCCCCAGGCTGGCACCTCCTAAACGGCTGATAACTCCGCCCTCCGTGCGCCTCTGCCCGCCCGTTTACTCCCCTCCCCTGTCCCTTTCCACTGCGGCTGTGCGGTACAAATCGTAGCGGGCGCATGCGCAATAGGTATTGTGATGCCCTGCCAGGAGCGGGCATCGCATTGCGCATGCGCCCGCTACGATTTGTACCGCACAGCCACAGTGGAAAGGGACAGGGGAGGGGAGTAAACGGGCGGGCAGAGGCGCACGGAGGGCGGAGTTATCAGCCGTTTAGGAGGTGCCAGCCTGGGGCTCCGAGGATTGAGAGACCGCCCTGGGCACTTGAGAGGGCTCAGAAAATAATCTTATAACTTCATTTTCTGCAAATTGAAAAGTCCGTTTTCTACCACAAAGGTACCGTTTTTATGTTCTGGCTGGATCACATAACCCTATTTTAATGGTCTAACATGCTAAAATGTGGTGACAGACTCCCTTTAAGGGGTGTCATATACCTTTTTCCATCAAATACTGATTGAGGCCTGCAATATACCTTCTTCCACAAATACTGCTCTTCTCTACGGACTTAGGAAGAGGGTCATTTAGAAAATGACAGGCAGAGGAAGAAGCAGAGCGTTCCGCAGGGATGGTAGGGGTCAGGCAGGTGCACCAGGCCGGAGCCTAAGTAGGAAGTTGGAGAAGGCGCATGCGATAACTTCAAAGAGCGCACCAGAGTTGGTTGAGTGGCTCACTCAGCCTTCCGCTTCTGCACCCTCCTCACTCTCTGCTGTGTGCACCCCCAAAAACACCACCACCACTACCATAGCCCCTCCACTTGAGTCAGAGAAATTATTTTCCCATCCATTCCCAGACCTTACCTTGGCATCGGATGAGGAAGTAGCAACGGCCACCACCCAGCGGTCTGACGACAGTACCCAGATCAGCCCAAAGAGGGTGGTCCCCGCTGTTGCTGCCTACTCCAAGATCTCTAATGTCAGAGGTGGTGAAGGTGACAATCATGACGTGTCTATGGACATCACGTGGGTGCCCACATGAGAGGAAGAGGAGGGGAGTTCAGAGGGAGAGACAGAGCAGCAGAGAGGGAGGAGAAGCAGGCAGAACTCTCAGTGCACAGAAGGCAAAAAGCAGACTGCTTATGTATCTAGAGCGAGCCATCCACCATGCATGGTCACATCTTGCGCTCCCAGAACGCCGGCACATGGCTCCGCAGTGTGGGCTTTTTTTTAATGTGTCAGCTGCTGACAATAGTGTTGCCATCTGCAGCCTGTGCAGCGAACACTCAACTAGTGACGACCGCCTTAAGAAGGCACCTGGCATCCCATCACCGAGCCCAGTGGGAGCAATGCCGTCAGAACCCACAAAGCCACACTCCCGGCGCTCCACGTCCTGCCTCTTCTCCTTCCATTTGTCTTCCACTCCACCTTCCACCATGCAGTCGTCGCGTTCATCTGGCACAAGGCAGGCTTTCGTGGCCCAAATGCTCAAGCGTAAAAAAATGATGATGCTGGATAATCCTCTTGCCCAACGGCTGACCATTGGCTTGTCGGAACTACTAGCCCGCCAACTACTGCCATATATTTCATTGTATTGTACATTGTATTACATTGTATTGTACAGTGACAATAAAGGCATCTTATCTTATCTTATAAATTGGTGGACTCGGAGGCCTTTAGAAAATTTGTGGCCATTGGCACACTGCAATGGAAGGTCCCCGGATGGAAATATTTTTCCCAGAAGAGCATCCCTGAACTATATGGCCACATTCAGCGGCAAGTTAATATACAGCCAGGTCCATGAACATTGGGACATCGACACAATTCTAACATTTTTGGCTCTATACACCGCCACAATGGATTTGAAATGAAACGTAAAAGATCTGCTTTAACTGCAGACTGTCAGCTTTAATTTGAAGGTATTTACATCCAAATCAGGTGAACGGTGTAGGAATTACAACAGTTTGCATATGTGCCTCCCACTTGTTAAGTAACCAAAAGTAATGGGACAATTGGCTTCTCAGCTGTTCCATGGCCCGGTGTGTGTTATTCCCTCATTATCCCAATTACAATGAGCAGATAAAAGGTCCACAGTTCATTTCCAGTGTGCTATTTGCATTTGGAATCTAATGCTGTCAACTCTCGAGATGAGATCCAAATTGCTGTCACTATCAGTGAAGCAAGCCATCATTAGGCTGAATAAACAAAACAAACCCATCAGAGATATAGCAAAAACATTAGGCGTGGCCAAAACAACTGTTTGGAACATTCTTAAAAAGAAGGATGCACCGGTGAGCTCAGCAACACCAAAAGACCCGGAAGACCACGGAAAACAACTGTGGTGGATGACCGAAGAATTTTTTCCCTGGTGAAGAAAACACCCTTCACAACAGTTGGCCAGATCAAGAACACTCTCCAGGGTAGGTGTATGTGTGTCAAAGTCAACAATCAAGAGAAGACTTCACCAGTGTGAATACAGAGGGTTCACCACAAGATGTAAACCATTGGTAAACCTCAAAAACAGGAAGGCCAGATTTGAGTTTGCCAAACATCTAAAAAAGCCTTCACAGTTCTGGAACATCATCCTATGGACAGATGAGACCAAAATCAACTTGTACCAGAGTGATGGGAAGAGAAGAGTATGGAGAAGATAAGGAACTGCTCATGATCCTAAGCATACCACCTCTTCAGTGAAGCATGGTGGTGATAGTGTCATGGCGTGGGCATGTATGGCTGCCAATGGAACTGGTTCTCTTGTATTTATTGATGATGTGACTGCTCACAAAAGCAGCAGGATGAATTCTGAAGTGTTTCGGGCAATATTATCTGCTCATATTCAGCCAAATGCTTCAGAACTCATTGGACGGCGCTTCACAGTGCAGATGGACAATGACCAAAAGCATACAGCAAAAGCAACCAAAGAGTTTTTTTAAGGGAAAGAAGTGGAATGTTCTGCAGAGGCCAAGTCAATCACCTGACCTGAATCCAATTGAGCATGCATTTCACTTGCTGAAGACAAAACTGAAGGGAAAATGCCCTAAGAACAAGCAGGAACTGAAGACATTTGCAGTAGAGGCCTGGCAGAGCATCACCAGGGATGAAACCCAGTGTCTGGTGATGTCTATGCGTTTCAGACTTCAGGCTGTAATTGACTGCAAAGGATTTGCAACCAAGTATTAAAAAGTAAAAGTTTGATTTATGATTATTATTCTGTCCCATTACTTTTGGTTCCTTGACAAGTGGGAGGCACATATGCAAACTGTTGTAATTCCTACACCGTTCACCTGATTTGGATGTAAATACCCTCAAATTAAAGCTGACAGTCTGCAGGTAAAGCACATGTTTGTTTCATTTCAAATCCATTGTGGTGGTGTATAGAGCCAGAAATGTTAGAATTGTGTCGATGTCCCAATATTTATAGACCTCATTGTATCTCTGGCACACAGTGTCGGTGCCAAGATACATCTGACCACAGACACATGGTCTAGCAAACACGGGCAGGTAAGGTACATAACTTTTACTGCCCACTGGGTGAACCTTCTGACGGCCGTCAAGCATGTAACCCATGGCACCCGGGTGGATTTGGTGTTACCACCACGGATTACATGCAGGCCTGCCTCTTCTTCTCCTCCTCCATCCTACGTCTCCTCCTCGGCTGACTCCTCCTTTTTCACTGCTACTGCCTCTTCCGCTACACCCCCAAGCTCCCCAGAACCTATTCATTGCCATGCTGTGCTGTGGCTGTTGTGCCTGGAAGCCAAGAGCCACACCGGTCCTGCACTCCTTTCAGATCTGCGGTCACAGGCCGATCATTGGCTAACCCCGCTTAATTTGACAGTTGGTAAAGTGGTGTGCGACAACGGTGACAATCTGCTGAGCGAGCTGAAACAGGTCAAAATGATACACGTGCCGTGCATGGCACACATCCTGAACATAGTCGTGCAGCGATTCATTGCCAAATACCCCAGGGTCCAGGACGTCTTGCGGCAGGACAGGAAAATCTCTGGCCATTTTAGAAGGTCTTACACGGCCATGGTTCACCTTGCTGACGTTCAGCGGCGACACCACCTTGTGACTGCCCGACGTGCATGATAGGCTTCTCCAGCAGAAACGTGCCGTTAACGACTACCTGTACAAACTCTGCGGCAGGACAGGTTCTGGGGAGATTGTTTTTTTTCACCGCGCCAGTGGCTGCTCATGAGATCACCAAACTGGTCAGTTGCAGCCAGGGCGCCTTCAGTGACATCGTACCTTACGCCTTCTTTCTGGAGCGTGCATTGCGTCGTGTTATTGATCAAGCCATCGAGGAGCAGGAAGATGAGGAAGTCGCAATTCTGAATGAATTGCCAGAGGTGGCTACTCCATCTTAGATAAGTCAGCAGGAGTCTCAAGAGGAGGATGGTGGCTGGGGGGGAGAGAGCAAGAAGAAACTTTTCTGGGATCCCTGGTGTTGTCCGTGGCTGGGGGAAGGAGACCGAGGATGACATTCTCCTGGGTGATGAGCAGGAGCCAGGGCGCTCCACCGCTTCCAATTTAGTGCAAACGGGGGCCTTCATGCTCCAGTGTTTGAAGAGGGACCTCCGTATAAAAAGCATAAAGGGCAAGGACCAGTACTGGGTGGCAACGTATTTAGAACCCTGGTACAAACACAAAATGGCGGACATGTTACCAGCACCAGGGCTGTCAGAATGCAGAATTTCCAGGCCTTGCTGCGAGAGATGCTGCATTCTGCTGTTGCGGGAGCTGGCAGAGGAATTTCCACCCACAGCAAAACAGGTGCGGGTAGCAATCCTACCGCGCCTGTAAAAAGAGGGCAGTTTGAAGGTGTGTTGGTCACTTCGGATATGAGATCAATCTTGCAGCCAACCCATCGAAAGCCGCCCTCTGGGTGCAGCCTCAGGGAACGCCTAAACCGATAGGTGTTAACGGCCGATGTGGATGCTCTGAGAAGCGAGGAACCCCTTGACTACTGGGTGGGTAGGCTTGACCTGTGTCCAGAGCTGTCACAATTTGCCATGGAACTCTTGGCTTGCCCCTCGTCAAGTGTCCTGTCCAAAAGGATGTTCAGCGCAGCAGGGGGGATCGTGACCTATAAGTGCACTCGCCTAGCTCACGACAGTGTGGACTACCCAACATTTCTAAAAATGAATGAGGCTTGGATCTCAGAGGAATTCAACACCTGTGATGACCATGTGTAATTGAATTTCCTCATGCCAGCCCACACATATCCGCCATCACACAGAACAAAGAATGGTTCTTGCCTTATGAATTCCTATTGCCTAATTTTTGGGGCCTGTACAGTTAATTTTTTTTTTTTATCTCTAGCCACATAATCACACCCCTGTTTCACTTCTCTGCCTCTCATTATGGTGGCGTATGAACCGCATTCACCATAAGGACCTTCTAATGTAGGGTCATGTGACTGTGCCCCCTTATACCCTGTGTAGTGCCCCTACTCATTCCCTGTACTGTGCCCTCTTATACCCTTTTATCCAGTCACGGTATGGCAGTGGTCAGTGTATGGCAGTGGTATCCAATAACAGGATGGCCATAACTGTATCCCTTTCCTTGCCCACGCCATCCTTTTTTAGACCTGGCATGAGTAATAAAAATATGCAGATTGCGATGCTAAGGATTTTTGCACCACAATCTGTGTCAGAAATACACCTAACATAGACGTATTTCTAAATAACATATGACCACCTAATTGTATTATTATTCGGGCCTAATATCTTTATATTATATACAGTCGTGGCCAAAAGTTTTGAGAATTACATAAATATTGGAAATTGGAAAAGTTGCTGCTTAATCAATTTGCATATACTCCAGAATGTTATGAAGAGTGATCAGATTAATTGAATAGTCCTTCTTTGCCATGAAAATTAACTTAATCCCAAAAAAATAACTTTCCACTGCATTTCATTGCTGTCATTAAAGGACCTGCTGAGATCATTTCAGTACTCGTCTTGTTAACTCAGGTGAGAATGTTGACGAGCACAAGGCTGGAGATCATTAGGTCAGGCTGATTGGGTTAAAATGGCAGACTTGACCTGTTAAAAGGAGGGTGATGCTTGAAATCATTGTTCTTCCATTGTTAACCATGGTGACCTGCAAAGAAACGCGTGCAGCCATCATTGCGTTGCATAAAAATGGCTTCACAGGTAAGGATATTGTGGCTACTAAGATTGCACCTCAATCAACAATTTATAGGATCATCAAGAACTTCAAGGAAAGAAGTTCAATTCTTGTTAAGAAAGCTTCAGGACGTCCAAGAAAGTCCAGCAAGCGCCAGGATCGTCTCCTGAAGAGGATTCAGCTGCGGGATCGGAGTGCCACCAGTGCAGAGCTTGCTCAGGAATGGCAGCAGGCAGGTGTGAGCGCATCTGCACGCACAGTGAGGCGAAGACTTTTGGAAGATGGCCTGGTGTCAAGAAGGGCAGCAAATAAGCCACTTCTCTCCAAAAAAAACATCAGTGACAGATTGATCTTCTGCAGAAAATATGGTGAATGGACTGCTGAGGACTGGGGCAAAGTCATATTCTCCGATGAAGCCACTTTCCGATTGTTTGGGGCATCAGGAAAAAGGCTTGTCCGGAGAAGAAAAGGTGTGCGCTACCATCAGTCCTGTGTCATGCCAACAGTAAAGCATCCTGAGACCATTCATGTGTGGGGTTGCTTCTCATCCAAGGGAGTGGGCTCACTCACAATTTTGCCCAAAAACACAGCCATGAATAAAGAATGGTCCCAAAACACCCTCCAACAGCAACTTCTTCCAAGAATCCAACAACAGTTTGGTGAAGAACAATGCATTTTCCAGCACGATGGAGCACCGTGTCATAAGGCAAAAGTGATAACTAAGTGGCTCGGGGACCAAAACGTTGACATTTTGGGTCCATGGCCTGGAAACTCCCCAGATCTTAATCCCATTGAGAACTTGTGGTCAATCCTCAAGAGGCGGGTGGACAAACAAAAACCCACTAATTCTGACAAACTCCAAGAAGTGATTATAAAAGAATGGGTTGCCATCGGTCAGGAATTGGCCCAGAAGTTGATTGAGAGCATGCCCAGTCGAATTGCAGAGGTCCTGAAAAAGAAGGGCCAACACTGCAAATACTGACTCTTTGCATAAATGTCATGTAATTGTCGATAAAAGCCTTTGAAACGTATGAAGTGCGTGTAATTATATTTCACTACATCACAGAAACAACTGAAACAAAGATCTAAAAGCAGTTTAGCAGCAAACTTTGTGAAAACGAATATTTGTGTCATTCTCAAAACTTTTGGCCACGACTGTAGTTTCTAGTGTATTATACTGTGCCCTGTATTTCCCAGTAGAAAATGATCCTTGGGAAACACAGTCCTCACCACTGACCACCAGGACCAGTTAGCTCTCTGTCAGTACATGGCGGCCTTCCCTCTCTGCCACTCTGCACTGGGGCTTATTCTGACACTAGGGCTGGGTTCACATCCTATTTTTGCCATCCATTTAATGTATACCAAAAATGTATGCGTTAACAGATGCCTCAGACTGATGCCGTACAGTGGTGTCCGTTCACCATACAGTTCCATGGTAGAATATTTTTTTTTTACCTTAACATATGCATTTTTTTTATAGACTCTGCAGAATACTAAAACGTGGAGTGCTGCACATTTGTATACATCAAACCGATAGGAAATAAAAAAATTCTAGGCCCCAGCAGGGCACATTTTTGAGTTTCCCTTTAAGATGGATAAAAATGGCCCTCGATTAAAATGCATATTTTTTGTGGGAATTTTTGCCAACGATCCCCCTCTGGTATA
Source organism: Bufo gargarizans (assembly GCF_014858855.1). NCBI lineage: Eukaryota > Metazoa > Chordata > Amphibia > Anura > Bufonidae > Bufo > Bufo gargarizans. The sequence continues at coordinate 719,654,334 of NC_058080.1, read as the reverse complement.
TCACTGTCCATGTTGTGGGACTATTTGTACATTCATAGTTTGTATTTGGTGGCTGCAAATATGACCTGCTATTAAAGTCAATGGAAGCGATGTGAACGCGCGGTTCGCGAACATTTGATAGCAAACGCGCGTTTGCGAGTCGTCCCGGCCTTTGTTCGTCCATCACTACTCAGGTACAGCCTCGTTCTCACCGAAAATCAGATATTACATGCCATACTCTTAGGGGGCGGCAGACTTTCTGCTACGTTTTTTTTTCTCCCGTTCACCGATGTATTGCAGGTGAAATCCGCAGCAGAACGGACCTGCGGACATACGGATACAGAATGCCCGCAGAGTAATTTCCGTGTTTTATGCTGTCCCATTGAAATGAAAGGTTCCTCATACAGATGGCAGGAAAAAACTTTGTGTGCATTGGTGGTCACACAGCTTTCCCAGATTCCTGACCTGCAATTCTTCATGTTACAGTGCATGGCCTCATTTCTGGAGAATGGGAAAGCCCAGTGACCACTCTTGGAGCATTTGTATTTGAGTCCATGGCGGTGGTCACACAAGTTTCCCAGAATGCAGCCGGTTACTAGAGGCAGAGATGCTGCCGTCCCCACTGTGACTGTGTTCCAGCCCGCACACAACTCTCCGGCTACACCGGCTGCCGCGCTCCCCTCCGCCCCTCTCCGGCTTCCCTTTATGTACTTAAACCCGCGAAATGCATCATGGGTCGTGTAGTTCCTCACAGGCTCCAGGGACCTCGCGAGCGACCCGTCAAAAACTACGCTTCCCGTGATCCCTTGCGAGCGGCCTATGAACGACTACCACATGGAACAGGGGAAGCCGGGGAGGGGGATGTTGGCAGCGCCGGTGCGCCTCCTCTCCTCCTGCCAGCTTCTGGATAGTGGCAGCAGCTGCCACCTAAACCCCCCGTCCCCCGGCTGTGTGCGACCCCATGAAGGCTGTGGACATGGATCTCTTCGGGGATCTACGGAGAATGAACAAGAGGCAGGTGAGTGACAGCAGCCAGGACTGCCCAGGGGCCACACTGCGTGCTGCTGGGGCCACACTCATCAGCTCCACACACTCCAGGAACTTTTATCATTGTCCATGGTGACTAATGTGATAGATCCAACCTCACTATGGGGAACATTTTAGATTTTTATTGCTATTTATCCAATATATTCCATTTTATTATATTAATACCATGGATTATAATATATATACATACATATATATATAAAATTTATGGGCTAAAAAAAAAAAAAAATGCAGGGACAAATAATAATAATAATTAATAAAAAAGAATATATATAACTTTTGATGTTTTTCAGCCTCACAATGCAACCATATTTACCATGGACATCCAATGGTCTGGGTCCTGTTCACATTTCTGTCTTTTCCGTTCCATTAGGGATCTTTTTTTTTTTTACGAAATGTATATTATAGGCGGTCATTCTTGCTGTCAAAAACCCCTGCCACGTTTCCAGAGCGGATGTGTTTTTGTTGTGGCTTCTCTTAAAGGGGTTTTCCGTGGGTTTTAATATTGATGGCCTAACCTCAGGATAGGGTGGGCAGGGGCGGACTGGGAACCTAAAGTGGCCCTGGAAAATGCAAGCTACCGCCCCATCAGAACCATATACCACAGTGCAGCACCATATGTTGCCCCAATAGCTGTCCCTCTGTGGTGGCCATCAATAGCTGCCATCTTCTGTCCTCCTCCTCCAGTTGTCTATTGAGTAGGGGAATTAGCAGGTGAGGTGTGGGCCATAGCAGTTGAATTCAGGAGGACGTGTGTGGTCGCTGGCCGGGTACATGAGTACCTGATTCCGCCAAGAGCCCATTATGTACCTGGTCAGCGGCAGAGAGAAGGGCTTGGGCCCACCGGGAAATTTCACTGTAGGGTCTATGGCCAATCCGCCACTGTCGGTGGCATTCCGACTCCTGCAGACCAGCTGTTTTGAAGGCGCCTCAGCTTCTTCCTTGGCCAGTGCTGTCGTGTTTATTGGATACATGGCCTAGGGCAGTGGTGGCGTACCTAGGGGGCACTCAGAGCCCGCTCTGTGGGCATGCAGCTCTCTGTGACGAGCATAGGGTTGCCATCTGTGCGCTATTACTGATGGGTGCTCCCATGGTGGAGCGCTCATTAGTACAGCCTTTGCCCCTACCCCTCTTCTGCTTGTGTTAAAAAAAAAAAAAAAAACTCGCACCGTAGGGAATACTCGCTGCTGACTGAACGTATAGGACAGGACCTGCGCTCCAGCGTGGTGACGTTTCACAGCATTGACTGGAAGCAGCAAGACCTGCAAAACGTCATCACGCTGGAGAGCAGGTCCTGTCCTGTGCATCCAGTCAGCAGCGAGTGTTCACTGTGGCGCCATCAAATGGATGACGTAATTTTTTTTAATTTTTTTTGCACAAGACGAGTGGGGAAGGGGGCATTAGTAATACTGTGTCCTTTAATCGGGGCATTAGTAATGCTGGGAGCCACTAATGGAGGAAAAGTAATACTAATGGGGGCATTATTAATACTGGGGGCCACTAATGGGGGCATTAATTTTACTCTGGGCCATTAATGTTGTCCTTATTAATACTGGGGTCCACTAATGGGGCTTTATTAATACTGGGGACCACTAATGGGACATTTTTAATACTAGGGGGCACCGACAGGGGCATTCATTTTTCTGGGGCCACTCCTCCACAGCTTAACTTGGCCGGTATTTTTCAGTATTCAGGTTAAGTTGCTGTGTTGGCACCGTGTTGGTTTTGGGTTGCAGTTTGGGCACTCCGTTTTGCCTAATAACAGCTCAGTCCTATTCAAGTGAATGGGTCTGGGCTGCAGTATCATATGGAGGGCCCATCCTGGAGATAGGTCATCAAAAATCCTGGAAAACCTCTATAATTATCACCTGTCCACAATGTATGATCGCTGAGGCTCCAACATGATCATGAGACTGGGGGTCCCCTAGTCAGTCTGTGTGAATGGAGCGGTAATGCGCATGTGGGACCACCAATCCATTCTATGGGATGTGCTCCACCACTTCTCTCAAACAGGGGACTCGTGGACCCCCATTGTCGGTGGGAGTCCCAGGTGTCGGACATACCTGAGAAGTGTTTATGGAAGAACCTATTTAAGAACTGTAGCCATGATGCTGATGTAAATAGAGCCCAAGGAACCCCATGTGTTTGGTAGGTGGTGAGGAGGCTGTGGAACCCAGCGGAGAACCACAACCTGCTCAAACAGCTGATGTAAAATGTTAGTAAAAATGATAGGTATACTTTAAAGGGGTATCCCGATTAGAACAAGTTATCCCCCTATCAGCCATATTAGATTGATGGGGGTCTGAATGCTAGGACTCCCACCAATCACAAGAACAAGGGTCCTGTGCACTGAGCGATCTCCGGCAGTCCCATAGAGATGAATGGAGAGACTGTTCCATTCATTGAGGTGGACGGGACCCCTAGCCTCGTTATTGGTGGTGGTCCCAGGGGTCAGCCTCTCCCTGTCCATGTGGATAGGGGATATACTATTCTAACCGGGATACCCCTTTAAGGGAGCCCTGCGCGGCTCAGTTATACACAGTAAATCCCGGGAGATACAGATTATTAATAGGAAGCTTTCCGCCTCCGTCTTCTGAATTATACCGGTGTCTGGGCGCATTAAATTTCACAAGCATCAGAGCGGCTTCTGATTCCTCGTGTCAGAGACCTCATCCGAAGCGTTTTCCCAATATGCCGCGCTATAAAAGCCATCACAGTTTATAGCGTATAGCGGCTTTACAATGCATCCATAACTTATGTAGGCTGCTTTCCTTATTCTTAAAGGGACCTGCTCCCATTATTTACTGCAGCATATGGCCCGCTTGGGGTTCTCACACTCCAATTCCGGAGCCTCCTCCTACATCCCAAAATGCCTCTGCTGGAAAGTTTCGAATCCACCTCCTCCCTGATGTCATCAGAGCCCATTTTCCCTATTACCGTATTTTTCGCCGTATAAGACGCACTTTTTCTTCCCCCAAAATGGGGGAGAAATGCCCCTGCGTCTTATACGGCGAATGCAGTCAGTTTTACATCGCTGGCAGCGATGTAAAGAGAGCGAGGACTCGGGGAGGGACTGGGAGGAGGAGCTGGGGCCGGCAATAGCGGCGGGGCGGTGCAGTCACTGTACTAAAGGCCCGCCCCGCCGCTCCGGTGTACTAATAAAATGTCATATTCAATGAATGGTTATTAAATATGCCCCTTTATGCTTAATAGTACCTTAAATCCTTAGCGCTTCAGTAGTATGCAGGCTGGGCGGGCGGCAGCGTAACTCCCTGATGTCACGTGCCTGCGCCGCCTACTTTATGAATGAAGCAGGCGGCGCAGGCAAGTGACGTCAGTGAGTGACGCGCCGCGCCGCGCCGGCTGCCCGGCCTGCCGGCATTGTACTGAAGCGCTTCGGATTTAAGGTACTTTTAGGAATAAAGAGGCATATTTAAAAACTATTAATTGAATAAGACATATGATATTAGTATACAGGAGCGGCGGGGGATCTGTGGATGGCACAGTTATGTGCTGTGAGTTTCTGTGTATTACACATGTATAACAGTGCCATCCACAGATCCCCCCCCTGTAACAGTGCCAGCCACAGATCCCCCTGTAACAGTGAAAGCCACAGATCCCCCCCATAACAGTGTCCGTCATCCACAGTTCCCCCCTAACAGTGTCCGTCATCCACAGTTCCCCCCATAACAGTGTCCGTCATCCACAGTTCCCCCCATAACAGTGTCCGTCATCCACAGATCCCCCCATAACAGTGTCAGTCATCCACAGATCCCCCCATAACAGTGTCAGTCATCCACAGATCCCCCCATAACAGTGTCCGTCATCTACAGATCCCCCCATAACAGTGTCCGTCATCTACAGATCCCCCCATAACAGTGTCCGTCATCTACAGATCCCCCCATAACAGTGTCCGTCATCCACAGATCCCCCCATAACAGTGTCCGTCATCCACAGATCCCCAGTAATAGTGCCATCCACAGACCACCTAGTTCCAAACCCACAGCACACCTTTTGGTTAAAAATATTTTTTTTCTTATTTTCCTCCCCAAAAACCTAGGTGCGTCTTATACGGCGAAAAATACGGTAATTAGTAGTCACGGATGTCCATGGGAAGGTGGGTCAGGGAAAAACTACTGCTTTATAGGGGTTAAACAAGAATGTTTCTGTTCACTGATGGCAAGCAGAGCTCTTGAAAATGGGGAGGACTAGTGATCAAATAGTGACCAACGATCTCCTAATGTTTGATGGATCAGCAATCTCCGGCTGCTGTGAAATTACAGCTCCCAGCATGCACAGTTGCTTGGCTGTTCTTGTTTCTCCAATTAGAAGTGGCTGGAGCATGCTGGGAGTTGTAGTTTCAGAACATCTGGCACGCCGGAGGTTACTGACCCTGGTCCTACGGAGATGCCATAGAGGATTAAAATGGAAATAACACTTTGGCCTCTTTCACACGGGCGTCATGTTTTTGGCTCGGATAAGATGCGAGTACGTTGCGGGAAAATGCGTGATTTTTCCGCGCGAGTGCAAAACATTGTAAGGCGTATTGCACACGCGTGAGAAAAATCGGCATGTTTGGTACCCAAACCCGGACTTCTTCACAGAAGTTCGGGTTTGGGTTAGGTGTTGTGTAGATTTTATTATTTTCCCTTATAACATGGTTATAAGGGATAATAATAGCATTCTGAATACAGAATGCATAGTACAATTGGGCTGGAGGGGTTAAAAAATAATAAGGGGTTAAATTTAAAAAATTTAACTCACCTTAATCCACTTGTTCGCAGAGTCGGCATCTCTTCTGTCGTCTTCTTTGAGGAATAGGACCTTTAATGATGTCACTGCGCTCATCACATGGTGATGGATCATGTGACGGACCATGTGATGAGCGTAGTGACGTCACCACAGGTCCTTTTCCTGTGCACAGCAAAGATGAAGACAGAAGAGAAGCCGGTGTGCGCGATCAAGTGGATTAAGATGAGTTAAATAATAATAATAAAAAAATTTTTAACCCCTCCAGCCCTATTGCACTATGCATTCTGTATTAAGAATGCTATTATTTTCCCTTATAACCATGTTATAAGGGAAAATAATAATGATCGGGTCCCCATCCCGCTCGTCTCCTAGCAACATTCACTTCTATGGGGCCTGCGTTGCGTAGAAAATGCACAAAGAGGAGCATGCTGCGATTTTCACGCAACGCACAAGTGATGCGTGAGAATCACTGCTCATGTGAACAGCCCCATAGAAATGAATGGGTCCGGATTCAGTGCGGGTGCAATGCGTTCACCTCACGCTTTGCACCCGCACGGAAAACTCGCCCGTGTAAAAGGGGCCTTTAGGCTACAGTTTCACAAATCCCCCTACTTTTAGGCTGAGGCTACACGGCGGCTTTTGGCCACCACATGCATTGTGTGACTGAAGATGGTGGCGTAACGCAGCTAATGAAAGAGAATAGGTCGGGTATCGACCTGCAAGTTACCACAACCCAGCAGTCTCAAGAGGTCCAGCAGGAATGACTCTCTGGGGTTGCAGTCGTGCAAAGTCCGGGGCTTTGAACTATCACAACATGTGGTTCCCAATCAGAAAACAGTAAATTGCGCTGTGGTTTTACTGTGATTTTACAGGCCTGACATTCCCACAACAGTGAAGGAAAAAAAACGGGCGTTGAAAACAGTTAGGGCTCATGCACACAACCGTATGTATTTTGTGGTCCACAAAATACGGATCTGCAAAAAAAACAAAAACGGATGACTGTGTTGCATCTGTTTTTTTGAAAACGGAAGAAAAATACGGTCGTGTGCATGAGCCTTTAAACTAAGTTTTTCACAAATGCTTTTCTGAGAACAGTTATTAAAAACGACTCCCTTGAGTTGTATGGAGGCTTTTGGGCCCCAAAAAATGGACAAAATAGGATGTCGTATTTTTTGACGGCCAGTATTTACAGTCCGCAAAAAAAAAGTCATGGGAATAGAACTGGAGACTGTTGTTCTGAGAACAGCTGTGTGACGCCCGTTTTTCATGTGAACGGTGCCTACGTTTTCTGCTTCTTCAGTTCGGAGCCGTGTCCTTTAGCTCTTCCTATACACACAGCTGTACATACAGGCATCTGTTCACACATAGACCTTGGATTTGGGGCAGGGGTTTACACTTTACTTGAGGTCTGTGCCGTTGTTTTTAGAACTTAAATTTGCATGGCTAAAATGTACGGAAGGAGATGTGAATGCACTGGCTGTTGATTGGTCAGGGCTTTTAAAGGGGTTGTCCCACAAAAAATATTCCACAGTTTTCAAACCAGCCCCTGGATCAGAATACTTTAGCAATTGCATGTAATGAAAAATTCAGTATAGCCACTGAGTTATCCAATGAAACCCATCTGTGTAGCGCCACCTGCTGTCTGCTCTTCTTTTTTTTTTTTTGTCTGTCCGCCTCACTGAGATGGACGCACATGCTCAGTTCTGTCCTTTAACTGCTACCAGCTGCAGCAAGAGGACACGTCCCTTGATCTGCCAGCTTGAAATAAATCGATATGGGCAATTGGAACAATGAATGGGGGGTTCTGTGGATCCATGTGAGGTACAGAGTTGGTTCTGGGATTTGTTTGGTCCCATGCAAACGACCGTGTCCGTTTTACAGTCCGCAAATCGTGGATCCTCTAAATGCGTATATCGGCCGTGTGCATCCTACATTTTCCCCTTCCACACATCTCGCCCTAGGGTATAAATGCATATTCTTGTCTGCAAAAAGGATCTATATTCTATGATAGAATATATATATATATATATATATATATATATATATATTAATTATTTTATTTTATTTTTTTGTGGGACGGACATGCGGATGCAGAAAAGAATGGGTCTGCATCCAACCTGCAAAAAATGTGAATCGGATGCGGACCAAAAATACAGTAATGTGCATGAAGCCTTAGAGGTTGTCATTTACTGTATGATGCCTGATTTTTATTCCCGACACTAATCATGGGATAACTCCTTTAAGTAGCTCGATACACACATGATAGTCATGGCCCGACTAGAGCGTGCAGCTGGCCACATGGTGCCAAGCCACGGCTGCCCACAGTGGCCACTGGCTACACAATTTTACAGCAAAATCGTGTGGCTACTATTTGTTCTCACCCTTAGGGCTCATGCACACGCACGTATTTTTTTTTCTGTGTCTGTTCCGTTTTTTTTACGGGCCGTATGTGGAACCATTCTGTTCAACGGGTCCGCAGAAAAACAGAAATGACTCTGTGTGCATTCCTTTGCCTTATGGCTGCTCCGCAAAAAAAAAGATAGAACATGTCCTATTCTTGTCCTTTTTGCGGACAAAGATAGGCATGGTTACAATGGATCCCCGAAAAATACAGATGCGATATGGATGTCACACGGACACACATCTGTATTTTTTGCAGATCCGGGTATTTGCGGACCGTAAAATACATACGGTCGTGAACATGAGTCCATTCAAACAACTTATTTTGTTGTCCGCAGATCTGCAAAATACGGCTACCGGCCATGTGCACTTTCCTCAGTCCCTATTATAGAAGTGTCTGTTCTCGTCCACATAACAGACAAGAACAGGACAAGGTCTATCATTTGTGGAACGGCCGCACGGATGTGAACAGCGCACAGATGACATCCATGTTATGTCTGCATTTTTTGCAGCCCCTTTGAAATGAGTGGGTCCGCATGTGGACACAAAAGTAGGAAAGGGGGTTTTACTGGTTGGAGAGCCCTTTTTTAAAGGGGTTTTCTCATCAACAGGATATGCATTCTCCAAAATGGGAGTCCTCAGACCTCCATCCCACCCGGTGAGGCAGGCTGCCTGTGTGCAGAGCTGTCTGAATTTACTTCTATGGGAGACACAGAAACGGCAGAGCGTGCTCCCATAGAAGAGAATGGAGTAAGCCGCACACCTCTCCATTCCATCTCCACCTGGATGCGGCATCCAGCAGACATCTCATCCGCCAGGTGCCCTGTTGTGGATATAGGTTCAGTCCCACACCTATCAGACGATTATGGCATTTTGGGCAGCGCTCTGGTATAGTGGTAAGTGGCAGCGCTGGAGCCCTGGGTTTGAATCCCACCAAGGGCGACATCTGCACGTACGGTAGTTTGTATGTTCTTCTTGTGTTTTCTCTCTTGCGCAAAAAAAACATACTGACGGATTAATTTGGATTGTGAGCCCCACTGAGAGTGATGCCCACCTGTGTACAGCGCTATGTTGGCACTATATAAATGAATAAGATAAATGTATGACATTAATGGGAATACCCCTTTAAAGCTAGAGCCTATTGTACGTGGTGGTAGCAGCGTGGGCCCTGATCAAAGCCCCTGGTGACTTGCCGAGAACTACGCAATCTGTCACCGCTTTCTTAGCTGTTTGTTACGTTTCAGCATGCCGCTGTTCATGTCCCGATGTATTTAGCCGCATTACAGTGCAGGCAGCGGTGGAGTGTTTTGTGTTGTTTTCTGGGCCTTTTTAGCTTCTCTCCCTGCGGTGCCCCTCTTAAACGGCCTTTTATACAAATGATTCCTGCCAGATAAAGAAAGCAGACCGCCACAGTGTAACAGAACAGATGCGAGTCACAGCGACACTTTATATCATCTGAATAGGAAGCATTCTTCCTTTGCAGTGTATGAAGCCACGTTCGTGTAGAGAAATACGCCAATCGTTGCTTTCTACCACATATTTATACGGAAACATAATCTCTGCTTACTGTCAGTGAGTGGGAAGTTTCTTGTTTGCATCCAGAAGCCAAAATTCTGTAGTCTAATAATTTACCGTAGTTGGGGGTTTGTTGTCGACAGACATTTCTCTGGACTCCGCAGCAAAAGGCCAGTTTCAGATTAGTGAGTTGACTGTAGGAAATATGCTCCCCGTTCTAGTTTTACTGGCCCGAGCTCTGCCGCTCCTTTTCCCGGCCCGAGCTCTGCCGCTCCTTTTCCCGGCCCGAGCTCTGCCGCTCCTTTTCCCGGCCCGAGCTCTGCCGCTCCTGTCCCGGCCCAGGCTCTGCCGCTCCTGTCCCGGCCCGAGCTCTGCCGCTCCTTTTCCCGGCCCGAGCTCTGCCGCTCCTTTTCCCGGCCCGAGCTCTGCCGCTCCTTTTCCCGGCCCGAGCTCTGCCGCTCCTTTTCCCGGCCCGAGCTCTGCCGCTCCTTTTCCCGGCCCGAGCTCTGCCGCTCCTTTTCCCGGCCCGAGCTCTGCCGCTCCTTTTCCCGGCCCGAGCTCTGCCGCTCCTTTTCCCGGCCCGAGCTCTGCCGCTCCTTTTCCCGGCCCGAGCTCTGCCGCTCCTTTTCCCGGCCCGAGCTCTGCCGCTCCTTTTCCCGGCCCGAGCTCTGCCGCTCCTTTTCCCGGCCCGAGCTCTGCCGCTCCTTTTCCCGGCCCGAGCTCTGCCGCTCCTTTTCCCGGCCCGAGCTCTGCCGCTCCTTTTCCCGGCCCGAGCTCTGCCGCTCCTTTTCCCGGCCCGAGCTCTGCCGCTCCTTTTCCCGGCCCGAGCTCTGCCGCTCCTTTTCCCGGCCCGAGCTCTGCCGCTCCTGTCCCTCCCTGCAAATTTGGGACTGTTGGCCTGGTCAAGGTTTAGGGAGACTGTACTGTATGTTATTATGACCGTTCATCCCCCACACGTCCCATTGTCAGCAGCACATCCTTGTTCTTCACACAGGGCAATGTGCTGCCGACAAACGAGGATTTTTGGCGCTACATAAAAGATCGATTACCCTTGTTTGTCGTGTGATTGGCGGCACCTTTATGTTCTCGTTCCCCGTGTAGAAGGCTCCTCAGGGATATACATTTTCAAGCAGATCTAATTGATCATTTTATACACAGCTGGTGCGTTTCCCGCTGCGCTCAAGGCCTGGCGACTGCAGGACAGCGAGCACTGCCGGTTATAAATGTCTCCTGCCGCCGGACCTGACAGATAAAGGCCGGAGATCCCTCATTTGGGAGCTGTTGTCGTAGTGTACTGCCACAGAGCCTTGTTATGCGCCCCCTGCTCAGAAACCCCCGAGCCAGAGCCACCACCAGGTTATAATACATCTTCCCTAATGCGACCGTATGGCGATCAGCCAGCTTCATTTCTAAAAAGAGGTTGTTGCCCATAGCAACCAATCACAGCGCAGTTTTCACTTTCCAGGAGCAGAATATTAAATAATAGCTGCCCTATGATTGGTTGCTATGGGCAACAAGGACTAGTCATAAATATGCCAAATCGTTCTGAATGAAAAACTGTCTTTGTCGCCCATAGCAACCAATCACAGCGCAGCTTTCATTTTGTATTCTGTTCTTGAAAAGCGAAAGCTGTGGCTGGTTGCTTCGGGCAACCAATCCAGTTTTTTCATTCAGACCAGTTTGACAGATTCATGACCAGTCTCAAAAGAAAAAGTGCCCATGTCGCCCATAGCAACCAATCACAGCGCAGGTTTCTCCTTTCAAGAGCAGAATGCAAAATGAAAGCTGTGCTGTGATTGGTTGCTATGGGCAACTAATCCATTATTATTTTTATTCAGACCGACTTGGCAGATTTATCAATAGTCTCTTAAAAGAAAACTGCCTTTGTTGCCCATAGCACATAGAAACCAATCACAGGGCAGCTTTCATTTTTCAAGAGCAGGATGCGAAATGGAAGCTGCGCTGTGATTGGTTGCTATGGTCTTCCTTTTATTAATTTTTATAAAGGGCATTATAATAAAAAATCGCTAATTTTGGCACTAACCTTCTTTGCGACTCTTGCCCGTTTTCTGCTGATCATGCCGCTTTCCAGGAAAGTGGGTGGGGCTTAGCAGGAAGGGGTCTGGCAAATTTGCTGTAATTTACACCAGAAAATGGAATAAATAATAGAACTAATCTACGCCAGCTCATAGTAATTTACCAGCCGGGCCCATCCCCTATGTAGGCCTCATCTACAGACATATATTTTTACCCGGAGACCTTATTTTAGAGCGCAGGGTTAAATTTGTATGCCCCCACATTGACTTGAACTCGCTCTCACTGTCCTGAGTATCTCGTAAGACGGAGGTGGCACAGAGGGGCTGCCATGAGGCCGGTTTCCCGGGTAACTCTGAGGCTGGCAGCGTTGGGGAGGCTTTTCCGGCTTCGCTGCTTCGTGTTCTCACTGAAGAAATGTCACTGTACGCAGCAGACATCTTACACACGGCCTGTCCTGCACACTGGGCTCATTCATCACATTCACCCGCAGCTCATGCCAGCATTCGGGGATTAATTCAGGGGGAGTCCAGGGGCATCTGGCCACCTGCATGGAGTATATACTGCCATTCACAGCCGCGTCCGTGGAGTATATACTGCCATTTACAGCCGGGGCCCGTGCTGTATATAGTGCCATTCGCGGCCGTGCCCGTGCTGTATATAGTGCCATTCGCGGCCGTGCCCGTGCTGTATATAGTGCCATTCGCGGCCGTGCCCGTGCTGTATATAGTGCCATTCGCGGCCGTGCCCGTGCTGTATATAGTGCCATTCGCGGCCGTGCCCGTGCTGTATATAGTGCCATTCGCGGCCGTGCCCGTGCTGTATATAGTGCCATTCACAGCCGTACCCGTGCTGTGTATAGTGCCATTCACGGCCGTGGCCGTGCTGTGTATAGTGCCATTCACGGCCCTGTGTATATTGCGGTATAGAGCTAAGCCTAGCAGACGTAGTGGGGGAGGAGGGCTCCTGCTGCAGACAGCTACCTTACAGCTAGATTTTATGGGACACACAGAAAGGGATTCTAGGAACGGTTCTAAAAAAAAAACTAATTGGTACCAGAGGGAAGAAGGTAAAAGGGTGGGGTTGTCATAACTGAAACTTTTTATTTTATTTTTTGTGGATGTGTTACTGCTTTTTGGCCTTTTAGAGACAATCACAAGGACTTTCTTTTTTTTATGTGACATCTGCTCTATTTTTGTTTTGTTTTTTTCACTTCTGCAGCTTTACTATCAAGTTCTTAACTTTGCCATGATTGTGTCGTCTGCCCTTATGATATGGAAAGGTCTCATCGTGGTCACAGGGAGCGAGAGCCCCATTGTCGTCGTACTGAGGTAGGTCTGGGAGGGTCTGGGGAGATGGGATATAAAGGTATGGGATGTGAGGAGATACATTAACCTCAGATTGCTGCTTACAGGCACGTATAGAGATACATTACTGTGTGCAGTACGTAAACTAGTGAGTATAGCAATACAGTCATAGTGCAAATGTAAAACCACCACACAGTGACCAGTTAATAGAACCGTAACATATGTTGATAGGCCCATACAGTCCTCAAATTATACCACCATATAGTAGTGCTAACTATACAGCTCTGCACAATGGCTAGAAATGCATCATAAATGCACAGTATTTACCTGGTAACGGGTGACCAAAGAGTTAAAGGGGTTGTTTGCTCTTCATTCGGGGGGGATCTGCCCAAAAGGCCCCCGGGGTGAACAACCCCTTGAAGACATTTTATCAGGATTTATAGATGCAGAAGAGTTGAGTTTTTCATTTGCCATCAGTGGAAGCCGCATTTAGAAAGGGGGTATCAACAACACAATGTTACATGCACAGTCCGTCAAACATTCCGTCTCATTCAGCTTTGCTACATCTGTAGGAAATCCAGTTACTAGTTCTTGTTCCTTTTGTGTTGTTGGTTGGTAACCTCTCTGGTCCTTCCACAGCGGCAGCATGGAGCCAGCCTTTCATCGAGGAGACCTGCTGTTCCTCACAAACTTCCAAGAAGACCCCATCCGGGCAGGAGAGATTGTTGTTTTCAAAGTGGAAGGCAGAGACATCCCGATAGTCCACAGAGTCATCAAAGTCCATGAAAAGTAAGGTATTAGAGCTGGGCTATGTGGTTATTAGAAGGCTTCTTTATATTAAAATGCTGTCTGCCTGCAGCCACCACTAGGGGGTGCTTACTACATACTGATTTATTACCGAGTCCAAGTGACATGCAGTAAGCTCCACCTAGTGGTGGCTGCAGGCAGTCAGAATTGTATTTTTTCACTCTGTCTATGCAGGGGATGTGGAGCTCTATCAGAAAAAAAATCCAGCACTGACCGCTATACAGAAAGAATCATTACTGAAGTTTGGACCTAAAGTTATGTTCATGGGTGGATGTTCTCTCATTGGTGAGGTCTGACCGCTGGGTCCCCCACCAACCCCTTGATGGGTCAGAGCTCCACCAAGCAGACACATCCCCTTCTCCTGTGGATAGAAGATATGTTTATAACTTGTCAGAACTCCTCTTTAAATGACGCTTTCTTGGCATCAATTGATGTCCTGTTGTCCCAAGTGTTGTATTTATAACCCTCTTTAGACCATTATAATTTTTAACGGCTGCATAAATATCGACGAATTACCCCCGCCCTCCCCAAATCATAGGGCAGAAGACCTCTGTCTATCCGTGCCTCCTGTGTTGTACTCCAGAGCTGTGCATTTCCTGCTAATACTGTGTCTGCACAGAACATGCACATTTTGAGAAGGGTTATCTTTTCACCAGGCATTATACAGCAGTCTGATGTAGAGAAATGTAACTGCCCTCCTGCATGGCATGATTAGCTGTTGTGTCTGTCAGCAAGCGGAATAGTGAGTGCAGCTCTGGAGTATAATACAGGATGTAACTCTGGATCAGTACAGGATAAGTAATGTATGTACACAGTGACTCCACCGGCAGAATAGCGAGTACAGCTCTGGAGTATAATACAGGATGTAACTCAGGATAAGTACAGGATAAGTAATGTAATGTATGTACACAGTGACTCCACCAGCAGAATAGTGAGTGCAGCTCTGGAGTATAATACAGGATGTAACTCGTGATCAGTACAGGATAAGTAATGTATGTACAGTGACTGCGCCTCGTTTTACAGAAATTGTGAAATGATGTTGGAATGTGGACATGTGGTAATTCTTCATATTTTATTTTCAGAGAGAATGGAGATATTAAGTTCCTGACTAAGGGAGATAATAATGAAGTTGATGACCGAGGTCTCTATAAGGAAGGACAGAACTGGCTGGAAAAGAAGGACGTTGTGGGCAGAGCGCGAGGGTAAGTATTGGACTTTGGGTTTTATCTATGTAAGCACTACGTTTTTGTTGTGTTGAAATCGCAGTTTACCATTCGCTCATACATCCTCATTGTTCTCTATGGTCGTCTTGTGACTTTTTTATTTTTTGGTCCACTTGTTCCTCTATAGGGAAGTATTCAGGTCGGCATGCCCATCGGGTAACCAAAACCCGCCATGTGGAGACTGGTGCCAAGGAAACACAGAACATTTTCCCATGGCAACCAATCATATTCCAGTTCTTATTCTACAGAGGACTTCTGGAAGATGAAAGCACCAACCTGATTCATTGCCGAGGAAGGTCCTTGTATGGAACTCCTGCTGAACTTGTGGTTCTACACACCAGCCAGTATAAACAAGCAGTGCTGCAGTGTAATGCAGCAGTCTGAGCATCTGGTGAGACCACCTCAGTCTCCAGTATCCTCCTAAATATGATATGGTCATTTTAAAGGGGTTGTCTAAGACCGATTCCTTTAACCCCCTTCCCGACCCATGACTTACTACTACGTCATGGAAACCACTGCGTTCCCGCAATTTGGCGTAATAGTACGTCATGGTGATCGGATGGGCACCGGAGTTGTGCGCGAGCGATAACTGCAGGGGCCCCGGAGTCCCTGGTAGCCGGGCCCCTGCTGTATCCGCCGGCGGATTAACCCCTTCTATGCCGCGGTCCGCACTGACCGCGACCTAAAAGGGGTTTGTGTCGGGTGAGTGAGCGCATCAAGTTCCCGCGCTGCTGTGGCGGGAACCCGATGGGTGAGAAGGCAGCCTGATGCCGTACAGAGGCTGCACAATTGAACGGCATTGGGACCTGCCTTCTACGGGTGCCGAGGAGATCCAGCCTCAAGCTGCATCTCCTAGGCAACCTGTTAGTGTATGACTCTAACACTCATACACTAACAGGCAATGCATTACAATACAGATGTATTGTAATGCATTGCAGAGGAGATCAGACCCCCAAAACTGAACATCAGAAATAAAGTAAAGAAAAAACATGTGTTTTTAATAAAATTAATAAAGTAAAAAAAAAAAACGCCCCTTTCCCCTTATTTTATATAAAAAAACTGAAAAAAAAACAACACACACATATTAGGTATCGCTGCATCCGTAATGACCGTCTCTATAAATATATCACATGATCCACCCTGTCCGATAAACACCATAAAAAAACGGTGAAAAATAAAAAAAAAAGCTATTTTTGGCACCTTACATCACAAAAAGTGCAACACCAATCGAAAAAGGCGTATGCCCCCCAAAATGGTATCAATAAAACAGTCGCCTCATCCCGCAAAAAAAATTAGCCTCTACCTAAGGCTACTTTCACACTCTCATTTTGTGCGGATCCGTCTTGTATCTGCACAGACGGATCCGCACGAATAATTCAAACGCTTGTATCCGTTAATAAAGGATCAGTTTGCATTATTCATAAAAAAAAAAGTCTAAGTCAAAACGGATCTGTCTTGACTTACATTGAAAGTCAATGGGGGACGGATCCGTTTTCAATTGCACCATGTTGTGTCAGTGAAAAACGGGTCCGTCCCCATTGACTTACATTGTAAGTCTAGACTGATCCGTTAGGCTCCGCATAGTCAGACGGTCACCAAAAAGCTGCATTTTAGTGGCCGTCTAAAAAAAATGTAACAGAGACCAAACACAGCCAAATTTATGCATTCTGAACGGATCCTTATCCATTCAGAATGCATTGGGGCTGAACTGATCCGTTTTGGGCCGCTTGTGAGAGCCCTGAAACAGATCTCACAAGTGGACCCAGAAACGCCAGTGTGAAAGTAGCCTAAGACAATCGCCCAAAAAATAAAAAAAAACTATAGCTCTCAGAGACACTAAAACATAATTTTTTTTGTTTCAAAACTGCTATTATTGAGCTAAAGTGAAATACATTAAAAAAAAAAAAAAAAAAAAATATACATATTAGGTATCGCCACGTCCGTAACAACCAGCTCTATAAAAATATCACATGACCTAACCCCTCAGGTGAACACCGTAAAAATAAAAAAAAGCCATTTTTGTCACATTACATCACAAAAATTGCAACAGCTTTGCTACTGAAAAAAATGGATTAAAATGTAAAATCTGCCAAAAAAGTGAAATTCTGAAATTTCATCTCCATTTTCCATTAATTCTTGTGGAACACCTAAAGGGTTAACAAAGTTTGTAAAAATCCGTTTTGAATACCTTGAGGGGTGTAGTTTCTAAAATGGGGTCATTTTTGGGTGGTTTCTATTATGTAGGCTTCACAAAGTGACTTCAGACCTAAACTGGTCCTTAAAAAGTGGGATTTGGAAATTTTCGGAAAACAGGCCCAGGGTTAAAGGAGTTGTGCGAGAATTGGGGAGGAGTGGTTGGCAAACCTCCCTACTTTACTGGATCTGTAAAGGGAAGATTACTTCCCTGCTCCTTCTCCTCCAGAGCAGGGAAGGTTGGCAACCCCTCCCTATTCTTGCACTATCCCTTTAAGGGAATCCTGCCTGGGAGCCGCGGCAGCTCTGTTGGCACCTACCTGTATCATAGTCCTCTCCTCATTTTCACCCAGTTTGGCGAAGTCAGCGTAATAGAGGTACTCGCAGCTCCTTTAACTTTCATTGTGGCCTCCATAAAGGTAATTGCGTTTTCATGTTATTCAGCCTTGCGTGCAGGCGTTATGTAAGCGGAGAAATCCTTCTGAGCCTGATCAGAATAAAACATCATTTCGACTTTAGTGGCTCCTTCGTCTCCACCGCCGCCTAGCTGAGCAATTCACAGTGTCGGCCCCTCATTCTGAAGGCGACTTCACTTTTATTGCTGCGTAAGCGTCACTCGTTTCCTTTATAAGGAGGAATTAGCTATTCTCTCTGCACTTACAGTTTGCTCATTTTCAGTATTTTGAATTGCATCTGTCAGCAGTTTTGTACCTATGACACCGGCTGACCTGTTACATGTGCACTTGGCAGCTGAAGGCATCTGTGTTGGTCCCATGTCCATATGTGGCCGCATTGCTGATAAAAATGATGTTTTAATATATTCAAATGAGCCTCTAGGAGCAATGGGGGTGTTACCATTACACCTAGAGGCTGTGCTCTCTCTGCAACTGCTGAGCCCTCTCCACTTTGATTGGACAGTATAAATGTGAACTGCCAGCGAGCTTCTTGTATTGCGGCTGTGCCAGATACTGAAGCGCAGGGCCAGGTGTGAAGACTTTTTTTACTGCCTGGTCCTGTCAATCAAAGTGCAGAGAGCACAGCAGTTGCAGAGAGAGCTGAGCCTCTAGGTGTAATGGTAACGCCCCTGTTGCTCCTAGAGGCTAATGTAAGCGCACATGTAACAGGTCAGCCAGTGTCATAGGTACAGATCTGCTGACAGATGCCCTTTTAAAGGGGTTATCCAATCCCTAAAATGCCTCCTCATGCACCCGGGCCCCTCACAGAGATTGTACTTACCTGGATCCCCGACACATGCGTCTCTTCTGACGACCGCACGGCCACCACTGCATCTCGCCATCGCGAGGATGAAAACCTCAAGTACAACCTCTGTAAGGGGCCCGGGCATATAGGGAGGCATTTTAGGGGTTGGATAGCCCCTTTAAGGATGAAAAACCTACTGACGGGTTTCTTAGCAAGCCCCCTCATTTCTGGTATCTTATTGTGTGGATATCTGGACCAGTCTCCGCTTCATTAAGTAGAGCTGTTGCCAAGGTAAGAGTTTACAAATCCTGTGTCTTTAATGGAGCCTGGCCTCCAGTGACTATAAATCGCGGCTCGGCAAACAACTTTAAAAGCTTCTGAAGGACCAGTTTGCACGGTGTGTAAGACGTAAAGAATCCAGAGTGAATTACCGAGTAAACGGCATGAAGGACCCAAGAGGAAACACGAAAAGCTCCTCTCTGAAGAAACTTGTGAAGCTCTTTACGTGTTACACCCGGAGCGGTGGAGCGCAGCAGCCATATGATCTAAGCAGACAGAGATGCGCTCGTTCATCAACCCCCAATCTGGCTGGAATAGCCCGGTGCCGATCCTACCAGTTAATGCAAAACACTGATGTCTGAGGAGTTCCTTTAGGACGTAAATAATTTACAGCAGTTTGTCTAGAACCTGAACGGGGACGATGAACATGGTCTATCGAGGTTCGGATTGTCAGTTGGACAGTAGGATGCACCACAATAGATCAAGTCTAGACATTCACAGGGATTTACAGCATCGTTTGAATATCATTATTTTTTTTTAAATCTAAATAAAAATTCAGCGCATTTAATTCCTTAATATATCCTTATAGCTGTTGGCGCTTAAAATCCTCTGCGTAGTCTTAGAGAACATGCCGTTGCTAACAGTCACCACTAGAGGGAGCTTACTGCATACCGCATTCAAATAATAGCCCAGTATACAGTAAGCTCCTAAGCTCCCTCTAGTGGCCATTACAGACAACCAGAATGTTATGATTTCACTCTGTGTACGCAGGTGATTTGGAGCTCTGTATCAGCAAAAGGGAGCTCCGGCTGCTGTTTTAAGAAGTTGACATGATAAAAAATAAAAAAAACATGAGTCGGACAGGCACTTTAAACTGTGAACGTGTCTACAGTGTCAAGAAACGCTTAAAGGGGTTATGCCAAGATTGATGTAAAAATCATATAGTACATGACGGTACCTTCCTAGCAAAGCTAGAACTAACCCTGTACCACACATAGGTCCAGAGATTTCCACATTCACTCCTCGAATTGCTCTGGCTGATTATCTTCAGCATGGCAGCTCAGGGGGTGTGTCCTTTCTGCTGCCTGTCATTTTCTTAGCCACACTTCTAACAGAACACATGGCTAGTGGCAGTTGAAGGTTTAAACTAAGCATGTGCGGCCATCTCAGTGAGATGGACAAAAAATAACGAAAAGAGCAACCAGCAGGTGGCGCTATACCGATACATTTTATTGAATAGCTCACCTATTCATTGAATAGGTGAGCTATTTTATTGAATAGATTACTTGCAATTGCAAAAGTATTCAGATCTAGGTGCTGGTTTGAAAAATGTAGAATATGTTTCGTGACACAACCCCTTTGTATGACCAGTTGTAATTCGCTTAATATCGGCCACATGTTGCGAGCTACCGGAACATTTCTTCATGTCATCACCCCTCTTGCACTGTATAGCTTTCGGTGACCATTTGGGGGGTATGCAAATACTTGTATCATCCCATTATCGGTGTGAGAAGATACATGACATCTGGTTGTCACTTTCTGAGTATTCTTTTGAGAAGATGAGCAATTTGTTGACTCGGCAGACGTAACTGGCATATTGACCTCTGCACGGTATCGGGCTTATATTTAGGAGGAAGAGTTTTACGTCCCTGGCTCAGACATTTAGCCATAAAGAGTGATCTTTAATGCAAAATCTCATGAAGGTCCCCCAGAAGTGTGGCAACGTGGCATTTTTACAATGTGCCAGGTGTCTACTCTCAGAACACTTATGGGGGTGTCATGATTATTTTATTTGATAATTTAGTCTTTATGTGTGAATGCCAAATGTCTTTGGGAAAGGATGAAGAAGCACATAGTTATTATTATTAAGTCTCTAGCAAGGTTATTTGTTTTATTCCAGACCAGTTGCATCCATACATTTTGAACCCCTTCATTATGGCAGTTGTCTTGTGATTCCAGTCTGACTACTAGTCCAGAGCTTGCTCTCCTGTGTAGACAGGTTGTCAGTCTCTCCTGTGTGGCGGGGTTCCAGTGAGCTACAGGATTACATCAACACTGATCACTTTCCTCTTGGCTGCTTTCAGACTCCTCTGCACCAAACTCCGCCGTCCTTATTCTTCTGTATGCTTCCCACCCCAATGAATAGAGTACTTCTTGAAGTATAATTTCTGCCCTTTTAAAGGGGGCAAGAGTTCAGCGATGTAATAGTTGAGTCCATGCAATGATTAGAGTGAAGAGCCTGCAGTGTATTTTGTAAGATGTAGCTTCACACTGCCCTCCCCTGCCTCCTGCTTGTGATAGGTTTTTCCTTGTCAGCCATCACAAGCAGGAGGCAGGGAAATGGGCTGAGAAGCCTTCACGTAGGAATACATTGAGACTCTGCAGTGTGAGTTAGGGAACAAGGGCATCTGCAGTGTTCTTTAATATGCTGCACTATATAAGCAAAAAAAATTGCTAAATATAAGAAAAGAAAAATTGATGTTGTATTATTTAAAACATTTTTATTGAAACTCGCTATTTTGTTGGTGACTCTCCTTAATACTTTTGCCTTTTTTATTTCAGGTTTTTACCATATGTCGGAATGGTAACTATTGTGATGAATGATTATCCTAAATTTAAGGTAATTAAATACTACACACCTAGTGCACTATTCTACATAGGGACAGTGCCCCATAGTGTCCATGCCAATATTTATAGAAAAAAAAAAAAACCTGAACAGAGGATTTGTCTTGCTGCTGATCACACTGACAGCCATTCGTAGCAGGGGGAGCTCAATACCGAAGGGCATTGCTGCTAAACTCCTTTGTAGTAAGCTGTTATTGCAGGGAGG
Organism: Bufo gargarizans; assembly: GCF_014858855.1. Lineage (NCBI taxonomy): Eukaryota > Metazoa > Chordata > Amphibia > Anura > Bufonidae > Bufo > Bufo gargarizans. Next base: position 719,632,768 of record NC_058080.1, on the reverse strand, counting down.
CAATAGGGAACACAGTTGCTCTTGTATTAAGAGCAACTGTCATACCTTTACGTTACGGACTTGCTCGTAATAATGTCATCCAGGCTGCTTTCTGTTTCTTGTAGATGATGTAAGTCATCACTGCCCCCTACTTCAACGGGCTGGAGTTTGCAGACTGCATGTGCCATGCATCCTGCTGCACGGGGCACAGTCTGTCTCCTCCCCTGTGCCTTTCTTTCTCTCCCCAAGGCCTCTTTCACACTTGCGTTGTCCGGATCCGGCGTGTACTCCACTTGCCGGAATCACACGTCGGATCCGGAAAAACGCAAGTGTACTAAAAGCATTTGAAGACGGATCCGTCTTCAAAATGCTTTCAGTGTTACTATGGCAGCCAGGACGCTATTAAAGTCCTGGTTGCCATAGTAGGAGCGGGGGAGCGGTATACTTACAGTCCGTGCGGCTCCCGGGGCGCTCCAGAGTGACGTCAGAGTGCCCCATGCGCATGGATGACGTGCCATGCGATCACGTGATCCATGCGCTTGGGGCGCCCTGACGTCACTCTGGAGCGCCCCGGGAGCCGCACGGACGGCAAGTATGCTGCTCCCCCGCTCCCCACTACACTTTACCATGGCTGCCAGGACTTTAGCGTCCCGGCAGCCATGGTAACCATTCAGAAAAAGCTAAACGTCGGATCCGGCAATGTGCCGAAATGACGTTTAGCTTAAGGCCGGATCCGGATCAATGCCTTTCAATGGGCATTAATTCCGGATCCGGCCTTGCGGCAAGTCTTCAGGATTTTTGGCCGGAGCAAAAAGCGCAGCATGCTGCGGTATTTTCTCTGGCCAAAAAACGTTCCGGTCCTGAACTGAAGACATCCTGATGCATCCTGAACGGATTTCTCTCCATTCAGAATGCATTAGGATAAAACTGATCAGGATTCTTCCCCGACGACGGAACTCTATGCCGGAAGAAAAGAACGCAAGTGTGAAAGAGCCCTAAGGCAGGCATCCTCAAACTGCGGCCCTCCAGTTTTGCAACAGCTGGAGGGCCGCAGTTTGAGGATGCCTGCTCTAAGGGCTTATTCACATAACCGTATGAATGGGTCCGCTTCCGTTCCACGGTTTAGCTGAACGGGTGCGGACTCATTTTGTTTCAAAGGAGCCGCAAAATATGCGGACAGCACATTGTCTGCTGTCCGCAGCCGTAGTTCCGTTCGGAGGCCCAGAAAAAATGATCCGTGACCAAGAATAGGCTTTTTTTTTTTATCATAATGCCAGTTTCCGTGTTTTGCAGATCCGCAAAACACTTACAGTTGTGTGAATGTAGCCTAAGGCCTCATGCACACGACCGTTGTTGTGTTCCGTTCCGCAAAATGGGGTTCCGTGATCCGTTTCCGTTTTGGTTTCCGTGTGTCTTCCTTTATTTTTCGAGGTCCACCAGACATAAAGGAAAGTAAAAAAAGTCTAAGTCAGGTTTGTCATGCAAATGATAGGAAAAAAACGGACACGGACGCGGATGACAATCTTGTGTGCCTCCGCGATTTTTTGCGGTCCCATTGACTTGAATGGGGCCGCAAACAGTGTTCCGTGAAAATAATAGGACAGGTTATATTTTTTTGACGGACTGGAACCACGGATCACGGACGCGGATGACAAACGGTGCATTGGCCGAGTTTTCAACTGCCCCATTGAAAGTCAATGGGTCCGCAGAAAATCACGAAAAACAGAACGGACACCGAATAAAACAACGGTCGTGTGCATGAGGCCTAACACCGAGTAATAACCTATAATCTCTTCTATCAGACATATTACAGTGATGATTTCGTGTTTCTTATGTGAAGATGGGTAGTTTTGTAGTTTTTCTTTGAATATGTTCACGTGACATTGATACCTTTTTTCTCTTTTTTATTTCCAGTACGCTGTTCTTGCCATCATGGGAGCTTTTGTACTTTTAAAACGTGAATCTTAAGCAGAGTAAAAGATTCTGCGAAAAAGGAGGGGAGACACAAAATCTTAATATATTCCATAGTTTCTGTCACAGAGCAAAGCAAACCAGCGAACAGTCATCGACCGGTACAAATAAATATCTTCAGACAAACCCACCCGTCCTGCTTCGTATTTATTTTATTTCTAGGGTTCATCGAGCCATTTGGCAAATTTTATGAGGCAATAGCTTTTTTTTCTAAAAATGTGACCCAATAAAATGGACAAAAAAATGGATGTGTCTGGTTATTTCTTTCACGTTGTTTTGCACCTCAACTCCAAGTAACATGGCCCCTGGTCCTGTAAGAATGGGGCATTTTCCCCATAAAGAAAACAACAAAAACCACAGTACTAAAGAAATGCATGGATTTGTCATGGAGGGCTTTGGAAAAGCAGGAGCTTAAAGGGAAAGTCTTATGAAGATAACCCCTAGGGATGTCATAGAGGTGGCTCCTCAGTTCAGTATCCCATCACAACTGAGCAGATCCTCATTGATGAGATTTGTGAGCAGTGAATTTGAAATAAAATGTTGGGCTTGTTGACTTCTACAACAAAGTTTCATTGCTCCAATGCACGGTAATAAAAAAAATTAATCCACAAAAAGTCTCAATTACCAGCTTAGAGACTACCAGTATGCCTTTTTAATGGCGGCTCTGAAGGGCCTTATTGACCACCAATGCGCCTTTTTAAGCCGGCCCAATCAAATCGCTTCCCAGGTGCCCCATGCAGCAGACAGTGCTCAGCTCTCACATGGGAGCCGGGCTCCTGCTCTAACGGCCCGGACTTGCAGAAGCACAGGGCCATTTAACCCCTTAGATGCCATGGGCAATAGCAACCATGGCATCTAAGAGATCACAGATGGAGCGTACTCCCTGGAATGAACTCTTGGGGTGCCGATGTCTGTGCATGGCAGCCTGGGAGCAAATAAAGGCTGTGCTTCTCTGGCACAACCTCATGTTGACTGACAGTATAATGCATTGTATTGCATTAGCAGTACAATGCATTACAGAAGTGATCAAAAGATCACCTTTTGCAGTCCCCTTTTGGGACTAGGAAATGGTTAAAAATAAAGAAAATTTGATTAAATTAAAAAAAGGTCCAAGTTAAAAGAAAACCCTTTTTCCATTGTAAAAAAATGCTTTTCAAAGGAAAAAAAATGCAAAAATAAAATCTCCACGTATTTGGTATCGCTGCCTGTGTAACACTCTGCACTACACACTTATTTGCCACCAAAAAAACTAAATAAAAAGTACAAAATCCCACAAAAATGTAGTCCTCTCACAGCTGAGTTGAACGAAAAACAAGAAAGTTATCGGCTTTGGGATACGGCGATACAAAATAATTTCCTTTTTCCAAAATGGTGCTATTAAGAACTACAACTTGTCCCCAAAAAAAAAAAAGCCCTCATACGGCTTCATTCGTGGAAAAATAAAAAAAGTTATAGCTCTTGGAAGGGGATGATGGAAAAAAAATGAAAACAAAAAAATTTGCTTGATCAAGAAGGCCCAATACGGGCTGGTCACAAGGGGTATTTTGGCTGTGAGAAGTTATCCCCAATCTATCCGATAGTGGATAACTATTAGATAAGTGAACGACCTACCACTGGTACCCCACAGCTCATGAGAACAGGGGTCCCGTACCTTGCAGGGCCTGGCGAAACTGCTGCTTCATTCCTCTATATGGAAATTCCAAAAAATAGGCAAGCGCTGTACTCGGCTGTCTCTGGAATTCCCATAGAAATTAATGAGACGGCAGTGTACTGTACATTCCTGATTTGCACTTCTTTTCATTTTGGTGGGTCTTAGGGGTCCCCGTGATCCTTTGGGACCCAGTGGTAGGACCCCCACAGATCTAATAGTTATTCCATATCCTGTAGATAAGGGATAACTTTTCACCATGGGAATAGATCTTAGTGTTTGCAGCTCCTATGCAGACCTATGGCATCGCACGGCTGAGGGTTTTCCCCATCCTCAGCCGTGACAGAACCGTTCCATAGAATAGCCGTAGATATAGTAGGTCCCCTCCGGAAACCTACCCCCTCTGGCAAGAGGTATATTTTGACGGTGATGGATTATGCCACCCGCTACCCAGAGGCCGTAGCCTTGACAAACATCCACGCAGAAACCGTGGCAGAGGCCCTGATGCAGATTTTCTCCCGGATGGGGTTACCCAGGGAGATCATCTCGGATCAGGGTACTCAATTCACTGCAGAGGTCACCCCGCACCTCTGGAAATTTTGCAAAATCAGACCTATAATCAGTGCCCCCTACCATCCTCAGACCAACGGGCTATGCGAGCGGTTCAATGGCACCTTAAAACAAATGCTCCAAACCTTTGCTGAGACCCACCGAGACTGGGACTGCCTCACCTCCTCTTTGCTTACCGGGAGGTGTCGCAGGAATCCACAGGATTCTCCCCATTCGAATTGTTGTTCGGGAGGAGAGTAAGGGGACCGCTGGACTTAATTAGGGAGCATTGGGAGGGAGACAGGAGCGCAGACGGCACCCCCATTGTACCATATGTGTTGGCGCTCCGAGATCGCTTGGAAGCTCTAACCAAGACGGTAAAGGAAAACCTCCGGGCGGCTCAGACACGCCAGCGCACATAGTACGATCGGGGCGCCAGGGACCGTAGCTTCCAGGTTGGGCAGAAAGTTTTAATTTTGGAACCTGTCCGACATGATAAGTTACAGGCCGCCTGGCAAGGCCCTTATAAAGTAGTGGAACAGAGATGTGACACTTATATAATTGGCCCCTGGGCAGGGACCGGAGGGCGACGCATGCTCCATGTGAACATGATGAAGCCCTACCAGGAACGCTCAGAAGAGGTGACCGCTATTTGTGCACCCAGCTCTGAAGAGTTTGACAGTCTTCCCCTGCCGGATCTACTGGGGGACGGTCACCTGTCTGGGGATTTAGGAGAAGTTGTACTGGGGGACCGGCTGAGCCCACAGGAACGTACCGAGGTACAACAGCTGCTAAGAGAGAAGCAGGAGACCTTCTCCAATGTGCCTGGGTACACTCCTCTGGCCACCCACAGAGTAGAAACCCCAGGGCAACTACCCATGCGCCAGACCCCGTACCGCATCCCTGAAGCGGTGCGAGAGAATATGCGTAAGGAGATCGACGAGATGCTCCAGGTGGGGGTGATTGAGCCCTCAGACAGCCCCTGGGCATCTCCGGTAGTCCTCGTACCAAAGCGGGACGGTACGACCCGACTCTGCGTGACTACCGGAGGTTGAATGAAAAGACTGTATCAGGCGCTTATCCGATGCCCAGGATAGATGAACTGCTAGACCGGATGGCCAGAGGCCAATACCTCACTACTATTGATCTGTGTAAGGGGTACTGGCAGATACCCCTGGCTCCGGACACCATCCCTAAGTCAGCCTTTGTCACCCCATTCGGCCTATACCACTTTAAGGTTATGCCATTTGGAATGAAAAATGCTCCGGCTACGTTCCAGCGGATGGTGGACCGACTTCTAGATGGGTTCCAGGACTACACCTGTGCCTACCTCGACGATATTGCAATTTTTAGCAATACCTGGCAGGAGCACTTAACCCATATAGGAGCGGTTCTAGACAGGATTAGGGAGGCCGGTTTGACGTTGAAACCGGCCAAATGCAGTATTGGAATGGCCGAGGTACAGTACCTGGGCCATCGAGTGGGTTGTGGGAAACAGAAGCCAGAACCAGCCAAAGTAGAGGCTGTAGCCCAATGGCCTACCCCTAGGACTAAGACTCAAGTGTTGGCATTTCTAGGGACAGCAGGATATTACAGAAAGTTTGTCCCCAATTATAGCGCCCTGGCCAAACCCCTTACTGACCTGACCCGTAAGAACTTTCCCTGCCAAGTAACCTGGACCCCGGAGTGTGAGCAGGCCTTCCAACATCTGAAAAATGCACTTATTAATGCCCCTGTCTTGGCAGCTCCCAATCCAACTAAACGTTTTCTTGTTCACACAGACGCTTCTATGTTTGGATTGGGGGCAGTGCTGAGCCAAGTTGGGGCCGATGGAGGAGAACACCCCGTGGCTTACATCAGTCGCAAACTGTTACCCAGAGAAGTAAGCTATGCCGCCATCGAGAAAGAATGCCTGGCTGTGGTGTGGGCCCTAAAGAAGTTACAGCCATATTTATATGGACAGGCTTTTTCCCTGCTCACGGATCACAACCCGTTAGTATGGCTGAACCGGGTGGCTGGGGACAATGCCAGGCTGCTGCGCTGGAGTTTGGCGCTGCAGCCTTTTGACTTTAATATTCAGTACCGCCCGGGCAAACAAAATGGAAACGCTGACGGGTTGTCGAGACAAACTGATTTGGAGAAATGATCCGTGAGCACCCCGGACATCCCCAAGCCGATCCGTGCTGGATCAGACTGTGTATGCCGGCTTGTGGGCAAGGGGGAGCAGTGTAGCGGATTGTATTTAGCCTGGCCTGTTTAATTCATGTAAAACGACATTCGGTTAATTGTATGGCTATGTATTGTAAACTGTAATTTACTGTTAAATGCATTGCTTTTCTGTGCCTCCTCCCCTCCCCCTTTTTTTCCTGTCCCATTGTTTTCCCAGCAAGGTGTTGTCTCAGGGACACTGGGAGACCAGTAATCTAGCTGCTCTGTCCCTCCTCCATCTCCCATCAGCCCTTGCTATTGTCTGGCCCCACCCTTCCTTGTACCATGGTCATCTATGTGCCCCATTGTATGTAAATAAGGCTGTTGGGGGGTTTAAAATGTGTGCTATGTCTAAATAAAGTTAGTTCTGCTCCTGATGCTGTGTGTCGTCCAGTCATTGGGATTGCTGTTGGGATATCATTGGATTATTTTGTCTGCTGGAATTACTACTCTATGGATTTATGATACTTGTTCCTGAGCCTCACTGGGATCTTAGGTGGAGATTAGCTGTGGAATATCAGCTCTCCGCTACAGTATGCATGCTGGGAGTTGTAGTTTCACAACAGCTGGAGTGCCAGAGGTTGCCTACCCTTGGTATAGGATGTTAATATCAAATAGGCGTCCCCCATGATTGGCAGTCGCCAGATGTAACAATTGAATGGGACCTTTTTAGGCCTGATCTCGCTAGCTGAAGCTTAGACCCTCAGAGTAATTCTCTTTGGTGGTCCCAATGATAGCCCAGTCTTTGCTGCCCTGCTTTATGAGCCATATAGCTTTGCCCAGTTCTTCTCTGTACAACGTTTTCAGCTGAAAAGACTAATGTACCTTTATTTCCGACTTCTCAGTAAGATGTCAACAATTTCCAGTGTGCATGGTGACTGATGAAAAAAAATATTTGTGTGTAACCATGGCCGCTCAATAAACGGGTCTTTAATGGAGGTTTGCGGCACAATCTTTCAGTGGCGTAATTCAGCTGTTGAATTCTGACCTTGTTACAATCATAAAGCTTTCATCCCCATGCCCAATACATTCTGCTCCTTCTCTTTGTCATGAATGGGACACATAGATACCCGAGGCAGGTGTCAAAACAAGAGCGGACATTAACAATTTGTTACACTGTAGCTAATTAGGTCTGCCTGTTAATCATCTACCAATATAATGTTAAATATCAGTAAAAGTTATTGTGTGGTTCTAGGTGTGAAAAATGTTATCGTAGCTGGATATAGGGTCATGTTGTGTAGAAGTTGTAGTGTTTATACAAGTATATATTTCCAGGTGGACGGGTCAAGGTCAGTTGTGATTATTCAGTAAAGTTTAGACACATGTCTATAATGTAAGTAGAGCAGAGAGGAGGAAGAGTAGCATAAAATAAAATAATACTGCAACTGTCCCCCAAATGTTTGAAAATATAACTGCTATGATACTACCCCATGATGGAAAAGAATATAACTACTGGAATACTGCCCTATGTAGAATAATATGAATAATATAATACTGCCTTCTACATACAAGAATATAACTACTATAATACTGCCTCCTATGTACAAGAATATAACTACTATAATACTGCTCCTATGTACAAGAATATAACTACTATAATACTGCCTCCTATGTACAAGAATATGACTACTATAATACTGCTACTATGTACAAGAATATAACTACTATAATACTGCTCCTATGTAAAAAAAATATAACTACTATAATACTGCCTCCTATGTACAAGAATATAACTACTATAATACTGCCTCCTATGTACAAGAATATAACTACTATAATACTGCTCCTGTGTATAAGAATGTAATTACCATAATATTGCTCCTATGTACAAAAATATAACTACTATAATACTGCTCCTATGTGCAACAATATAGCTACTATAATACTGCCTCCTATGTACAAGAATATAACTACTATAATACTGCATCCTATGTACAAGAATATACCTACTATAATACTGCTCCTGTGTACAAGAATATATGACTACTATAATACTGCTCCTATGTACAATAAAATAGCTACTATAATACTGCCTCCTATGTACAAGAATATAACTACTATAATACTGCTCCTATGTTCAAGAATATAACTACTATAATACTGCTCCTATGTACAGGAATATAACTACTATAATACTGCCTCCTATGTACAAGAATATAACTACTATAATGCTCCTCCTATGTGCAACAATATAGCTACTATAATACTGCCTCCTATGTACAAGAATATACCTACTATAATACCGCCTCCTATGTACAAGAATATAACTACTATACTATAATACTGCTCCTATGTACAAGAATATAACTACTATAATACTGCTCCTATGTACAAGAATATAGCTACTATAATACTGCCTCCTATGTACAAGAATATAACTACTATAATACTGCCTCCTATGTACAAGAATATAACTACTATAATACTGCCTTCTATGTACACGAATATAACTACTATAATACTGTTCCTATGTACAAGAATATAACTACTATAATACTACCTCCTATGTACAAGAATAGAACTACTATAATACTGCCTCCTATGTACACGAATATAACTACTATAATACTGTTCCTATGTACAAGAATATAACTACTATAATACTGCTTATATGTAGAAGAATATTATTATTATTATTATTATTATTAAAGCGCCATTCATTCCATAGCGCTGTACATATGATAAGGGATATAATACATAATACAGACAATTGCAATAAGCATGAACAAGACAAGTTGCAAACTTGTACAGAAGGAGAGAGAGAACCCCCTTACAATCTACAAGCGAGGGCTAACTGTAATACTGCCCCTATGTACAGGAATATAACTACTTTAATATTGCCCACTCATGTGCTCACCATTGTACTGTACTTCCAGTATTCTTCTGATAAATGTATATTCTAGCCAACCAGTAAGGGTCCTGACTCACAGATCTTGCTGACCAATGGCAAGAGTATTCCGTAAATCACCTGGATGAACTGGAATGCATGGAACCTCCCCAAACCTCATACATTTTGATATCGCGTTATATTTTCTTATATACCTGTAATATATAATAGTCTAGAATCTGTTTAGATCCAAGTTCAGCCGCACATTATTGCATGTGGTGGCACATTTCTTTATAAAGACCAGGTTTAGTTTTCCTTCTTTCAGGTAGGTAGTGATTTATCGGGGCGTATTATTGTGTATACTCAGAGGACCTCCACAAGGCTTCTGTCTGTCCAGATAGAACATTAGAGGGGTGAGATAACATTGAGGAGCGCTCCTAAAGGGGGCTGGAGCAGTTAACGGCTTGATTAAAAATGTCATTTAATTAGATTCATCAGTAAAAACCACAATTGTGGAAACAATGGGAACCCTTAAAGAGGCTCTGTCACAAGGATCAGCCCGATTAAACCAGGCATACTGCCAGGTAAGGGTCATGCTGATTAGAACTATACCTTTTTTTTTTGTCTGTATACTAAGGACCTGAGTTTTTATTCATATGTAAATGAGCAATTGGAGCACTAAGAGGCGGGGCTGAATCATCTGAGCTCTGCACACGCCCCCTCCCCTTGATTGACAGGACTAGCCATCTGGCTGAGGGCAGAGCTGTGTCTTAGCATCTACATATCATATCACTATGTACTATAGCTTCACCAGACTGAGATCTGCTCAGAAAGCTAATCTACAGATTACTGCTTTATTCACAAGCACAATATATGATAAGAAAGATACCAGTAATCTGCGTCAAGCTATAAGTATAGAAACAACAGTCATCTCTATGCGGTAGTGTATATAGACATTCTTGGTTTAAGTCCAAGGAGAGATAAATAGTTTCTTTCAATTATTATGTTTTCTTTTATATTTAAAACCATATTAAAAGGCTAGGCTATACTATAATTAGGGATGAGCGAATCAACTTTGGATGAAACATCCGAAGTCGATTCGCATAAAACTATGTTCTAATACTGTACGGAGCAAGAGCTCCGTACAATATTAGAATGTATTGGCTCCGATGAGCCAGTTATTGCAAGTGGTACCTTGGAACCGAACCCGAGTTCGGGAAATGGTTTTTTATAGTGCAAATTAATTTATGAAGTTATTGCATGAAGTCTTTCAAGATTTAGCGAAGCAGGAACTTCGGCTTAATCGGAACCAATACATTCTAATACTGTACGGAGCTCCTGCTCCGTACAGTATTAGAGCGAAGTTTTATGCGAATCGACTTCGGATTTTTCATCCAAAGTCAATTCACACATCCCTAACTATAATAAATAATACATAATCATATAATAATAATAAGGCCTTAATATATTGAGAATAGTGTTTTTTTTTTATAATAAAAACCTATTACTGCTTTATTCACAGACACAATATATGATTATATAGAAGCCAGTGATATGTATTAGCTTTCTATACAACATTATTCTCAATATGATAAGGACATAGATTTTTCTTATGGGATAAATGTGGAAGAAAAAAAATATCTGAAGAAAAAAAAATTCAAAGTCTTTCCTAAGATTCAAACCACACAATAGCTTAACCTCTAAACTACACTGAACAAAAATATAAACACAACACTTTCGGTTTTAGTCCCATTTTGCATGAGCTGAACTCAAAGATCTGAAACATTTCCTACATACACAAAAGACCCATTTCTCTCAAATATTGTTCACAAATCTGTCTAAATCTGTGTTAGTAGCACTTCTCCTCTGCTGAGATAATCCATCCCACCTCACAGGTGTGACATATCAAGGTGCTGATTAGACAGCATGAATATTGCAAAGGTGTGCCTTAAACTGCCCACAATAAAAGACCACTCTGAAATGTGCACAGTTTTGCCTTAGGCCTCATGCACACGACAGTATTTTTTCACGGTCCGCAAAATGGGGTTCCGTTAATCCGTGATCCGTGACCGTTTTTTCATCCGTGGGTCTTCCTTGATTTTTGGAGGATCCACGGACATGAAAAAAAAGTCGTTTTGGTGTCCGCCTGGCCGTGCGGAGCCAAACGGATCCGTCCTGAATTACAATGCAAGTCAATGGGGACGGATCTGTTTGACGTTGACACAATATGGTGCCATTGCAAACGGATCCGTCCCCATTGACTTTTAATGTAAAGTCAGGAGTCCCTTTTATACCATCGGATCGGAGTTTTCTCCAATCCGATGGTATATTTTAACTTGAAGCGTCCCCATCACCATGGGAACGCCTCTATGTTAGAATATACTGTCGGATATGAGTTACATCGTGAAAACTCATATCCAACACTATATTCTAACACAGAGGCGTTCCCATGGTGATGGGGACGCTTCTAGTTAGAATATACTACAAATTGTGTACATGACTGCCCCCTGCTGCCTGGCAGCACCCGATCTCTTACAGGGGGCCATGATCAGCACAATTAACCCCTTAGGTGCCGCACCTGAAGGGGTTAATTGTGTGTATCATAGCCCCCTGTAAGAGATCAGGGCTGCCAGGCAGCAGGGGACAGACCCCCCTCCCTCCCCAGTTTGAATATCATTGGTGGCCAGTGCGGCCCCCCCTCCCTCCCTCTATTGTAATAATAACATTGGTGGCACAGTGTGTGGCCTCCCCCGGCCCCCCCTTCCTCCCTCTATTGTATTAATAACATTGGTGGCCAGTGTGCGGCCTCCCCTCCCCCCCCCCATCATTGATGGCAGCGGAGTTCCGATCGGAGTCCCAGTTTAATCGCTGGGGCTCCGATCGGTAACCATGGCAACCAGGATGCTACTGCAGTCCTGGTTGCCATGGTTACTTAGCAATATTAGAAGCATCATACTTACCTGCTGGCTGCTGCGCTGTCTGTGACCGGCCGGGAGCTCCTCCTACTGGTAAGTGACAGGTCTGTGCGGCGCATTGCTTAATGATCTGTCACTTACTAGTAGGAGGAGCTCCCAGCCGGTCACAGACAGCGCAGAAGCCAGCAGGCAAGTATGATGCTTCTACTATTGCTAAGTAACCATGGCAACCAGGACTGCAGTAGCGTCCTAGTTGCCATGGTTACCTGGGACTCCGATCGGAACTCCGCTGCCACCAATGATCGGGGGGGGGGGCGCACACTGGCCACCAACGTATTAATACAATAGAGGGAGGAAGGGGTTAATTGTGCTGATCACGGCCCCCTGTAAGAGATCGGGTGCTGCCAGGCAGCAGGGGGCAGTCATGCACACAGTTTGTAGTGTATTCTAACTAGAAGCGTTCCCATCACTATGGGAACGCCTCTGTGTTAGAATATACTGTCGGATCTGAGTTTTCACGAAGTGAAAACTCAGCTCTGAAAAAGCTTTTATGCAGACGGATCTTCGGATCCGTCTGTATGAAAGTAACCTACGGCCGCGGATCACGGACGCGGATGCCAATCTTGTGTGCATCCGTGTTTTTTCACGGACCCATTGACTTGAATGGGTCCGTGAACCGTTGTCCGTCCCCAAATTTTTTTTTGACGGACAGGATACACTGATCACGGATGCGGCTGCAAAACGGTGCATTTTCCGATTTTTCCACTGACCCATTAAAAGTCAATGGGTCCGCGAAAAAAAACGGAAAACGGCACAACGGCCACGGATGCACACAACGGTCGTGAGGCCTTACTTACAGAAAACCAGTCAGTATCTGGTGTGCCCACCATTTGCCTCACGCAGTGCGACACATCTCCGTCGCATAGAGTTGATCAGGTTGTTGATTGTGGCCTGTGGAATGTTGTTCCACTCCTCTTCAATAGGAACTGGAACATGCTGTTGTTTACGCCGATCCAGAGCATTCCAAACATGCTCAGTGGGTGACATGTCCGGTGAGTATGCTGGCCATGCAAGAACTTGAATGTTTTCAGCTTCCAGGAATTGTGTACAGATCCTTGCAATATGGGGCCGGGCATTATCCTGCTGCAACATGAGGTGATGGTCGTGGATGAATGGCACAACAATGGACCTCAGGATCTCGTTACGGTATCTCTGTGCATCAAAATGCCATCAATAAAATGCACCTGTGTTCATTGTCCATAACATAGTCCTGCCCATACCATAACCCCACTGCCACCATGGGCCACTCGATCCACAACGTTGACGTCAGCAAACCGCTCACCCACACGACGCCACACACTCTGTCTGCCATCTGCCTGAACAGTGAAAACTGGGACTCATCCGTGAACAGAACGCCTCTCCAACGTGCCAGATGCCATAAAATGTGAGCATTTGCCCACTCAAGTCGGTTACGACGACGAACTGCAGTCAGGTCCAGAACCTGATGAGGATAACGAGCATGCAGATGAGCCTCCCTGAGACGGTTTCTGACAATTTGTGCAGAAATACTCTGGTTATGTAAGCTGATTGTGGCTGCAGCTGTCCTGGTGGCTGGTCTCAGACAATCATGGAGGTTAACATGCTGGATGTGGAGGTCCTGGGCTGGTGTGGTTACACATGGTCTGCGGTTATGAGGCCGGTTGGATGTACTGCCTGATTCTCTGAAACGCCTTTGGAGACGGCTTATGGTAGAGAAATGAACATTCATTGCATTGGCAACAGCTCTGGTAGACATTCCTGCAGTCAGCATGCCAATTGCATGCTCCCTCAAACGTTGCGACATCTGTGGCATTGTGCTGTGTGATCAAACTGCACATTTCAGAGTGGTCTTTTATTGTGGGCAGTCTACCTGTGCAATATTCATGCTGTCTAATCAGCATCTTGATATGCCACAGCTGTGAGGTGGGATGGATTATCTCGGCAAAGGAGAAGTGCTCACTAACACAGATTTAGACAGATTTGTGAATGATATTTGAGAGTAATGGGTCTTTTGTGTATGTAGAAAATGTTTCAGAGCTTTGAGTTCAGCTCATGCAAAATAGGAGCAAAACCGAATGTGTTGTTTTTATATTTTTGTTCAGTGTATTACATACCACATAGAGAAACATGCTTTTTCTATACTTATAAGCTGACACATATCACTGGTGTCTGTATAATCATATATTGTGCCTGTAAATAAAGCAGTAATATGTAGATTTGCTTTCTGAGCAGATCTCAGTGTGGTGAAGCTATAGTACATGATATTTAGCTGTACAGTCGTGGCCAAAAGTTTTGAGAATGACACAAATATTAGTTTTCACAAAGTTTGCTGCTAAACTGCTTTTAGATCTTTGTTTCAGTTGTTTCTGTGATGTAGTGAAATATAATTACACGCACTTCATACATTTCAAAGGCTTTTATCGACAATTACATGACATTTATGCAAAGAGTCAGTATTTCCAGTGTTGGCCCTTCTTTTTCAGGACCTCTGCAATTCGACTGGGCATGCTCTCAATCAACTTCTGGGCCAATTCCTGACTGATAGCAACCCATTCTTTCATAATCACTTCTTGGAGTTTGTCAGAATTAGTTGGTTTTTGTTTGTCCACCCGCCTCTTGAGGATTGACCACAAGTTCTCAATGGGATTAAGATCTGGGGAGTTTCCAGGCCATGGACCCAAAATGTCAACGTTTTGGTCCCCGAGCCACTTAGTTATCACTTTTGCCTTATGGCACAGTGCTCCATCGTGCTGGAAAATGCATTGTTCTTCACCAAATTGTTGTTGGATTGTTGGAAGAAGTTGCTGTTGGAGGGTGTTTTGGTACCATTCTTTATTCATGGCTGTGTTTTTGGGCAAAATTGTGAGTGAACCCACTCCCTTGGATGAGAAGCAACCCCACACATGAATGGTCTCAGGATGCTTTACTGTTGGCATGACACAGGACTGATGGTAGCGCTCACCTTTTCTTCTCCGGACAAGCCTTTTTCCTGATGCCCCAAACAATCGGAAAGAGGCTTCATCGGAGAATATGACTTTGCCCCAGTCCTCAGCAGTCCATTGACCATATTTTCTGCAAAAGATCAATCTGTCCCTGATGGTTTTTTTGTAGAGAAGTGGCTTCTTTGCTTCCCTTCTTGACACCAGGCCATCTTCCAAAAGTCTTCGCCTCACTGTGCGTGCAGATGCGCTCACACCTGCCTGCTGCCATTCCTGAGCAAGCTCTGCACTGGTGGCACTCCAATCCCGCAGCTGAATCTTCTTTAGGAGACGTTCCTGGCGCTTGCTGGACTTTCTTGGACACCTTGAAGCCTTCTTAACAAGAATTGAACCTCTTTCCTTGAAGTTCTTGATGATCCTATAAATTGTTGATTGAGGTGAAATCTTAGTAGCCACAATATCCTTGCCTGTGAAGCCATTTTTATGCAACACAATGATGGCTGCACGCGTTTCTTTGCAGGTCACCATGGTTAACAATGGAAGAACAATGATTTCAAGCATCACCCTCCTTTTAACAGGTCAAGTCTGCCATTTTAACCCAATCAGCCTGACATAATGATCTCCAGCCTTGTGCTCGTCAACATTCTCACCTGAGTTAACAAGACGATTACTGAAATGATCTCAGCAGGTCCTTTAATGACAGCAATGAAATGCAGTGGAAAGTTTTTTTGGGGATTAAGTTAATTTTCATGGCAAAGAAGGACTATGCAATTCATCTGATCACTCTTCATAACATTCTGGAGTATATGCAAATTGCTATTATAAAAACTTAAGCAGCAACTTTTCCAATTTCCAATATTTATGTAATTCTCAAAACTTTTGGCCACGACTGTACATGCTACACACAGCTCTAGGACACAGCTCTGCCCTAAGCTAGAGGGGAGGGGGGCGTGTGCAGAACACAGGGGGTGTTACATAGCGGTGCTCAGATGATTCATCCCCGCCCCTTAGTGCTCAAATTGCTTTTTTGCATATAAATTAAAACCATAGATTTCTCTGTAGCTGTTTAACATACAGACAAAAGAAAGGTATAGTTTTAATCAGCATGATGAGCCCTATCGGCCAATATGTCTGGTTTAATACGGTTGATCCTGGTGACAGAGCCGCTTTAATCAGCTAATGAATGCATACAGCCTGATTTGCACTTTTGAGGTGACTCAGCCCTGGCCTGTAGTCTTTTCATATGTAGAACCAACCAAGGATCAAGAAATTTTAAATCTGAGCCAGACCCTGTACAATATAACATATTAAAGGGTCAGTCTCAGGAGAACGGTCCAGTTCCAAATGTCCTATTTGGCCCTACTGATGTTATAGAGGGGGGTGGTCATCTGATGCCGCCCCTCCCCATTAGCCACAGTTGAGAACCACAGCAAGCATCAGTACCTTTTCTGGAGATTTGGCTCAGCCAATAAACTGTGGCCCATTCATTTTTATAGGCAGCAACTATTCTCCTGGTTATCTTTTTTAGAGTGCTCTTCTTATTGGATAACCACTTTAAATTTTTGAGGTCTTCCAATGGGGTTCTGTTGTTACAACCAGAGGCCAAGGATAGCTATCCCTGCCTGGCTATAGCCAGCTATCAAAGTCCCAGTCCTCTTGTCCAAGATCCCAGTGTCTCAAGAGTTCAGTCTCTTAATGACCATTCCTTGAATCTCAAAGTTTAGGTATCTTACATGTTCTTCATCAGTTACGTCCAAGAGGTGATCTCACTGTGGGACATTCAGAGTACTCCTCTCTTCAAGTCTGCACTTATTCTGGCAGTAGATCAATGTCACACCAGGATCCCCTTCCCCATCTCAATGATCCAAACACACTTCCCTTTCACAGTTTACTCCTTCCAGTCTAGTCTAGTCCGGAGGGCAACCAGTTCCCACTGTAGATATCTCACCTGCCCTATAGACAGAGATCCTCGCAAATCCCAACATGATTGAGTATTGGTCTTCCTCAGTTATACCCCTATTGAAACTCATTAAGGAGAAACCTCTAGAGTGTGAGTGTAGGGTTCAACCGTTTGAAATGCATGGGGTTTTTGTAGGGACAGTATTTCATTATCCATTTTGTTTCATCCCTGGGATTGAAAGATTCAACATGCAATGGACGGAATTTACATCATACTAGGACACCTAGGAGAGTGGTTCCATACATACAGTATGTCAGTTCTTCTATCATCAGCTTTGATACAATTTATATGGCTAATGAGCTTGAATGTTATGTTAAGACTATTGTGTTATAAGATACTTTTTTTAGGCATTTTTAGGGTCTAAACCTACCAGGAATTGCCCTCATGTTTGCAACCTCCTCTGGGTTCATCAAAATTCTCCTCTGTAGATTGAAGCGTTTGCATGACGGCCATGTTTTGGTAGCCCACAGGTCAGGAGAAACACCAATGACCCCAACGTAGCACAATTTAGCAGAATCTTGCCAACCCTCCCTCCAGGTCACAACCTCCTCACTCCACATTCATTTAGGTTATATTACATTGTGGAGATATTGACATGTTTGACATTTTCTACAGACAAAACCCAGAATGAAGGATGTGCATCCAGAGATAAAGCCTAGGCTAGGGTTCCATTGACTCAGCTAAGCTAACTCAATTAAAAAATGCCATCTATCTACGTGGTGTCATCCGGGAGGTACTACTTTATAACAATCCATTCATAAGTCCTGCAACTGTGGAGACCAAACACCCCTTTTTTTTATATATGTAATGAACATTTGGTGAAAGGTGTCAGGACTTAGATTACAACCAGTAAGGGAAACATCAGGAACATGAAGATTTATTATTGGAAACAAATAGTAATAATATTTGAGTGACACGGAGCACAGGTGGTATTGGCATATATGACTCACTTACACCGGGTCAGTTGTTGGTTGGGGTCAGTGCGGAGCTAGTGTGGAGGAGGTGCTAGGCTGATAAATCCTGACACCAGACCTTCCTTCTTCACTTATAAATGCTGCTCTGTGATACTAGAAGAGGCAGGATTCCAGGGGAGACAGGAGAGTTGACAGTGCAGCACCACAAATAGGGACAGCTCTCTGCTTCAGTCACCTTGGACAGCTCCATTTCAGCTCTAGCACCCTAGACAGCTCCAGACTCAGCTTCAGCACCCAGGACAGCTTCAATCTCAGCTTCAGCACCATAAACAGGTTTAGATCTCAGTTTCAGCACCCAGGACATCTCCTTTATTATAGAAAGCAATGGAAGGAGCATTGATCTTCTGGAGATACCGCACCCTCTTCTCCCTCATTCTCTGCACTTTGGTCCTATTCAAAGTTCATTCCCAGGCAGCTCCATCCCAGCAGCACCAGGACACAGCTCCTCTCTCCAAAATATACACCCGGGGCAGCCACTGGGCTGTAGGTAAGTACACCAAACTTTCATAATGTATATGAAACCCTGAGCATATTTAGCCTACTCAAACTCACACAAGAAATATTGTCTGAGACGTGGCTGCCTTCACATGCACTAAGGCAATTCAGATTTACCAACAGGTACTATAGTAGATGATGTAGGGTTGTAACTTTGTGACTCTTCAGGTGCTCTGTAAGTGCAATGCTCTGCATCCCCTGTCAGACCTGGAGTACAGCTGCGGGGGAGCCACAGGTTTAATAAAAGGCTACATAGTATAAAAGGCTGCAAAGTATAATAGACTATATAGTATAATAGGCTACATAGTATAAAAAGCTGCAAAGTATAATAGACTATATAGTATAATAGGCTACATAGTATAAAAAGCTGCAAAGTATAATAGACTATATAGTATAATAGACTATATAGTATAATAGGCTACATAGTATAAAAGGCTACATAGTGTAAAGACTACAAAGTAAAAAAGATACATAGTATATGCGGCTACATAGTATGAAAGACTGCACAGTATATGAGGCTACATAGTATGATAGACTACATTGTATAAAGGCTACATAGTATAAAAAGCTAAATAGTATAAAGGCTACATCGTACAAAGGCTACATAGTATAAAATGCTACATAGTATAACAGGTTACATAGTATAAAGGCTACAAAGTCAAAAGGGTACATAGTATAAAATGCTACAGAGTATATGAGGCTACACAGTATAACAGGTTACATAGTATAACAGGTTACATAGTACAAAAGCTACATAGTATAAAATGCTACATGGTATAAGAGGCTACATGGTATAAAAACAACATAGTATCAAGGCTACTGGTATAAAGGCAACATAGTATATAGATATAAATCCATCTATAGAATGATAGATATATAGATACATTTAGGGTAGATAGATAAGGCTACATAGTATATGAGGCTATAAAGTATATAGATAGTATAACTCTATCTCTAGAAAGATATATATATAGATATATTTAAGGTAGATAGATCCATATTAGATAGATATAGATAGATAGATAGATCGAGATAGATAGATAATAAAATAGATATAGATAGATGTAGATACATTCATAATTCATACAAGATAGATAAAATAAATATAACATTGGTAAATTATTAACTCGTTTTAGGACTCTGATAAATGATCCTGCAGTGACTGTTAAAGAGGTGAAAATGTAATGCAGAAAAATCTTCACATTTCTGACAAGAGGAAATAACTTCAAGTAGCTTTACAGTATTTACTATGTGTCTATTAAGAGCACAATCTCACCAATTACAAACAAATTAGTCCTTATTATGTTTGAAGTTAATGACTCCAATGACCGTCATCTGTATTTTATAGCCTCTTAATTGATCTGTGTGAGAAATTGTCATAATACAAAGCTTCATATATAATATTACCTGCTGAAGAATAAAGATAATACACTCTGCAACCACGACACATTTTTAGCAAAGTTTGAGCAAATTCAATTTGTTGCAGATTTACAGAATATAAATACTCGCTGGATAACAAAGGAACAATTAGATAGGTAGATAGATAGATAGATATAAGATAAGATATACATTAGAGATTATCAAACAATTTTATTTGTTTTGTGTACGATACATCAATTTTTTTAAATTGATTTGTGGCAGAATCAATTCTACATGAATCAAATGTGCTCTGATTGGCCTGAAAATTCTCGTATTACACTCTGAGGTCTCCTAGGACTTTTCGTTCTCTCTTTTTACATTTATTTTTGCTTTTTCTCCCCTTCCCCCTCCCCAAGGTCTTGAATGCAATGACAGCAGAAGTAAATGATGTCTGAGTGACACTGACATACATAGCTTTGGGTAAACGCATATTTGACTACGTTATTGAACCGCGTGTTAAAAAACATACCGAGCCGGCACATCTCTCATGCTTTTTTATATTGGGAAAAAACAGCGTACAAAAATGATGTCTTAATGGGGGAAGATCCCTGCCCCTATTTATACACACACGTTAATGTCAGAAGAAACATGAAAAAACTGCTCCACCAAGTTGATGATACTGAACTGGCTGCTGCAGCTTCTGCTGCTTGTGGTAGCGGAGATGGCGGGAGGTAAGTGACTCCTCAGGGGGCGGAGAGGGGCCTCCCGGTCATACACACAGGCGTCAGGCTCGATGAAAGCCACAGCAAGCTGCGTACACAGTTTATCTTGATAGTACAACAATTTTGCCTTCCTTTCGGCAACAGGAAAATATTTCCCCGATTTTGCATTGATAGCTAGGGTCTAAAAGCACAGCTTTCCAGTAATCATCAAATTGCTTCATGTGAATGATACGCCTGTCAGTGCGTAAGCAAGCAAGCACAAAGCTTGCCATGCTCCCCAGCGTGCCGACTCTGACCCCACTGAGATGATTGGTCCTCAAAGCCAGTGTCATCATTATCATCATCAACCTCCTGCTCCTCCATCCACCACCAAATGTTATTTCCCCCATGTGCAGTGCAGCCATGATGTTCCTGCCATTGTCTCTGACCACTTTGCCCAGTTGGAGTTGGCAGGGAGACAGTCAGCAGAATGTTTGCTGCTTGAGGCACTTCAGTAAGTGATCGGCTGTGTGGCTACTCTCGCCCAGGCCGATCACCTCTAAGACGGCATGACAATGCTTCACTTTAAACATGTGATAGGAGGTAGGGAGAGTGGGAGCAACACTCTGCCCTGCTGATCTTGGGGATGGGAGGATGTCCACTGTGGAGGATGTGGAGGAGGCGAATAAGCACCTGGTGTAGGAATCAGGCAGATACAAACGAGGAGATGTCAATAGGACCTGGCCTTGTTGCTGTGGTGCTGCATCACCACTGCCATGAAAAACATTGACTCGGTCGGCCATGAAAGACATTTACAGTCTCTGGCAATGATAGCTGCACCAGCTGTCCATGTAGGCATGCATCTTGTAGCACAGTGAGATTTGAAAGGAGTGGACATGTTTCAGTTGACAGTACAAGGCAGGGATGCCTTTTTTTTTAGAAATAAAGGCGGCTATTTATCTTTCAGTGAAACTGAGCGCACACCATCAGCTTTCTAAAGGCAGCAGAATTCACTAAGTGGTGTAGCAGCGACTGCACCGGCAGCAACATGGCCAGGTGGAAGTTAAGCTTGCACACTATTGGCTTGCTGGGTGGGTAAAGTTGTTTCCTGGCCACACATTCCATTAATGGTGGCTGAAGATGGAGCAAAGTGGGAACGGGAGGAGTCTGAGCAGGATAAGAAGTAGCTAGGGGTGGACTGACCATTCGGGCACTCGGTCATGGACCGAGGGCCCGCGGCCACTAGGGGGCTTACCCGCCCCCGTGAGAGGCTCCTGCAGTGCGCCGTCCGCAGGGCAGCTGCCCCGCCAGGTCTACTATGTACTACTAACCCATGACGCGACGAGTCACTATCAAAGTAGTGCAGGCGCAGCAGTCAGGCCTGGCCGTGGGAGGAGCAGGTGCCATCTAGCCGGCCTGCTACTACGTAAGTTTGCAACGCCATTACGCCAACGCTAGTAGTACTGTGTGAGAGTGAGTACTAGAGTGATACTTAGTAAAAATGAATTAAATTATTCAAAATCAAAACGGACATGTTATCACCCGATATATGAGGCTTGTGTCCTTGTGATTTCATCTGTGCATTGAAGCAGTAACTGTTATGTTAATACTACATAGGATAATACATATCCACCGGTGCCATCTTCTGTCCGAGGGGCATGGTCAGCGCTCATGTATTGTCATACACACACCCTGGTGAAGGTCACCATGGTGTGTGTGACAATAGTCACAATACATGAGCGCTGAGCCGCAGCCGCTGACCATGCCCCTGGACAGGCGATGGCACAGGTGGATATGTATTACCCTAGCATAGTTACTGCTTCAATGCACAGATGAAATCACAAGGACACAAGCCCCATATATTGGGTGACATGTTCTATACTGTAGTTAATGGCCACAGGTCAGGCTGGGGCTACAGACATTTTGAAGAGCAGCAGCGCCAGATTTCCATCTTTGAAATAGGGCTGCTGCGGCAGTCCAGAGGAGGACATGATCTGTGGCCTTGACGCCTTTTGTAGAAACTTACTAGAGTGTTTGAACTCTGCTTCCCTCTAGTGGCTGTTTTGAAGAATGCAAGTTTTCTGAAAACAATGGGAGAATTGTTGTAGTCAGTTAAAGAGGACCTTTCATGGGTCCGGACTTTGTTAACTATTTAGCAGGACATGTAGAGCGGTGCCCAGGGATGTCCCTGCACTTACTATTATATCTGTTTGCTACTCCGTTCGCCCGCTGTGGCCCCCGTTACCGTCTGCCGCGCTGTATGCTAATTACTACTATCTTTGCACAAGGGAGGAGACATCAGCTTCTGTCCCTGGGCGTTCCTTCTCCCTGGCTGTGATGTTGTGCGCTGCGATTGGACAGCGCTACAGCCAGTGAGAAGGAACGCCCAGGGACAGAAGCTGATGTCTCCTCCCTTGTGCAAAGATAGTAGTAATTAGCATACAGCGCGGCAGACGGTAACGGGGGCCACAGCGGGCGAACGGAACGGCAACCATATATAATAGTAAGTGCAGGGACATCCCTGGGCACCGCTCTACATGTCCTGCTAAATAGTTAACAAAGTCCAGACCCATGAAGGGTCCTCTTTAACTGACTACAACAAGTCTCCCATTGTTTTCAGAAAACTTCTCCCTTCTGTACCAAGTGTAGGTGATGTGGGCGGTGCGATATGTGGGTGGGGCTGTGTGTGGGTGTGGCTTGATGGTGGGTGGGGACACAGGGGCCCCATAATCTACTATTGCCCGGGGGCCCCATGAGTTGTCAGTCCGCCCCTGGAAGTAGCTGGTGATGATGATGATGACAAGAACACTGTACTGCACATGGATGTCGTCTGGCTTCCGCAGATAGGGCCCTGGGCAAAATCAAAAGTTAGCCCATATGGTGAATGGCGTAACAGAATTTTTTTTTTAAAAGGCCGATTCGCATTTTTTCAGCACTTTATCTTCCAAGAAAATTTTGTAAAAAGTGATCAAGCCATACACACACCAAAATGGTATTGTCAACAACAGAAGCCTTCCCACACATCTCCGTAGACATAACTATAAAAAAGTTATGAGGGTCAGAATATTGTGATGAAAAGAAAAAAATATTTTTTTACGAAGTGAGTCCTGATGAGGCTTAGCTTGCTGCAGGGAAGGGGCCTATGGACGTCCTAAGCGGGGTGCTATTAGGGTTGCCACCTTTCCCAACAAAAATACTGGTTACACAAGTTAAAAAGGTTGGTGTGGGTTAATACGGGTGTTATTTGATCATATCTTACGTTTTGCTCCATTTTATTTCTCAATAAAATCTGACTTTTTACTGTTGGGGACACCCTGTGTATTTAAGTTTTATTTAGCCTCTATTTTTAAAATGTTTCTGTGGGAATTCAAACTCACAACCATCTACATTAAAGGTAAAAACCTTAACCACTGGGCTATAGAGCTCAATGCTAAATATTTGCTGAAAAACCTCATTGAAGTTTCTCTTGTGCTAAAAACCTCATAGAATTTTCTCTTGTATTATACAGCGGACTTATCCTTGAGCTCTATAGCCCAGTGGTTAATGTTCTTGCCTTTAATGTCAATGGTTGTGAGTTCAAATCCCCATAGAAACATTTCAAAAATAGAGTCTAAGTTAGACTTATAAACACAGGGTGTCCCCAGGCATAATGACCATGCTTGGGAATACCCCTTTCATGTTCATAACACTGACTCTTCCTAAGCCGGCGAAGTCCCCACTGTTCAATCATCTGCAAGACTAAAGCAGGGGGCCCCTTAGAGGATCGGGGCCAGTTTGCCGGCCCTGGAGGAGGACGCTTTTGTTCTGCTTTTCACACGGGATCTAGTGATGCCGCTTCATGTGCTGCAATTGAGCTGTGATGCCTACATTTGTGTTTGAATGCCTACGACTTATTTTAATCCTGCAGATATCGCACATGGCAATGCTTTTGTCTTCTGACACTGGGGAGAAAAACTGCCACTGAGCCTTTGCCCACAGTATTAGCGGCATAACCAGTTCCCGAGATGACCATAATAGATACAGAACTGGCCCTAGCAGTTTTTTTGGAGGTTCTGATTGAACATTGCCTTTGCTCCCTATTGCTGCAGCGGCCACCACTCTCCTCCTCTGAAGTCACCTCCTCCTCAGAACCCTGATCTGGCTCCCAGGTCCTGTCTAACACACAATCATTGTCATAGTCCTCACCCTCCTTGCCACTTTTATCAGACTGTGATATGTCATTGTGGACTCCTTGGTCCCCTTCTGATTTCTTGCTCTGTATTTGTCCCAAGTGTCACTGTCCCTAAAGCCACCACCACAAAGGTTATAAGTGCCACTATTGCCACCGCCAACCGAGCTATGCATGGGTTCCCCCACCTACCCCGAACTTCCTCCTCATGGCAGTCCAAACTCTGTTCTCACATAGTGTGAAGGCACCCCATTAGGAGGGGACAGTGAAGAGAGGATGCAGCTAAATGGCTTCTCGGGGGCTGCAAGGAGGAGAGGGAGCAGGAGGAATGGTGTGACTCCTGGCTCAAAGACGCTCAGACTAAGAAGTGATATTCAGATCCTGCTGTGACTGAGAGGAGGAGCGAGCCATCCAGTCCTCAATCTTATCCTCTTTCTCCTCAATAATAATGTGGCGCCTATTGGAAGCCAGGGAGAACTGTGGCCTACTACTACTACTGGCTGGATGGCTGGTGCTGCTACTGCTGCTTTCACTACTACTCACACTCTAACTCTCAGATGATGAGGCATGGTTCGTTTGTTTTCCACTCTTCCATTTACCAGACATTTTATATTTATGTTAAAAATGTAATTTATAAATGGAAATTCAAGGGTTTGTTTTACAGATTATTAAATGGTACTGGCAAAATTTCAGGTGTGTTTTCTTTTATTTAAAGACAGAGGCAAAATTTGAATTAAATGCACCTCCCTTTTTACAAACACACTGCACACTGGTGTTGACAATCTAAAATGGTAATACAATGAAATGAAACTGCTGTATTAATGTAGTTGTTACAGTACAATGTGTTCAGTAATGATACAGGTATCCTGATGCAATATAATACATTAACGGTTAACTGGTATATGAATGTTATTATTGCAGCAAAACATGGTAACTGGTATAAAAAATGCTGTAAATTGCAGCATGGTATGCATTCACTAATAATGAACTGTAGGATTTTTAGTGAAAAAAGGGCAATTCCTCAGCAATTACAACAATGGGGAAGAATATATGCTGTTAGGGTGCTGGAAATAAGCTTATGAACTGTAGAAACTTTTTTTTACAAAATAAGCTGGTTGTTTAGACAGAAAAAATATTAGTTTCTTGCACGATTCTGTGATCCAGAACTTGCCAGCAAGTTGTATGAAAGTCCCTCACTCTCTATACTAAGCTTTCAATGATAAAACTCTGAAATCTAACCAGTTATATCTCCAATTATCTCCCTATAATGCCCTTAATAACTAGCTTGTGTCTGTAATAGTTTTTTGTTATACACAGTCACAACCACAGCTGAATAGTGAATGGCGTCTGGTTCATTCTTAGCAGAAGTACCTGAATACTGCCCCCTGATTGGCTGATCAGGCTGTCAGCCTCTGAGCCAATCAGGGCAAGCCTTCTCCCCCTCCTCCTTCCCAGGGTCATGTGATCTTCCATCTTCTTACTTCCTGTTGTTTACCCCGCCACTGTCTGAAATCTTCCGATTCGTTTGAAGGACTTATTTTTGTGAAATTCTTAACAGATCCAATTTGTTAAGCATTGAATGGCTCATCTCTAATACTCACACATTATTATATCAATTCATTTTGCACTTGAAGTGTAATGTACACTTGGAATCACTATTCAAGAAATCTTTGTATATATTTAAATTGATAATCGTCTACTGGGTGATCTACAAAGAAGGTAGTCAGTACTGACCTATGACTGTCTATCTATCTTCTCAAAAACAGTTGTATCATACTTTAGCCCAGACTGTTTAGCTCAGAAAATTGTCTATCTGGATACAATTGTATCAAATCCTCAGCTGTGGGATCTATATAGGTTTCAGCCTCTAGATTTAAACAAGAGTATGTTAATTCACCGACTAAAAGCAGAGATATTGAAAATGTTGAGGAAATTAAACACACAAAAAATTAGACACTTACAGGACTTCACTACATTATTGGGATAAGCCATTTTAGGGTCATCTACTATCAGGTCTGTCAGCTGATGTCACTGTAGATAAAACCATGTGTGGTCAGCCCTTCATTAAACTCGGGACTGGACTCAGTTAGTCCTGGATAATAACTGTGGCCTCTGTTTGTGGACTTCTACCACAGTGGCCCTTATAAGTTCTGTAGAATTCATAGTTGAAGAGCAATATTGTATTGCATGATCAGGTCAGTGGTTCTCAATGATTAGGGTGACTTTATGCTCCTGTTTGTCATTGTGTTTAACTGTCTTCTGATCTTCTGTTTCCTCAAGGCCATTTAATGGGTAAAAAGAGTATAGAAGAATATCCTTATATGTATGATGGAGGGGACAGGTCCTCCATCGCTGGGTATATGGATGGCGATAAGTCCGTGGAAGGATCTCAACAATGGAAAGATGCTCTTCTTAGCTTATTGAAGATGTTGGAGACCAGTGACATCAGAAATTCCCAGTCCATGAGAGATACAAAGTTATATAACAGGAAATTCTGGGACTCTGAGGACAACAACAACAACTATAAAGAGGTGAGTGCTTGTCTAATGCCACCTTCTTATGATGGTGTCACACAGTAAGGTAGATGTTGGTCCTTTAACCCCTTCCCACCATAGTCATTTTTAGTTTATTTGTATTTATTTTTTCATCCATGCCATTCAAGATCATAATTTATTTTCATTTTTCCATCAACATAGCCACATAAAGGCTTGTTTTATGCAAGACGAGCTGTATTGTTTTAATGACTATTTAATGTTGCGAAAACATTATTTGTAGGGTGTAACTGAAGAAACCCCACAATTCCTCCATTGTTTCTTGGGTTTGGTTTGTATGGCATTCGCTATGTTGTAAGTTAACCACTATGTTAACTTTAATCTGTGGGTCAGTAGAATTTTGGCAATACCAAATTTATATAGTTTAGTGTTTTGTTTTAGTAGTTTTATTTAATATTCTTTAAAAAAAATTGGGGTGACATATTCTGACATCCATAATGTTTTTATTCTTCAATTTTTTTTAAGGGTTAGCTATAGGTTTTTGCACCACTTTGGAAACATACAACTTTATGATAAGTTTGTATTTAATTTTGGCTTTCTGGTTTTTTTTTTCATGGCGTTTACTGTCTGAGGTAAATAACATGATTTTGTAACAGTTTAAAAATTTCCATTTTATATGAGGTTTTTTAAATTGTGAATTCAAAGATTTCAGAATAAAATAGGCTTAATAATGCTAAGTGAATAAAAATATTTACTAAGCATGATAAAATATATTAAAGACATTAAAGGGGTTGTCTCTGAAAAATACATTCCTCTTGCTGAAGTGAGACAACCCGTTTACTGTCTTTAATGCTATTTGCTGAAGTGACACAACCCCTTTAACGTTAAAGAAGTTATAAAAAAAATCACATACACAGTAAAAGTAGGTAACAATCAATCACCTTGAATGTATCAACAATGGGGGGAGCTCCACTGATGGCATCAAGCGGGAAAGATGGTGTCATCTGACTATCTCTCTATATTACCATGGGGTGTTGGCCATTTACTATTTTGGTAGCGTGACATCAGGAGCTCAACCCATTGTTGTTAAAGGCCAGGTGATTAATTGTTACCTGATTTTACTCTGTATGGGATTTGGTTGTAATTTTTGTAACTTTAATGTCTTTAATACATTTTATAACACTAAATATTTTAATCACTTAGCCTTGTAAAGCCTATTTTATTCTCCAATCTATGAATTAAAACAATATGATAAATGGGAAAAAGAGGGTTTTGAACTTTTAATATTTTCATTAATACTTTATTAAACATGTTTACCTTTTCCTTAGTCTTACTAGAAGACTAGAGCATGTGATTTTTATTACAGTATATTATGCTTCTACAACTCAAAGGGGTTGTATCATCTCGCTGTTACTAAGGTGAGATGAGACACAGTCCCGACCACCTACCAGCCAGGAAACCGCAGAGTGCTCCAGTGCTCTGCTGTTTCAGTATCTCTCATTGCCATGCATAGAGCTATGGACAGCTTTGCTGTTTCTGAGTTTCTGAGCACCGCAATGAGAGCTACTGAAACAGCAGAGCGTTGGCGTGCTCTACTCTTTCCCGGCCGGGAGTTGGTCGGGACTGTGTCTCATCTCGCCTTAGTAATGGAGAGATGAGACAACCCCTTGAAGCATGACTTATTCATAGTGACAGATTAACAAGCAGCTATGAATTCATGAGGACCACACACTTTATATGACAGCAGTTATTTGTAACTAGTGGTTCTTCGGCTGTAGGAAACAACTACAAGATCCAGCATGCCACACAAGCTGTGCATTGTCATAATATACCTGAACTAATGTAGCAAAAGTATAGACTCCCACTGGTAACTGTAGACCTTTGAAGCAAGCTCTCATTCAAATCTATGCAGCTCCATCGTTAAAGTAGATTATACAAAAAATAATTAAGACATTGCTAGAGGTCTGACTGCTGGGACCCATTGATCCTTAGAACAGGCGTCTTAAGTCCTCTCCTCATCCCTCTAACATGGTCAACTAAAAGATATATGAGGTTTTGGCATAGATTGCTCCAAGCAAATCCATGGCAGATATTGAAACCAGACACCCACTAATCTCACATGCATTGTCTATCCAATGGGTAGATGATAAATATTTATGAGGAAAACCCCTTTAAATTCATAATATCAGAAGGCACATACTAAAATGTATGAAAACAAAAAAAAAAAGGTAGGGCTATGGCCAGATTTACTACATATAACTGCCCATTTTTTCCATTAAAAAGGTGTTTGCAGATCCCCACGACTAAAAATGGTAAAACAAGGCACAGAACAAATGTATGAAAATTACTTCTTTCTTGCCATGGTAAAATTAAGTAATAAAACTCTACTGTCAGCAGCTACCAATAGGGGGAGCTCTTCGCTCTTGGATGTAGACAGCTAGTAGTGTACTTAGTGGTAGCTGTATTTGGTGATCTTCACCTGGGTAGTCAGGGAAGTAGTTCAGTACCAGGCCCTCGCTCACCACAGGGTCCACCTCTTTGGTTGGTGGACCACTGCTCATAGCTGTTCATATCTTTCCAGGTGTTGGATTACCTCTACCAGATGATGAAGGAGAACGCACAGAGCTGAGAGTCCAGAGGAGAGGAGCAGTTTTGTCCCACATTTGATTGTACCAGATGCCTGATATATTATTTCTGTAAACGATATTTTGTGTACATGATGTGTTTCCTAGTCATAAACTTACGACTCCGTTTTTCCAGAGCACGGACATACTTGCCTGATGTGTACATACCGGTCCAGGAAGGGTCTTCCAGTGACATAATTATATTTTAGCACCACTGACAAATTCATCTCTTTAGTTTGTAGAATATTTTGACATTCACAATAAAAACTTCAAATAAAGATGTTGAGATGAGCTTTCTATTATATATGTTTTCTATTATATGTTGTGTTTTGTATTTTCTGTTAGATGTTGTGTTTTGCGTCATGCTGTGGTTTGCATTATCCGCTGTGTTTTCTATTATAGTCTGTATTATATGGTGTGTTTTATACGTTGTGTTTTATATTATACGCTGCTTTATATAATATTCTGTGTTTTGCATTATATGTCGTGTTTTGTGTTCTATTTTGTGTTATATATTGTGTTTTGTACTGAATATTATGTGATATATTACATGCTGTGGTTTGTATTATCTGTTGTATTTTCTATTATGGTATATATCAGGGATGGCCAACCTGAGGCTCTCCAGCTGTTGCAAAACTACAACTCCCACCATGCCATGCTGTAGGCTAATAGCTGTAGGCAGTGTGGGCATGCTGGGAGTTGTAGTTTTTCAACAGCTGGAGAGCCTCAGGTTGGCCATCCCTGGTATATATCAGGGGTACTTACGCAACACAATTGCCAATTGTCCGGACCCCTGCAAGTTTCATCTTTAAAGGGGTTTTCTCATCTCAGACAATGGGGCATATGCCCCCAATGTCTGATAGGTTCGTTTCCCACCACTGGGACCTGCACCTACACTGAGAACAGAGCCCGAAAATTGTGGATGGCATACTGCGCATGCACAGCCGCCCTCCATTCATTTCTATGGGGCCGCCAAAAATAGCAGAGCTCTGGCTCTGCCATTTCCGTCGGCCCCATAGAAATGAATGGGAGTGGTGGCAGTGCACAACTTTTGAGGCTCTGTTCTCGGTGTAGGTGCGGGTCCCAGCGGTGGGACCCGAACCTATAAGACAATGGGGGCATATCCCTGTGAGGGGGCCACGAAAGGGGGCATAACTATGAGGGAGCATTACTGTGTGCGGGTGTAATCCATGATGGGAGCGTCAGAGCTCATCACTCTGCATGGTGGGCCACTGAAGGGGACATCATACTATGTGGCAGCACTTAAGGGGGCATAATACTGTGTAGGGGTTACTTAAGGGGATATCATACTCTGTCATAAAGAGACATCATACTGGATGGAAGCCACTTAAGGGGGCATCACTCCGTGAGGGGAGTATTTAAGGGTACATGATACTATATGAGGGGACACTTTAAGGACATCACTTTTTCTGGGGCCATTTAAGGGGGCCTCATTCTGTGTTGGGGGCACTTAAGGGATGATCCTACTGTGTGGGGAGGCACTAAGGAGGCATCACACTATGTCAGGGGTACTAAAGGAGCACCGTACTGTGTAGGGAAACCAAGGGATCACCTTGCCGTGAGGGGGGCATCACACTCTGTGAAGGCAATAAAAGGATATCAGAGTCTGAGGGGTATTAACGGGCATCATTATTGTTAGGTGACACTAAAAGGACATTACTGTGAGGGGGCACTATGTGTGGTTGGCAGAAAAGGGATAATGTGGGCTTAAAGTTGTGGCTTATTGTAAAAACTAAATTTCCCTTAGCGTTACATACCACCGATGCTCTCCCGCCTTAAAAAAAATTTGTGGCTCATACCTTCACCCAACAGCAGACCCGGGTATGTGGAACAGTACCCCTGCTCTATACTATGTGGTGTGTTTTGTGTTGTATGCTTTGTTTTACATTATATGTTGTGTTTTGTATTATATGTTTTGTATTATGAAACATTCCGGATTATCGGAAGGTCAACCACTAATACTAGAAAAGGGATTTGAAGTTTAGTATTAACTGTCTGACAATGACATCCTAGTGCCCCCATAAGAGTGCTAACTGCAATGCCTCATAACAGTTACATACATTGTGCCTCCGTGATGGTGACAGCCACGGTGCCACTATAACAATAACATTCTATGCCCTGCATAAATGTGCTATCTACAAGGCCCCCATAACAATTACATCCATAGTGCCTCCATAATAGTGACAACCACATAGCTCCATAACAATTAAAACCATAGTGCCTCCATAACTGTGACATCAAAAGTACGCCCATTACACTGAAATCCAAAGCCCCCACAACAATGTCATCCACAATGTCCCATGAGAGTGCTATCTGCAGTTCCCCATAATAGTGACAATCACAGGTCCCACATAACAATGCCATATATCATTGCTCTATAGTGGTGACAGCCTCAATGCTGTATAACAATGTAAGCCGCAGTTACATCAACAGTACCCTCATAACAGTGACATCCAAAGTACCCATAACAATGACTTCCACTGTGCCTGTATAAGAGTGCCACAAAGCAGCTATGACATTGTCATCCATGTTGTCCCTATATCAGTACCACCCACAGCCCCCAGAACAAGGTCATCCACAGATCCCCATGATAGTTACATCCACAGATCCCCATGATAGTTACATCCACAGTGCCCTATAACAATGATATCTACAGTGCCTCCATAAGAGTTTTGAGCTGCAATACACCATAATAATAGCCACAGTGCCTCCATAAGAGTGCCAACCACAATACACACTTAACAGTGACATATACGGTTCCTCCATAAGAGTGCTATCCACAAAACCCCCATAAAAATGATATCCAGAATGGTTTTGTTACAATTGGTCCGCAAAAAATAAAAAGTAATCCGTATTTTTTGGTAGATCTGTGTTTTGTGGACCGCAAAACACATACGGTCGTGTGAATGCACCCTCACAGTAGTGTGAACACATCCTAAATGTAGAGGACAAAGTCAATATATATCATATAAGGCAGATATCTGATCACAATTCACTGGCTCATCCCTAGCGGACAACCCCTTTATCGAAAGGATGTTCATAGATCTTCACTTTGGATGTAAATGGAGAAGAAAACAACATTATGGATCATTTACTAAGACCGACTATTTACGCAAGGAATGCAAGGAGAGATTTCAGCACTAATCATTGCAGAATTATGAATACAGCTCTAGAGTGTAATACAGGATGTAACTCAGGATCAGTACAGGATAAGTAATGTAATGTATGTACTAGGGTTGTTGCGGGTATCAAAATTTCGATACCCAATCGATACTTTTGTCCCGGTATCGATACGATACCGGGATTTCCATTTTTTCTATACTGGGCTGCGCTACTGCGCAGTCTAGTATCTCCGGACATGAGCGCGCTGCTGTTGGCGCACTCATGTTCTCTCAGCAGCACAGGGGAGATGGAAGCAGTCTCTCCCTCCCCCTGTGCTGCTACAGCACCTGAGGGGTTAACTGCCGCTGATTTGCTGCCAGTACCCGACTCCCGTATTAAAGGTTAATTATCATTGCTAGCCCAGTGCTCCCCCCTCCCCCCAGTATTATAATCATTGGTGGCGCAGTGCGCCCTCCCCCCCCAGTATTAGAATCATTGGTGGCGCATTGTGCCGCCCCCCCCCCACCCACCCCATTAAAATCATTGGTGGCACAGTGTGCTCGAGCCCCCCAGTATTAAAATCTTTGGTGGCAGTGGCTACAGGGTCCCCTACCCTTCTCATTGGTGGCAGTGGCCACAGAGTCCCCTCAGCTCCTCTTCATTGGTGGCAGTGGCCACAGAGTCCCCTCAGCTCCTCTTCATTGGTGGCAGTGGCAGCTTCTGATCGGAGCCCCAGCTGTGTAATCCTGGGGCTCCTATCAGTTACCAGTTGCCAGCTCCCTGCTGCCCTGTGTACTATGCACAGGACAGCAGGGAGAGTGTGAAGTCCTATTCACCCTAATAGAGATCTATCAGGGTGAATAGGACAAGGGATGAAAAGATACCAGGTTCTGGCCCCTAAGGGGGGAAATAGTTATTAAATAAAAAGTGTAAAAAATAAATTAAAAAAAGTTAAAAAATCACACCAAATTATTAAGTATAAATCACCCAATTTCACATATAAAATATATAAACAATAAATAAATAAACCTATTGCCACGTCCAAAAAGTCCAAACTATTAAAATATAGAAAAAAAATCTATGCGGTGAACACCGAAACAGGAAAAAAAAAAAAAAAACACAATTTTTTTTCATGTGGAATGCACGTGCCTTTTTTGTTTATTTTTTCGCGTGGTATCGAATGGTATCGAGTATCGCAATGCTTTTTTATGGAATCGAAATTAAGTAAAAAAAATTGGTATCGCAACAACTCTAGTATGTACACAATGACTCCACCAGATGATTAGTGAGTGCAGCTCTGGAGTATAATGCAGGATGTAATGCAGGATCAATACAGGATATGTGATGTATTTATACAGTGATTCCAATAGCTGAATAGTGAGTGCAGCTCTGGATTATAATGTAGGATGTAACTCAGTATGAGTACAGGATAAGTAATGTATGTACACAGTGACTGCACCAGCAGAATAGTGAGAGCAGCTCTGGAGTATTGTAACTCAGGATCAGTACAGGATAAGTAATGTAATGTATGTACACAGTGACTCCACTAGCAGAATAGTGAGTGCAGATCTGGAGTATAATACAGGATGTAACTCAGGATCAGTACAGGATAAGTAATGTATGTACACAGTGACTGCACCAGCAGAATAGTGAGTGCAGCTCTGGAGTATTGTAACTCAGGATCAGTACAGGATAAGTAATGTAATGTATGTACACAGTGACTGCACCAGCAGAATAGGGAATTCCGCTCTGGAGTATAATACATTACGTAAATCAGAATCAGTACAGAATTCCATACTAAAACTTGTCCAATCTTAAAAATCCAGGTCTTTTCTCCCTACTTTGCACAGAAGAGGTTACACATATACAGCTAACTCTCCATTTCCATATGGGAGATACAGTCAGTGGACTCATTAGTAAATTTTGAAACTATTACTATTGAATCCTATTCTATGCAACAAAGCTGCAGTATGATTTCTTCGCCACAAGATGGAGCTCTCTATTGTTAAATGTATTATTTTTACAGACTCCTGTTCCTTGTTCCATAGCTGCTTTGTCGAAATCTAACCACAAGAGGGAGCTATCTGCCCAGAAAATACATTTTAACCACTGGCTTTCCAATACTAAGGAGCCCTCCAAGGCTTGTGTAGTTTATAACTTGTTTTATGTATCTGGAATGTTGTCACCGTGAAAGCTTTGGTTATTAGAAAATGTATTATTACAGAATAATTGTTATCACCAAACAATACCCAGTTCAAGGCCTCATGCACACGACTGTTGTTGTGTTCCGCAAAATGGGGTTCCGTTGTTCCGTTATCCGTTTCCGTTTTTGTTTCCGTGTGTCTTCCTTTATTTTTGGAGGACCACCAGACATAGGCCTCATGCACACGACCGTTTTTTGCTTCCGCGTCCGTTCCGCCGATTTTAGCGTTTCCGGTGCGGACCCATTCATTTCTACGGAGACGTTGAAAATGCGGATAGTGCACCGTTTGCCATCCGCGTCCGTGATCCGTGGTTCCAGTCCGTCAAAAAAATATAACCTGTCCTATTCTTGTCCGCGGAAAACGGTTCGCGGACCCATTCAAGTCAATGGGACCGCTAAAAAACGCGGAGGCACACAAGATTGTCCTCCGTGTCCGCGTCCGTTTTATTCCTATCATTTGCATGGCAAACCTGTCTTAGACTTTTTTTTACCTTCCTTTATGTCTGGTGGTCCTCCAAAAATAAAGGAAGACACGCGGAAACAAACACGGAAACGGATCACGGAACAACGGAACCTTATTTTACGGAACGGAACACAACAACGGTCGTGTGCATGAGGCCTAAGACAGGTTTGCCATGCAAATGATAGGAAAAAAACTGATGCGGACGCGGATGACAATCTTGTGTGCCTCCGCATTTTTTAGTGGGCCCATTTACTTGAATGGGTCTGCGAACCGTTTTCCGCGGACAAGAATAGGACAGGTTATATTTTTTTGACGGACTGGAACCACGGATCAGGGACGCGGATGGCAAACAGTGCACTATCCGCATTTTCAACGGCTCCATAGAAATGAATGGGTCCGCACCTGAAACTCTAAAATCGACTAAACGGACGCGGTAGCAAACAACGGTCGTGTGCATGAGGGCTAATACTCACCCAATACAACAGAACTAGATCAGGTAGCACAATAACATAAATATGGCCTGGAGCCAGTGGCTGCTTACCATGGTTGGTATGGGGCTATAACTCATAATCAGTACAGGATAAGTAATGTAATGTATGTACACAGTGACTCCACTAGCAGAATAGTGAGTGCAGCTCTGGAGTATAATACAGGATGTAACTCAGGATCAGTACAGGATAAGTAATGTAATGTATGTACACAGTGACTCCACCAGCAGAATAGTGAGTGCAGCTCTGGAGTATAATACAGGATGTAACTCAGGATCAGTACAGGATAAGTAATGTAATGTATGTACACAGTGACTCCACCAGCAGAATAGTGAGTGCAGCTCTGGAGTGTAATACAGGATGTAACTCAGGATCAGTACAGGATAAGTAATGTAATGTATGTACACAGTGACTCCACCAGCAGAATAGTGAGTGCAGCTCTGGAGTATAATACAGGATGTAACTCAGGATCAGTACAGGATAAGTAATGTAATGTATGTACACGGTGACTGCTCCAGCAGAATAGTGAGAACAGCTCTGGGGTATAATACAGGATGTAACTCAGGATCAGTACAGGATAAGTAATGTATGTACACAGTGACTCCACCAGCAGAATAGTGAGAACAGCTCTGGGGTATAATACAGGATGTAACTCAGGATCAGTACAGGATAAGTAATGTAATGTATGTACACAGTGACTGCACCAGCAGAATAGTGAGTGCAGCTCTGGAGTGTAATACAGGATGTAACTCAGGATCAGTACAGGATAAGTAATGTAATGTATGTACACAGTGACTCCACCAGCAGAATAGTGAGTGCAGCTCTGGAGTATAATACAGGATGTAACTCAGGATCAGTACAGGATAAGTAATGTAATGTATGTACACGGTGACTGCTCCAGCAGAATAGTGAGAACAGCTCTGGGGTATAATACAGGATGTAACTCAGGATCAGTACAGGATAAGTAATGTAATGTATGTACACAGTGACTGCACCAGCAGAATAGTGAGTGCAGCTCTGAAGTATAATACAGGATGTAACTCAGGATCAGTACAGGATAAGTAATGTAATGTATGTACACAGTGATTCCACCAGCAGAATAGTGAGTGCAGCTCTGAAGTATAATATAGACTATAACCCCGAATCAGTTCAGAATAACTAATGAATATGCACAATGACTAATTCTTGAGGATATTATTTAATTCCCGGGAATCCCTATTGAAATATCCTTGTAGTTGTCAGAGTTTCTTTTTTGTATACAGAGTTGCAAATCCCCTCCCAGCAGTCACCACTTGAGGGACCTGTATATTCCTCAGTCAGCACTTCCTCTTTTATGCTTATGTCCAGGGAAGGCATCCCGCCTAGTAAGGAAGAAAAAGACCGACACTCACTGATAGCTGAATATGTATCTTCTTCTTTTATTGTCACATTTAGTTAGATATATGTGACGCGTTTCGGCTCAATCAGAACATTTCTCAAACACGCATGCATCTTTGTAAAAGGCTCTGATTGAACCGAAAGGCGTCACATATTTGTAACTAAATATGACAATAAAAGAGGATACATATTCAACTATCAGTGAGTGTCGGTCTTTTTCTTCATTACCACTTGAGGGACCATCAGAGCTTACTGCATACAATTATACATTGAAGCTTATCATAACAGAATATGCAGGGGATCCCCACTAGTGGTGGCTACTGGTCACCATGACCATGGCTTAAAAAAAGGCCTTTCCCGGCATTAGGGGAGTGTCGCCAGAAGGAAAATGTGCAGTGGGTACATGTCCAATGGCCATATCCTTCAGTTCTATTGTGCTGTTGTGATAGGTAATAATGTAATAGGAATTATAGTTGTAGAAACTAGAGGGAAATTATATGAAGAGCTGCTACGCAGGAGTTAGTGTGTTGCTGAAGCCACATGGTAGTCAGAGGTCCCTTGTTATTGAGGAGAGAAAAGAACTAAGTCAGAGGCATTGGACAGTTCCTAAAGAACTGTTAAGGACACTGTTAAAATGCTGCAACTACAGATGCATATGCTAGTAATGAAGTAGTTGCAGACAGCTCCATCACAGCCCCTGTGAGCAGCAACCGAGCAGAGTGGTTATAGTGCTCTGAGGACAGTGGCCAGTAGTATGAGAAGAAACTTTGGAGAACCAGATCACTGTGTGGCTGTGTATGTCAATGTAGGAACATGTTTGTTGGTGTTATGATGCCGCTGCATTGCAGATTTGCTGGGTGAGTGTGATATATTTGTTGTTTTGCACTCAAAGGTATTGTACACTCCTTGTGTACTGAGATACTCGTGGCCTTGCCAGTGGTGGTGTTGTCATGTCCTATCTGAAGATTGTGGGTGCCAGCACCAGCTTGATTTTGACATATGGATGAGCGTTTTGGTACTGCAGTGCTATCCCACAAAGTAGTTGTAAGGGGCAAATGTTATGTATACAAGAGAGTGGTTTTGTGCCATGGAGAGGAGGTGTAGTTAGACCACGGGAGGTGTCTGGAAAACATGTTGGTGGTCTATGTAACTCTTAGGCCTGGATTTGTCTAAAGTGTTGGAGGTCTGAATGTCTATAAAAGAATAATGAGGAGCCTATGCAAAAGTTGTGTAGTGGGTTATCTGGAACCCTTTGGGGACACATAGGCACATCATAGTGGTTTTGCCAAGGCCTGGAGAAGGTTACCCTAGAGTACTCAGTGAGATGATACACCTTCAGTAATATTAATGGACAGTTCAGGGGTCTGTAAGGACTGTTGTTAAGACAATGTTGGCTATACTTGTCAATTCTGGGATGATGATGATGATGTATAGTCTTGGGTACACGCAGTCTTACCCTTCGGGCCTCGATGCGCTTAGCTGGCTGATTCACTTTACCATGGGCCACAAAGGAGACCAATTTCCTAGCACTTATCAAATGGAGAGTCAAGAAAAAGGGGAGGAAGGTAGGGGGATCTCAAGGTTCAAAGGGTTCGGACGAGATATAGAGAATGTGAAGAAAACAATTTAATAAACGTGGGGAAAAAGTATCTTTAAAATAAAAGAACATTACCAACCGTGAATTTATAGACTAAGATTTAAGAAAAAACCCAAAATTATATAAACCAAATAAGTGTTATATAGGAAGATAAAACGCCTGTTTGAAAAGTAAGGTTTTCAGTGCACATCTGGTAGGTCCAGGAGGTTCCCCGAAAACATCAGAGACTAGAAGAGTTCCCACAGAAGCCTCCCGATGCCTCTCAGAAGCAGTTTTGTGTATGGTGCCAGACTCAGACTCATTAGACTCAGCCTGGTGTCCAAACACACATGGAAAGGGGCATGGCCTAGTATAACGGAGCATGGTCTAAGAGAAAGGGCGTTTCAATGAACACAAACATTTTCGGTGCAATGTTTCAGGCATCACACTCACACAAGGACTGGTGACCAGTATACACTTAGAGGGCAGCGCAGCAACAGTTAAAGGGGTGGGGTCTATGGTAAAAGGGGTCATGACTGGGGGGTCGCATCAATGAAAGAGTGGGATCTAGTGTTAAAGGGGCAGGATATGTGTAAAGGGGCATGACTTCGACCTAAAAAGACTCCAGTGGCTCGCTGGAATCACCACAACCTCTATCTTCTTGGGTCTTGGTCTGAAAAGTTGCCAAGTGCAAGTGCAAGTTAGCATGGTCATGACTGAGGTTTGAAGGTGTATTTTCATGACAGATACTTATGGCAATTTCTATCTTATTCTCAGAACTTCCATTGAAGCAAATGGAGATAGGTGGCCACCTCTCTAGGCATCAGCAGAGCAGTCGGGGGACCTGTGTTCTGGAGAAAAGGGATTCATATCTATCAGACATTTATGTTATATCCACAGGAACTGATGAGAGTACCCTTTTAAGTGTTTATCTGTAAAAGATAGATAAATTAAAGGGGTATTCTTGGATAACTATTAGATTAGTGGGGGTCCTACCACTAGAACCAACAATCATAAGAACAGGTGCCCTGTATCCTTCAAATCCTCTGAAACGAAGGGAAAGGCAGGTTGGGCATGAGAACTGCAGCTCCTGCCGCTCCATTCATGTCTATGGGAGTTCTGTACTGGACTCTCTTCAGAACTCCCATAGAGATGAACGGAGGAACAGGAGCGACAACGAGCTGCTCAACCTGCCTCTCCATTCATTTTTGGAAGGGCTCCGAGGAGTACAGGGTTCCCGTTCTTGTGATTGGTGGGAGTCCGTCCCCTACCAATCTAATAGTTATCCACTATTTTGCTAACAGGGGATAACTTTTAACAACAGGAATACCCCTTTAAGTGAAGTTCTAGACTCTCCAAGTGTTCCGTGCCACCAACAAGCGCCACCTAGAACACTAACTGTAAAGTGCCAACACCCCACATGGCATGCCTTATTTAAGGGCGGTTTAAAATCTGTAAAAAAACACAGATGGGCGCACCATAGGGTAATTCTGTGGGTAAATATTGATATACGGAGAGAGATGGTAAGGCTCACCTTATATGGTTGTGCAAGGATAGGCACAACACTATTGTAGGTATTATCAAACAAGCCTGGATGTCTGGATAGGGCGGTCTGCAGCCACGGGATCACAGAAGATCTTCAAACGGAGAAGCCTGGAGCCCCCAAGAAGATAATAGTATAAAGGAACAAAAACACGTCCCACGGCGCGAATTACCGTCAGCCAGTCACCAGGATCAAGAAGAAATCTTTTTAATGCAGCGATACAACGCGTTTCGGGGAATCACTCCCCTTCATCAGGTACACAGAGCTGCACAAAGTAACAGCACAAGGCTACACATATTTATACTTACAAACATACCGCCCTTAAAGGGTCACAGGGTCAGAAGGGAGGAGATTTGGGTGTTGCCACTGATCATTTAGGCAACACCCAAATCTCCTCCCTTCTGACCCTGTGACCCTTTAAGGGCGGTATGTTTGTAAGTATAAATATGTGTAGCCTTGTGCTGTTACTTTGTGCAGCTCTGTGTACCTGATGAAGGGGAGTGATTCCCCGAAACGCGTTGTATCGCTGCATTAAAAAGATTTCTTCTTGATCCTGGTGACTGGCTGACGGTAATTCGCGCCGTGGGACGTGTTTTTGTTCCTTTATTTAAGGGCGGACTCTCCACCTTTTTTTACAAGCTGACAGCTTACAAGTTTACAAGATGACAGCTCGCGGCTGGGAGTTGTAGTTCCACAGCAGCCAGCACCTTTGTACCGCAGCCCGTCTCTAAAACTGGAGTGTCCAGAAAATTATTTCATGTGAAGATGAGGTTAGTAGAGGTGACGACCATCGGTTCTGGGGTCGTTATCTTTAAATCCCTTGGTAAGCCTTGTAATAGCGAGTAAGTGGTTAAGGATCAAGATGATTTAATCCATTTTTTTTTTTTTTAGTTTTACCCTGAGCAATTAGATGCTGGTTAAGGAATTAATCACTAATGGGTCATTAACTCCGGCTGCCATTGTACCGTTAACAAGCTGAGGCAGGATTATTAGACTCAACACCCAATTAAGGAGGGTAAGGATTTTACAACAATTCTACCAAACAGCCTCTTTAAGGTGAAACTGCCGGGAGACAAGGAGACGGATTCTACCCAAACTGTACTTGAAACTTCACCTGAAATTGCTGCAGTTAAAGGCCAGTCCCCCTACAGAGACCCCGACACTGCAGCCCCAGAGCCAGCACCATCATCAATGCAAAATGCAATATGCAGTATTGGAAACCAGCAATGAACTAGTTTTCCTTTTACAGCTGAGAGTTTGTTACAGTGCATTAGTTCAGGTAAAAACAGGAGACTGAGTCTGCTGTATTAGTATTGCTAGGGCAGTATTCACATGTGCTGGGTTTGTAAAGTTTTTTTCCGCTGCTGTCTCACAC
Organism: Bufo gargarizans; assembly: GCF_014858855.1. Lineage (NCBI taxonomy): Eukaryota > Metazoa > Chordata > Amphibia > Anura > Bufonidae > Bufo > Bufo gargarizans. The sequence continues at coordinate 719,590,772 of NC_058080.1, read as the reverse complement.
AACACAGTACTTTTGAAAAACTGCCACTTTTGCCACGGTCAAATGTCTCATACACATGGAAAAATTGTGTGCAAGAGGTTGTATGGTGGCAAACAGAGACCCCCGCTGCTCTCATACAGTATCGGAAATGCCAGATAACCCCTATACAGTGCTAGAGATGCCAGATACTCTCATACAGTGCCAGAGATGCCAGATACTCCAATACAGTGCAATAGATGTCAGATACTCCCATACAGTGCCAGAGATGCCAGATAACCCCTATACAGTGCCAGAGATGCAAGATAACCCCTATACAGTGCCAGAGATGCCAGATACTGTCATACAGTGCAATAGATGTCAGATACTCTCATATAGTGCCAGAGATGCCAGATACTCCCATACAGTGCCAGAGATGCCAGATACTCTCATACAGTTCAAGAGATGCCAGATACTCTCATACAGTGCAATAGATGTCAGATACTCTCATATAGTGCCAGAGATGCCAGATACTCTCATACAGTGCCAGAGATGCCAGATACTCCAATACAGTGCAATAGATGTCAGATACTCTCATATAGTGCCAGAGATGCCAGATACTCCCATACAGTGCCAGAGATGCCAGATACTCTCATACAGTTCAAGAGATGCCAGATACTCTCATACAGTGCAATAGATGTCAGATACTCTCATATAGTGCCAGAGATGCCAGATACTCTCATACAGTGCCAGATATGCCAGATACTACCATACAGTTCAAGAGATGCCAGATACTCTCATACAGTTCAAGAGATGCCAGATACTACCATACAGTTCAAGAGATGCCAGATACTACCATACAGTGCCAGAAATGCCAGATACTCTCATACAGTGCCAGAGATGCCACATACTACCATACAGTGCGAGAGATGCCACATACTACCATACAGTGCCAGAGATGCCACATACTACCATACAGTGCGAGAGATGCCAGATACTCTCATACAGTGCCAGAGAAGCCAGATGCTCTCATACAGTGCAAGAGATGCTAGATACTTTCATACAGTTCAAGAGATGCCAGATACTCGCATACAGTGCCCGAGATGCCAGATACTACCATACAGTGCAAGAGATGCCAGATACTACCATACAGTGCAAGAGATGCCAGATACTCCCATACAGTGCCAGAGATGCCAGATAACTCCTATACAGTGCCAGAGATGCCAGATACTCTCATACAGTTCAAGAGACGCCAGATACTCTCATACAGTGCCAGAGATGCCAGATACTCTCATACAGTGCCAGAGATGCCAGATAACCCCTATACAGTGCCAGAGATGCCAGATAACCCCTATACAGTGCCAGAGATGCCAGATACTCTCATACAGTGCCAGAGATGCCAGATACTCTAATACAGTGCAATAGATGTCAGATACTCTCATATAGTGCCAGAGATGCCAGATACTCCCATACAGTTCAAGAGATGCCAGATACTCTCATACAGTGCAATAGATGTCAGATACTCTCATATAGTGCCAGAGATGCCAGATACTCTCATACAGTTCAAGAGATGCCAGATACTCTCATACAGTGCCAGAGATGCCAGATACTCTCATACAGTTCAAGAGATGCCAGATACTCTCATACAGTGCCAGAGATGCCAGATACTACCATACAGTTCAAGAGATGCCAGATACTCTCATACAGTTCAAGAGATGCCAGATACTACCATACAGTGCCAGAAATGCCAGATACTCTCATACAGTGCCAGAGATGCCACATACTACCATACAGTGCCAGAGATGCCAGATACTCTCATACAGTGCAAGAGATGCCAGATACTTTCATACAGTTCAAGAGATGCCAGATACTCTCATACAGTGCCCGAGATGCCCGATACTACCATACAGTGCAAGAGATGCCAGATATTCTCATACAGTGCCAGAGATGCCAGATACTCCCATAAAGTGCCAGAGATGCCAGATACTACCATACAGTGCCAGAGATGCCAGATACTATCATACAGTGCAAGAGATGCCAGATACTCTCATACAGTTCAAGAGATGCCAGATACTCTCATACATTGCCAGAGATGCCAGATACTCCAATACAGTGCAATAGATGTCAGATACTCTCATATAGTGCCAGAGATGCCAGATACTCTCATACAGTGCCAGAGATGCCAGATACTCTCATACAGTTCAAGAGATGCCAGATAACCCCTATACAGTGCCAGGGATGCAAGATAACCCCTATACAGTGCCAGAGATGCCAGATACTCTCATACAGTGCCAGAGATGCCAGATACTCCAATACAGTGCAATAGATGTCAGATACTCTTATATAGTGCAAGAGATGCCAGATACTCCCATACAGTGCCAGAGATGCCAGATACTCTCATACAGTGCCACAGATGTCAGATACTCTCATACAGTGCCAGAGATGCCAGACACTCCCATACAGTGCCAGAGATGCCAGATAACCCCTATACAGTGCCAGCGATGCCAGATACTCTCATACAGTGCCAGAGATGCCAGATACTCTCATACAGTGCCAGAGATGACAGATACTCTCATACAGTTCAAGAGATGCCAGATACTCCAATACAGTGCAATAGATTTCAGATACTCTCATATAGTGCCAGAGATGCCAGATACTCTCATACAGTGCCAGAGATGCCACATACTACCATACAGTGCGAGAGATGCCAGATACTCTCATACAGTGCAAGAGATGCCAGATACTTTCATACAGTTCAAGAGATGCCAGATACTCCCATACAGTGCCAGAGAAGCCAGATGCTCTCATACAGTGCAAGAGATGCCAGATACTTTCATACAGTTCAAGAGATGCCAGATACTCCCATACAGTGCGCGAGATGCCAGATACTACCATACAGTGCCAGAGATGCCAGATACTCCCATACAGTGCCAGAGATGCCAGATACTACCATACAGTGCCAGAGATGCCAGATCCTACCATACAGTACAAGAGATGCCAGATACTCTCATACCGTGCCAAAGATGCCAGATACTGTCATACAGTGCGAGAGATGCCAGATACTCTCATACAGTGCCAGAGATGCCAGATACTCCCATACAATGCCAGAGATGTCAGATACTCTCATACAGTTCAAGAGATGCCAGATATTCCCATACATTACAAGAGATGCCAGATACTCTCATACAGTTCAAGAGATGCCAGATACTTTCATACAGTTCAAGAGATGCCAGATACTCCCATACAGTGCCAGAGATTACAGATACTCTCATACAGTGCCAGAGATGCCAGATACTACCATACAGTGCAAGAGATGCCAGATAATCTCATACAGTCCAAGAGATGCCAGATACTCCCATACAGTGCCAGATATGCCAAATACTCTCATACAGTGCAAGAGATGCCAGATACTCTCATTCAATGCCAGAGATGCCAGATACTACCATACAGTGCAAGAGATGCCAGATACTCTCATACAGTTCAAGAGATGCCAGATACTCGCATACAGTGCCAGAGATGCCAAATACTACCATACAGTGCCAGAGATGCCAGATATTATCATACAGTGCAAGAGATGCCAGATACTACCATACAGTGCCAGAGATGCCAGATACTCTCATTCAGTGCCAGAGATGCCAGATACTACCATACACTGCCAGAGATGCCAGATACTACCATACAGTGCCAGAGATGCCAGATACTACCATACAGTTCAAGAGATGCCAGATACTCTCATACAGTATAGAGGATCTGTCAGCTCTCCTGTGTGGTGTAGTATAGAGGATCCTTCAGCTCTGTGTGGTGTAGTATAGAGGATCTGTCAGTTCTCCTGTGTGGTGTAGTATAGAGGATCCTTCAGCTCTCCTGTGTGGTGTAGTATAGAGGATCTGTCGGCTCTCCTGTGTGGTGTAGTATAGAGGATCTGTCAGCTCTCCTGTGTGGTGTAGTATAGAGGATCTGTCAGCTCTCCTGTGTGGTGTAGTATAGAGGATCTGTCAGCCTCTACAGTGTGGTGTAGTATAGAGGATCTGTCGGCTCTCCTGTGTGGTGTAGTAGAGAGGATCTGTCGTCTCTCCTGTGCGGTGTAGTAGGAGTATAGAGGATCTGTCAGCTCTCCTGTGTGGTGTAGTATAGAGGATCTGTCGGCTCTCCTGTGTGGTGTAGTATAGAGGATCTGTCTAGCTCTCCTGTGTGGTGTAGTATAGAGGATCTGTCGCTCTCCCTGTGTGGTGTAGTATAGAGGATCTGTCAGGCTCCCCTGTGTGGTGTAGTATAGAGGATCTGTCAGCTCTCCTGTGTGGTGTCGTATAGAGGATCTGTCGGCTCTCCTGTGTGGTGTAGTATAGAGGATCTGTCAGCTCTCCTGTGTGGTATAGTATAGAGGATCTGTCAGCTCTCCTGTGTGGTGTAGTAGAGAGGATCTGTCAGCTCTCCTGTGTGGTGTAGTAGAGAGGATCTGTCAGCTCTCCTGTGTGGTGTAGTATAGAGGATCTGTCGGCTCTCCTGTGTGGTGTAGTATAGAGGATCTGTCAGCTCTCCTGTGTGTGTAGTATAGAGGATCTGTCAGCTCTCCTGTGTGGTGTAGTATAGAGGATCTGTCAGGCTCTCCTGTGTGGTGTAGTATAGAGGATCTGTCAGCTCTCCTGTGTGGTGTAGTATAGAGGATCTGTCAGCTCTCCTGTGTGGTGTAGTATAGAGGATCTGTCAGCTCTCCTGTGTGGTGTAGTATAGAGGATCTGTCGCTCTCCTGTGTGGTGTAGTATAGAGGATCTGTCAGCTCTCCTGTGTGGTGTAGTATAGAGGATCTGTCAGCTCTCCTGTGTGGTGTAGTATAGAGGATCTGTCGCTCTCCTGTGTGTGTAGTATAGAGGATCTGTCAGCTCTCCTGTGTGTAGTATAGAGGATCTGTCGCTCTCCTGTGTGGTGTAGTATAGAGGATCTGTCAGCTCTCCTGTGTGGTGTAGTATAGAGGATCTGTCGCTCTCCTGTGTGGTGTAGTATAGAGGATCTGTCAGCTCTCCTGTGTGGTGTAGTATAGAGGATCTGTCGCTCTCCTGTGTGGTGTAGTATAGAGGATCTGTCAGCTCTCCTGTGTGGTGTAGTATAGAGGATCTGTCGGCTCTCCTGTGTGGTGTAGTATAGAGGATCTGTCAGGCTCTCCTGTGTGGTGTAGTAGAGAGGATCTGTCGGCTCTCCTGTGTGGTGTAGTATAGAGGATCTGTCGGCTCTCCTTGTGTGATGTAGTATAAGAGGATCTGTCGGCTCTCCTGTGTGGTGTAGTATAGAGGAATCTGTCAGCTCTCCTGTGTGGTGTAGTATAGAGGATCTGTCGGCTCTCCTGTGTGGTGTAGTATAGAGGATCTGTCCGCTCTCCTGTGTGGTGTAGTATAGAGGATCTGTCGGCTCTCCTGTGTGGGTGTAGTATAGAGGATCTGTCAGCTCTCCTGTGTGGTGTAGTATAGAGGATCTGTCGGCTCTTCTGTGTGGTGTAGTATAGAGGATCTGTCAGGCTCTCCTGTGTGGTGTTTATAGAGGAACTGTCAGGCTCTCCTGTTGTGGTGTAGTATAGAGGATCTGTCGGCTCTCCTGTGTGGTGTAGTATATAAGGATCTGTCAGCTCTCCTGTGTGGTGTAGTATAGAGGAATCGTTAGGTCTCCTGTGCTGTTGTAGTAAATGAGGATCTGTCGGCTCTCCTTGTGTGGTGTAAGTATAGAGGATCTCGTCGGCTCTCCTGTGTGGTGTAGTATAGAGGATCTGTCGGCTCTCCTGTGTGGTGTAGTATAGAGGATCTGTCGGCTCTCCTGTGTGGTGTAGTATAGAGGATCTGTCGGCTCTCCTGTGTGGTGTAGTATAGAGGATCTGTCAGCTCTCCTGTGTGGTGTTAGTATAGAGGATCTGTCAGCTCTCCTGTGTGGTGTAGTATAGAGGATCTGTCAGCTCTCCTGTGTGGTGGTAAGTATAGAGGATCTGTCGCTCTCCTGTGTGGTGTAGTATAGAGGATCTGTCAGCTCTCCTGTGTGTGTAGTAGGAGGATCTGTCGGCTCCTCCTGTGTGTGTAGTATAGAGGATCTGTCGGCTCTCCTGTGTGGTGTAGTATAGAGGATCTCTCGGCGCTCCTGTGTGGTGTAGTATAGAGGATCTGTCAGCTCTCCTGTGTGGTGTAGTATAGAGGATCTGTCAGCTCTCCTGTGTGGTGTAGTATAGAGGATCTGTCGGCTCTCCTGGTGGTGTATTATAGAGGATCTGTCGGCTCTCTGTGTGGTGTAGTATAGAGGATCTGTCCGGCCTCTCCTGTGTGGTGTAGTATAGAGGATCTGTCAGGCTCTCCTGTGTGGTGTAGTATAGAGGATCTGTCAGGCTCTCCTGTGTGGTGTAGTATAGAGGATCTGTCGGCTCTCCTGTGTGGTGTAGTATAGAGGATCTGTCAGCTCTCCTGTGTGGTGTAGTATAGAGGATCTGTCGGCTCTCCTGTGTGGTGTAGTATAGAGGATCTGTCGGCTCTCCTGTGTGGTGTAGTATAGAGGATCTGTCGGCTCTCTGTGTGGTGTAGTATAGAGGATCTGTCGGCTCTCCTGTGTGGTGTAGTATAGAGGATCTGTCGGCTCTCCTGTGTGGTGTAGTATAAGGATCTGTCGGCTCTCCTGTGTGGTGTAGTATAGAGGATCTGTCAGCTCTCCTGTGTGGTGTAGTATAGAGGATCTGTCGGCTCTCCTGTGTGGTGTAGTATAGAGGATCTGTCAGCTCTTCCTGTGTGGTGTAGTATAGAGGATCTGTCGGCTCTCCTGTGTGGTGTAGTATAGAGGATCTGTCAGCTCTCTGTGTGGTGTAGTATAGAGGATCTGTCGGCTCTCCTGTGTGGTGTAGTATAGAGGATCTGTCAGCTCTCCTGTGTGGTGTAGTATAGAGGATCTGTCGGCTCTCCTGTGGGTGTAGTATAGAGGATCTGTCAGCTCTCCTGTGTGGTTGTAGTATAGAGGATCTGTCGGCTCTCCTGTGTGGTGTAGTATAGAGGGATCTGTCCGCTCTCCTGTGTGGTGTAGTATAGAGGATCTGTCCGGCTCTCCCTGTGTGGTGTAGTATAGAGGATCTGTCAGCTCTCCTGTGTGGTGTAGTTATAGAGGATCTGTCGGCTTCCTGTGGGTGTAGTATAGAGGATCTGTCGGCTCTCCTGTGTGGTGTAGTATAGAGGATCTGTCAGCTCTGTCGTGGGTAGTCTTAGAGATCTGTCGGCTCTCCTGGTGGGTAGTAAGAGGATCTGTCGGCTCTCCTGTGTGGTGTAGTATAGAGGATCTGTCGGATCTCCTGTGTGGTGTAGTATAGAGGATCTGTCAGCTCTCCTGTGTGGTGTAGTATAGAGGATCTGCGGCTCTCCTGTGTGGTTGTAGTATAGAGGATCTCTCGGCTCTCCTGTGTGGTGTAGTATAGAGGATCTGTCGGATCTCCTGTGTGGTGTAGTATAGAGGATCTGTCGGCTCTCCTGTGTGTGTAGTATAGAGGAATCTGTCGGCTCTCCTGTGTGGTGTAGTAGAGAGGATCTGTCGGCTCTCCTGTGTGGTGTAGTATAGAGGATCTGTCAGCTCTCCTGTGTGGTGTTAGTATAGAGGATCTGTCAGTGCTCCTGTGTGGTGTAGTAGAGGCTCTGTCGGCTCTCCTGTGTGGTGTGTATAGAGGATCTGTCAGGCTCTCCTGTGTGGTGGAGTATAGAGATCTGTCGGCTCTCCTGTGTGGTGTAGTATAGAGGATCTGTCGGCTCTCCTGTGTGGTGTAGTATAGAGGATCTGTCGGCTCTCCTGTGTGGTGTAGTATAGAGGAATCTGTCAGCTCTCCTGTGTGGTGTAGTATAGAGGATCTGTCAGGCTTCTCCTGTGTGGTGTAGTATAGAGGATCTGTTCATGCTCTCCTGTGTGGTGTAGTATAGAGGATCTGTCAGGCTCTCCTGTGGTGGTGTAGTATAGAGGATCTGTCGGCTCTCCGTGTGGTGTAGTATAGAGGATCTGTCGGCTCTCCTGTGTGGTGTAGTATAGAGGATCTGTCAGCTCTCCTGTGTGGTGTAGTATAGAGGATCTGTCAGCTCTCCTGTGGTGTAGTATAGAGGATCTGTCGGCTCTCCTGTGTGGTGTAGTATAGAGGATCTGTCAGCTCTCCTGTGTGGTGTAGTATAGAGGATCTGTCAGCTCTCCTGTGTGGTGTAGTATAGAGGATCTGTCAGGCTCTCCTGTGTGGTGTAGTATAGAGGATCTGTCAGCTCTCCTGTGTGGTGTAGTATAGAGGATCTGTCAGCTCTCCTGTGGGTGTAGTATAGAGGATCTGTCATGATCTCCTGTGTGGTGTAGTATAGAGGATCTGTCAGCTCTCCTGTGTGGTGTAGTATAGAGGATCTGTCAGCTCTCCTGTTGTGTATGTATAGAGGATCTGTCAGCTCTCCTGTGTGGTGTAGTATAGAGGATCTGTCGGCTCTCCTGTGTGGTGTAGTATAGAGGATCTGTCAGCTCTCCTGGTGGTGTAGTATAGAGGATCTGTCAGGCTCTCTGTGTGGTGTAGTATAGAGATCTGTCAGCTCTCCTGTGTGGTGTAGTATAGAGGATGCTGTCAGGCTCTCCTGTGTGGTGTAGTATAGAGGATCTGTCAGCTCTCCCTGTGTGGTGTAGTATAGAGGATCTGTCAGCTCTCCTGTGTGGAGTATAGAGGATCTGTCAGCTCTCCTGTGTGGTTAGTATAGAGGATCTGTCAGGCTCTCCTGTGTGGTGTAGTATAGAGGATCTGTCGGCTCTCCCTGTGTGGTGTAGTATCGAGGATCTGTCAGCTCTCCTGTGTGGTGTAGTATAGAGGATCTGTCGGCTTCCTGTGCTGTGTAGTATAGAGGATCGTCGGCTCTCCTGTGTGGTGTAGTATAAGAGGATCTGTCGGCTCTCCTGTGTGGTGTAGTATAGAGGATCTGTCAGCTCTCCTGTGTGGTGTAGTATAGAGGATCTGTCAGCTCTCCTGTGTGGTGTAGTATAGAGGATCTGTCAGCTCTCCTGTGTGGTGTAGTATAGAGGATCTGTCGCTCTCCTGTGTGGTGTAGTATAGAGGATCTGTCAGCTCTCCTGTGTGGTGTAGTATAGAGGATCTGTCAGCTCTCCTGTGTGGTGTAGTATAGAGGATCTGTCAGGCTCTCCTGTGTGGTGTAGTATAGAGGATCTGTCAGCTCTCCTGTGTGGTGTAGTATAGAGGATCTGTCAGCTCTCCTGTGTGGTGTAGTATAGAGGATCTGTCAGCTCTCCTGTGTGGTGTAGTATAGAGGATCTGTCAGCTCTCCTGTGTGGTGTAGTATAGAGATCTGTCAGCTCTCCTGTGTGGTGTAGTATAGAGGATCTGTCAGGCTCTCCTGTGTGGTGTAGTATAGAGGATCTGTCAGCTCTCCTGTGTGGTGTAGTATAGAGGATCTGTCAGCTCTCCTGTGTGGTGTAGTATAGAGGATCTGTCAGCTCTCCTGTGTGGTGTAGTATAGAGGATCTGTCAGCTCTCCTGTGTGGTGTAGTATAGAGGATCTGTCAGCTCTCCTGTGTGGTGTAGTATAGAGGATCTGTCAGGCTCTCCTGTGTGGTGTAGTATAGAGGATCTGTCAGCTCTCCTGTGTGGTGTAGTATAGAGGATCTGTCAGCTCTCCTGTGTGGTGTAGTATAGAGGATCTGTCGGCTCTCCTGTGTGGTGTAGTATAGAGGATCTGTCGGCTCTCCTGTGTGGTGTAGTATAGAGGATCTGTCGGCTCTCCTGTGTGGTGTAGTATAGAGGATCTGTCAGCTCTCCTGTGTGGTGTAGTATAGAGGATCTGTCAGCTCTCCTGTGTGGTGTAGTATAGAGGATCTGTCAGCTCTCCTGTGTGGTGTAGTATAGAGGATCTGTCAGCTCTCCTGTGTGGTGTAGTATAGAGGATCTGTCAGCTCTCCTGTGTGGTGTAGTATAGAGGATCTGTCAGCTCTCCTGTGTGGTGTAGTATAGAGGATCTGTCGGCTCTCCTGTGTGGTGTAGTATAGAGGATCTGTCGGCTCTCCTGTGTGGTGTATAGAGGATCTGTCAGCTCTCCTGTGTGGTGTAGTATAGAGGATCTGTCGGCTCTCCTGTGCGGTGTAGTATAGAGGATCTGTCGGCTCTCCTGTGTGGTGTAGTATAGAGGATCTGTCAGCTCTCCTGTGTGGTGTAGTATAGAGGATCTGTCAGCTCTCCTGTGTGGTGTAGTATAGAGGATCTGTCGGCTCTCCTGTGTGGTGTAGTATAGAGGATCTGTCAGCTCTCCTGTGTGGTGTAGTATAGAGGATCTGTCGGCTCTCCTGTGTGGTGTAGTATAGAGGATCTGTCGGCTCTCCTGTGTGGTGTACTTTCAGCTCTGTGGTCATTCCTGTTTTAGTAATTAATTTTATTTCCCGTGAATTAATATTTCTGGAGCATCTTATACTATAGCTCTTTCTTTTCATGTTCCTATGTTATTCCTCCTGGTAATTGTGAAATAAATTGCAGGCAGTGTTACTGTTGTATTTTAAATTTTTCTTTATATCTTATATGTAATAACCATAGCATTACATAGATACAGAACTCCCTGGTCTGTAGAGAACGCCAGCCGTGGACGCTTCCAACTTGTCTTGCAAGTGAAAAACTTCTTGAAGTGAAGCTGAACAAAGTTGACATGTCTGCTTCAGACAGGGCTTTTTAAGCTAAGCACAGATTGTGAAAATATAATTAGAGGCTGGCCTTTGTTTCCACACAATGAGTGGGAAACACTGAAAGGAAAGGTCTCCCAGGATCCATTGAGCTGGCCCTGGTCATAATGGTTTTGCCTCTGAGTCCTTCTCCTCTCTCTAATGAGAAACACTAATTGCCATAATTTCCAGATTGTCCTAAGCGGCGTCCTGCTTGCAGGAAAAAAAAAAGGGGTGTTTTTTTTCAATGGTTCTTAAACTTCTCATCCTTATTAAATGTGGTAACAGAGTTAATGGAAAATAAAATGTTTAAATTTTTTTTGCGTCTCCCAGCAGCTCATTATCAGTCACGAATCACGATGAAAAGCTAATATTCAGCATTATGTTAGGAAATGCAAACATCTCCTGGTCGTTGTGTCATGAAAGTTTCAAAAATATTTTGTGTTTCTGTTTAATAACCTTTGCAATATCCCTGCTTGCTGTCAGTCAGTGGGAACATTCTTGTTCACATCCTGCACAGACCTAATACGCCTCAAAGCTCTTTGCTACAATTGTATCCAGTCTAGACAATCCTCTGTGGACTGCAGACTGATACATTTTACCTGCACTGATATATTGTAGCAACTTCTCTAGACAAGTTTTGTGTTCATGGTACCTTAAAGATAGTCCCTAATAGTAATAGTGCTTCCAAAAGTCTCACCAATTATAATTCTCTCCCAGAGTGTCCACATTATTATTAGTGCCCCCTACAGTGATAATGCTCTCTAAGATTCCCCAAATTATCAGAATGCCTTCCATAATGCCTTCCATAGTAATAATGCCCTAAGTGCCCCTCAGTAGTAATAAAACCTTCTAAGGTGCCCCCAGTAGTACCAAGGTCCCCCTAAAGTGACTTCAGTAGTAGAGTCCTCAATGGTAATAAGACCTCCTATAGTTTTCCCCTAGTTATAATGCCCTCTACAGTGCCTACGTAGTTATAATGCATCCTTGTAATGCCCCCATTAGTTATAATGCCCCCTGTATTGCCACAGTAGATATAATGTCCCCTGTTGAGCCCCCAGTATTTATAATGTCTCCTGTAGAGCCCCCGGTATTTATAATGTGTCCTGTAGAGCCCCACAGTAATTATAATGTCCGCTGCTCAGCCCCCAGTATTTATAATGTCCCCGTTGAGCCCCCAGTAGTTATAATGTCCCCTGTTGAGCCCCCATTATTTATAATATCCCCTGTAGAGCCCCCAGTAGTTGTAATGTCCCCTGTTAAGCCCCCAGTATTTATAATGTCTCCTGTAGAGCCCCCCAGTATTTATAATGTCTCCTGTAGAGCCCCCAGTATTTACAGACGTGGACAAAATTGTTGGTACCCTTTGGTCAATGAAAGAAAAAGTCACAATGGTCACAGAAATAACTTTAATCTGACAAAAGTAATAATAAATTAAAATTCTATAAATGTTAACCAATGAAAGTCAGACATTGTTTTTCAACCATGCTTCAACAGAATTATGTAAAAAAATAAACTCATGAAACAGGCATGGACAAAAATGATGGTACCCCTAGAAAACACAGAACATAATGTGACCAAAGGGACATGTTAATTCAAGGTGTGTCCACTAATTAGCATCACAGGTGTCTACAACCTTGTAATCAGCCATTGGGCCTATATATATGGCTCCAGGTAATCACTGTGTTGTTTGGTGATATGGTGTGTACCACACTCGACATGGACCAGAGGAAGCAAAGGAAAGAGCTGTCTCAAGAGATCAGAAAGAAAATTATAGACAAGCATGTTAAAGGTAAAGGCTATAAGACCATCTCCAAGCAACTAGATGTTCCTGTGAGTACAGTTGCACATATTATTCATAAGTTTAAGATCCATGGGACTGTAGCCAACCTCCCTGGACGTGGCCGCAGGAGGAAAATTGATGACAAATCTAAGAGACGGATAATCCGAATGGTAACAAAAGAGCCTAGAAAGACTTCTAAAGAGATTCAAGGTGAACTTCATGCTCAAGGAACATCAGTGTCAGATCGCACCATCCGTCGTTGTTTGAGCCAAAGTGGACTACATGGGAGACGACCAAGGAGGACACCATTGTTGAAAACGAATCATAAAAAAGCAAGACTGGAATATGCCAAACTACATGTTGACAAGCCACAAAGCTTCTGGGAGAATGTCCTGTGGACAGATGAGACAAAAATCGAAGTTTTTGCCAAGGCACATCAGCTGTATGTTCACAGACGAAAAAATGAAGCATATCAAGAAAAGAACACTGTCCCTACTGTGAAACATGGAGGAGGCTCTGTTATGTTCTGGGGCTGCTTTGCTGCGTCTGGCACAGGGTGTCTTGAATCTGTGCAGGGTACAATGAAATCTCAAGACTATCAAGGAATTCTAGAGAGAAATGTACTAGCCAGTGTCAGAAAGCTTGGTCTCAGTCGCAGGTCATGGGTCTTGCAACAGGACAATGACCCAAAACACACCGCTAAAAACACCCAAGAATGGCTAAGAGGAAAAAATTGGACTATTCTAAAGTGGCCTTCTATGAGCCCTGACCTCAATCCTATTGAGCATCTTTGGAAGGAGCTGAAACATGCAGTCTGGAAAAGGCACCCTTCAAACCGGACACAACTGGAGCAGTTTGCTCATGAGGAGTGGGCCAAAATACCTGCTGAGAGGTGCAGATGTCTCATTGACAGTTACAGGAAGCGTTTGATTGCAGTGATTGCCTCAAAAGGTTGCGCAACAAAATATTAAGTTAGGGGTACCATCATTTTTGTCCATGCCTGTTTCATGAGTTTATTTTTTTACATAATTCTGTTGAAGCATGGTTGAAAAACAATGTCTGACTTTCATTGGTTAACATTTATAGAATTTTAATTTATTATTACTTTTGTCAGATTAAAGTTATTTCTGTGACCATTGTGACTTTTTCTTTCATTGACCAAAGGGTACCAACAATTTTGTCCACGTCTGTATAATGTCCCCTGTAGAGACCTTAGTATTTATAATGTCCCCTGTTGAGCCCCCAGTATTAATAATGTCCCCTGTTGAGCCCCCAGTATTTATAATGTTTCCTGTAGAGCCCCCCCAGTATTTATAATGTTTCCTGTAGAACCTCCAGTAGTTATAATGTCCCCTGTCGAGCCCCCAGTATTTATAATGTCTCCTGTAGAGCCCCCAGTATTTATAATGTCTCCTGTAGAGCCCCCAGTAGTTAAAAATGTCCCCTGTCGAGACCCCAGTATTTATAATGTCTCCTGTAGAGCTCTCCAGTATTTATAATGTCCCCTGTTGAGACCCCAGGATTTATAATGTTCCCTGTTGAGCCCCCAGTAGTTTTAATGTCCCCTTTTGAGCCTCCAGTATGTATGTCTCCTGTAGAGCCCCCCAGTATTTATAATGTCTCCTGTAGAGCCCCCAGTATTTATAATGTCCTCTGTAGAACCACCAGTAATTATAATTTCCCCTGCTCAGCCCCCAGTATTTATAATGTCCCCTGTTGCGCCCCCAGTAATTATAATGTCCCCTGCTCAGCCCCCAGTATTTATAATATCTCATGTAGAGCCCCAAGTATTTATAATGTCTCCTGTAGAGCCCCCAGTAATTATAATGTCCCCTGCTCAGCCCCCAGTATTTATAATGTCTCCTGGGGCGCCCCCCATATTTATAATGTCCCCTGTAGAGCCCCCAGTAATTATAATGTCCCCTGCTCAGCCCCCAGTATTTATAATGTCCCCTGTTGAGCCCCCAGTAATTATAATGTCCCCTGTAGAGCCCCCAGTATTTATAATTTCCCATGTTGAGCCCCCAGTATTTATAATATTCCCTGCTGAGCCCCCAGTATTTATAATATTCCCTGTTGAGCCCCCAGTAGTTATAGTGTCTCCTGTAGAGTCCCTAGTAGTTATAATCCCCTCTGTATTGTCCCAGTGGTTATAATACCCCCCTATAGTGTCCCCAGTAACTATACTGCCCAATGCTTCAAACACGGAGCAGGATACAAGCCTTTTCCTGATTTTCCTGCATCCAGACACTATTGATAAGAAGTGAATTTCAGGTTTTTTTTGTGTGGCCCCAGTAAAGTGAATGGTTCTGCATACGGGCCGCAAAAAAAACTGAACGGATATAGAAAAAAAATACATTCATGTGCATGAGCCCTTTCTCAGTGTCCTTCTTTTTATACCCTCCCCTTCCTATTTCCTTTTTTCCTTTCACATTTTTCTTATATTTCATATTCATATCGTAATAAAATGCTTCCACTTCCTTTTTTGCACACTGTAATACCCCCCAAAAAATACAATCACAATTCATAAACTTACAGCTTTGAACATCTACAGTATGTCATACACTGGCATGTATGGGGGTTTCAGAGGCTCGATTCTATTCCCTCCACGCTACATTTTTGGGGGTCATTCAAAGACACTTTTCCACCTAAAGTCCCCTTAATAACATCTTCTTTGCGTTCCTACTTTCATTTTATTACATTAGGCATAGTTTTAGGTCAAACTCTATGTTTAGACCCTTTGGTTGCATAGTATCCAGCATATAGCTCCATTCTACAGTACTTCCCTACTATCGATTTTCCTGATTGGATCTCCTTCCATCCAGTTATTTTTTACTAATTCCAAACCTACAAATTTAAACCCTTTTGGATTTTTTTTAGCATGATGGGTTTTAAAATGGGCTGACTCTTTAGGCCTTTTTATGTATTTCTGATATGTTCCTGTATTCTTGTTTTCTAAGGGTACGCCCTACATACTGAAGACCACAGGGGCCCTCTAGCAGGTAGATAACCCCAACATGTTCTCACGTTACTTTTCATTTTATTTTATATACCAGTTCTTTACTTGGCGATTTCACCTCTTCTGTTTTCTGACTCGACTCTTCACTGTGCGGTTTCTACACCCCGTGCAGAAACCGCACCATGTGAACAGGTTTCTAGTACTAGGAGTAGAGGTGGCCTTGCGGTTCGCCCGGCGGTCGTTTCGTGGCAAACTTTGCTCGTTCGCGATTTGCCGAACATGCCAACATATGGCGATATTCGCACACGCCATATTTTTTGCATAGCGCCGAACTTTGACCCATGACACATCCATCAGGTGGGACAGAACAGCCAATTGAGACGTTTCAGCACATGGACACACTCCCAACCCTATATCAGAACCCGATCTGGCAGCCAATTTACATTATGTGTTTTGCCAGTGTAGGGAGAGGTTGCAATTTGGAGCAGGGACAGTTAGGGACACCAAACATGGGGTAGTAGGGCCACAAAAGTCCTTTTAAGAGCCGGTATAGGTGTGCTATCGATAGGTGTCATATAGAGGGGTGTGATATACTTATAATATACTTTCTAACATAGAAATTATATTATAGTGCATTTGTATTGTGCAGCAGTTGTGTGCGGTTCTGCTGCGATACCGAAGCTAGATAGAGGGACAAACGCTATTGGAATAACTAATTGCAACTGGTGTGATATACCTGTTGCCCCCCCCCCAAAAAAAAAACTGATTGAGGGGTGTGATATACCTATCATATACCTTCTAACATACAAAGTACAGGTCCTTCTAAAAAAATTAGCATATTGTGATAAAGTTCATTATTTTCTGTAATGTACTGATAAACATTAGACTTTCATATATTTTAGATTCATTACACACCAACTGAAGTAGTTCAAGCCTTTTATTGTTTTAATATTGATGATTTTGGCATACAGCTCATGAAAACCCAAATTTCCCAATAAAAGTTTTTAATACAAAAAAAGTCAACCTTCAAATAATTATGTTCAGTTATGCACTCAATACTTGGTCGGGAATCCTTTTGCAGAAATCACTGCTTAAATGCGGCGTGGCATGGAGGCATCAGCCTGTGGCACTGCTGAGGTGTTATGGAGGCCCAGGAGGCTTCAATGCGGCGTGGCATGGAGGCAATCAGCCTGTGGCACTGCTGAGGGGTTATGGAGGCCCAGGATGCTTCGATAGCTGCCTTAAGCTCATCCACAGTGTTGGGTCTTGCGTCTCTCAACTTTCTCTTCCCAATATCCCACAGATTCTCTATGGGGTTCAGGTCAGGAGAGTTGGCAGGCCAATTGAGCACAGTAATACCATGGTCAGTAAACCATTTACCAGTGGTTTTGGCACTGTGAGCAGGTGCCAGGTCGTGCTGAAAAATGAAATCTTCATCTCCATAAAGCTTTTCAGCAGATGGAAGCATGAAGTGCTCCAAAATCTCCTGATAGCTAGCTGCATTGACCCTGCCCTTGATAAAACACAGTGGACCAACACCAGCAGCTGACATGGCACCCCAGACCATCACTGACTGTGGGTACTTGACACTGGACTTCAGGCATTTTGGCATTTCCCTCTCCCCAGTCTTCCTCCAGACTCTGGCACCTTGATTTCCGAATGACATGCAACAGTCCAGTGCTGCTCCTCTGTAGCCCAGGTCAGGCGCTTCTGCCGCTGTTTCTGGGGAATGCGGCACCTGTAGCCCATTTCCTGCACACGCCTGTGCACGGTGGCTCTGGATGTTTCTACTCCAGACTCAGTCCACTGCTTCCGCAGGTCCCCCAAGGTCTGGAATCGGTCCTTCTCCACAATCTTCCTCAGGGTCCGGTCACCTCTTCTCGTTGTGCAGCGTTTTCTGCCACACTTTTTCCTTCCCACAGACTTCCCACTGAGGTGCCTTGATACAGCACTCTGGGAACAGCCTATTCCTTCAGAAATTTCTTTCTGTGTCTTACCCTCTTGCTTGAGGGTGTCAATGATGGCCTTCTGGACAGCAGTCAGGTCGGCAGTCTTACCCATGATTGCGGTTTTGAGTAATGAACCAGGCTGGGAGTTTTTAAAAGCCTCAGGAATCTTTTGCAGGTGTTTAGAGTTAATTAGTTGATTCAGATGATTAGGTTAATAGCTCGTTTAGAGAACCTTTTCATGATATGCTAATTTTTTTAGATAGGAATTTTGGGTTTTCATGAGCTGTATGCCAAAATCATCAATATTAAAACAATGAAAGGCTTGAACTACTTCAGTTGGTGTGTAATGAATCTAAAATATATGAAAGTCTAATGTTTATCAGTACATTACAGAAAATAATGAACTTTATCACAATATGCTAATTTTTTGAGAAGGACCTGTATATTATAGTGTGTTTGTATTGTGCAGCAGTTGTGTGTGGTTCTGCTGCGATACCGCAGCTAGAGGGACAAACGCTATTGGAATAACTAATTGAAATGGGTGTGATATACCTGTTGCTCCCCCAAAAACTGCTTGAGGGCTGCGATATACCTTCTTCCACAAAATCATGATTGAGGGGTGCCATATACCTGTTTCCGCCAAATACTGATTGAGGGGTGCTATATACCTGTTTCCACTAAATACTGATTGAGGGTTGCCATATACCTTCTTCCACAAAATACTGATTGAGGGGTGCTATTGCTATATACCTTCTTCCACAAAATACTGATTGAGGGCTGCGATACACCTGCTTCCACAAAATACTGATTGAGGGGTGCCCATATACCTGTTTCCGCCAAATACTGATTGAGGGGTGCTATATACCTGTTTCCGCCAAATACTTATTGAGGAGTGCCATATACCTTTTCCCACCAAATATTGATTGAAGGCTGCGATATACCTTAGTAACATAGTATATAAGGCCAAAAAAAGACATCTGTCCATCTAGTTCGACCTGTTATCCTGCAAGTTGATCCAGAGGAAGGCAAAAAAAAAACTGTGAGGTACAAGCTAATTTTCTCACTTAAGGGTGGAAAAATTCCTTCCTGACTCTAATAAGTCAACCAGAATAACTCCCTCGATCAACGACCCCTCTCTAGTAGCTATAGCCTGTAATATTATTACACTCCAGAAATACATCCAGGCCCCTCTTGAACTCTTTTATTGTACTCACCATCACCACCAATTCCATAGTCTCACTGCTCTTACCGCAATCCTCTTCTATGTTTGTGTACAAAACTTCTTTCCTCCAGATGCAGAGGATGTCCCCTCGTCACAGTCCTGAGGATAAATAGATGATGGGAGAGATCTCTGTACTGACCTCTGATATATTTACACATAGTAATTAGATCTCCCTTCAGTCGTCTTTTTTCTAAAGTGAATAACCCTAATGCTGATAATCTTTTTGGGTACTGTAGTCCACCCATTCCAGTTATTACTTTAGTTGCCCTCCTCTGAACCCTCCCCAGCTCTGCTATGTCTGCTTGTTCACAGGAGCCCAGAACTGTACACAGTACTCCATGTGCATTCTGACTAGTGATTTGTAAAGTGGTAGGACTATGTTCTCATCACGGGCATCTTTGCCCCTTTTGATGCAACCCATTATTGGCTTTGGCAGCAGTTGCCTCAAACTGTTTTTTACTGCTTAGTTTGCTGTTTATAAAAATTCCTAAGTCCTTTTCCATGTCAGTGTTACCCAGTGTTTTATCATTTAGTATGTACGGGTGATTTGCAATTTATATTTTACAGTGCAGGCCTTCTACAAGATCATTAATAAATATATTGAAGAGAATAGGGCCCAATACTGACCCCTGAGGTACCCCACTAGTGACAGTGACCCAATCTGAGTGTGTACCATTAATAACCACTCTCTGTTTTCTATCATTGAGCCAGTTACTTACAGACGTTTTCTCCCAGTCCGAGCATTTTTATTTTATATACTAACCTTTTATGCGGTACAGTGTCAAATGCTTTGGAGAAGTCCAGATATACGACATCCATTGATTCGCCGCTGTCAAGTCTAGAACTTACCTCCTCATAGATACTGATTAAATTAGTTTGACATGACCGATCCCTCATGAAGCCATGCTGATATGATGTTATGTACTTGTTTTCACTGAGATCCTCCAAGATAGCATCTCTTAGAAAACCTTCAAACAGTTTACCCACAACAGATGTTAAACTTACCGGCCTATAGTTTCCGGGGTCTGTTTTTGCTCCCTTTTTGAATATTGGCACCACATTTGCTATGCACCAATCCTGTGAAACACTCCCTGGCAGTATAGAGTCTGTAAAAATCAGAAATGAGGGTCTGGCTATGAGATTACTTAATTCTCTTAGGATATGGGGGGTGTATGCCATCTGGCCCTGGCGATTTGTCTATTTTAATCTTTTTTAAGTTGCTGTTGTACTTCTTCCTGGGTCAGACAGGGCACTTTTAACGTGGAATTTACTTTTACATTCTGCATTTCATCTAACATTTTTTTTTCCTCAGTGAATACAGTGGGAATTTTTTTTTTTATAGCTTTGCTTTCTCCTCGTCGCTCTCTGCAACTCCCCCCTCATTGCTCTGTAGAGGGCCGACACCTTCAGATTTATACTTTTTACCATTTATATAATTGAAGAACATTTTAGGGTTAGTTTTGCTCTCTTTGGCAATTAATCTCTTGGTCTCTAGTTTGGCGGCTTTTATTTGTTTTTTACATCTTCTATTTTTTTCCTTATAGTTTTTCAGTGCTTCCTCTCTACCCTCCTGTTTTAGTGATTGAAATGCTTTCTTTTTGTCATTTATTACTTTCTTTACAGTTCTATTTATCCACATTGGTTTCTTCTTGTTCCTTAACATTTTATTCCCATAAGGTATGTACCTCTCACATTTAGATTTTAGGATGCTTTAAAAAATATCCTATTTTCCACAAATACTGCTCTTCTCTATGGACTTAGGCAGAGGGTCATTTAAAAAATGACAGACAGAGGAAGAGGTAGACCGTTCCGCAGGGGTGCTAGGGGTTGGGCAGGTGCACCAGGCCTGAGCGTAAGTGGGAAGTTGGAGAAGGTGCGTGCGATAGCTTCAAAGGGAGCACCAGAGTTGGTTTAGTGGCTTATTCAGTCTTCCCCTTCTGCTCCCTGCTCATCCTCTGTATCTGCACCCTCCCCATTCTCTGCTGTGTGCACCCCCAAAGATACCACCACCATAGCCCCTACACTCGAGTCAGAGGAGTAATTTTCACATCCATTGCCAGACCTGACTGATGCGCAGCCATTCTTGGCATAGAGGGAGGAACAGGAGGTGGCAACGGCCGCCACCCAGCGGTCTGACGACAGTACCCAGATCAGCCCAAGGAGAGTGGTCCCCGCTGTTGCTGCCTTCTCCGAGATCTCTAATGTCAGTGGTGGTGAAGGTGATGATGATGACGTGTCGATGGACGTCACGTGGGTGCCCACAAGAGAGGAAGAGGAAGGGAGTTCAGAGGGAGAGACGGAGCAGCAGATAGGGAGAAGAAGGAGGAGAAGCAGGCAGAACTCTCAGTGCATTGGAGGCAAAAAGCAGACTGCAAATGTATGTGGAGCGAGCCATCCACCATGCACGGTCACATCTTGCGCTCCCAGGACGCCGGCACATTGCTCCGCAGTGTGGGCTTAATATATCTCTGGCACACAGTGTCAGTGCCAAGATATATCTGACCACAGACACGTGGTCTAGCAAACACAGGCAGGCAAGGTACATAACTTTTACTGCCCACTGGGTGAACCTTCTGATGGCCATCAAGCATGTAACCCGTTGCATCCGTGTGGATTTGGTGTTACCGCCACGGATTTCATGCAGACCTGCCTCTTCTTTTTCTCCTCCATTCTCCGTCTCCTCCTCGACTGACTCCTTTTTCATTGCTACCGCCTCTTCTGATGCACCCCCAAGCTCCCCAGAACCTATTTGACATGCCAGGTGAGACGTTCCCATGCTGTTGTGCCTGAAAGCCAAGAGCCACACCTGTCCTGCACTCCTTTCAGCTCTGCGGTCACAGGCCAATCAGTGGCTAACCCCGCTCAATTTGACAGTTGGTAAAGTGGTGTGCGAAAATGGTGCCAATCTGCTGGGCACGCTGAAACAGGGCAAAATGAACTTAGTCATGCAGCGATTTGTTGCCAAATACCCCGGGGTCCAGGATGTCTTGCGGCAGGCCAGGAAAATCTCTGGCCATTTTAGAAGATCTTACACGGCCATGGCTCGCCTTGCTGACGTTCAGTGGCGACACCACTTGCCCGTCAGACGTCTGATTTGTACTGCCCGACGCACTGGAACTCGACCTTGTATATGCTTGATAGGCTGCTCTAGCAGAAACATGCCGTTAACAACTACCTGTACAAACTCTGCGGCAAGACAGGTTCTGGGAAGCTTGTTTCTTTTACACCGCGCCAGTGGCCGCTCATGCGCGACACATGCAGACTTCTACGGCCATTTGATGAGATTACCAAACTCGACAGTCGCAGCCAGGGCGCCACCAGTTACCTCATACCATACGCCTTCTTTCTGGAGCGTGCATTGGTTCATGTCATTGATCAAGCCGTCGAGGAACAGGAGCTGGAAGATGAGGAAGTCGCAATGCTGACTGAATTCCCAGGGGGGGCTACTCCATCTGAGACAAGTCAGCAGGAGTCTGAAGAGGAGTCAAAGTAGGATGGTGGCTGGGGGAGGAGGAGGAGGAGGAGCAAGAAGAGCAGGCTTTAAACTTTTTTGGGATCCCTGGTATTGTCGGTGGCTGGGGGGAGGAGACTGAGGATGACATTCTCCTGGGCGATGAGCATAAAGTTCAAGGACCAGTACTGGGTGACAACGTACTTAGACCCCCGGTACAAACACAAAATGGCGGACATGTTGCCATCATCATAGAGGGCTGTCAGAATGCAGAATTTCTAGGGCTTGTTTGCGAGAGATGCTACATTCTGCTGTTGCAGGCACTGGCAGAGGAATTTCCACCCACAGCTAAACAGATGTGAGTACCAATCCTACCCCGCCTGCAAAAAGAGGGTGCGGTTTGAAGATGTGTTGGTCACTTCGGATATGAGATCATTCTTGCAGCCAACCCATCGACAGCTGCCCTCCGAATCCAGCCTCAGGGAACGCCTAAACCGACAGGTGTCCGACTACATCGGGTTAACGGCCGATGTGGACGCTCTGAGAAGCGAGGAACCCCTTGACTACTGGGTGAGCAGACTTGATCTGTGGCCAGAGCTGGCACAATTTGCCATGGAACTCTTGGCATGCCCCTCGGCGAGTGTCCTGTCCAAAAGGACATTCAGCGCAGCAGGGGGGATCGTGACCGATAAGCGCACTCGCCTAGCTCTTGACAGTGTGGACTACCTCACATTTTTAAAAATGAATGAGGCATGGATCTCAGAGGAATTCAACACCTGTGATGACCATGCGTAATTGAATTTCCTCATGCCAGTCCACACATATCCGCCACCCCCCAGAACAAAGACCTTACCTTATGTATATACAGCAGCATATTTTATGTCAGGTGAATGCCTAATTTTTGGGACCTGTACTGGACGACAGTTACATATTTATCCTTTGACCTCCTAATGCACCTCCAGCCACAGAATCCAAAGTTCTTTGCTGTCAGGCGAATGCCTATTGCCTAATTTTTGGGGCCTGCACTGGCCAACAAGCTAAATTTTTTATCTCTAGCCACATAATCACACCCCTGTCTCACTCCTCTGCCTCTCATTATGGTGGGGTGGAGTGCTGCACATTTGTATACATGAAACTGATAGGAAATAAAAAATCCAGTAGGGCACATTTTTGAGAGTTTCCCTTTAAGAGGCATAAAAATGGCCCCTGATTAAAATACATATTTTTTTGGTGGGAATTTTTGCCAATGATCCCTTTCTGGTATATCACTGTCCATGTTGGGGGACTATTTGTGTACTTCTAGTAAGTGTTTGCAAATATGACCTGAAGGTTTTTCAGGTTCGCCTGCCATTAAAGTGAATGGGGCCCACCGCGAACTAGCGGTTCGCGAACATTTGATCGCGAACGCGCATTCGTGAATCGTCCCGGCCGATGTTCGGCCATCACTAACTAGGAGTGCTGTTTTTCTTCAAGCAACTGTGAACTATTTTATCTTTGATATTAAGGGCTCTAAGGGCAGCACAGATCATACGAAAAAGTATACAGTTGTGGGCACTATACGGCTTTAGTTTTTGGGTAGTTTTATCTGGGCACTTCTCTGCACTATAAATTTGGCACTCTATAGTGGTATTAGTTTAACTGGTATATTATATGGCAGTATTTTAGGTATTAATGAATTATTAAGAAGTGCTCAAGGAAAAGGATATTTGGAGGAGGATCTCTGCCTTTCTATAAAGATTTCTATATATGTCCCTAAGCAAAACATCGTAAAGACTAACTTCACTGCCATAAGTGCTCACACCGTATACAGTGTACAGTATGTAGTGGTATACACCTGCATGTTATATGTGTATTTCCCTTTTTCAACCCAATGATGTATGCAGGACATATTATATCGGTTTGCCTAGCAATCTATCACTATCCAGCCAAATGTCCATCACAAAGGTCTATCTGCTGTACAAGGAACTGCCTCTCCGTCCTGCACAGACTTGTTTTACATAAGTCCCAGGCAGGCAGCAAAAACAATGAGACTGAATAAAAAATAGTTCACGTCAGGATACAAAACAAGACAATAGGATCAAGCTAGGAAGATGTTGGATGAGATTTCTTCACTTCCTTGTGGATTGTGTGAACTTTTGTAGGGAATCACAACAGGTGATGGCCAGAGGGTTCAACCATGCTTCTCTCTTCACTCATGTCTAGAACATCCAGGTCCCCACCAGCAGTAAATCACACTTTGCAACTCTCCCAGAATGTCCAGGAGAATTTTTTTGTGGCGCACTTGGGTGCAGCAGGACTTACTGAGTATATACTATCTACTGCATGAGGGCAGTATATAATCTCTAAGACTCTAAGTATAATACTTATGTATTAAATAGTAAAACGCCAGCTAAAACTGCCACTAAGTACAGACCAATGCCAGGCAGCTGCTGCCAAGACATATCGTTTTGCCTCTGTACAAATCACTAGTCAGACCACACATGGACTGTTGTGTATAATTTTGGATGCCTGTGTATATAAGAAGGACATAGCTGAACTGGAGCGGGTGCAGAGGGCAACCAAGGTAATTGTGGGAATTGGTGGGCTGCGGACTTCAGTGCAAGACTTGGGGTTATTCAGTTTGGGAAAAAAAAGGTTTTGGAGAGACCTAGTTATCTACAAATACATGAATAGACAGGACAGAGATCTTTCCAAATATCTTTTTAGACCTAGGATTCTAACCATCACAACAGGAGATCCTCTACATCTACAAGAAGAAGGTTTCATCCTCATAGATGGGATTCTTTACTGTAAGAGCAGTGAGAATATGAAGCTCTCAGACAGAGGAGGTTGTGATGGTGGAATCATTGTACACGTTCAAGACAAGCTTGGATTTCTTTTATGTACAAATATCAGAAATTACGGGTATGAGATTTCTGGAGACGGGTTGTTAATCCAGAGATTTAGGTTAATTGAACCTCAGGATCAGTACAGGATAAGTAATGTATGTACACAGTGACTCCACTAGCAGAATAGTGAGTGCAGCTCTGAATTATAATACAGCAAGTTACTCAGGATGAGTACCAGATTTATAATGTAATGTATGTACACAGTGACTTCACTAGCAGAATAGTGAGTGCAGCTCTGGAGTATAATAACGGATGTAACTCAGGATCAGTACAGGATAAGTAATGTAATGTATGTACACTGACTCCACCAGCAGAATAGTGAGTGCAGCTCTGGAGTATAATACAGGATGTAACTCAGGATCAGTACAGGATAAGTAATGTAATGTATGTACACAGTGACTCCACCAGCAGAATAGTGAGTGCAGCTCTGGAGTATAACACAGGATGTAACTCAGGATCAGTACAGGATAAGTAATGTAATGTATGTACACAGTGACTCCAACTGCAGAATAGTGATTTCAGATCTGGAGTATAATACAGGATGTAACTCAGGATCATTACAGGGTAAGTAATGTATCTACACAGTGACTGCACCAGCAGAATAGTGAGTGCAGCTCTGGAGTATAATAAAGGGTGTAACTCAGGATCAGTACAGGATAAGTAATGTAATGTATGTACACAGTGACTCCACCAGCAGAATAGTGAGTGCAGCTCTGGAGTATAATACAGGATGTAACTCAGGATCAGTACAGGATACATAATGTAATGTATGTACACAGTGACTGCACCAGCAGAATAGTGAGTACAGCTCTGCAGTATAATACAGACTTTAACTCAGCATCAGTACAGAATAAGTAATGTAATGTGTGTACACAGTAACTCTACCGGTAGAATAGTGAGTGCAGCTCTGCAGTATAATAGATTGTAACTCAGGATCAGTACAAGATTATGTAATGTATATACAGAGTCTCTTTCCATGTATATTATATCCATATGCAAATTTAAAATTGGTGTTCCAACCAGGGGTTATCTTGGATTTGAGGAGACTGCAGACCGTTGGTAGATTTTTCCAGCAATTGCCAATAAGTAACGTGGCCTAATTATCATTTCCAAGAATCCTGTTACTCAGCTGAGAGTCATGTGCTGCCGATGTTCTGGTCACTGTTTGACACTGATAGGACATGTTTGGCAGTAGGTAAAGTCGGCTTTCAAGAATATCACCATACACCGGACACAGGAGAAACTCTGAATATAGCATTTAATGATCAGAAGTCCACCCCCCATATTTACATATTCTTAAATACATAAGTCAAGGAGGTCGTTCATCCTACAGCCTAGAAAGAGCTACCACATTTCCTGTTGCCTACTAACTGCGGAAATCCTAAAGAAATATTTTCCCATAAATAAAAATAAAAAAAACATCAGTAAAATTACATTCAGCTGTATCTTAATTATATCTGTTTCTGGAAAAGCTGGGTATGACTTATATTACAGATTACCTAGAATACCTAGAGCTATGAGAAATATAACCTGCACTTAATAACTACCATAATGGTGGGATCTATAATGTGAATACTACTGGCTGTCACTCAGCTTTTCTAGAAACAGAGAAGACTAAGAGGCAACTGAATTTTGATAATCACTGGTGATTTTTTTTAATATTTTTTTTTACAGGGGAATAGTTTTAATTCTGCAAATGTGCAGTCATGTATTAAATCCAAAATCCATAAACTCTATGTAAAATAAGAAGATGCGCCAGAGCAGAAGTCTATGAGTCGTTCAGGATGATGGTTGTGTGCTTGGCACATAATGTTCCTGTCCCCGTAGTCCACATAGTCCTTTAGTGTGAGCATATAAACACATTTTGGAGTGGGGACGTCCAGCAGGGCCTTCATTATATGGTTTGCCAAGGCTTTCCAATAGACTGAATGTGTTCCTTTGCCTTCATCCTCAGTGCTGCTATACTTGTGTTTCTAGGGTCTACTTCTTCAAGAGGATACTTGTCCACAAAGTTGGCTCCGCATTGGTATGGAGGTGGTGGCCCCATGGAACCCAATGGTTGTAGAGAGTGGCCAACGGGTGCAGTGTTCATGAAAGGTGGTGGGGTGTAACTGCCAGGCATACTCTGTGGGGTGGTCACAAATCCAGGCAGGGTCTGTAGGGCGGTGGTGTTGGACATTGATGGAGTAAGCCAAGAATCTAGGGGTAGATTAGTGCCGATGGTGCTCATGGATGGAGGCTGTGGGGATCGGTTAAAAGATAGAATTGGGGAGTCTTGAAGCTTCATGGAAGTAACCTCCAACTTTTCTTGTCGTCTCCATTTGGCTCTTCTGTTTTGAAACCAAACCTGTAGTAAAAAGTAGAATATGGAAAAAAAAGGTGAGGACATAAGCTATGTAAAGCGCATACAGAAGTAGCTGATCCAAACTGTTCTTTTAACTCTTTTGCAGAGATAGTTTGTCCTTTGGGATCTGAGGCCTTTAACTGATTCAACCCTAATACATCGGAAAAACTGAGCTCTATATGATTGTTTGAAAACAACTAGGTGTAGCTAACAACCCCAGCTCTGCTATATCTGGGGCCAGACCAAAGTTAGTTGAGGCTCTTGTCCAAATTTTGTGGTAAAATTGTATAATTATACATCATAACTACATCATAACTGAACATAATGTCATGCGAATGTCAGCAGATCTTCCCTAATTTTGAAAGGACTCAGTGCATATGAAGGCAGCAACCTCAATGGTGCAGGCATCTAGTCACTGAACCCTTTTACTCGTCCCATAATCGGACCCAGACTAAACTGCTATTGGCTTTCTCAAAAGCAATAAACATGTCACTCTACATGATATGAAATACAAACTAAATATTGTAAAATTGTAAGGCTACTTTCACACAAGCATTCACATACGCGGCAGAGGAACAGCCTACCGAAGACCATCCTCTCCGGTAAAGTCAGATAGGGCTAGAGCACTGCCAGACCCTATTGACTATGAAGAGACCCAGTGGGGAGTGCCGGAGCTTGGAGAGACGAAAAATGGTGTTTGCACTAGTTTTTGTCTGGCTGAATTTCGGCACTCATGCTTGAAACCGACCGAATCCCCTCTGGGTCCCATTATAGCTAATGGGTTCTGGCAGTGCTCCAGCCCTATCCGGTTATGCCGGATATGATAAACTCCAACAGGTTGTTCCTCTTCTGAAACAGCTTGCTTGATAATTTTAATACTAGTATGAAACTAGCCAATGTATCATTTAGTTTTTTAAATGTTTTACTTCTTTGTATTTGTTTTTTCCATGACCTATCATGTAATATGGTGATGAAAAAAAATATACAAAAGAGCCATATATAAAAGCCAAAAGAGGATTTATAAGGAAACAGAATTATAAAGAAAGGACTTCAGCCTGCACTTTTGGCTTTGGCTGAAAAACCTGCCAGAAAATCTGCCTCAAAACCTCTTGTAAAAAACTTTGTGTGAAATAAATGTGTACTAAAGGTGTAATAAACTCATACATTCACATTTCAAAAAGTTTGGAAAATATTGTTAAAATTATCTGAACTTTTTAAATTAAGGAACCAAATTTTATTTTCAGTCACTGCATAGGGATCTTGAATTCCATGATTTTATCTTTAAAAAATTTCTTTTACACTGACAGAAGCTGAGGAAGCTGATCAATTCGAAAAATTACTGTTAATTTACTATTTATCGAAAAAGATAACGTAAACTGAAGCATTTTTTTGTGTGATAAATTATGTTCTTTCAATTTGGAAAATGTAGATTAAGATATTTTTATATATTTCATGTTTTAATTTTTATATATATCATAGGTGGCTACATTTATCCCAGGGCTCTTCACAGTTCAATATTTATTCTGTACTTCAAAACTTAAAAAAGTTTTCAATTTTTTTCCCTAAATGTTTTAATATTTTTAACATCAAATGATTTAACTTCATACTTAATTAAAACTACATTTGTAATAATGGAATAAAGATTCTGTAAATGCATAAGTTATTAGAAAAAGAAAGTAAACGCTTATATATTAAAATGTGTCTATTAAATGATTAACGTATAAACTTAACAGAATTTATGATATTTTATAAATATATTAACTTAAAAATATTGGGCATCAAATATTAAATGTATAAATAACATAATACTTGAATTATAATAATAATACAAAAAAGAATGAAGAAGAAGAATTGACTTGATAATGTGGATTTCAGCAGTTATGGACAACTTAATCTTGCTTTTTTTTGCAGAATTACTACAGACAGACATGCTGGGACTAGTATTTTCATACAGTAGAAGGCGGAGATAACCAGAATACTGAATATAATACCCACAATTGAAAAGTTATCAAATTTCTATAACAATCTTTTAAAGGAACATAAAAGAACTAAAAATATTTTTATTTCCTCTTATATCTGAATAAAATCCAGGGAAAAAAAATGTATTTATTAATTTATTTTTTAAATTGCCTGTATAAAATGCCAATTTAAAAAATATATATTTTTATATTAACTTTATTTTATATGATTTTACAACATACTGTATGCAAACGGCAACTCAGCTCAAAAACTTAATACCGTAGGTCAAGTCTCAAATTCTTTCAGTTCACAGTTTTGAGTGTCTAATTTCTAAGTACTTTGAACCAGGTTGGATGATTTTATATGATTATTATAAAAATTCAATCTATTTCTGCATTTAGTTTTCTATGATATCCATCTTACAGGTTATTAGTACGTTAAAGCCATCCGAGTGAATCCCACTGATTGTAGCGGCCCTAATTAAATTAGTCCTTAGCTCATGAGTAAAGTTGGCTTATAATTACTATAACTGGATTAGAAACATAACAATCCTTTTGATTTGCTGGTGGTTAGGCGTTTAATAATCCAGCCAGTTTCATCTTACCTGGACTCTTACTTCTGGGAGGTTCACCTTCATGGCCAGCTCCTCTCTGCTGTACACATCTGGGTAATGGGACTTCTCAAAAGCTCTCTCCAGCTCATGGAGTTGGTAAGTAGTGAAGGTGGTTCGGTTCCTCCTGTGCTTCTTCTTGGGTTGTTCGTCGTCTGATAGTTTGTGGTCGCTGTTATTTGCTGATAAGCCTGGGCTCAGGCACTCACTGGAAGTTTTGCTGCAGTAGGTATCTGCAATAGGTTCAGAATATGTACAGGTTATCACTACAAGATACCAGTTCCCACCAGAAATTTGGGTTCTTGGTGGTTCACAAATTTAACCAGTCACTATTTGGTAACAACAATAAGTCTACTTGTGGCACCTTTAAGAACATCTAAGGGTATTAGAAGGCACAAAGAGTCCAACTACTTAATAGGAGGTCTCAAAGTTTGTAACAACCATTAACACTCAGAACATATTTAATGTTGCCCAATCAATATCGAGGTCAAAGACTTTTGATAATTAAAAAAGATTGAAGAAGTCAACCATAGGTGGTATATGTAGTCACTTACCCCCATAGTTGTCCTCCTGTCTGTCTTCTATCTGGCCCTGCTGTGATTGTACATCCTCAGCCATTTTGTGAAGACAGTGTCTAGAGTTTCTCTTCTCAGCTTCCTTGCCATTCCTAGGACTGCCCTCTGTCTGGAATGAGCTCAGAACATTGTCCTCTTTGGAAAATCCTAAGATAGCCTCTATGCTGTGAAACCTGGATGGGTTTCCGACAGGACTTCTCACCAAGTGTCCAGATAGAGAGAAGTTTCCTTCTGCCATGAGTGAAGGACTGTGGAGATGCATTGGGAGTTACTTTTTGTTATTTTTATAGCTATAAGTATATAGTTGTCCTTTCCAAAGTAGAAGATAAGAGGTCTATAAGTCCATGAGTTTTTGGGTTTGTGAAGAGTCCAAAGGTTCTTGATGCCTCCTCAAAATGGTTCCTTAATGTTTTTAAGCAGTAAATGTCTATTTCTTTATAAAATATTATAGGGGATAGCAGTGTGCTAGCATAGTTCAGCCACAACAGGCTGCAAATCTCCTTTAAGAAAGGCTGATTCCACTAAGCTGGCTCCCAGCATCAGATCCTTCTGCTTGAGCTGTGGATGACTAGCTGTCCTTCAAGAGCAGAGGATCAGCTCCTTATGACCTCTCAGGAAGGAATGACTCAGTCCCAGCTTGCAGAAGACTTTTAAAGTAATGTCTGTTCTTTGTGGCTGTGTGTCAGCTGCCCCTGCTGTGCTCTTCTAAAGCTGTCACATCCCCACCACTAGATGAGGCTTTGTGTTCATTATGGACACTACCTGGATAAGAAGATGCTCACTCAAGCTCCACCTCTACCAAATCTACATTCACCAAGGTCCACCGAGCTTAACTTCCAAACACAATGTTTGTTTAAATAGTTTACCGCCTTTTATTCTATGCAGCAAAGCTAAATGTGTTAATTAACTCTTTGGGGCTGCACTGACAGTGGTAACTCCAGGATAACTCTCTGAATAAGGACATTGCAGTAGGTTCACCTGCAGTCCTATGTAAATGCTGGAGCTACTACCATAAATTGTGCCAGAAGAAAACCTCAGCTACATCTAGGTATTATTAGACGTTACACACTATAGTTGGTAGGTCACTTACAAGTGATGCTTTAATTGGGGTGGACATTGCTTAGGCCGACAGATGTCTCTAGGTAATTATCATAATGGTCTATTATAAATTATAAATTGGATTGATTATCATAATCAGCTCGCCCCATAAACAGCTTGTTTTCACACAATCTTATAGGGTAGATTAATACGATTGAGCATGTTCATTTATTTCACAGCCTCAGATCAGTAGACCACCATGTGTTACATGTAACTTCTGTCTAATCTTTCTCACATCTATCTCTCTAATTATCTATCTATCTAACTTTTATTAAATATCTATTTCTCCATCATCGATTCCATATCTATCTATCTATCATCTACCATGGGGACAATGACTGATGTAAATGACAACCTCTGTACAGCGCTGTGAAATATGTAAGTGCTATATAAATAAATACAGTAAATCTGTCTATCTATCTATCTATCTATCTATCTATCTATTTATCTCATATCTATTTATCTATCTATCTCATATCTATCTATCTATCTATCTATCTATCTCATATCTATCTATCTATCTATCTATCTATCTCATATCTATCTGTCTATCTATCTATCTATCTATCTATCTATCTCATATCTATTTATCTATCTATCTCATATCTATTTATCTATCTATCTATCTATTATGGGTCTATTCCACCATCTGTTATCTTTCTAATATATCTCAATTTTTTCTCTCTCTATATAGCTATCATATCTTTCTTTCTTTCTTTCTTTTTTCTTTCTCTTTTATATCATCTACCTTCTATTTAATATCTTTCTATCTATCTATTCTTTCTTTCTATTCTCCCTCTCTTTCTCTCTCTCTATGTCTTTCACATATATATTTACAGCTTCAATATAGACTACACTATTATACAATGTTACATTTTATCCCTTGTGGTATGTTCTGTAATTTTCCTGTATTTATCTAGAACAGTCCGTAGCACATGTACAGTGATAGAAGGCTGCGCTCCGTGATAATACTAATAATAAGGCCTCATGCACACGACCATATTTTTTTCCATATCCAATCCACATTTTTTGCGGATTGGATGCGGACCCATTTATCCACGTCCACATCCGTATGTTCACATGTGTTTTCCACAAAAAAAAATGCTTGTCAGTTTTGCAGATAAGAGTTTGAACAATGGGGCACGTGGAAACTGCGGGATGCACACGGCTGTTATCCATATTTTCCGTATTCGCAAAATACTGTCGTGTGCTTAAGGCCTTATAGTAAGAGCAAAAAGTATTATTATGTCTCTATTTATCAGAACACAGCAGATGAGGCCTTACCCTGAGAACAGTGGCTGGGTGCCACCATGGAAGAAAAGTTTCTGCTCTGTTCCAGGTGGTAGGAGGTACTGATATAATTATAAGAGATTTGTTGTTAATATAAATTATTATTATTAATAATAATAATAATGTGATTATTTGAGATAATATTATTGTGATTTAAATTATAGTTTAGTCAATTTAGTGAACCATAAATGAATACTGTGAAGATGACAACAATAATGATTGCACTTATTATTATTATTATTCATAAAAAAATATTAAATATAAACTAATAATAATTAAAAAAACATTAAGAATAGCAGTATATTAATAATAAATGTGAATATAATAAAATGCTGACCATCTGAATAAATTGATATTGAGAATACTTATACTGATTATTATTGTTATTATTACTAATCTAGTAATTTATTATCATTATTATTATTATTGTTGTATTTGTTATTATTATTATTAAAATTAAATAAACGTTTTAATTATAATCTACTACTAATTCAATGTTCAAAGATGTTCAACATTCAAAAATGTAATGAGAAATGCTGATACATATATTTATTTTTTATATAATTTTATTCCTGACCTGTTTTGACTATTATTCTATTGTGGCGATAAGAATATTATACAGTAAAGTTGTGGGGAGTTGTAGTTATTACATGGTCTTAAACTGAGTTTGAAGTCTGCATATTTTCATCTATTGCCCATTGCATTGATATTAAACTTATGAATCTGCCTGACGTCGCCTTTTTTAGGGGGCTCTGCTGCTCCTCTGATGAAGTTACCGCCCGCCCGCAGCCGTCCCTTTGCCATTTAATAACGTGTCCCTGAGAAATGACTGGGCCGCCAAGAAGAGTGGGGCGTCCGGGGACACTGGAGGGAGGCTTGGGCCTTTTGTAGAGGGATTTATAAAGCAGATAAATAGCATTGTGTGGCCACCACAAGACTCTGATGGCTGCCAGCTGGGGGCTATTGTTACCATGTGCTCTGCTCAATAACAATGATTTGTGTGGTAAATGAGGCTCACAACCCATCAGGCTCCATCATGTCACCGCTTACCACTGAATATATACAACCAGAGCTTCTATTGTTCTAGGCTTATAGTGGCCGCTACATAGGACCTACGTGTATAAGTATAGGCAGGGGCGCAGCTAAAGGCTCATGGGCCCTGGTGCACGAGTTTAGCTTGGGCCCCCCCCCCCTTCACTCACTGGTGCACCTAGCTTTTCTGCTGCCCAAGGAAAAATGGAAACGCCCCCCCCTCCCATGCCAAATTTTAAACCTAACCCCTTCCCTCCAGTCCTACTGTTAAAGGGGTTGTCCTCTTTTTACTACTGATGACCTATCTTCAGAATAGGTCATCAGTATCAGATCGGCAGGGTCCCCCAGCACCCCCGCCGATCAGCTGTTTGAAGAGAGGGCAGCGCTCATATGAGAGCTGCTTTCTCTGCTCTGTTCACCTGCTCGCCGTAGCATTTGCAGTGATGAGCCGGTAAACAGAGCAGAGAAGGCAGCGCTCGTACGAAAGAAAAGCGGACAACCCCTTTAAAGACATACTTGGAAAACATTACATACAGCGCTACAGAACATGCAGGGTCATACAGCGCCACATATGTACCTCTTCCATCCAGTGACTTCTCTTCTCTGATGTAGATATTCTCTTTCCTCTTCTTCTCCTCTCAGACCAGACCGCCATAGTGACTTCTTTCAGCCGCGCCTCGTCTCTGCAGAGTTTAACAAACAGACGTCTTACTTTCCTACTTTTCCATCATCCTCCTCACCTTCTTAACACCCCATCCTGCCACCCCCAATACTGTGCTCCCCAATATTATCCTGCAGAAACAGTTCCCCTGAAAATACTGATACCACACAGACAGTGCGTCAGTACAAAAACACCCCTTTATATTGTGCGCAAGTACCAAAAAATACCCCTTTCAGATCACACCCCCATATAAAACCCTAACTGAGACCCCATCTGAAACCAAACCCCCTTTAGACCTCTATGTCAGACCCCAGTTTTAGACCTCAGATCAGATCCCCCCTCTAGACCTCCATGTAAGACCCTGACCCAATATCAGACCTCAGATAAGACCCCCATTAGACCTCTCCAGACCCCCAGTCAGACCTCCAGACCCCCCATTAGACCTCTCCAAACCCCCAGTCAGACCTTTAGACCCCCCATTAGACCTCTCCAGACCCCCAGTTAGACCTCCAGCCCCCCCAGTCAGACTACTCCAGACTCCCCTGTAAGACCGCTCCAGACCCCCAGTAAGACCTCCAGACTGCCAATTAAACTTCTCCAGACCCCCAATAAGACCTCCATATCAGAGCTCAGATCAGACTGTAAAATAATAAAATAACTTACCTCTCCTGTCTCCTGCCGCCACTCTCCCTGACATGGCTCTCTTCTCAAGGCCCGCACTGCACAGTCACCTGTCCTCCTTCAGCGTCAGGTCAGAGTGCGCTCTGTACGTCCTGACGCTGCAGGCAGCCAGTACACAGCAGCGCGGTACCTGAGAAGAGTAAGCAGGAGGAGGGGTAAGTACTGTACAGCGCTCACAGCGCTTGACCCCCGCCTCCTCCTCCTGCATACTAGTGAGCGCTTCTATTATGGAAGCGCTCACTAGTATTCCCTTTATAAGATACACTGCATCTTATAAAGGGAAAAGTACAGTACCCCTGGCAAGGGGGGCCTGGCTTAGGGGCCCGGTCACAACTGCGATCGCTGCGACCCCTATAGCTACGCCACTGAGTATAGGATAAATGAGTAGATAGATAGATATGAGATAGATAGATAGATAGATAGATATGAGATAGATAATAGATAGATAGATAGATAGATAGATAGATATGAGATAGATAGATAGATAGATAGATAGATAGATAGATATGAGATAGATAATAGATAGATAGATAGATAGATAGATAGATAGATAGATAGATATGAGATAGATAATAGATAGATAGATAGATAGATAGATATGAGATAGATAGATATGAGATAGATAGATAGATATGAGATAGATAGATATTAGAAAAATAGATGGGTGGATAGATGGATAAATAGATATTAGAAAGATTAGATAGATAGAACTATAGACTAGAGAGATATTAGATTGATAGACAGATAAATAGATAGATATACAGGGGAAACTCGAAAAATGAGAATATCGTGCAAAGTTCATTTATTTCAGTAATGCAACTTAAAGGGTGAAACTACAGTAACATATGAGAGACTCATTACATGCAAAGCGAGATATTTCAAGCCTTTATTTGTTATAATTTGGATGATTATGGCTTACAGCTTATGAAACCCCAAAGTCACAATTTTGAGGTCTCCTTTGCTCAGGGGGTATGGAATAATTAGCTGACTAGTGTGACCCTATGAGCCAAGAATATTGAACCTTTTCACAAAATTCTAATTTTAAGCTGCATTAATGCAATTCCTTTTAATTTAAAAATTTCTGAAATAAATGGACTCTTGCACGATGTTCTAATTTTTTGAGTTTCACTTGTATGTTAGATAACTCGAAAGACAAAGAAAGAGTGGCAGATAGATAGATAGATATGAGAAAAAAAGAAAGAAATTAACTGAATAATAGACTAAACTATTTTTGAGAGTGCCATGCGGTTTCTTCTATTATTTTCTTGGAGGTTCGATCAAGTCCGCGGCCGCAGGCACCCCTCCTGAATAGCATCTAGAGGTGCTGCTCTGCTTTGCTTAGATAGATAGATAGATCGGAATATTTTTGAGTTATCCCTCCAGTAGGTGTTATCACCATCTCCCAATACTTTTGAATACACAGAAGAGCCCCTTATGATTAGGACAGAGTTCCTCGTGGGCAGATCATTCTGCTTCTCATGGCGCCCTCTGACTTTTGGCAGCAGTTTGTTCTGTAAAGATCAGTCACTCTTCTGTATAGAATGTGTTTCCTGGTGAAGGAGTGAAAAGATTCTTCTTCCAAGATGACTCTTCATGAAGGAGGAGATCAGTGATTCTAGTACAAAGTATTTTCTATAAAGTACAAAGTCAACCAAAATAGATCTTTATAAGGCATTATATCTCCCCCTGTGCCCTGATTTAACAAGATCCCCACCTACCATGTGCTATTTATAAGACTGGTGTCTTGTTGTATGAGGCTCCTCATGCACCACACCCCAGTGGTACAGTTTGGTCCACAGCTCCTAAACTACTATTATTAATTCTGCATCCAGGGTGGATCAGTGTAGTGTAGCATATCCATGATTCTGCAGACATAATTTAATAAGAAAACAAGACACAAAGTGCAGGCTCTAATTATAAAGAAAAACAGAGAGAATACTGATGAGCAAAAGGTAACAATGTTTAGAACTTTTGACTTTCAGGCTCCATATCTCACCATCCTCTACAGCTTCGAACATGAGACTCCCATCATCTTACAGACAGTCATCTTGGCTATCTCATACATAAATTGGACTATTTAGCATATGATTAGTCCGCGGATAGGATGCAGACCTATTCATTACAATGGGTCCGCAAAAAATGCACATCCATATGTCCATATGATAGAATATGTCATATTATTGTCCATTTTGCAGACAAGGATAGGCATTGTTACAATGGATCTGCAAAAACAACGGATGTAACACGGATGTCACATGGATGTCATCCATATCTTTTGCAGATCTGCGCTTTGTGGACCGCAAAATACATATGGTCATGTGAATGCGCCCTAATGCTCCTTTATGTGCCCCTAGGACCAAATGCCCCCTTATGTGCCCCAACAACATACAGAGTCTCCTTAAATGCCCTGCACACAGTATAATGCCCCCTTATGTTCTCCTCACACAGTATGATGCCCCCTTATATCCCCCTAATACAGAATAATGTCCTAGTATGTGCTACAAGCACAATATGGCGCCCCTTATGTTCCCACAACACAATATGGTGTCCCCCTTATCTGAACCAACACAATATGGTGCCCCCTTATCTGAACCAACACAATATGGTAGATGTTATGTGCCCACAACACAATGTGGTGCCCTGTATGCAGACAATATGGTGCCTCTTATGTGCCCCCAACATAATAAGGTGCTTCTTATGAGACCTCAACACAATATGGTGCCCCCTTATCTGACCCAACACAATATGGTACATGTTATGTGCCCACAACACAATATGGTGCCCCGTATGTAGCGCAAGACAATATGGTGCCCCTTATATGCCCGTAACACAATATGGTGTCCTACATGTGCACCAAACAATATGGTGCCTAT
Organism: Bufo gargarizans; assembly: GCF_014858855.1. Lineage (NCBI taxonomy): Eukaryota > Metazoa > Chordata > Amphibia > Anura > Bufonidae > Bufo > Bufo gargarizans. The sequence continues at coordinate 719,552,765 of NC_058080.1, read as the reverse complement.
TATGTCCCCCAACACAATATGGTGCCCCCTTATCTGACCCAACACAATATAGTACCTCTTATGTGCCCCCAACACAATATGGTACTGTACCTCTTATGTGCCCCCAACACAATAAGGTGCTTCTTATGAGACCTCAACACAATATGGTGCTTCTTATGAGACCTCAACACAATATGGTGCCCCCTTCCAACACAATATGGTGCCCCCTTCCAACACAATATGGTGCCCCCTTCCAACACAATATGGTGCCCCCTTCCAACACAAAATTGGTGCCCCCTTATCTGAACCAACACAATATGGTTCCCCCTTATCTGACCCAACACAATATGGTACCTCTCATGTGCCCCCAAAACAATATTATACCTCTTATGTGCTCCCAACACAATATGGGCTTCTTATAAGACCTCTACACAATATGGTTCCCCCTTATCTGATCCAACACAATATGATGCTCCCTTATCTGATCCAACTGCAAAAAAGGGGGTCAGTCAGCACATCCCAATGTGCAGGTGTACGCTGCCATGGCTAGAAACACAAAGAAAAAAAAATGCAGCAGCACTGCAAACATAAATAAAGTACAATAATGCCATAATTATAGAAAATAAAAAGCCTTGATGGCCACCATAAAGTTCAGGGAGTGCAGGTTCCACATGCATGCTGGGTCCACTCTGCTTTTTACCATTTTTGGTGCCATAACGGCCTCCATTAAATCCAGGGATGCAGGTATCAACATGCATGCTGAGCCCACGCTATACTTTTCCTGGTGCCAAATGGCTTCCAATAAATACAATGAGAGCAGGCTACAGCTTTTACTTACGCTAATTAAAATCAGCCTATGGGGCAGACAGGCTGGTCAGGGGTGCAAGACCAACTGGAGTCAGCCACACCTCCAGCTCCAGTACAACTGCAAAAAAAGGGGGTCAGTCAGCACATGAGCACATGGGCTCAGCATGCATGTTGGTACCTGCATCCCTGGATTTAATGGAGGCCATTATGGCACCAAAAATGGTAATAAGCAGAGTGGACCCAGCATGCATGTGGAACCTGCACTCCCTGAATTCTATGGTGGCCATTAAGGCACATAACAGGTAGTATTTAGTGTTAGGGTACTTTCACACTAGCGTTTTTATTTTCCGGTATTGAGTTCCATCCTGGTCCAAGCTGGGTACAGATTGCCGGTGACGGAACAGCCTGCTGGAATCCAGCAACGCTAGTGTGAAAGTACCCTTAGGTTTCCGTCTTAATGAGATCGCCTTGATGCCGGCAGACGGGCCCAAATAATTTTGTAAAAAAAGTTTTTGCCAAGAATCTCAAATTTGCAAAATAAGCATAGCATTAGCACCAGAATGTTTTCTATAATTATGGCATTATTGTACTTTATTTGTGTTTGCAGAGTGCTGCTGCATTGTGTTTTCTTCCCTTATCTGATCCAACACAATATGGTGCTCGTTATGTGCCCCCCATTTAGTATAGCGCCCCTTAAGTACCTCTCACAAAGTATAATTCAGAGCTCCTTTGGAAAATAAAAGGTGGAATCTGTGGCCAGTTCTACTTTACACCAGTTTGATAAATGACCCCAAAAGTTCTTTGTGTGTCTTCATTTGTAATAATTCACGCACGAGGGGCGCTGCGACGTCCGCGGTTCCCGGAGGGAGAACGGTTTTAGAGTTTCATGAAGTAAATCTATATTAATGCAATCCTTCTTTACTTGTTTTCCAATTAGCTTAATTGAATTCAGATTGCTTGAGAGTGGGCAACGGAGACGTTTAGCTTGATGGGATGACAGGCCTGAGCCGAAATGATCCTATTAGCTGCAAGAATGCAAATCCCAGTTACCTCCAGCTTGCCCCATGTGACTCAGCCGCTGCTAATCTGCCGTTCCAGTTACTTTCCGTTATCGGGGATATTCCGCCGGTTTCCCTTTCATACGCTCCGCACTGGAATATTAACTCCTGCGTGTCACATTCTCTACTTGAACTCTGCACCTACACAAACCTTGTATCAGATGCTTGTTTTCAGTAGATGATTATTTGGGGTGTGTATACCTTTAACTATTAAAGAGAAACTATACCAATTTTAAAAATGGCACAACACAAGGCATGCAACCGGTTGATGGAGATGGCGGTGTTCTTCACTGCAGTGTTTCCATGATCAAAGGTTCAGGTAAAGATGGGGAAGGGACATATGTTGAAATACAAATGTTCCTTGTTTGGTGCTCACTTGGGGAACACCACTTCTCTTGCAAATGATACCACGCTGCCAGGGGTGTAGGTTAAGGCTCATGGGCCCTGGTGCAAAAGTTTAGCTTACCACCGTCCCCCTTCCTCAGTGCTTTGTGTCCAGGGGTGCACCTAGTCTTTCTGCTGCCTAAGGTAAAAATTAAAACGTCCCCCCCAATGCCGAATTCTCAACCTAACCCCTTCCCTCCAGTCCTACTGTTAAAGGGGTTATCCTCAGGATAGGTCATCAATATCAGATTGGCGGGGGTCTGACACACAGCACCCACCGATCAGCTGTTTGAAGAGAGGGCAGCGCTCATATGAGAGCTGCTTTCTCTGCTCTGTTCACCTGCTCGCCGCAGCATTGGCAGTGATGAGCAGGTAAACAGAGCAGAGAAGGCAGCGCTCGTACAGAAAAAAAAAAGCGGACAACCCCTTTAAAGACATACCTTGAAAGCATTACATACAGCGCTACAGAACATACAGGGCCATACAGCCCCACATATGTACCTCTTACATGCAGTGATGTCTCCTCTGATGTTGAAATTCTCTTTCCTCATCTTCTCCTTTCAGTCCAGACCGCCATGATGATTTTTTTTCAGCTGTGTCTTGTCTCTGCAGAGTTTGACAGACACCTTAGTTTCTTACTTTTCCATCATCCTCCCACATTCTCAACACTCCATCCTGCCAACCCCAATACTGTGTCCACTGTGCTCCCCCCCAATACTATCCTGCAGAAACAGTTACCCTGAAAATACTGGTACCACACAGATAGTGCGCCAGTATAAAAAATACCCCTTTAAATTGTGCGCCAATACAAAAAATACCCCTTTACCTTTCAGATCAGACCCCCATATCCAACCTCAGACCAAACCCTCATTAGACCTCCTAGACCCCCCAGGCCCCCCATGTATCAGAACTCAGATCAGACCCCCATTAGACCTCCATGTCAGACCCCCCCAATATCAGACCTCAGATAAGACCCCCATTGGACCGCCTTGTCAGACCACCCCAAAATAGGACCTTAGATTAGACCGCCATTAGACCTCCAGACCCCCTATCAGACCTCAAATCAGAGTCCGTTGGCCCCTCATGCTTTCTTCTCTGCAGAATCAAGAACTGGCATCAGATGTATGGGAGTTACAAAAACAGTGTAGCATAGCCCACTCAGCTGTTCCCATAATCCAGACAACTTCTTGCTGCTCCACCCAGGGACGATAGGGTTGCAGGAACCCATTCTAGCCATAGGTGTTGTCCCACATCTGTCTGACATTTCTGGCATATTCAGTGGTTATACCATAAATGTCTGAGATGGGAATACCCCTTTAAATATTATCTTTCAACTCCCCTTAAGTGTTATTTTAATATAATTCAGCATGAAAAACGATTTACTTTTGTAATTTATGTTTGGTTACAAAAATGATATGCTCTTTACTTCCTTATAATGGCGCCCCTGGTGTATAATCTGCATAGTAATGTGCAAACTACTGAGGTGGCCGCACCTGCTTAGTTCCACCCTTAAACTGCCCCCTGAGCTGTGATAGGAGGAGAGCTGCAGCAGACAGAACACTCCCCCAGAGCTATAATAGGAGGGGAACTGTAGCGGAAAGTACACACCCCATGAGCTGTTAACGGAGAGAGCTGCAGGAAAATGACATGCCCCCTGAGCTGTGATAGGGAGGGAGCTGCAGCAGACAGGACACTCCCCTGGAACTATGATAGGAAGGGAACTGCAGCAGAAAGTACACACCCCATGAGCTGTTAAAGGGAGAGAGCTGCAGCAAAATGACATGCCCCCTGAGCTGTGATAGTAACACAGTACAGAGAGGAGGTGGGGATGTGGCTGATGAGTCGCAGCTCTTGTAAACAATCTCCATTATCACAGCCCCCCATTATAAAGCAGAAAGAACATGTCCCTTCAACTATGATAAAGAGAGAGAGAGAGAGCTGTAGAAGAAAGTACATGCCCCCTCAGTTATGATAGGGGTAGAGCTGCAGCAGACAGGACACTCCCTCGGGGCTATGATAGGAGTGAGTAAAGAGAGGAGGTGGGAGTGAGGCTGATGAGCAGCAGCACTTGTATGCAGTCTCCATTACCACAGCCCCACATTACCACAGTCTGTCCTGTCCGTCCTCTCTGTACTTCATGTCTCCTCATGAATTCCATTCCTACAGAGATTCATCTGAACATCTTATCTGCTGTATACAGGATCATCATCCCTGACAGAGCAGAGAGGAGGATGAGGCAGCTCTTTAGCTCAGTGTTCTGAATCTGCTGTTTGATAAGGACAGGTTTTGTGTGTACTAATAGGACGGCGGCCATTTTATTTTTCCTAATGATTGTTCCCTAGACAAAACAAGCCATTATAACCAATTAAAGGGATTTGGGAATATATTTATAATAAAGTAATATTTAAGTATTTTCATTTTCTAAATTCCCGGAAAACTCCTTTAATGGACATTCTCCTGATGTTCCCAGTTTGAGTTATGCTTCTTAAAGAAGGTCTGTATCACACAACCATTCATGGTCTGTATACAGTCTGATTAGATCACAGATATTGTCTCTTTGTCATGTCCTCAGCTCCTGCAGCTGCTCTTGTCATATCTTTCGGCCCATGATGTATCAGGTCAAGTATTGGCCAAGGTTGTCCATGCAGCTTAGGCTGGTTTTAGACCTCTGGTGTGAAACTCCAGCACGCTGTTTTGGCAGACGAAAAAAAGAATTGTTTGGACACAAACCGCAGCCTGCAACAATTTATGTCCAGCCGACTCAACACTTTTCTGCCGGAACAGTGTACGGATCTCCAACGGACCCCTTTATGCTTAATGGGGCCGCCAGACATTCCGTCCGCATCCAGCAGAGCCGGATCTGGTGAATCTCTCTCATGTAGAGTGTAAGCTCTTTTGGCCAGGGTCCTCTCTTGTGTAGAGTGTAAGCTCTTATGGCCAGGGTCCTCTCTTGTGTAGAGTGTAAGCTCTTATGGCCAGGGTCCTCTCTCCTGTAGAGTGTAAGCTCTTATGGGCAGAGTCCTCTCTCCTGTATAGTGTAAGCTGTTATGGGAAGAGACCTCTCTCCAGTTGAGTGTAAGCTCTTATGGGCAGGACCTCTCTCCTGTAGAGTGTAAGCTCTTATGGGCAGGACCTCTCTCCTGTAGAGTGTAAGCTCTTATGGGCAGGGACCTCTCCCCTGTAGAGTGTAAGCTCTTATGTGCAGGGTCCTTTCTCCTGTAGAGTGTAAGCTCTTATGGACAGGGTCCTCTCTAAGGTAGAGCGTAAGCTCTTATGGGCAGAGTCGCCTCTCCGGTAGAGTATAAGCTCTTATGGGCAGATACCTCTTTCCTGTAGAGTATAAGCTCTTAAGGGCAGGAATTTCTCTCTTATAGAGTGTAAGTTATTATGTTTAGGGTCCTCTCCCCTGCAGAGTATAAGCTCTTATGGACAGAAACATCCTTCTCCTGACGAGTGCAAGCTCTTATAGGCAGGGATCTCTCTCCTGTAGAGTGTAAGCTCTGATGGGCAGGGACCTCTCTCCTATTGAGTGTACAGTCTTTTATGCAGAACCTCTTTCCTGTAGAGTGTAAGCTCTTATGACAAGGGTCCTCTCTCTTGTACAGTGTATGCTCTTATAGGCAGGGACTTCTCTCCTGTAGAGCGTAAGCCCATATGGATACGGATTTCTCCTGTAGAGTGTAAGCTCTTATGGTTATTGTAAATGATTAATTTAAATAGATTAGCTGTTCTGTAGAACAGAGAAAGCTGTCTCTCTATACCCATCTATACACTGACGAGCGAAAGGGTAACGATGTTTTGATCTTTTGACTATCAGGCTCCATATCTCACCATCCACTACAGCTTTGAACGTGAGACTACCATCATTTTATAGACAGTCATCTTGGCTTTCTCATACATAAATTAGTCTTGCAACTATTTAGCATATGACTAGTTATGCATATTCTTGTCATGTAGCTGCATTGTTACTGTTTATTCTAAATTTATATTTTTATTATTTTGTAAATCCACCTTTGGCTTTCAGCACTGCCTGAATCCTTCTGGGCATGCTCTTGATCAGATTCAAGCATGTCTGGACCGAAATCTGTTCCCAGGTCTCTTCTGCACGTTCCCAATGGATGGAGCCTAAAAGTCAAAAGTCCAAAACATTGTTTCCCTTCTGCTCATCAGTGTAGGTAGCCAACCTGTAAGTCAATGTCTGACCCACTATTGAGCCTCGAAACATGACTAGGGATTTCAACCAGATCAGAGACACCCATCCGATTTAGAGTTTTTACTACTCATCAGCACAGCATAGGCTGAAATGCTTTTGAAGCCACTCTTAAAAGGTATAAATTCTCCTTGAAGACATTTGGGTGGTGTAGGGAGTCTTATAGGTAATAGTACTTGGGTAAAGTATGTGTGTAAGGCTTCCAACATCAGCTGGATCTCCACTAGGAGAATCAGCACCTTACAGCAACACATCCTATGATGCTCCAGCTAAGTTTTGCCAACCTTGATACTTTCCTATCCATGCTGGATGCAGCAGGCTCTCTTTAAGCACCATTTTCCTCCATGAGGAATCCTTTGAATTCCCATCTTTGTCTTGGCCCATCATTATACTCAACGCTCATCTGATATAGGATTTAACCTTGGACGGACATTTGATGAAAAGTCAGACAATTCCTGTTTTGTAAGTATGGCGTGTATTGATCTTTAGATGTTCTGCATGTATCCTGAATCTCAGGGTCAGAACATACAGGAGGCATGCAGAACAATCTGTATTGAGGATTGTACATGAATAGCATTTGAGTATTCACATATTTACAGAGCCCCCTCATTGTCTGCCATCCGTGACAAGTGACCTTTACTATTGTGTCCTCCGATTATTATCTATTATGTGTTATTAACACTTAGATTTTCTATAAACAAGTAGCATCTTAGAAATAAGTGGAAGAAATGTCATCAAATTCCAAATGATCCACAATTCCTCAAGGCACGCAGAGCACAGAAAACTTGATACCTTCTTGAATCAATTTATTTAAAGAGGACCTTTCCTGACATGCCTGTTTTAATAGCTTCTTGCATTCCCCATGTAATAACCATTCTGGAACATCTATTCTTATGACTCTATGTTGTGCCATTCCTTCTACTAGAAGTTATGTGCAGGTACACCCCCGCCCCCAAGTGGTTACCTCCCCTCTGTACCCTTACTGCAGACTGCTGTGCAATTCGTAATAAAGGAATGGCACAACATACAGCCATAAGAATAAATGCTCCAGAATTGGTGAAACGTCCTCTTTAAACCTATATTAAGTGCAGAAGTGGATTCAACGCAGGACGTGATGACGTGAGCAGGTTGCGTCACGCCCGCTTTCTCTACTCCGGCCATGCCCCACCGCGTCTCCCGCTGTCCGGTGGTCCGGTGCTCCCAAGCCCCAGACCGACTCTGTGTGGCAGTGGTGATTTCTGATGGCACCGTTGTGCTACGGCTGCACCTTGTGAGGTGGAGTGTCCGGTCCCTGTTGGAGACTTTGTTACATGGATCCATGAGGCTTTACCACTTCCCATTGCTTCTCCTGTGTCAAGTCCCTCCTTGATTTGAGCGAAATTTGGAGTCCTCAGAATTTTCCTCCATCTTATCTCCTCAGGTAACCTCCTTGTCTTCTGCCCTCTGCTCGCCTCTGTTTTTTCAGACTTTATTGATCCGGCTGCTGCCCTTGGTGTGGCCAGCGGTGTATCCATCTTGCCTGCCTGTCTCGTGGATTTCACTGCTGGTTTCCTCTCTGTGCTGTGTGTGCCGTCTCCCACTGAACCACTGTGCCCTGCTAATCCCCATAAGAAGAAAAGAAGATTGGTGAGATGTTTCTATTTTGGACTTATTTTTGCTGTTTTTCCTATTCTTTTGTAGTGCCTATTGTACTTCTCAGAAACAAAGGACTAACATATAAGTAGTTTAAACAAAAGAGAAGAGGTAAAAGCAAAAGGGGAGAGGAGGAAAAGAGGGAAAAAAAGAGGAAAGGAAGGGGGGGAAGGGAGAAAAAAAAAACAACAACATTTTTTAAAATAAAAATCTTAAAGGGGAAAGGAGAGTAGGGGAAGAAGAGAAAATTTTTTATAAATACAAAATGGGTCCTAAGCAAAACAGGTGTTCAATGGACTTCTCTTTGTCAAAAACAGGCCAGAGACCGTTGGAAAAAGTTTGCCAGTTTTTGAAATCCCCAAATATAAGTATAAGAGCAGGACAAAAAGGGTTTCAGGATATCAATCTTAAAAAAAACTAAGAATGCTGGAACTTCAGTGGAAAAAACACTGGCTGATCACTCCCAAGATGAGGGAGTGGAGGGGGTGGAGGAAGGAGACGTATCCAATGCTGAATCTTCCAATTTAAAATAAAAATTGGTGGTGGTAAAAATAATGGATCTTTCAACGCAGCCAGGCTGATGTGACCCTTATAAGGGATGATGTTTCCAAGATTCGGGACAGAGTTGCTACTAGGGAAAAGTCTGTGGGGGTCCTACAGAATGAATTCAAAACACTTAAAACCGAAACCTCCACTCTGAAGATGGAACTTAATATGTTAAAAAATGCTTGATTTAGAGGATAGGTCGAGGAGATGTCATGTGAGAATTCTGGGGCTACCTGAGGGCACAGAAGAAAAAAATCCTGTTCAAATAATACAAATGTTGATTTTGGAGAAGTTTGGAAAGGAACACTTTTCTCCATTGTTTATGGTGGAGAGGGCACATTAGGTTCCCGGGGGTAAACCAATTCCTGGAAGGCAGCCAAGGGTACTTTTGGTGAAGATATTGGCATCGAGAGATAGAGACATGATTTTGAGAAGGGTGAGGGAGTGTTCCCCCATCTTATAATAAGCTATCCTTTTTTTCCGGACTTTTCTAAGGAGATCCAAGAAAAGAGACGTAGCTGTATTGCGGTTGAAAAACAAAAACGTCTTCAGGAAAAGGATTTTAAGTATTTATTTGTCTATCCAGCTAAACTTCAGATTATTTTCAATGGTGGAATCCATTTTTTTTATACCTCTGATCTTGCTGTAGAATGGCTTGATCGGAATAATATCTAAATAGCTCTTTTTTGCTTTGTTTATCAATTTTTTCTATCTTTTTTCTTGGTAGCAGTGGTGGGGCTGGCTGAGAGGGTGGTCCTAGGTGAGAGATCTGTTGCAGATGTGGCAGATCAAGATGATTGGGGGGTAAATATGTTTTTTGGGAGGGGTTGCAATGCGTTTTACAGGATAAGAAGATGGCGGCTGGGGGGATTGAGAATCCCCTAATTTGGGAGTCTGTGGCTGATGTAATATCAGTTAGAATTTTAACCTGGAATGTTCGGGGTCTCGTAGATAAATTAAAAAGACAAGCGGCTCATGATTTGGTACGGAGACATTGTCAGTTGCGTATCATTTTGGTGCATTATTTGCAGTGAATTACGGAGACATTTACCACTGATTGTCTGCTTGGTGGAGACTTATTTCACTGAGGAGACTTCCCTGCAGTTCAACAGAGGTTGTGCTCTACCGACTTACCATTCTATCTTCATTAGTTATTCTAGAGGAGTTTCAGTCCTTATTCATAGGATGATTGATTTTTGTCTGTGAAGCATCCCTCGGTTGATAAGCAGGGGAGATTTGTTTTTTTATATGGTAATCTTGCTGGAAAACTATATATCCTGGCTTTTGTCTATATTCCACCTATTTTTTCAATATACGTACTTAATTTGTTGCTAACCTTTATGGAGCAATGGCCGGAATGTCCCATGTTAGTCAACGGGGACTTTAATTGTGTTTTCAATCCCACTACAGATAGGATTTCAATAGGGGGTTATTCTTATACCTCTGCCCAAGGGTCTCCCTTAGCACGTTTTGTCAGGATTCGGGCTTTGTGGATGTTTGGGGATCCTTAGGGCGGGGGAGAAGAGCTTATTCCTGTTTAAGCAAATCTGGAAGATCTATGTCTGGGATAGATCTGGCCTTAATAAATGAAAAATATATGAGCTATGTAAAACTAATGAATTATGAGGCCAGGTCTCTCTTGGACCATGTACCTTTTTCTCTTGAGCTTTGAATGGTTCATGATAAAGGTATGGTAAGACCCCCATTTAGATTAAATCCTTATTGTGCGTTTTGGGGATATTCATTACAACTCAGCTAAAACCCAAGTAGTGTGGGATGCATTTAAAGCCTTTATGAGGATTTTTGCTAGTAATATTTTTAATTTAAGAAAAGGGTATGGTATTAAAGAGAAGGCTCTAAAGGAAGCAGCAACATTAGCCATGAGGGATTTCTATAGGACTAAGATAGAGGAAAAGAAAAAAAATCTATGCAGAATACAAGTCAAGCCTACTCCCACTTTTTGTTTGATAAGGCCAAGCAGAGGTTATTCTTTAACCCCTTAGGGACACAGCCTTTTTACACCTTAGGACCAGGCCATTTTTTGAAAATCTGACCAGTGTCACTTTAAGTGCTGATAACTTTAAAACGCTTTGACTTATCCAGGCCATTCTGAGATTGTTTTTTCGTCACATATTGTACTTCATGACACTGGTAAAATAAAGTTAAAAAAAAATATTTTTTTTTGCATAAAAAAAGTCAAATTTACCAAAAATTGGGAAAAATTAGCAAATTTCAAAGTTTCAGTTTCTCTACTTCTGTAATACATAGTAATACCCCCAAAAATTGTGATGACTTAACATTCCCCATATGTCTACTTCATGTTTGAATTATTTTGGGAATGATATTTTATTTTTTGGGGATGTTACAAGGCTTAGAAGTTTAGAAGCAAATCTTGAAATTTTTCAGAAATTTACAAAAACCCAATTTTTAGGGACCACTACAGCTCTGAAGTCACTTTGCGAGGCTTACATAATAGAAACCACCCAAAAATGACCCCATTCTATAAACTACACCCCTCAAGGTATTCAAAACTGATTTTACAAACTTTGTTAACCCTTTAGGTGTTGCACAAGAGTTATTGGCAAATGGGGATGAAATTTGAGAATTTAGTTTTATTGCCTAATTTTCCATTTTAACCCATTTTTTCCACTAACAAAGCAAGGGTTAACAGCCAAACAAGACTGTATCTTTATTGCCCTGACTCTGCCGTTTACAGAAACACCCCATATGTGGCCGTAAACTACTGTACGGCCACACAGCGGGGCGTAGAGTGAAAGATGCGCCGTATGGTTTTTGGAAGCCAGATTTTGCTGGACTGGTTTTTTGACACCATGTCCCATTTGAAGCCCCCTGATGCACCCCTAGAGTAGAAACTCCATGAAAGTGACCCCATCTAAGAAACTACACCCCTCAAGGTATTCAAAACTGATTTTACAAACTTTGTTAACCCTTTAGGTGTTGCACAAGAGTTATTGGCAAATGGGGATGAAATTTGAGAATTTCATTTTTTTGCCTAATTTTCCATTTTAACCCATTTTTTCCACTAACAAAGCAAGGGTTAACAGCCAAACAAGACTGTATCTTTATTGCCCTGATTCTGCCGTTTACAGAAACACCCATATGTGGCCGTAAACTACTGTACGGCCACACAGCGGGGCGTATAGTGAAAGGTGCACCGTTTGGTTTTTGGAAGGCATGTTTTGCTGGACAGTTTTTTTGACACCATGTCCCATTTGAAGCCCCCTGATGCACCCCTAGAGTAGAAACTCCATAAAAGTGACCCCATCTAAGAAACTACACCCCTCAAGGTATTCAAAACTGATTTTACAAACTTTGTTAACCCTTTAGGTGTTGCACAAGATTTAATAGAAAATAGAGATACAATTTCAAAATTTCACTTTTTTGGCAGATTTTCCATTTTAATATTTTTTTTCCAGTTACAAAGCAAGGGTTAACAGCCAAACAAAACTCATTATTTCTGGCCCTGATTCTGTAGTTTACAGAAACACCTCATATGTGGTCGTAAACCGCTGTACGGTCACACGGCAGGGCGCAGAAGGAAAGGAATGCCATACGGTTTTTGGAAGGCAGATTTTGCTGGACTGGTTTTTTTGACACCATGTCCCATTTGAAGCCCCCCTGATGCACCCCTAGAGTAGAAACTCCAAAAAAGTGACCCCATTTTAGAAACTACGGGATAGGGTGGCAGTTTTGTTGGTACAAGTTTAGGGTACATATGATTTTTGGTTGCTCTATATTACACTTTTTGTGCGGCAAGGTAACAAGAAATTGCTTTTTTGGCACCGTTTTTTTATTTTGTTATTTACACCATTCATCTGACAGGTTAGATCATGTGGTAATTTTATAGAGCAGGTTGTCACGGACGCGGTGATACCCAATATGTATACAATTTTTTTTATTTATGTACGTTTTACACAATAATTTCATTTTTAAAACAAAAAAAATGTTTTAGTGTCTCCATAGTCTAAGAGCCATAGTTTTTTAAATTTTTGGGCGATTATCTTAAGTAGGGTCTCATTTTTTGTGGGATGAGATGACGGTTTGATTGGCACTATTTTGGGGTGCACATGACTTTTTGATTGCTTGCTATTACACTTTTTGTGACGGAAGATGACAAAAAATGGCTTTTTTTAAAACCGTTTTTATTTTTATTTTTTTACGGTGGTCATCTGAGGGGTTAGGTCATGTGATATTTTTATAGAGCCGGTGAATACGGACGCGGCGATACCTAATATGTATACTTTTTTTTATTTATGTAAGTTTTACACAATGATTTCATTTTTGAAACAAAAGAAATCATGTTTTAGTGTTTCCATAGTGTAAGAGCCATAACTTTTTCAGTTTTTGGGCGATTATCTTGGGTAGGGTATGATTTTTGCGGGATGAGATAACGGTTTGATTGTTACAATTTTGGCATAGATGCGACTTTTTTGATCACTTTTATTACCTTTTTTGGGAAGTAAGGTGGGCAAAATTCCAATTTCATCATAGTTTTTAATTTTTTATTTTTATGGCGTTCACCGTTCGGGTAAAGTAACATTACCGTTTTATAGATCAGGTCGTTACGGACGCGGCGATACCAAACATGTGTAGGGAATTTTATTTTTTTCATTTTTAATCAGTGATAAATGTGTTTTTTGATTTTTACTTTATTTTTCACTTTTTTCACTTTTTTTTGACCCAGACCCACTTGGTTCTTGAAGATCCAGTGGGTCTGATGTCTGCATAATACAGTACAGTACAATATATAGTACTATACTGTATTTTACACTTTGTCTGAACAGATCTATGCCTTTCAGCACAGATCTGTTCAGCACCATGGACAGCAGGACGCCTGAGAAGGCGTCCTGTTGCCATGGGAACCTTCCCCGTCTGCTCAGTAGTGGCCAGAACTGCGCAGACGGGGAAGGGTAAGGACGGGGCTTGGGGGGGCTGCCTGGAAGCTCTCTCCCTCTCCATTCGGGGGACTGCAAAGGCACAGCAGCCCCCCGATGGGAGAGGGAGGGAGCTCCCTCTTACTGTTAACCTTTTCCATACAGCGGTCCGTACGGACCGCTGTATGGAAAGGGTTAAACGGCTGACATCGCATCACCGATGTCAGCCGTTTATACCAGGGTGCCAGCAATGTGCTGGCACCCTGGTATACCCACTAGACGCCAACGATTACGCAATGGGAGGCGGGCGGGGGATCGCGATCCCGCCTACCGCACCGCCTACCGCACCGCCCGCCTCCCGCACCGCCCGCAACCCTCCCCCTGCACCTCCCACCGGGCAAAAATCACTAAGGGGTGCAGGGGGGGGGATACAGATGCACTTTAGGAATACTAAAGTTTCTGATCCCCGCGGTCAGGGACCGCGGGGATCAGAAACTGCAGAAATCGCAGCAAACCGCAGGTCTGAATTGACCTGCGGTTTGCCGCGATCGCCGACATGGGGGGGTCACGGGACCCCCCCGCGCATTTAGCCTAGGTGCCTGCTCAATGATTTGAGCAGGCACCGGGTTCCGATCACTGCCAGCCGCACGGCAGTGATCGAAAATGCACAGGGCGTACATGTACGCCCTGTGTCCTTAAGTACCAGGGCACAAGGGCGTACCTGTACGCCCTGTGTCCTTAAGGGGTTAAGGTTCAAAAATATTTCACGGAATCGGGTCATCCAGGAAAGCTGCTGTCGAGGGTGATTTCTAATAAGGACTAGGGATGAGCGAACTCGAACTGTATAGTTCGGGTTCGTACCGAATTTTGGGGTGTCCATGACACGGACCCGAACCCGGACATTTTCGTAAAAGTCCGGGTTCGGGTTCGGTGTTCGTCGCTTTCTTGGCGCTTTTGTGACGCTTTCTTGGCGCTTTTTGAAAGGCTGCAAAGCAGCCAATCAACAAGCGTCATACTACTTGCCCCAAGAGGCCATCACAGCCATGCCTACTATTGGCATGGCTGTGATTGGCCAGAGCACCATGTGACCCAGCCTCTATTTAAGCTGGAGTCACATAGCGCCGCCCGTCACTCTGCTCTGATTAGCGTAGGGAGAGGTTGCGGCTGCGACAGTAGGGCGAGATTAGGCAGATTAACTCCTCCAAAGTACTTGATTATTGATCGATCTGCAGCTGTGGATCATTGAGCTGCTGATACTCAATTGCTCACTGTTTTTAGGCTGCCCAGACCGTTTGTCAGTCACATTTTTCTGGGGTGATCGGCGGCCATTTTGTGTCTTGTGGTGCGCCAGCACAAGCTGCGACCAAGTGCATTTAACCCTCAATGGTGTGGTTGTTTTTTGGCTAAAGCCTACATCAGGGTGAAGCTGTCACACCAAGTGCATTTAACCAGCAATAGTCTGTTTATTTTTTGGCCATATACTACATCAGGGGCAAGCTGCGCCCGTCACCAAGTGCATTTAACCCTCAGTAGTGTGGTTGGTCAAGCTATCACACCAAGTGCATTTAACCAGCAATAGTCTGTTCATTTTTTGGCCATATACTACATCAGGGGCAAGCTGCGCCCGTCACCAAGTGCATTTAACCCTCAGTAGTGTGGTTGGTCAAGCTATCACACCAAGTGCATTTAACCAGCAATAGTCTGTTCATTTTTTGGCCATATACTACATCAGGGGCAAGCTGCGCCCGTCACCAAGTGCATTTAACCAGCAATAGTCTGTTCATTTTTTGGCCATATACTACATCAGGGGCAAGCTGCGCCCGTCACCAAGTGCATTTAACCCTCAGTAGTGTGGTTGGTCAAGCTATCACACCAAGTGCATTTAACCAGCAATAGTCTGTTCATTTTTTGGCCATATACTACATCAGGGGCAAGCTGCGCCCGTCACCAAGTGCATTTAACCCTCAGTAGTGTGGTTGGTCAAGCTGTCACACCAAGTGCATTTAACCAGCAATAGTCTGTTCATTTTTTGGCCATATACTACATCAGGGGCAAGCTGCGCCCGTCACCAAGTGCATTTAACCCTCAGTAGTGTGGTTGGTCAAGCTGTGACACCAAGTGCATTTAACCAGCAATAGTCTGTTCATTTTTTGGCCATATACTACATCAGGGGCAAGCTGCGCCCGTCACCAAGTGCATTTAACCAGCAATAGTGTGGTTATTTTTTGGCCATATCCCAGTCTAATTCTGTCACTAAATCCATACCGGTCACCCAGCGCCTAAATACTAGGCCTCAAATTTATATCCCGCTAAATCTGTCGTTACCGCTGTACTGTTGTGGCTGGGCAAGTTATTTAGTGTCCGTCAAAGCACATTTTTTGTTCAGGGTTGAAATACAATTCCCAATTTAGCAATTTCATAATTTAGTGGTTTCTGCTATATCAGAGCTATTTGAAATCTATCCCTAAAAGGGTATATAATATTCAAGGTGCACATAGGGTCATTCACAATAACTTCACACACACGCTACTGTGCATTTCCAAGTCCAATTCTGTTAGTAAATCCATACCGGTCACCCAGCGCCTAAATACTAAGCCTCAAATTTATATCCCGCTAAATCTCTCGTTACCGCTGTCCTGTTGTGGCTGGGAAAGTTATTTAGTGTCCGTCAAAGCACATTTTTTGTTCTGGGTTGAAATACAATTCCCAATTTAGCAATTTCATAATTTAGTGGTTTCTGCTATATCAGAGCTATTTGAAATCTATCCCTAAAAGGGTATATAATATTCAAGGTGCACATAGGGTCATTCAGAATAACTTCACACACACGCTACTGTGCATTTCCAAGTCCAATTCTGTTAGTAAATCCATACCGGTCACCCAGCGCCTAAATACTAGGCCTCAAATTTATATCCCGCTGAATTTGAATACAATACATTGGGCCAAATAATATTTTTGTTGTTGTGGTGAATCATAACAATGAGGAAAACATCTAGTAAGGGACGCGGACGTGGACATGGTCGTGGTGATGTTAGTGGACCCTCTGGTGCTGGGAGAGGACGTGGCCGTTCTGCCACATCCACACGTCCTAGTGTACCAACTACCTCAGGTCCCAGTAGCCGCCAGAATTTACAGCGATATATGGTGGGGCCCAATGCCGTTCTAAGGATGGTAAGGCCTGAGCAGGTACAGGCATTAGTCAATTGGGTGGCCGACAGTGGATCCAGCACGTTCACATTATCTCCCACCCAGTCTTCTGCAGAAAGCGCACAGATGGCGCCTGAAAACCAACCCCATCAGTCTGTCACATCACCCCCATGCATACCAGGGAAACTGTCTCAGCCTCAAGTTATGCAGCAGTCTCTTATGCTGTTTGAAGACTCCGCTGGCAGGGTTTCCCAAGGGCATCCACCTAGCCCTTCCCCAGCGGTGAAAGACATAGAATGCACTGACGCACAACCACTTATGTTTCCTGATGATGAGGACATGGGAATACCACCTCAGCATGTCTCTGATGATGACGAAACACAGGTGCCAACTGCTGCGTCTTTCTGCAGTGTGCAGACTGAACAGGAGGTCAGGGATCAAGACTGGGTGGAAGACGATGCAGGGGACGATGAGGTCCTAGACCCCACATGGAATGAAGGTCGTGCCACTGACTTTCACAGTTCGGAGGAAGAGGCAGTGGTGAGACCGAGCCAACAGCGTAGCAAAAGAGGGAGCAGTGGGCAAAAGCAGAACACCCGCCGCCAAGAGACTCCGCCTGCTACTGACCGCCGCCATCTGGGACCGAGCACCCCAAAGGCAGCTTCAAGGAGTTCCCTGGCATGGCACTTCTTCAAACAATGTGCTGACGACAAGACCCGAGTGGTTTGCACGCTGTGCCATCAGAGCCTGAAGCGAGGCATTAACGTTCTGAACCTGAGCACAACCTGCATGACCAGGCACCTGCATGCAAAGCATGAACTGCAGTGGAGTAAACACCTTAAAACCAAGGAAGTCACTCAGGCTCCCCCTGCTACCTCTTCTGCTGCTGCCGCCTCGGCCTCTTCTGCTGCTGCCGCCTCGGCCTCTTCCTCCGCCTCTGGAGGAACGTTGGCACCTGCCGCCCAGCAAACAGGGGATGTACCACCAACACCACCACCACCACCTCCGTCACCAAGCGTCTCAACCATGTCACACGGCAGCGTTCAGCTCTCCATCTCACAAACATTTGAGAGAAAGCGTAAATTCCCACCTAGCCACCCTCGTTTCCTGGCCCTGAATGCCAGCATTTCTAAACTACTGGCCTATGAAATGCTGTCATTTAGGCTGGTGGACACAGACAGCTTCAAACAGCTCATGTCGCTTGCTGTCCCACAGTATGTTGTTCCCAGCCGCCACTACTTCTCCAAGAGAGCCGTGCCTTCCCTGCACAACCAAGTATCCGATAAAATCAAGTGTGCACTGCGCAACGCCATCTGTAGGCAAGGTCCACCTAACCACAGATACGTGGACCAGTAAGCACGGCCAGGGACGCTATATCTCCCTAACTGCACACTGGGTAAATGTAGTGGCAGCTGGGCCCCAGGCTGGAGAGCTGTTTGGCGCACGTCCTTCCGCCGCCAAGGATCGCAGGGCAACATTCTTTGCCTCCTGTTGCCACCTCCTCCTTCTCGGCTTCCTCCTCCTCTTCTTCCACCTGCTCATCCAGTCAGCCACACACCTTCACCACCAACTTCAGCACAGCCCGGGGTAAACGTCAGCAGGCCATTCTGAAACTCATATGTTTGGGGGACAGGCCCCACACCGCACAGGAGTTGTGGCGGGGTATAGAACAACAGACCGACGAGTGGTTGCTGCCGGTGAGCCTCAAGCCCGGCCTGGTGGTGTGTGATAATGGGCGAAATCTCGTTGCAGCTCTGGGACTAGCCAATTTGACGCACATCCCTTGCTTGGCGCATGTGCTGAATTTGGTGGTGCAGAAGTTCATACACAACTACCCCGACATGTCAGAGCTGCTGCATAAAGTGCGGGCCGTCTGTTCGCGCTTCCGGCGTTCACATCCTGCTGCTGCTCGCCTGTCTGCGCTACAGCGTAACTTCGGCCTTCCCGCTCACCGCCTCATATGCGACGTGCCCACCAGGTGGAACTCCACCTTGCACATGCTGGACAGACTGTGCGAGCAGCAGCAGGCCATAGTGGAGTTTCAGCTGCAGCACGCACGGGTCAGTCGCACTACAGAACAGCACCACTTCACCACCAATGACTGGGCCTCCATGCGAGACCTGTGTGCCCTGTTGCGCTGTTTCGAGTACTCCACCAACATGGCCAGTGGCGATGACGCCGTTATCAGCGTTACAATACCACTTCTATGTCTCCTTGAGAAAACACTTAGGGCGATGATGGAAGAGGAGGTGGCCCAGGAGGAGGAGGAGGAGGAAGAGGGGTCATTTTTAGCACTTTCAGGCCAGTCTCTTCGAAGTGACTCAGAGGGAGGTTTTTGGCAACAGCAGAGGCCAGGTACAAATGTGGCCAGCCAGGGCCCACTACTGGAGGACGAGGAGGATGAGGAGGAGGTGGAGGAGGATGAGGATGAAGCATGGTCACAGCGGGGTGGCACCCAACGCAGCTCGGGTCCATCACTGGTGCGTGGCTGGGGGGAAAGGCAGGACGATGACGATACGCCTCCCACAGAGGACAGCTTGTCCTTACCCCTGGGCAGCCTGGCACACATGAGCGACTACATGCTGCAGTGCCTGCGCAACGACAGCAGAGTTGCCCACATTTTAACCTGTGCGGACTACTGGGTTGCCACCCTGCTGGATCCACGCTACAAAGACAATGTGCCCACCTTACTTCCTGCACTGGAGCGTGATAGGAAGATGCGCGAGTACAAGCGCACGTTGGTAGACGCGCTACTGAGAGCATTCCCAAATGTCACAGGGGAACAAGTGGAAGCCCAAGGCCAAGGCAGAGGAGGAGCAAGAGGTCGCCAAGGCAGCTGTGTCAATGCCAGCTCCTTTGAGGGCAGGGTTAGCATGGCAGAGATGTGGAAAACTTTTGTCAACACGCCACAGCTAACTGCACCACCACCTGATACGCAACGTGTTAGCAGGAGGCAACATTTCACTAACATGGTGGAACAGTACATGTGCACACCCCTCCACGTACTGACTGATGGTTCGGCCCCATTCAACTTCTGGGTCTCTAAATTGTCCACGTGGCCAGAGCTAGCCTTTTATGCCTTGGAGGTGCTGGCCTGCCCGGCGGCCAGCGTTTTGTCTGAACGTGTATTCAGCACGGCAGGGGGCGTCATTACAGACAAACGCAGCCGCCTGTCTACAGCCAATGTGGACAAGCTGACGTTCATAAAAATGAACCAGGCAGGGATCCCACAGGATCTGTCCGTCCCTTGTCCAGATTAGACATTAACTACCTCCCCTTAACCATATATTATTGGACTCCAGGGCACTTCCTCATTCAATCCTATTTTTATTTTCATTTTACCATTATATTGCGAGGCTACCCAAAGTTGAATGAACCTCTCCTCTGTCTGGGTGCCGGGGCCTAAATATATGCCAATGGACTGTTCCAATGTTGGGTGACGTGAAGCCTGATTCTCTGCTATGACATGCAGAATGATTCTCTGCTGACATGAAGCCAGATCCTCTGTTACGGGACCTCTCTCCTCTGCCTGGGTGCTGGGCCTAAATTTATGAAAATGGACTCTTACAGTGGTGGGTGACGTGAAGCCTGATTCTCTGCTATGATATGAAGACTGATTCTCTGCTGACATGAAGCCAGATTGTCTGTTACGGGACCTCTCTCCTCTGCCTGGGTGCTGGGCCTAAATATATGCCAATGGACTGTTGCAGTGGTGGCTGACGTGAAGCCTCATTCTCTGCTATGACATGCAGACTAATTCTCTGCTGACATGAAGTCAGATCCTCTGTTACGGGACCTCTCTCCTCTGCCTGGGTGCTGGGCCTAAACTTATGAAAATGGACTCTTACAGTGGTGGGTGACGTGAAGCCTGATTCTCTGCTATGACATGAAGACTGATTCTCTGCTGACATGAAGCCAGATTGTCTGTTACGGGACCTCTCTCCTCTGCCTGGGTGCTGGGCCTAAATATATGCCAATGGACTGTTGCAGTGGTGGCTGACGTGAAGCCTCATTCTCTGCTATGACATGCAGACTAATTCTCTGCTGACATGAAGTCAGATCCTCTGTTACGGGACCTCTCTCCTCTGCCTGGGTGCTGGGCCTAAATTTATGACAATGGACTGTTGCAGTGGTGGGTGACGTGAAGCCTGATTCTCTGCTATGACATGCAGACTGATTCTCTACTGACATGAAGCCAGATTGTCTGTTACGGGACCTCTCTCCTCTGCCTGGGTGCTGGGCCTAAATTTATGACAATGGACTGTTGCAGTGGTGGGTGACGTGAAGCCTGATTCTCTGCTATGACATGCAGACTGATTCTCTGCTGACATGAAGCCAGATTGTCTGTTACGGGACCTCTCTCCTCTGCCTGTGTGCTTGGCCTAAATATATGCCAATGGACTGTTGCAGTGGTGGCTGACGTGAAGCCTCATTCTCTGCTATGACATGCAGACTAATTCTCTGCTGACATGAAGCCAGATCCTCTGTTACGGGACCTCTCTCCTCTGCCTGGGTGCTGGGCCTAAATTTATGAAAATGGACTCTTACAGTGGTGGGTGACGTGAAGCCTGATTCTCTGCTATGATATGAAGACTGATTCTCTGCTGACATGAAGCCAGATTGTCTGTTACGGGACCTCTCTCCTCTGCCTGGGTGCTTGGCCTAAATTTATGACAATGGACTGTTGCAGTGGTGGCTGACGTGAAGCCTGATTCTCTGCTATGACATGAAGACTGATTCTCTGCTGACATGAAGCCAGATTCTCTGTTACGGGACCTCTCTCCTCTGCCTGGGTTCCGGGGCCTAAATATCTGAGAATGGACTGTTCCAGTGGTGGGTGACGGGAAGCCAGATTCTCTGCTATGGGACCTCTCTCCAATTGATTTTGGTTAATTTTTATTTATTTAATTTTTATTTTAATTCATTTCCCTATCCACATTTGTTTGCAGGGGATTTACCTACATGTTGCTGCCTTTTGCAGCCCTCTAGCCCTTTCCTGGGCTGTTTTACAGCCTTTTTAGTGCCGAAAAGTTCGGGTCCCCATTGACTTCAATGGGGTTCGGGTTCGGGACGAAGTTCGGATCGGGTTCGGATCCCGAACCCGAACATTTTCGGGAAGTTCGGCCGAACTTCTCGAACCCGAACATCCAGGTGTCCGCTCAACTCTAATAAGGACCAAAAAAAATTGATAGCTAACATCCGCTCAACAGGGGGTACAATTGTTAAGGATCAAGATCTTATAAAAAATATTAGGGATGAAATGATGGACTCCTATCTGGATGCCATCTCTCTCCCAGTCCTTACAGATACCCAAAGCTTGAGGTCGACTTCTATCTACAGAAATTGGAGGCTGCAATTAAAGCATGTTCTGGTAATTCCTCCCCTGGGTCAGACGGATTCCCATATGAATTCTACCGTAAATACAGAGTTATCCTCCATAGTCTTTTGAAGGTATTCGCTGACTCATTGGAGGATGGGAGGATATACCGGAGTCAATGACAGAAGCTGTAATAATATTAATATTGAAAAAAGGTAAAGACCCCTTAGATTTGGGGTCATATAGACCTATATCATTATTGAACACAGATGTGAAGCTTCTCTCAAGGATTCTGACTACAAGGCTCTCCAAGGTTATTCCATCAATTATACACCCAGAACAGAACGGGTTTATTACAAAGAAGGGTACTTATTATAATCTTCACTGTCTGTACACGAACATGCAGTCTCCCGGAGTACAGATAGGCTAAAAAGTTATTATCTAAGTCCTGGGATACTATGAGGCTACTTTCACACTCGTGTTTGGTGCGGATCTGTCATGGATCTGCACAGACGGATCCGCACCGATAATACAACCGCATGCATCCGTTCAGAATGCATTAGGGCAAAACTGATCCGTTTTGGACCGCTTGTGAGAGCCATGAAACGGATCTCACAAACGTAAACCAAAACGCCAGTGTGAAAGTAGCCTTAGAAGATAGTTGGGAATAAAGGGATCTCTTCAGTGCACTCCTCTTTGGTATAACTCCCATCTACAGGCTTTAGATAAAATAGACGGGGACCAGTTTTGGCAAAAGATTAATATCTAATATGTTACACAGGTTGTGAGGAATTGGGAGATACTTCCGTTTTCAGTCTTAACAGTCTTGGTTTAGATACCTTAAGCTACGTTTGGCACTTTCTAGTGTAAAAGAAAAATCACTGTTGGCAATAGATAATCTTTCATATGATTTGTTGGGGAATTTAGATCAGAGGGTTAAGATTGCACCTACTGGTACAATTTAATATTTTGCACAGATTATATGTTACGCCCTTATGGCTCAATAAATGTGGGTTAAGAGATAGTTCTAAGTGTCCACAGTGGGACTCACTTGGGGCAGATCACTTACATATGCTTTGGTCCTGTCCAGAACTAAAAGAATACTACCCATTAACTAAGACTCTGGGTCCCATTTACGGTTGAATTTTGGCTACTGAGCGATCTCTCTAAGGTAAATTGTCATAAATATAAAAAGATTCTTCTGGGTAGAATATTGTTCCTGGCAAGACTCTTGATTACTAGAGTTTGGTTCTCCCGAAATGTTCCAAATGTGAACACATGGATAAAATTGGTGAATAAGGTTAACAACTATAAATATTTTCTATATAAGCAAAGAAATAGTCAGGAAAAATGGACTAAGGGCTCTTTCACAGACGGATCCGTCTTCAAAATGCGTTCAGTGTTACTATGGCAGCCAGGACGCTATTAAAGTCCTGGTTGCCATAGTAGTAGTGGGGAGCGGGGGAGCAGTATACTTACCGTCCGTGCGGCTCCCGGGGCGCTCCAGAATGACGTCAGAGCGCCCCATGCGCATGGATGACGTGAACCATGCGATCACGTCATCCAGGCGCCCTGACGTCACTCTGGAGCGCCCCGGGGGCCGCACGGACGGTAAGTATACTGCTTCCCCACTCCCCACTACACTTTACCATGGCAAACAGGACTTTAGCGTCCTGGCAGCCATGGTAACCATTCAGAAAAAGCTAAACATCGGATCTGGTAATGCGCCGAAACGACGTTTAGCTTATGCCCTTTCAATGGGCATTAATTCCGGATCCGACCTTGCGGCAAGTGTTCAGGATTTTTGGCCGGAGCAAAAAGCGCAGCATACTGCAGTATTTTCTCCGGCCAAAAAACGTTCCGGTCCGGAACTGAAGACATCCTGTGATGCCGGATTTCTCTCCATTCAGAATGCATGGGGATAATCCTGATCAGGATTCTTCCGGCATAGAGCCCCGACGACGGAACTCTATGCTGGAACAGAACAACACAAGTGTGAAAGAGCCCTAAGATATTGGAGTCTTGGAGGTTTTAAACTTCCTCGCCCCCCACTGGTACGATCTATACCAGTGTATTACTGTACTGTGCCGGCAGCAGGGAGCGCACGGCGTCATAGCAACCAGTGACGCCGTGCGCTCCTGCTCTCAGGAGGGATCCAGGCCGCGGTTCCACGGCCCGCACACGGCTGTGAAACACGGCCGTGTGCATGGGGCCTGAGTCTTTTTTCTTTCTTTTTTCTTTTATTGTTTTCTGTTCTCTGCTTCTATTGGTGTGATAGAGGGGATTGAGATGCATCACAAGGGTAGGGAGGGGTGGGAAAGAGATGGTTAAGGGGAAGGTAAAGTAATAATAATGTTAAATTGTAATTTTTATGAAAGAGAAAAAATGTCATTCTAATAAAGATGATTTTTTTTTTAAACACAGATTTTCTATAGACAAGTAGCATCTTAGAAATAAGTGGAGGAAATGTGATCAAATTCCAAATGATCCACAATTTCTTAAGGCATGCAGAGCACAGAATCAATTTATTTAAGCCTATATTAGGTGAATACAAAAACCTATCTTCAGATCAAAGACCTTTATAAAGGACATAAATGATTGGAAATCAATTGTATTCAGCAAAAAACGAAGAAAAAAAAATCAAGAAATATATAGAAATATAGGCTGAAGCACTTCTCTGAAAAAAATAACACATTTCCCTGCATTTAATGTGCATGAAACAACTTTTTAATTCTCCATTTTATTAGGCTGTTGTCCAGTGAAAACTGGTCTCAGTCAGCTCTCTCTCACCTTCTCCCAGCAGGATGTCCCAGCACAATATCAAGACAGTTATATGCAGTGAAATACAAAAGGAATGAGATTAATAGTATATGCAGTCAGCTGGCGCTTCTGTTCTGGGAGGACAAGTTGTGGTTTTAATTGACAGGAAATGAGGTTTGCAATCTTTGATCGTAGAGAGTTACTAAAAAAGCAGGATCAACCCCTTTAAACCAGGTACACTGCCTGGTAGAGTTGACCCTGGTGATTAAAATAATACCTGTCTTGTGAACATTGGTTACATTGTAATATAAGGAGGTCATTTATTATACTGAAATATGCCTATATTACGTGTATTTCTGGCGCAGATTGCAGCACAACCGTTAGTTGCACAGCAATCTGTGACTTTTCCCTGCTCACGGCAGGTCTAAATAGGTGGACGTGCCGTGGGTGGGGAGGCAGATGGGCCGTTAGGGCCATCTTATTTTCCATTTTCTACACCTGTTTCAGGCGTACAAAAAGGTCTAAATGTAAGACAGCTAGGAAGCTGTCTTACATTTAGAAGTGGCGGAGGATCCGCTGAAGTTATGGAGAGGCTGGCGTTTGAAACCTTTGTGAAAACACCTGAAATACTAGACCGAAATCTGTGTCAGGGCATCTCCAGAGAGGTCAATTGTTTTGGGGGGGGGGTTGGAAAAATAGCAATATAGGTGTGCAACCTAGGTGTGTTTCTTAGAATAGAGAGAGTAGCAGATAAACTCTCTGAGCGATATCGTTAAATACTAGTCCAAAATATGTGTCAGGGCGTCTCCAGACAATTCAAGTTTTTACATTTTTTTGCAAAATATACAGTAGCAACACTAGTGTGCAACGTGTTTTTTTTATAATACAGAGGGTAGTGTTTCAAATCTTTGAGTGATAATGTGTAATAGGCCAAAATCTGTGTCAGGGCATCTCCAAAGAGTTCACATTTTTTTTTTTTTTAGTTTTGAAACTAGTATTATATGTATGTGTTCAACGTGTGCCTTACAATACAGAGTGTATTGTTTAAAATCTTTGATAATACTGAAATACTAGTCAAAAATCTGTGTCAGAGCATCTCTAGACAGTTCAATGTGGTTTGTTGTTTATGCAAAATATAGCAATACAGAATACAAGTGTGAAACACGTGTCTTATAATAGAGAGGGTAGTGTTTGAAATCTCTGCATGATAACGTGAAATACTAGGCCGCAATCTGTCAGGGCAGGATAGGTCATCAATATCTGATCAGCTCTATGAGGAGACAGCAAGCGCAGTGTGCCCGTGCCGTCTACCTTATCTCTTCCTGCTGGCTGCTGCTTTGCCATAGACATAGTAGCAGAAGCAGGAAGAGACTGCATGTGCCGTCTCCTCATACAGCTGATGGACAGGAGTGCCGGGTGTCGGACCCCCATCGATCTGATATTGATGACCTATCCTGAGACTAGGTTATCAATATTAAAAGCCCGGAGAACCCCTTTAAAGTTTTTGTTTTTTGGGGGGGATTTGGGTAAATAGCAATATACGTGTGCAACGTGTGTCTTACAATACACAGGGTAGCATTTTAAACCTCTGAGTGAAAACATGAAATACTAGTCCGAAATCTGTGTCAGGGCATCTCCAGGCAGTTCAACTTTTTTTTTTGTTTTAAAAAATATAGCAATACAGAATACAAGTTGCACATGTGTCTTATTGTTGTCGCTCTCAGATCTTGACAGAGCCATGTCCGGGAATTTCACGAGAGCGGTGCCATCCAAACTCTTCAGTAAATGGTAACATATAACAATGGATACTGAGATCGGGGACAAAATCCTGGAGAGTGTACAAAGGTTCGCCAATGCGTAAAAAATGAGAGATGGCGAGAATCTTTCTTCAAAATGATGCATAACTCCATTTATGGTTTTAACCTTCCAGCCTCTCCCAAGTTCCCCTGGATCGCATCACCCATTGTCCTAAATGCAAAAAAACAGCCATGGATTTTTGGCATGGCATGTGGTCATGCCCTCAGGTTTCGAAATTTTAGGAAAATCTGATAATGTATGTTAAAATGCACTCTCAATTGCTCTCTCCTTTGAACCGCAGACATTGCTGTTCCATTATATTCGTCAACCGTCGAACCAACCCACATGCTCGACAATTGTTCCTCTTTTTCTCCACTCAATATTGCTGGTAGCCAAGAGACTCCGATTACACCAGTGGCTTTCCAGTTCCATGCCAGATATGTCTGCAGTGGTTTTGGAACTGAAATTACTGTTGAGACATGATAGGATTGAGGCTGAAAGACTTTCCTCATTACACATTTTAGTCCCTCCGAAATATCCCTGGTATCTCACTTCCTCTTTAAAAGGCACCCTAGGTGCTCTCCAAGTGTAACTTTTCTCTCTCCCCTTCCCTAACTCCCCCCCCCCCCCGCCTTTTTTTCCAAATGTTTTTTCAACATTGTAATATTGTGGTTTAGACATGTTACATGGAATTTATTCATCGTCAGTGATATTAGGACTTGGAGTCCTAATTGAAATAAGTTGAAAATTTCAGCTTTTATGTATGTAACATCTCTGTCTCTATCCACAATTGAATTGTTTTCAATAAAAAAAAATACAAATAAAATAAAATGAACGAAAAGACATATGTTTTTCTAAAAAGTCCTAGGAGACTAGAGGGAGTTATATACCAATTTTCAGGACAATTGGAGCCAACTTTTGGGTCCGAACCAAACTTATTCAAAAATTCAACAAACCAAATTTCGACAGGTACACTCATCTCTAATTTCAACCAAACCAGCAACACTTGTTTTGGAGTTTTTGCTACTCATCAGCACAGCGTAGGGATCTTATAGGTAGGATGAGATGCTTTTGAAGCAGGTCTTACAAGGCACGCGTTCTCCTTGCAGACATTCTGGTGGTGCAGGGAGTCTTACAGGCAATGATCTTTAGTCAAAGTATGTGTATAAAATATGTGTAAAGGCTGTATTACACCAACAAATTATCTCGTCAGATGGCCGTTTACACACACAGATCTTTTGTTCTACACACCAACTATTGGTCTGATTGGACAGAAATTGGCCATTAATCTGTTGATCTAATACAGTTCGAAGACTCCCTACATCACCTGGATCTCCACAAGGAGAATCAGTTCCTTACAGCCACACATCCTAATTGTATGAAACATTGATGCTGTCCTGTGCATGCTTAATGCAGCAGGCTCTCTTTAAGTACCATTCTCCACCATGACGAATCCTTTTCATTCCCATCTTTGTCTGACCCCATCATTATATTTAACGTTCATCTGATATAGGATTTAACCTTGGATGGACATTTCATGAAGATCTTGGCAATTTCTGTTTTGTAAGAATACTATGCATTGACCTGTAGATGTTCTTCATCTATCCTGAATTTCAGGGTCAGAACATATGCAACGGGCCCTCTATATAAATCGCGTCCCAGGTGTAGGAATGCAGAGTGGTATAGTGCGGCCTAAAATGTCTCTTTATTTGTGTCACGGTGCTCCTACCTGGATACAGATGGACCGCAGGCTTTGGCTCTGAAGCAATAAATAGGGGGAATAATTGAGGGATAAAAGAATAACTTGAGTCCAGACCTTGAGATGAAGTTCAATGGCAGATTTACTTTGAATAAATGTTTCTTCAAACAGTTTACAGGCTTTGTCTTGGTTCCAGCAGGCTTTAGCATGAAACTGGCAGGCAAACTCCACTCTGCTATATCTGTTTCTCTCTGACTCTGCTGTACTGACAGGTTGGCTGTATAACTCAGCTTCTTCTGTATGCTGCACTTTCTCTCTGTAGTCTGACTCTAAGTTATGCCAGGGAATTTTCCTATTGGCTGCTGAGGCTTCAAGCTTTGGCCTCCATGGCCAGCAGAGCTTAAGGTGAACTGGCTGGCGTGGGCACGTCCAGAAGAGACGTGCCCCTGCACACCTTTCCCATAGCTGGGGGTAAGCTAGACTGGAACTAACTAGTCCCTACCTTTCCTGCAGAAAATAGGGCTTGCCCACTTCTCTCCAGATGGGGGGTTAGAATGGAATAGTAAGTTCCATTTTGTCTAAGATAGCTCTGCCTTGTTTGCTGCCACCTGCTGGTAAATGAGGCATATTACATGAACATAACAGTTGCATAAAGATATTAGGAATGCACATTGTGGAGGACCTGGGATATAAATAAAGATGACATGAGGCTAGAGCAATAAAGACAGTAGCAGGGTGCAGAAGTGGTAACACCACTCTGGGGTGTTACACATACAGGAGGCATGCAGAACAATCTGAATTGAGGATTTAACATGAATAGCATTTGTGTATTCACTCGTTATCCTTCATCCGTGATAAGTGACCTTTACTATCGTGTCATCCGATTATTATTATCCACCCTGTTGTATTAATTATTAAAATACAAATGTATTATTTGACATTAGATATAAGTGAGGGACATGAACATGTGGAGTCACTGTGCGTAGAAATACATGGAGGCAAAAACAATAATAAATTATTAATAGGAGTTTATTATAAACCACCTAATATACCAGAGTCCACAGAAAATCTACTACTAAACGAGATATACGAGGCGGCAAATCATAATGAGGTCGTTATTATGGGGGACTTCAACTACCCAGATATAGACTGGGAAACTGAAACTTGTATATCTCATAAAGGAAACAGGTTCTTGGCAATTAGCTTTCCCAACTGCTTCAGGACCCAACTAGAGGGACGGCCATACTAGACATTAACCAATAGAAATGACAGAACAAGAGATGTGCAGGTTGGGGGACACCAGGGAAATAGTAACCATAAAGTAATAACCTTCCAATTATCATTCAAAATACCAAACTTCAAAAAAGCTAAATTTAGCCAACTAAGAGAGGCCATAGGCCTAACTGGGACAAAGTCCTCAAAAATAAAAATACAGCCACAAAATGGGATATTTTTAAAAGCATCCTAAAATCTCATTGTGAGAGGTACATACCTTATGGGAATAAAAGGTTAAGAAACAAGAAGAAACCAATGTGGATAAATAAAACTGTAAAGAAAGTAATAAATGACAAAAAAAAAGCATTTAAATCACTAAAACAGGAGGGTAGCGAGGAAGCACTGAAAAACTATAAGGAAAAAAACTGAATATGTAAAAAACTAATAAAAGCGGCCAAACTAGAGACTGAGAGATTAATTGCCAAAGACAGTAAAACTAACCCTAAAATATTCTTCAATTATATAAATGGTAAAAAGTATAAATCTGGAGGTGTCGGCCCTTTACAGAGTAATGAGGGAGGAGTTGCAGAGAGCAATGAGGAAAAAGCAAAGCTATTAAATATTTTTTTTCTCCACTGTATTCACTGAAGAAAATAAACTGTCAGATGAAATGCAGAATGTAAAAGTAAATTCCCCATTAAAAGTGCCCTGTCCGACCCAGGAAGAAGTACAGCTGCGTCTTAAAAAGATTAAAATAGATAAATTGCCAGGGCCAGATGGCATACACCCCCGTATCCTAAGAGAATTAAGTAATGTCATAGCCAGACCCTTATTTCTGATATTCAGGGACTTTATACTGACAGGAAGTGTTCCACAGCATTGGCGCATAGCAAATATGGTGCCAATATTCAAAAAGGGTGCAAAAACAGAGCCCGGAAACGATAGGCCGGTAAGTTTAACATCTGTCGTGGATAAACTGTTTGAAGGTTTTCTGAGAGATGCTATCTTGGAGCACCTCAATAAAAATAAGCAAATAACATGAGGGATCGGTCATGTCAAACTAATTTAATCAGTTTCTATGAGGAGGTAAATTCTAGACTTGACAGCGGCGAATCAATGGATGTCGTATATCTGGACTTCTCCAAAGCATTTGACACTGTACCACATAAAAGGTTAGTATATAAAATGAGAATGCTCGGACTGGGAGAAAACGTCTGTAAGTGGGTAAGTAACTGGCTCAATGATAGAAAACAGAGGGTGGTTATTAGTGGTACACACTCAGATTGGGTCACTGTCACTAGTGGGGTACCTCAGGGGTCAGTATTGGGCCCTATTCTCTTCAATATATTTATTAATGAACTTGTAGAAGGCTTGCATAGTAAAATATCAATTTTTGCAGATGACACTAAACTGTGTAAAGTAATTAACACTGAAGAGGACAGTATACTGTATACATATATACACTACAGAGGACAGTGTACTGTATATATACTACAGAGGACAGTATACTGTATATATACTACAGAGGACAGTATACTACTACAGATGGATCGGGATAGATTGCAGGCTTGGGCAGATAAGTGGCAGATGAGGTTTAACACTGACAAATGTAAGGTTATGCACATGGGAAGGAATAATGCAAGTCACCCGTACATACTAAATGGTAAAACACTCGGTAACACTGACATGAAAAAGGACTTAGGAATTTTAATAAACAGCAAACTAAGCTGCAAAAACCAGTGTCAGGCAGCTGCTGCCAAGGCCAATAAGATAATGGGTTGCATCAAAAGGGGCATAGATGCCCGTGATGAGAGCATAGTCCTACCACTTTACAAATCACTAGTCAGACCACACATGAAGTACTGTGTACAGTTCTGGGCTCCTGTGAACAAGGCAGACATAGCAGAGCTGGAGAGGGTCCAGAGGAGGGCAACTAATGTAATTACGGGAATTAGGGAATTACAGTACCCTGAAAGATTATCAGCATTAGGGTTATTCACTTTAGAAAAAAGACGACTGAGGGGAGATCTAATAACTATGTATAAATATATCAGGGGGCAGTACAGAGATCTCTTCCATCATCTATTTATCCCCAGGACTATGACGAGGGGACATCCTCTGCGTCTGGAGGAAAGAAGGTTTGTACACAAACATAGAAGAGGATTCTTTACGGTAAGAGCAGTGAGACTATGGAACTCTCTGCCTGAGGAGGTGGTGATGGTGAGTACAATAAAGGAATTCAAGAGGGGCCTGGGTGTATTTCTGGAGTGTAATAATATTACAGGCTATAGCTACTAGAGAGGGGTCGTTGATCCAGGAAGTTATCTGATTCCTTGAATGGAGTCGGGAAGGAATTTGTTTCCCCTTGGGGAAGTGGGGAAATTTGGCTTCTACCTCACAGTTTTTTTTTTTGCCTTCCTCTGGATCAACTTGCAGGATAACAGACCGAACTGGATGGACAGATGTATTTTTTCGGCCTTATAATACTATGTTATATACTATGTTATTGACCCTGATCATTAAACAAGTGGTGTCTTAGCAAAAAAATGGAAGAAATGTCATCAAATTCCAAATGATTAACAATTTCCTAAGGCATGCAGAGCCCAGAAAACTTGGAACCTTCTTGAATCAATAGATTTAAGCCTATATTAAGGGAATCCAAAAACCTATCTTCAGATCAAAGGTCTTCATAAGGCCGAATGCACACGGCCGTGTTCCGCGTCCGAGAGCGGTCCGTGGTATGCCGGGCTGGATTCCTGTTCAGAGCAGGAGCGCACTGCGTCATTGGTTGCTATGACGCCGTGCGCTTCATGCCGCCGCTGCACTACAGTAATACACTCTTATAGTGTATTACTGTAGTGCAGCGGCGTCATGAAGCGCACAAGGAATTCTCTTAACAGGAATCCAGCCCGGCATACCACGGACCGCTCTCGGCCGCGGAACACGGCCATGTGCATTCAGCCTAAAGGACATGGATGATTGAAAATCAATTGTATTCATCAAAAATCAACTCTGCGTATTCTTGTGAAAAGAAATATAGGCTGAAGCATTTCCACATTTCCCTGCACATGATGTCCAGAAAACAACTTTTTAATTCTCCATTGTATCAGGCTGTTGTCTGATGAAACACGTTTGTGTCCAGACTGGGACTCAGACAGCTCTCTCTCTCCTTCTCTAGGCAGGATGTCCCAGCACAATATCAGTTATATGCAGTAAGACACAAAAGGATTGCCATTAATAGTATATGCAGTCGGCTGGCTCCTCACCTCTGTGCTTGCACTTGCACTGTCTGGGTCCTTCTATGGGCCTTGTCTTCATCAGCTGCCCTGCACATGCACCGAAAGGATGTGCAGCGCCACACTGTCCACTGAAGGTGCATCTGCATGAGCTTTCCAGCAGTTGCTTGATGACGTCGGGAGAGGAGGTAAAGGGGAGAGGAGTGGGTCTCCAAATAAGATGGAAGTGTTTGGGCTCCTTTGTGAATAAGTACTGCCCCTTGGGCTCTTTTATGCTTATTTGCATACCATTATAAAGATGTTTTTCAGGGGCTATAAAGAAATAAAAAGGAACATAAAAGTATGTCTGGGATAGGGTGCATGTGAGCAATAGGGCATCAGGAACAATTTAAAATATAAATAGTTGGTGAGGAACACCCTTTAAATTGCCAATATTTCAATTGTGCCATAAATCCTACCTCTTCCCCAAGTATATCCGTGCGACCCTTCAGTGTGCAATCTTCAATCAGAAAATCGGCTAATTTTCCTAACCCCTCAGGACATCTATTTTAAACTCTTCCCACTTTTTATTATAAATCATAGGTGTGAAATGTAAAGAATTCCTCACCTGAAAAATCTTCTTCACTGCTGCAAATCATTTTTCCTATGGGGGTTTTACCTTAATCAACTATAAGTTCTTCCTTAATCCTCTGCTCTCCTGTAGAAATGAAGGATAGTCATTCCATTTTGCCATATGTCCCATATTTCCTGCCAAATATATCTGGAACTGCAAGACCTCCTTTTTCCATCAGAAGCGCCAAGTACTTTTGCTTTAGTATAACTCACAGTTCCAGGTGAGCTCGTCCACCAAAGGTGCAATTTGCTAGGACTTCCCGATCCAGGTTGGAGCATTACCAAGATAATAAATTATCCAGATTAGTAAAATCATTTTAAACAAAGAAATTCTATCAGCCATTGTAAAGGGTATTTTGCTCCATATCTTTATTTTAAACATGGTCCTGGGGTGAGTATATATTTAGAGGTTCTGGTCTGGGGTCAGGATTTATTCAGAGGTCTGGTGTGGGATCTGTATTTGTTTTAAAGTTTTTTTGTATATGGTCTGTATTTTATAGCGGTTCTTGTATGGGGTCTGCATTTATTTAGAGATCTGGTCTAGGGTTAGCATTTATTTAGAGGTCTGGTCTGGGGTCAGCATTTATTTAGAGATCTGGATGGGGTCAGAATTTATTTAGAGATCTGGCCTGGGGTCAACATTTATTTAGAGATCTGGTCTTCTGGTCTGGATAACCATTTATTTAGAGGTCTGGGGTCAGCATTTATTTAGAGGTCTGGTCTGGGGTCAGCATTTTTTTTTTAGAGGTCTGGCCTGGGGTCAGCGTATATTCAGAGGTTCTGGTCTGGATAACCATTTATTTAGAGGTCTGGTCTGGGGTCAACATTTATTGAGAAGTCTGGCCTGGGGTCAACGTATATTAAGAGGTTCTGGCCTGGATCACCATTTAATTAGAGGTCTGGGGTCAGCATTTATTTAGAGGTCTGGTCTGGGGTCAGCATTTTTTTTTAGAAGTCTATTCTGGGGTCAGTATTTATTTAGTGGTTCTGGTCTGGATCACCATTTATTTAGCGGTCTGGTCTTGGGTCTGTATTTATTTAGAAATCTGGTGTCTAGTATTTATTCAGTGGTCTGGTCGGATGTCAGTATTTATTTAGTGGGCAGAATTTATTTAGAGATCTGGTCTTGGGTCTCTATTTATTTACAGATCTGGTCTGGGTTCAGTATTTATCTAAAAATGTGGTCTTGGGTCTGTATTTGTTTAGAGGTTCTGGTCTGGGTTCAGTATTGATTTAGAGTTTCTGGTCTGGGGTCAGGATTTATTTAGAGGTCTGGTGTGGGATCTGTATTTGTTTAAAAGTTTTTTTGTATATGGTCTGTATTTTATGGAGGTTCTTGTATGCGGTCTGTATTTATTTAAAGATCTGGTCTAAAGTTAGCATTTACTTAGAGGTCTGGTCTGAGGTCAGCATTTATTTAGAGATCTGGATGGGGTCAGCATTTATTTAGAGGTCTGGTCTGGGGTCAACATTTATTGAGAAGTCTGGCCTGGGGTCAGCGTTTATTTAGAAATCTGGAGTCTAGTATTTATTTAGTGGTCTGTTCTGATGTCAGTATTTATTTAGTGGTTGTAGTCTGGGGCAGAATTTATTTAGAGATCTGGTTTTGGGTCTCTGTTTATTTAAAGATCTGGTCTGGGTTCAGTATTTATTCAAAAATGTGGTCTTGGGTCTGTATTTGTTTAGAGGTTCTGGTCTGGGTTCAGTATTGATTTAGAGGCTCTGGTCTGGGTTTAATATTTATTTAGAGGTTCTGGTCTGGGTTCAGTATTTATTTAGAGGTTCTGGTCTGGGTTCAGTATTTATTTAGAGATCTGGTCTTGGGTCTGTATTTGTTCAGAGTTTCTGGTCTGGGGTTTGTATTTTTAAAGAGTTTGATCTGACAACTGTGCTTTTTTAGACATTTGCCTGGGGGCAGGGTTGCCAACCGTCCAGAAATTTCTGGACAATCCATAAAAATAGGGCACTTTTTTCCTGTCTGTGAAAAAAAATAGATGTGTCCGCAATTTTTTTTGAGGCTGGTGGTACTTGACTAGATTATTTTGGTAGTGATTATCATAATTTTTCAGCTCACAAAAAAAAATGATGGTAGTGAGTTCTTATCAGTATATTGACTATAGACATGTATTACTTATAATCTCTATCATTCATTAGGGTTTTCCGATTTGTCTATAAAAAATGTTGTCTGTCCATGATTTTGGGATAAATTGTCCCATAAAAAGAAAAATTCTGGTTGGCAACCCTGCTGGGAGGTCTGGTGTCTATATTCATTGTGGGGCATAATGAAGGGGATCATATGAATTACTTATGACTGAAATGTCTTAGGTTGTGAGGCGTGTCCTATATAAATAAGCGGAGCATCCGTTATTTAAAAAAAATTCACATGTCGCTTACTACATCACTTCTCAAAATGTCTCCGATGTCACATGTTGGCAAGAAATATATAACCGAAAAATTGTCAAACCTGGAATGATACAATGTTTACCTTTTTTAATTCAAAGAGGACATTGGGCGTTCCAAAATCCAGTGTTTGCATATGGCCTGACACTAATCACTCACCTTGTGTGTGGGTATAATAAGGGTTAATTGTAAGTTTCTTCACTGCTCACCCTAGGTCGGCTCCTGTCAATGGCATTTCATTAAGGTGAATGGGTTACGATTGTAACATGCAAATACTGTATGTAGTTGTACTCGTTAGACGCATCATTTAATATGAAAGGGATTAATGGGGTTTAGTTGTTAATCACTTTCAGCTAATCCCCCAGACACCTATTAAATAAGCCTGTTCTACCTCTTTACTATTGTTACTAAGCAACACCTGTATATCAGGTCTGCTTAACGACGTGATTGACGTACGTGCCCAAATGTGATCCGACACCACAACCGCTTTTCCCATCTGCAGGAATTAGGTAAACCACTCCCTAAAGGAAAGGTGCAGGGAAAGTACAGAATAAGGGTCTCATTTTTATTTTTTTCAGAAACAGCGCCACTTTTGTCTGTGGCTGTGTCTGGTATTGCAGCTCAGTTCCGTTCACTAGACTGCAGTACCAGACACATCCTGAGGACAAGAACGGCGCTGTTTCCAGAAACAAAATATGTCCTAGCCTCAGTTACTCAGGATGAAAAGTTAGCAAAACAGAAAATCACATAAGCTTTCTTTTTACCTATGCAATTTGAGGGTCAGTTTCCATAATTATGTATTTTGCGGAGGAAAAAAAGTCCTCTGTGAATTTGTTGCAGATTTTGCTTATGCATCTTAAAGGGTGAAATCTGAAATGAAAATCCAAAACATAAATTGACAATTTATCAGACGGATTTAAAATCTGCACCAAAGGACGATTGCCGCTGCAGATTTTTTTTCCTTCTTGTAAAATCATATCCACTTTTTGCTGCTACTGTAGATGCAGTGGATTTCCCCTTTAAGATTCTGCAGCAGAAAATTCACAGAATCTCTGTCCATGACCTTAAAGGGGTTGTGCAGAGGAAGGATTTTTGTATTTATTTATTTTTTAAAAGGGTCACAATGGATTAAAAAATAAATAAATAAATAAACATTGCTCACCTCACTACTCCCCGGCTGCTCTCTTGTTCCTTGTCCCGGTTCAACATACAGGAAATGGCTGCTCAGCCAATCACTGACTGAGCGGCTGCTCAGCCAATCACTGACTGAGGCAGGTCACCAGTGATTGGCTGAGTGGACATTACTTGCCATTTCCTGTTTGTTGATGAGGAGCCAGGAAGTAGAGAGCGGCAGGGACTGGAGAGCAGCGCCAAAACGGCAGGGGTGGGAGATTAGAGAGTAATGCTTTTTTATTTTTAACCCACTCTGGCTATGTAAAAAAAATATGATCTCCTTAAAGAATGCTGCTTTTGTCCTATCTTGAATGCAACTCTGCACAGTAGTAACCCCCAAAACGAAAAACACACAGGGTAAACACTTAATTAGATGGGTACGGGGAGATAATTCCAACCCGATAAATTACAGGGTTAGAAACAGGAACCAGCTACCCCTAGAAGCCCTAGAGGTCTGCTGTGCCTAGGGCAGCCCCCTGATGGTGGAGGTTCCCTGTCCCCGAACCTAGTGCTATCCGATCCCTAAAAATCCCTACATAGAAAATGCTCCAGGATAATATGGTAAAGAATAAATGGTGCTCTTTATGGATGATTGTCACCCTTATTCTCTTAAAACAAAACAGATAATCACTAAGAACCCGACGCGTTTCGCCTAATATTTATCAGGTTCATCAGGGGGTAACATAATAGATGGATACTGTGTGATACAATTTGTGGTACTTAGCTTTGCGACCAGATATCAAAACCACAATACTTTTTTTGCCTGTCGCCAAGAGGAAGAAAAAGACCTCTTTTGTCCCGCTCAAGGTGCAGGCGGGGGAGATGGGGGTTTGTCCAGACAAAAAATCCGGCTTTGCAGGTCCAGAGCTTTGAATTACATATTTAATAAATTCAATCATTTTAAAAGTCACTCTTTTTTCATATATGCCCTTTACCTTAAAAACTATTGCGACAAAACATCTTAGAAAACTTTCAAAACGGATAGCAACTCTGCACAGTACCTTCTAATGGATCCCTCCCGCATCTAGTGTGCTGCCATATAGCATACACAGACAAATACCCCTACCATGCTTTGACTTATTATAAGTGCAACACAGTGCCATATGTTGGCCAAATAACACTTTTATACACAAGCCTAAATAACAATGCTATACTCTGCCCCTTTGTACAGTGCCAAAGAATATCAAATATAGTGCTGAGATAATACCAATATATCAAATAACAGCTCTGTGTGCTATTTCATTGCAGTAGGATGCAACTAATATTTAGATTTATGGTGGTCACAAGCATTCCTGACGTGCCCCTCAGTCGGCCACAGAGGCCCCTTTTGTGCTGTGCACTCCTGCCCGACTGCCAAGGGCTTTTAATCGGAGTGTGATATAGCTGGATTCTACATTGCCCTGAAAAAACGTGCACAAAGAGCTTCTTTTTTTCATATAGTAAGTTTATAGCAGTGATGCAGTTTACATTTATTCATGTTTCTAGTGTTTGCATGTGTCTTCGTCATAGCGGTCTGCAGTTACTTGTCGTCCTTGTTTCCGTTTACATTGCAGCCATGGTAGATTGCCCCTAAAACCTTTTTTATCATATTATTTAGGTACTGGTCTAACGATGCATTGCTACTGGAAACAGCCAACAAGCTTGCAGTCAGGCACACCCCTTACCGCTTAGGGAGAGTTCACATCGCCATTATTTTTCTGTTCTTCTGATCCATCAGAAGAACAGAAAAAAAAACCACAAAAAAAACGGATCCTATAAAATAAACGGATCCTGTGCATCAGTTATGCTCATTTGGCATCCGTTTGAGCCATTTGTGTCTGAGATCAGTTTTTTAAGGCTACTTTCACACGTTTCTATTTTCCAGTATTGAGATCCGTCATAGGATCGCAATTCCCGGAGAAAAACGCTTCCGTTTTGTCCCCATTGACAATGAATGGACTGAACAGAACAGAATGCTCCAAAAAGCATTCCGTTCCGTTTGGTTGCGTTCCTATACTGGAGAGCAAGCTGCGATTTTCTTCCCGTCATGGGACGCAGAGCAAAACGGATCCGGCATGACCCCCGATGCAAGTCAATGGGGACGGATCCTTTTTCTCTAACACAATAGAAAACGGATCCGTCCTCCATTGACTTTCAATAGAGTTCATGACGGATCCGTCTTGGCCATGTTAAAGATAATACAACCGGATCCGTTCATAACGGATGCAGATGGTTGTATTATCAGTAGCGTAAGCGATGCCGAATGTGCATAACTGATGCACAGGATGCCGAATGTGCATAACTGATGCACAGGATGCGTTTTTTTTCTGACGGATCTGAAGGATTGAAAAATAACGGTGATGTGAACTCTGCCTAAATTGAGTTTCTATTATGCAGCGGGGAGTTAGTCGTTCCTATATTTTGATGACTGCACAGTATAGAGCCTGGTGTAAAAATGTAAATTCAAATACTAAAAATTACCAGCGCAGGCACTGAACAAGCAGGAGGTATCGGGAGACTCAAGCTGCAGAATTGTTAATGCAGCTGTCATTGGAACGATTATTAAAATGCATAAATCAGGATCGGGAGATTTCTCAATGACTGATTGCTGTGATCACTAGAACAAAGTGCGAAAAGAGATAGGAAAGCATCATGCCTCTTTGTCTCTTTTCAGGAAGCAACATGGCCTGCATATTATAGTCAAGGACCTACCATACAGCATCCAAAACAGGTCAATTTGGTTTAAGTAGTCGGAGCTCCACCGATTGGAAACTGATGGCATAGGCAAATCATACAGTCTTAGGTAAAGTCTTGTTCGGGGCATATAGATGTATTAAAGGGGAGCTACCTCTTTTAGTCAGAGTATAGGGACCGATACAAAGAGCAGCCCTCCTTCTGGAGGACTCAACATGTTCTTCAATTACCCAGATGGCCCATTAAATCCAGTTGGTGCCATGTAACCGGCTATTTCTATGGTTCAGGAAGTGTGGACTTCCTGACGTTTTCCCTCTGGTGAGAACAGGAGTTTTGTCCCTGAGACTCCAACGGTTAGATTATATTCCTTTAAATAACACTAAGTAAAGTCATTAAAGGGGTTGGACAGAATTATAAAAAAACATGACTACTTTAATCCAGAAACAGCACCACGGATAATGCAGCTCAGCTCCATGATTGGGGTTAAGGAAGAAGCCAGCCATGTTTTTCTAACCTTGGACAACCCCTCGAGAAAACATTATCATCAGACAGCTTAATTCTGCACAACAATTCCCACATAGTCCTGATAGAAGAATTGTCAGCACCAGATTTTCCATCCAGTGACTCCATATTGTACGCTGTATGGTTCTTTTCTCTGCTACATCAGAGAGCACTTCTCTTCAGCCGCTTGCTTCATTTCTGTGAACGTTGCTGTTGCCTTCTCCTTAAGTGTGTCCACATCCATGTTCTGAATATTTTGGATATGACCAAAGATTGAGCTTTTCTCTTCCTCCTCATCTTCGTCTTCAGCCACCATTTTCTGGAGGTCTTCGGGTAGATCTATGTCATCTCCGGCCATCTGTATTTGATTATCATCCTTTTCGCTCTAGAAGAATTAATATATACATGGTCAGGGAACTCCTAGACCGATCAGCTGTGGTTGAATTGATGGGTGGACAGATGTCTTTTTTCACCCTTACTAACTATGGGGCACATTTATTAAGGCTCTGTACTGGTGGTGGATCCACCAAAGTTATGCAGAGGCGCCGGTCTCTACAGTATCTCACAAAAGTTTGTACACCCCTCACATTTTTGCAAATATTTTATTATATTTTTTTATTATGGGACAACACTGAAGATGTGACACTTTGAAGTTATGCTGGGGTTTCCGATAGGGGTTCACATAAGATTTCACAGTTTTTTATAGTCCACAGATTACATGGATCCCCACGGATGTTGAAAAGAATGGGTGTGAGAGACTCAGACGAGTGCCCAAAATGTAAGGGAGAGAATGCTGACTTATTACATTGTTTTTGGAGATGCCCCGACTGTTCAGATATTGGACAGAAATATTAGAGACTGTATATTTAATTTTGAAGGTTCAAATATTTGAAGATCCAGTAATCTGTATACTAGGGGCATTTGAACATTTGAAGTTAAACAAAAATACACGAATAGTCCTGACCAAAGTACTATTTCAAGCTAGACTCCTTATACTTAAGAATTGGGTAAAGGTAGATCCTCCGACAGTGGGACAGTGGAGAAAAGCAGTTGATAATCTGATTAAAGAAGAACGGGGGATGGAGGGCCATAGTAAAAGATTGCAAAATGTTGATGAATTATGGAAGAGATGGCTGCTTTAGGGCTGGATATTTGAGAGTTTTTTTTTTTGTTTTTTTTTTATTGCGTCCCCCCTCCCTCCTTCCCTAAGGGTGGTGGGTGGGAAATTGGGGGTTGAAAATTGTTTCCTTTAAGTATAGAATATTAATGTTTTTTGATAAATTGGAGATTGTAATTTATTGTTAATATGGAATTTTTTTATTGTGAAGTTGATATGTTAAAAATAAAAATTTAATGAAAAAAAAAAATAAGATATGACACTTTGACACAATGTAAAGTAGTCAGTGTACAGCTTGTATATGTTGAGGAGACTGAGGTCCTTTGGAGTGCAGGGGACACTCCTAAAGACCTTCTTTGACTCAGTGGTGGCATCAGCCATATTCTATGGTGTGGTTTGTTGTGGGAGCAGCTTATCTGTGGCTGGGAGACAGAAATTAGATAAGCTCATTAAGAAGGCCAGCGCTGTCCTAGGTTGCCCCCTTGATCCAGTGCAGGAGGTGGGTGACAGAAGAACTCCTAGGTGCACTAAGGAACGTTATCAGAGGTCCTTCTTCCCAGCAGCGGTTAGGATTTATAACCACCACTGTTCCCAGAAACCCAGTAGTGAATTTTTAAAGTAAATTCTGTATTATGTTTTTTCTTGTATTTTACTCTTCAATTTCTAATTACTCTTATTTTGCTCTTGTTTTGATTTTCTTCTTCTTCTTTTTCTTCTTCTTCTCCTTCGTATAACAGTGTCAATTTGGTGTGCCATTAATGTCTAAACCACTGGTGTCAATATTTTGTGTGGCCACCATTATTTTCCAGCACTGCCTTAACTCTCTTGAGCATGGGGTTCACTAGAGCTTCACAGGTTGCCACTGGAATCCTCTTCCCTCCTCCATGATGACATCACGTAGCTGGAGGATGTTAGAGACCTTGTGCTCTTCCACCCGCTGTTTGAAGATGCCCTACTGATGCTCAATAGGGTTTAGGTCTGGAGACATGTTTGGCCAGTCCAGGACCTTTACCCTCAGATTCTTTAGCAAGGCAGTGGTCATCTTGGAGGTGTGTTTGGGGTCGTTATTATGTTGGAATACTGCCCTGCAGCCCAGTTTCAGAGGGAGAGGGTCATGCTCTGCTTCAGTATGTCACAATAGATGTTGGCATTCATGGTTCCCTCAATGAACTGCAGCTCCCCACAGCTGGCAGCACTCATGCAGCCTAAACCATGACGCTCCTACCACCATGCTTGACTGTAGGCAGGACACACTTGTCTTTGTGCTCCTCACCTGGTTGCCACCACACACGCTTGACACCATCTGAACCAAATAAGTTTATCTTGGTCTCATCAGACCACAGGACAGGGTTCTAGTAATTCATGTCCTTAGTCTGTTTGTCTTCAGAAAAATCTTTGCAGGCTTTTTTGTGCATCATCTTTAGAAGAGACTTTCTTCTGGGACGACAGCCATGCAGACCAATCTGAAGCAGTGTGCGGCGTATGATCTGAGCTCTGACAGGCGGACCCCACCCCCACCCCTGTAACCTCTGCAGCAATGCTGGCAGCACTCATATAACCTCTGGATATGACGCTGAGCATGTGCACTCAACTTCATTGGTCAACCACGGCGAGGCCTGTTCTGAGTGGAACCCATCTTGTTAAACAGCTGTATGGACTTGGCCATCGTGCTGCAGCTCAGTGTCAGGGTGTTGAAAATCTTCTTATAGCCTCGGCCATTTTTATGTTGAGCAATAATTTCTTTTTTTCAGATCCTCAGAGAGTTCTTTGCCATAACGTGCCATGTTGAACTTCCAGTGACCAGTATGAGAGAGTGTGAGAGCGATAACACCAAATATAACACACCTGCCCCCCATTCATACCTGACTCCTTGTAACACTAAGAAGTCACATGACACCGGAGAGGGAAAATGGCTAATTGGGTACAATTTGGCTATTGTCACTTAGGGGTGTACTCCCTTTTCTTGCCAGCGGTTTAGACATTAATGGCAGTGTGGAGTGTTATTTTGGGGCACACGAAATGTACACTGTTATACAAGCCGTGCACTGACTGCATTACATTGCATCAAAGTGTCAGATCTTCAGTGTTGTCCCAATATAAGATATAATAAAATATTTACAAAAATGTGAGGGATGGACTCTGTGAGATACTGTACATAACCTCGGGCGGATCCACTGCCGCTTCTAAATGTAAGACAGCTTTCGAGCAGTCTTACATTTAGAGAAAAGAAATTTGTCGCAGCACAACGAAAAAAAAATGAAAATCAGAAACCTTTCTAGTGGCGGTGCCAGCAGTGTTGGGTGCCAGTCTGAAGCTCCACCATAAACACGAAATACTTGTAAGGAAACTGCAGCACTCACTTGTCTTCTGTTTCTCAAAATGTAATCACCAACACAATGCGCCGTTTCGACCTGTATGGTCTTTCTCAAGCAACAAACAGTGTGAACATAACCAGATACATATATACCCTCCCAGTGGGTCACATGACCGAATCAAATATGTTAATCATAAATCAAATATGCTAAATACATACCACCCATTTGTGTGGTCTAATTACACAGATCAAGATATGCATGTCACCATTCCATTACATATAGTGTCTTTCATAATGAAATATTAGAACCAAAAATATGTGCTTACTAAATACTCCCTGGTGGAATCCTGGTGGGCACATCTCAGAAGGCATTGTCCGGACTGCTTCGGTATACTCAGAGAGCGTGCCCATCCTGGCGTCCCTCTGTAAGCGGTGTGCAGGCGCGCCGGGCACATGTGTGTACTAAGCGCAGCGCTCCTCTGATCTCCTTGCGCCTGCGCTCTAAGCATTAAGTGTGCGCTATGGAAACCATGTAAACAATTCATTAGGGCGTAGCGCATCCAGTCACTATTGCTCCGTACCTCTGTCTGTGCTATCGCTATCCCAATCTTATATTATATTTGCCACAGCTCTAGGTAAACATTTAACCGTATCAAGCAATCATAGCATTATAACAGTAAGAGACTTTATGGCATTTTATGCTCGATTATATAATA
Organism: Bufo gargarizans; assembly: GCF_014858855.1. Taxonomy (NCBI): domain Eukaryota; kingdom Metazoa; phylum Chordata; class Amphibia; order Anura; family Bufonidae; genus Bufo; species Bufo gargarizans. The sequence continues at coordinate 719,508,577 of NC_058080.1, read as the reverse complement.
ATTATATGTCCATTTATGTGGATATGTGTCAGAATTGACCACCTTACTTATATTAGGATAATCTAGCAAATACGTGCATCTCCAATATCTCGGTCGTCGGTCAGAAGGGTTCCATAGTGGCAATAAACTTAAAGCCATTTCTGGTACATCTATAATGTTCATAGCATGATCTCTGCCATTAAACCAAGGTCCAAATACCAAAATTGAACAATGTTCTCCTTAAAACAAAGGTCTATAAGTATCTCTAGGTCATAGATAAAATTTGTTTATGGGCTCATTTAACCATTTAAGAGGTGGGACGTACCCCCCATATGTTATGTGAGGGTCGTTTCCCTCCCCCCAATCAGCACATTTTTGTCCCTGCTGGGGAACACATCCTCCCATAGTATGTGGGAGAGATGTATCCCCCCAGGACATTATACATTCAATCAGTGGGGGGTGTATCCCCCAAATTGTGGGACAACCGCCCCCCACCCTTATATAAACCAAAGTCGACTTCCCTGGTAGGGCAGACGGGCAACCCATTCCCGAGCTTACCCCCTTTTACTTACAGGTCACCTATGGGCACCATGGACTTTGTATAGCTACAATTCTATCAAAGATAGACAAGAGGCCATTATCCAAAGGGCAAGTATGTATGGTGGGAACAGCAGAAGCCATATTAGGTGGGACAATTATTCCCAATTAATCTATGTGACCCACTGGGAGGGTATATATACTGTATAAATCTGGTTATGTTCACATTGTTTGTTGCTTGAGAAAGACCATACAGGCTGAAACGTCGCATTGTGTTGGTGATGAAATTTTTTAAAAACAGAAGACAAGTGAGTGCTGCAGTTTTCTTACAAGTATTATGTGTTAATGGTGGAGCTTCCGACTGGCACCCAACACTGCTGGCACCACCACTACAAAGGTTTCTTATTTTCCAATTTTTTTTTTCATTGTGCTGCTACAATTTTTTTTTCTCTATGGCTATAACGGTCTGGTAGCATGCACACGAAACCACATTTGAACTTTTTTAAATTTTGTGGCCTGAAGTGGGAGTCTACAATTGATTCACCAAGCAAGTCAGTATATTCCAGTGAGGAGGTGACGCGAATTCTGGACGGAGTGGTGGGTGATGGTTCCTTTTTGAATAAACCTACTAAGGACTTAATTAAAAGAAAATGGGAAATGGAGATTAAACAATATATTAATTTTGAATTACACCTTTCCACCTTAAGAGAATATTATGTTGCTGAGCGGATACCGAGGGGGTTGAGAGCACACCTGAGACCTATTCTATTACCAAAGAACTCTGAATTTTGTACTAAGTTCGAACAGATATCAAATTGTTATTCTATGGACATAATACTATTGAAAGTGGAATATCTTCAAAAGGAATTAATGGAGAGTAAGAAAAGAATAGAGGGACTGAACAACAGTTGAGATCCATAATGACAACTCAGCATTTCACTACAATTAAAGAGCAATCAGATAAAGACCTCCAAGTGTATCGTGCTAACATTGAGACCTCCAAAAGACAGAAATGGTTTCGGGATCAGGACAACTACCTGAAAGGTGATATATATAAAAGAAATCCAATTTGAGGGAGGACAGAGAAGGAAAACCCAGGGACGACAGAGATTCACAAGACGCCGGGGGAAGAGGACACACAACACAGATACAGAGTCTTCCAGGGAAATGAGTGAGGATCAACGTTTTTTAGAACAGAGAATGACCCAAGGAGACAAAGACCAACCAGGAGAGGAGGACGCAAACACCATAGGAGCAAGAAACAACACTACAAGGATGACACGCTCAAGGAAACTGCCATTGGACAACAAAGGTTTAAAAGCGACTCCAAGACAACAGGAGAGGCAAGGCCAATGAAGAGGAATCAACATTGGTGGTAAATATATCATCTATTGACTTGTCCAATGTTGAACTATCTTTGCTAGAAAAGGGACTTTCTTTCTGTCCGACTACAGATATGGACTGGTTTAATTGTCAGATAGATTTACAGATATTTTTTAGGCGTATTAAGTTGCGGGTCTTCTTTGGGGATTCAGTTACTGCAAATACATCTAGTACAACTCAGGAGACCAGTGACCCTAAGATGATAAAATTGAATGATATGGGTCTACATCTTCAAAGTGATTTTCAAACTCCAGTGTTTAAAGATGCTATTAACACATATATAGATCTAGTAAAGAAAGATATAGAGGAAATCAGGCTTGATGCCAACACACATGACATTAAAAGGAACATGAGCCAAGGAGACATTAGGGCATTGAAGACACTATGCAGTAGGAAAGATATTACTATCAAAAAAGCGGATAACGGTGGGGCGATAGTTATGATGGATACTGCCAAATATGTAGCAGAGATTCAGAGACAGCTGAGTGACATAGACGTATACCGATCAGTGGACTCCAACCCCACGTTTGCCATTATGCGAAGGATGAAATTACTTATTGACAATGCTTTTGCTACTGATCTAATTGAAGATAATTTACATAGATATTTACTGGTAGAGCAACCGGTTACACCTGTACTGTATACATTACCGAAAATACATAAAAGCCTTAAGAACCCAAGCCCCCCCCCCCCCCCCCACCGGACGCCCAATAGTGTCAGGTATTAATTCAGTTTTTTCACCATTCTTGACAAATATCTGAGAAGTTACGCCATGTCAGACAAGTCATATGTGAGGGACACTACCGACTTTCTTAAGAAATTGCAAACATTACAATATGAGGAGGGACAATCCCTTTTTTTTTTTTACGTTGTGAGTCTTTATACGAGCATTGACCATGTGAAGGGTCTAGGAGCTGTAGAATGGGCCTTTTATAAGGTCAAAGTTGAGGAAAATCTGTCAATTTATCCTTTTCCCTATTGGAGGTAGTACTTACCTGTAACTATTTCTTATTTGAAGATACATTCTATGTCCAGCAGCAGGAGACCGCAATGGGTTCTAATGTGGCCCTGACTTATGCAAATATATACATGAGTAGGTTTGAGGAGACTTTTGTATACCCATCTGGCCTCTTCACATTTGTGAGGGGCTGTATGAGGTATATAGACAACATTTTTTTCATATGGACAGGAACACTGGAGGTAGTAGCTTCACACACCCTAGAACGGGTAAAAAATATCAGCTATGGGGTATGTAATTTATGTACTGCAATGTCCCTGTGGATTACTATCCCTGTGGATTACTATACTAGACATAATGTCTCCCAACTTCTGTTTCGCGTGATTGATGGGGTATCTTCCCAAAGAAGAGGAGGCGATAGAGAAAGACTATTGAAAAGGTTGGAATTAAGGTGGATTTTTGAGTTACAAACACTTGAACCTAAAGGCCTTAACAGGGAATTTAAAGTTGGCTCACTTTATTGAACCAGACAGTATTATGTTTTCTTCCTCATTTGATAAGACTATTATACCTAGTCCTAGTACTGGATATGTTTTTATTGAAGTAATGTACCCAGCCCTATTTGGTTATGTTTGATGAATTAATACTTAATGCACTGATGATGGAACCTGGGGGCATAGTCTGAGAAAGGATTTCCTTTTTGGACTGCTTATACTTTGCGGTAGCTATGCTAGGAAATAAGCGTAAAGTGTACGCATTTATATGATACCTCTGTCTGTTTTTGTTATATATTTACATATCTGAAAAGTCCAAGGTCAGGTGGGACCTACTAGTGGCATAGATTAATTGGAAATAATTGTCCCACCTAATATGGCCTCTGCTGTTCCCACCATACATACTTGCCCTTTGGATAATGGCCTCTTGTCTATCTTTGATAGAATTGTAGCTATACAAAGTCCACGGTGCCCATAGGTGACTATAGGGCTGGTATGAATGGGACGGACCTGTCTGGGAGAGGGGGTAAGCCCGGGAACGGGTTGCCCCTGTGCCCTACCAGGGAAGTCAACTTTGGTTGATATAAGGGTGGGGGGCGGTTCTCCCACAATTTGGGAGATACGTCCCCCACTGATTGAATGTATAATGTCCTGGGTGATACATCTCTCCCACATACTATAGGGCAGGCATCCTCAAACTGCGGCCCTCCAGCTGTTGTAAAACTACAACTCCCACAATGCCCTGCTGTAGGTGGATACCTGTAGGCTGTTCGGGCATGCTGGGAGTTGTAGTTTTGTAACAGCTGGAGGGCCGCAGTTTGAGGATGCCTACTATAGTGGGATGTGTTCCCCAGCAGGGACAAAAGTGTGCTGATTGGGGGGAGGCAAATGACCCTCACATAACATATGTGGGGTACGTCCTGTAGCTGGCCAGCTAAGACCTGTCCTAGGTTGCTAGTATAGCTTATATGTGTATACAGCTAAACCTGCCAATAGCCTTAATACAGTTCTTATGTTTATGTGTTAAAGACAAAAGCTGATTTATTTACTGTGATATCATGTTTTGGATGTCATATAACTGTTATATTTTGTGTTCACAGAAGCAGAAAAAGATAATATGCCTTTAAAATTAATTTTGTAATGTAAGGTAAACTCAGTGACACAGCAGAAACAACAGAAAGCATAGTGTCAATCTGTTGTTGCTGGGCAGAAGTCTAGACCAATCACAGCCAGCTTCTAACACAGAAAGAGTTTTAACCAATCACAGCCAGCCTCACACACAGCCTGTCTGGGAATTCCCCCAGCTCCTGCTGCTAGAATCATTATTCACTAGAGACAGGAGCTGAAGAAACATTCATTCCACTGAGAGCTGAGTTTTATCGGAACAAGAGGCCAATATAGGTATTTAAAACAGTGATATAATGTTTATATTGTTAGTATTGTGTTTAGAACTGTATACTGAACTAGATATATATGTGTTTACTTACAGTTCCACCAATTGCAACCATACAAATTGCAAGCTACAAATTGCAACTATACAATTGCAAGCATTCAGATTCCATTTTGCAATCCAAATTACATACACCCATACCAGATCATGCTCAACCAATCTGCAAATAGTCACTGCTAACTGCATACTGCAAGTAGAACTATTAGTTAGACCTCAGATTTACCTCTCAGAGAGATCATAAAGTGCTTAAATGACTTAAAGTGACATTACAGATACTGAAGAGAGAAACATATCCACCATTTTATGTTGAATGACAAGATTGAACAGTTGGACCACCATCTTATGCATACCGCCATTTTGTGATATCTTTCCAACACGTGTTTTCTACATGGACTATCTGCTGTGGAGGCGGCAGTGATATATATGAAGAAAAGTTGAAGTTAATAAAGAAGTTATTTCAAGCATTTGGTGTGCTCTTTAAACCTACTGTTTCCATAGAAAGGTGCTACAGGAATTACAGAGTAATAGACAGTCTGGTTAGACTAAAAGTCAGAGATATCAAAATTCTTCTAATGCCACAGCGCAAAAGGCACTTCATAGTGCTGCGCCTGCCACACGTCCCACCTCTTAAATGGTTAAATGAGCCCATAAACAAATTTTATCTATGACCTATGGACTATAGAGATACTTATAGAAATTTGTTTTGAGGAGACCATTGTTCAATTTTGGTATTTGGACCTTGGTTTAATGGCAGAGATCATGCTATGAACATTATAGATGTACCAGAAATGGCTTTCAGTTTATTGCCACTATGGAACCCTTCTGACAGACGACCGAGATATTGGAGATGCACGTATTTGCTAGATTATCCTAATATAAGTAAGGTGGTCAATTCTGACACATATCCACATAAATGGACATATAATTATTATATAATCGAGCATAAAATGCCATAAAGTCTCTTACTGTTATAATGCTATAATTGCTTGATACGGTTAAATGTTTACCTAGAGCTGTGGCAAACATAATATAAGATTGGGATAGCGATAGCACAGACAGAGGTGCGGAGCAATAGTGACTGGATGCGCTACGCCCTAATGAATTGTTTACATGGTTTCCATAGCGCACACTTAATGCTTAGAGCGCAGGCGCAAGGAGATTAGAGGAACGTCTCGCTTAGTACACACATGTGCCCGGCGCGCCTGCACACCGCTTACAGAGGGACGCCAGGATGAGCGCGCTCTCTGAGTATACCGAAGCAGTCCGGACAATGCCTTCTGAGATGTGCCCACCAGGATTCCACCAGGGAGTATTTAGTAAGCACATATTTTTGGTTCTAATATTTCATTATGAAGGACACTATATGTAATGGAATGGTGACATGTATATCTTGATCTGAGTAATTAGACCACACAAATGGGTGGTATGTATTTAACATATTTGATTTATAATTAACATATTTGATTCGGTCATGTGACCCACTGGGAGGGTATATATATATCTGGTTATGTTCACACTGTTTGTTGCTTGAGAAAGACCATACAGGTCGAAACGGTGCATTGTGTTGGTGATTACATTTTGAAAAACAGAAGACAAGTGAGTGCTGCGGTTTCCTTACAAGTATTAAGTCTTAGATTTAGACCATTTTCTACACCTAAAACAGGCATAAAAAATGATGAATGAGATAGTCCTGCCGGCCCAGCCCCTTAGTCACCCACACCATGCCCACTTTTTTAGACCTGGCGTGAGGGGGAAAAGCTGCAGATTGCGGCGTAAAGGACCTTTACGCCCTATGTTACTATAACAATAAGACTCCAGACAATTTCCACATTACCCTCCCTAAATCCAGCCCTGTGTTTTAGGCAAAGCAAAAAAAAAATATTTTTTCCCTTTAGAAATTTTCTCCAATAGGCCTCCATTTTTAAAACCTTCTCAATGACATACAGGCCTTGTTGCCCATAGTAACCAATCAGAGCCCAGCTTCATATTTCTGGAGCAGTTTGAGAACTGAAAGCTGAGAGGCTGATTGGTCGTTATGAGCAACAAGGCTTGTTTACATGTTTTGAAAAAAAACTACCATTTTGCTAATCTGGCTCCACCTGACAAGGAGTCACCCAGAATTTGTGGGTAACTTCATTGGGGGAGAACTTCATTCTAAAAACTAGTGTAAAGTAGAACTGGCTTAGTTGCTCATAGTAGCCAATCAGATTCAACCTTTCATTTTCTAAAGGAGCTCTGAAAAACGAAAGTGGGAATCTGATTGGTTGCTATGGGTCACTAAACCAGTTTTCCTTTACACCAGTTTCGATCAATCTCCTTTATTGTTCCATTGAATAAATGCTACTACATTGGGTCGTAACCAAATTAACCCCATACCTGTGGTAATCTGTATTTTTCCCTTAAATGTACCCGCACTGTGGCTCTTTCTGCTTTTCTCTGATTAAACTTGGCATCTCTTTCCATCCTACAAGACAAACAGAACAGTATTGTTAAACCCACACAGAAAATTATTTCACAGTGAGGGAGCCTTCTGTCCATCGATTGTATAATGTCCAGCACCAGGGGCTGCCTGAACCAGCTGACTGGAGGGGGTTCATTCCGGGCTTCAGACGCCAACAGATCTCATATTGATGACATATCCTGAGGACTCTGACATCACTGTGTTTATTGTTCCTGTACTGTGACATCACTGTGTTTATTATCTCTGTACTATGACATCAGTGTGTTTATTATCCTGTACTGTGACATCAATGTCTTCATTATCCCTGTACTGTGACATCACTGTGTTTATTATCCCAGTACTGTGACATCACTGTGTTTATTATCCCTGTACTGTGACATCACTGTGTTTATTATCCCAGTACTCTGACATCACTGTGTTTATTATTTCTGTACTGTGACATCACTGTGTTTATTATCCCTGTACTGTGACATCACTGAGTTTATTATCCCTTACACACAAATAATGTGGCATTGTGCATTGGGGCTATACAGGGAGTGCAGAATTATTAGGCAAGTTGTATTTTTGAGGATTAATTTTATTATTGAACAACAACCATGTTCTCAATGAACCCAAAAAACTCATTAATATCAAAGCTGAATATTTTTGGAAGTAGTTTTTAGTTTGTTTTTAGTTTTAGCTATTTTAGGGGGATATCTGTGTGTGCAGGTGACTATTACTGTGCATAATTATTAGGCAACTTAACAAAAAACTAATATATACCCATTTCAATTATTTATTTTTACCAGTGAAACCAATATAACATCTCAACATTCACAAATATACATTTCTGACATTCAAAAACAAAACAAAAACAAATCAGTGACCAATATAGCCACCTTTCTTTGCAAGGACACTCAAAAGCCTGCCATCCATGGATTCTGTCAGTGTTTTGATCTGTTCACCATCAACATTGCGTGCAGCAGCAACCACAGCCTCCCAGACACTGTTCAGAGAGGTGTACTGTTTTCCCTCCTTGTAAATCTCACATTTGATGATGGACCACAGGTTCTCAATGGGGTTCAGATCAGGTGAACAAGGAGGCCATGTCATTAGATTTTCTTCTTTTATACCCTTTCTAGCCAGCCACGCTGTGGAGTACTTGGACGCGTGTGATGGAGCATTGTCCTGCATGAAAATCATTTTTTTCTTACCTTGAAGACTTCTTCCTGTACTACTGCTTGAAGAAGGTGTCTTCCAGAAACTGGCAGTAGGACTGGGAGTTGAGCTTGACTCCATCCTCAACCCGAAAAGGCCCCACAAGCTCATCTTTGATGATACCAGCCCAAACCAGTACTCCACCTCCACCTTGCTGGCGTCTGAGTCGGACTGGAGCTCTCTGCCCTTTACCAATCCAGCCACGGGCCCATCCATCTGGCCGATCAAGACTCACTCTCATTTCATCAGTCCATAAAACCTTAGAAAAATCAGTCTTGAGATATTTCTTGGCCCAGTCTTGACGTTTCAGCTTGTGTGTCTTGTTCAGTGGTGGTCGTCTTTCAGCCTTTCTTACCTTGGCCATGTCTCTGAGTATTGCACACCTTGTGCTTTTGGGCACTCCAGTGATGTTGCAGCTCTGAAATATGGCCAAACTGGTGGCAAGTGGCATCTTGGCAGCTGCACGCTTGACTTTTCTCAGTTCATGGGCAGTTATTTTGCGACTTGGTTTTTCCACACGCTTCTTGCGACCCTGTTGACTATTTTGAATGAAACGCTTGATTGTTCGATGATCACACTTCAGAAGCTTTGCAATTTTAAGAGTGCTGCATCCCTCTGCAAGATATCTCACTATTTTTGACTTTTCTGAGCCTGTCAAGTCCTTCTTTTGACCCATTTTGCCAAAGGAAAGGAAGTTGCCTAATAATTATGCACACCTGATATAGGGTGTTGATGTCATTAGACCACACCCCTTCTCATTACAGAGATACACATCACCTAATATGCTTAATTGGTAGTAGGCTTTTCGAGCCTATACAGCTTGGAGTAAGACAACATGCATAAAGAGGATGATGTGGTCAAAATACTCATTTGCCTAATAATTCTGCACTCCCTGTATTACACCAGTAACATCACTAGTTGTGTTATCCCTGTATTGTGATATTACTATGTGCATTACCCCTATTCTGGGAAATCTCTGTGCATGTATATATAGGCTATGGCTTCTAGAGAGGGGTCGTTGATCCAGGGAGTTATTTTGATTGCCTGATTGGAGTCGGGAGGGAATTTTTTATTCCCCTAAAGTGGGGAAAATTGGCTTCTACCTCACAGGTTTTTTTTTTGCCTTCCTCTAGATCAACTTGCAGGATAACAGGCCGAACTGGATGGACAAATGTCTTTTTTCGCTGTTATTGCTGTGACTTCGAGTTAAATTTAGAAAAAAGGAAAACTAGTCTGTTTTGTTTTTTTTAAATAGCTCAAAGTGCAACTAAAATAAGTTTTTAAATCGAGTCTCTGTTCAGTTACAGTCATTGTGATATAGGAGATATATTGTTTATGGTAGACGGGGCTAGGCTAGATGCTGTGGTGTAGGTTAGTTGCTTAATCTTTTTTTTTTTTCATAATTTTTTTATTTTATATGTTGTGCCCTCTATGACATCATACATTTAACATTTTATTTTTTTATTTTACTAGTCCAGATTTCTCCTGTATCTGGGGCTGACATTTTAGCTCCAGTTACACAGGGGGACACAGCTTCCTGACATGCATTGTAGTGCTCATCTGGGTCTGCTAAGACCCAACAGATCATGCAGTTACCCAGGACTTGGTAATCATGTGACAGTAAATACCTATCCCTGGCTTCTCTCTGGGAGCCCGGCTGTCACTGCATGTCTGCAAGGATAAACAAGGACCACTTGGACATATGAATTCTATGTACAGGTTAATCATCCCTTCACCATATGTATTATTCCAGTGCTGTAACATCACGTTGTGCATATCCGCAGCAAATGGCAATTCAGCTCATTTGTTTACATGCCATTAAATGTAAAGTGCCTCTATATGGTTGCATCAGTTTATATTCACTGATTGTAAACCTGATGTTTAATTTTGGGAGATAATATAATTTTTTATTGTTCATATGAAAAATTTCCATACCTAGAATATTCTGTGATAATAATAAAAAAATGAATGCAAAAATTCACTTTCACACCTGTCGTACCAAAAAGAGAGATAAAAACTGCAAAAAATGCCTTAATCATATTTACTAAGGATCATGCTATAGGGAAGTCCTCTTTAAAAAAATTGTCATTTGGGCAGAGGCCAAGCTCTCTCAGTGTTTGCCAGGGTTTAAGGAGAAGTTAAGCACTGGAACAGAATACACTCCGGACCCAGCAAGTGCAGCCCATGAACCCAAGTCGTGTTTAACTTTCTTCTCAAGTTTTTATCTGCACAAACAAAATGCACAGTTTTTGCCAAGTATCTCAATGTGTAACCAGAAGCTGGGTGATGGCTCCAGCCTGGATTTCTACACCGTGCAGTGCTGAGGGCACATTTCTGTCTCAGCGATCAGAGATGGTGGCTTCAGATTAGTATTACATGGCAACTAAGGCGTAGCAGTTGTGTAGTACCTTGAAGACTTAGGGGACCCTAATGGTCCCACTGTCCCTAGGACTAGAGATAAGGCACGATTGTTAGGACACTGTTTCACATGTTGCATTAGAGCCCATTAAAGTGAACAGAGTGGTCAGTTATGTCTGGCTGCCTTGAGGAGGAACCATTCTCTGCAGCAGCTTCCGCTCTTGCTCCTAGAAGGGGGTTCTGAGTATTATCTGGTCATAGAAAGGAATAATCACAAGAAGAAGGATTAGGACATAAGGAAACTGGCCTAACAGGTAAAGCGAAGCACCTAAGTAGCAATAATCATATTAATCACCATGATCCAATTTCTTCAGCCAAACAAAGTCTGAGAACCAAGATCCTTTAATGATATGTAGATAAAACCAGCTTCGTACAGTTCTGGATGTAAAGCCTATGTGGTCTATGAGCCATGAACATGCACGTGACGGGTACCTCGCAGCCACAACATATGATGGTGTTATATAAACCAGCACGTTCTAGAGTCAGTGTTTCCTATCCTATCTGTGGTCAGAACATCAAGCTTTTCAGTATTGCACACATGGATCTTCACAATGGAAGAAGTTGGAGCACCAGTAGCATACCAAACCACAGGAGAAAAAACGTGAGGCTCACGGTGGGCCGATGGGTGCAATAGCTCATGTACTCATGGTTAGCAGTTGCCTCCATGGGCTGGCGTACAGTGGATGGGAAGACAGCACGAAATCCTCCGGGGCACTCTCGGTTGCAGGGAACACCAGCCAGATGGAAGTTGAGGTGCCCTTGATGGTAATTGGTGTTAGGTGCTTTTGCGGCTGGGCCCCTGGTTCGTGACGCCAGCACCGTTAAGTGCAAAGGTTGAGAGTAGTAGTAGTAAGAATGAGGAGTCGGTTGTTGTAAACCAGTTGAAGATTTACTAAAAGTCAATAGTCTCTGGACAGTTGGTACAGTTCATCAATGGAAAGCGTTTTGTATGGCATAAATAATAATAAGTTCACTAGTAATCCTATTATCAGGTAGTGGCAGTTGTCAATAGAGAGATTCTTCTAATGCTGATACTTTACAGGCAAACTGAAGATTTACTTTAAGTTCCCACCTTAGCACTCTGGTACTGAATATGACATTTGCTTACTTTATATTTTGAGTTATCCAATAAGGCCGTCCCCCTCGCAGCAGGCAAACACTTCTGCCACATCATTTGCAGGATACTATTCTGAAAAGGTTTTGATTTTTCCACTATGACCCAGAAGGCTTGTGTAATGGATAAGGACAATTCTGCGCACTAACTGTCCATTTGTGTCCTGGCACTCGGAAAGTTGGTCTCAGGCACTGGTGCTAATGAGGTCCATAAGCTGAGTTTAGCTGTTACTCTGACTAGTCCCATTTACACACATATGTGGACGCTGCACACCTAGAACCTAATACGTCATCCCTTGCCTATAGATAAACCCATGTAAGGGTACGTCCAACTTTCAGGTTTCCTGATGCAATTTTGGAAGCCAAAATCAAGAGTAGACCTTCAAAGGAGACAAAATATAAAGGAGAGATATGACTTCTCTTTTTGAATTCACTCGTGGCTGTACTCTAAATGTATTCAGGATCAGAGGTACAGGTGCAAGAGCATTTTAAAGGGAACCTGCACATGCTGATATTACACTTTTAGCTATTTACATTACCTTATGAATACAAGCATGTTGTCCCCGATGCCTCCTTTCATCTGTTTTTCCGTTTCATGGTTGTTGGGAAAATGAACTTTATATCTTGCTCCCACCATATGCTAATGATCACCTTGAAGTAACGGATGCTGGCGCTTGTATCCTCCAGGTCTCTGTTGCCACACCTAAATCCTGCTTCTCACTCCATAATTGATTCTTCCCAGCAGTGGCCACGTCATCCTCTTGCATCACAACATCTTGCTCGCATCTGGTTTCAACACACTTCTGCACATGCGCTAGTCAAGGGAGAGAGCACACCTACAATGGTGAAACACATGACTTCTCCTCAGTGGTCCAGAAGTCGGCGTGTGCCTTTGCGAGTTATGAGCGAGATGTTGAGATGCAAGAAGATGATGTTGCGACTGCTGGGAAGTATCTATCATAGGGTGGGAAGCATGACTTGGACACTACAACCATGACCTGGAGGATGCAAGTGCCAACCTTCTTGAGATCAAGATGATCATTAGCATTTGGTGGGAGCAAGATTGCATTTTCTCAACAACCATGAAGCAGAAAAACAGAAGAAATTAGGCATTGGGGCCAACATGCTTGTATTCATAAGGTAATGTTCATAGCTAATAGTGGAATATTGGAATGACAGGTTCCCTTTAAATCGCTCAACACATCTAATTATAACAAGTGGTTTCTTCAACATCAGCACAAAATGCCCTTTTAATAACTACTGTCTTACAGTATATTCAACACCTTCATGTACTTTGTGGAGCATCCTTTTCCTGTGATGACCTGCTGCAAACGTGATGGATAGCCAGACACTAGCCTCTGATAGGGGCTACGGCCTCCAGTTCACTAATTTTCTTGGGTTTGCATGTTGAAATCCTCTTCTGCAAATTCCATCAAAGTTCAAGTCAGGTGACTGTGATAGGCCACTCCACAATCCTTCAGGACTTCTTCTGAAAGAAAGCCTTGGTGGACTTTAAGGTATCCTTGGGATCAATTTCCTGTTGTAATGTCTAATGGTGCCCAAACTTCAGCTTCCTCACAGAAGGCTTGAAATATTGTCCTCAGGTTTCCTTGATTGAATGTATTTCCACAGAACATAATTCAGAAGCTTCTGTGGTTTATTTATGTTTTTTAGCATATTGGGGACCACTTCTCTTGTGCTTTTGGGTCAGAGACCTTCAACATTTAGTGTGCACCTTAATGTGCAAATTGAAACCTCAGTGCCTACAGCCACCAAAACTTACTGCAGGTCTTTTGCAGTCACTCAAACGTTTTTTACCACTTGCCTACGCAGGAATCTGGTGGCAGCCATGATAGTTTCCTCTTCCGGCCATGTCCAGGCTGTGTTATTCAACCCTTTCATGATACAAGCACCCTAAGTACATAGTACTATGTACTGTTATGACCTGCTGCAAATGCAATACATACCCAGACACCAGTTTCTGGCAACATTCCTGAGGAATCTTAGCCCATTCCTCATGGGCAAAGACCTCCGATTCACTAATAGTTATGGGCCTGTATCCTGTAACCACCTTCTACAAATCCCACCAAAGATTATCTATGGGGTTTAAGTCAAGCAACTGTGATAGGCCACTCCATAATCTTCCAGTACTTATTCTGAAACCAAGCTTGGATGGTATGTTTGAAATCATTGTCCTGTTGGAAGGTTCAATGATGCCCAAGTTTTAGTTTCCTCACAGAAGGCATGATGTTTTCTCCTAGGATATCCTGATACATAAGTCTATCTTGCCCTGTGCAGAGGAAGCAAAACCACCCTAGAGCATCACTGAGTCACTGCCATGCTTAGGCAGGGTATTCTTTTCAGGGTATGCTTCATTCTTCCTCCTCCAGCCATACCATTGATCCATAGGCCAGCTTTTTTATATATATATATAGTTTTGAGCATACTGGAGCCAACTTTTCTTGTGTTTTTGGGTCAGTAGCGGAGTATGTCTTGGAGTTTGGGCATGGAGACATTCAACGTTCAGTTTGCACCTCATTTGCAAACTAAAACCTCAGTCCCTACTGCCACAAATTCTTGCTGCAGGTCTTCTGTTGTCACTGGAAGGTTTTTGTCTCCTCAAGAATCTGATGGCAGTCGGTGGTAGCTTCCTGTTTCATTTGGCCTGTGGTTTTCAGGGACTATTGGTAGCAGATTCTCTGGAAATTAAATTTCAGCCTAGCAGTGTCCATGGAATATGGTTAAGACACAGAGGGCAAAAAGCGCACACGCAGACCAGACCAAACATAGATCCTTCATGGATCATGGACATCTTCACGGATAAACCACTGACCATCTTGCTATGGTTGTCATCACGGAAGTCTGATAAAGGCCTAAACCATATTTCTAACATGCAATCAAACATCACAGTCAACAAATGCTTAGCCAGTCCAGATATTTGATGTGTTTTTTTCTGAAGCACCCCTGATGCAACTAATGAGGCTCTTGAGGCAACATCTAACTTGAAAATGTGTGCTCTTATGAAAAGAAGAAGAATCCCAGATCACCTCTGTTGAAAGCCCATAATCACCCATGTGCAGGGAAGCATGAAAGTGCCACACAGGGCATTAGGATGAGATCTATTGCTAGCCTTCTCCCAAAGGAGGTCCCACCAGCCCCTAAACCTACAAATTAGTAGTGCCTACAACATAAAGAACCAATAGCATCCACTCACCAAAGCTTAGGAAGGCCTGTCTGTGCCCTGTCTAGGCTCCCACTCAAGTATCACCTAGGGTTCAAATGTCTTGGTGATTTCCTCAGAAGGGAGCACCAAAAAGGCAAGAAACCAGATCCACACTCCATAAGATCTTCAAGAGTAGCAGCACAGTGGAATGGCAGCCTAAAAATTGCCAGAAAGCTTGGACCCGATTACTGAAATATTTGCTCAAGTGGGTCTTCTATACATACAGTAAGTGAGTTTAGAATGCCCAATAGGTTAGCACGTGGGGACAAGATGACCCTTGAACCTTCAAATAACCCAACTAGAGATGAGCAAATAGATTTTTTAGGATCAAAATTCAGCATGAATTCTAACAAACATGAAGTCTGGTTTGTTAGAATCAGAATTTCTTGAGATTTGATTCATGAGAATTTTGGAAATTTTCTCATCTCTCTACTCAACCTCCAGGCATCAATCAGGTGATCCCGAGTTTCCTACCGGTGGCACCAGTGGGCGTCATTGGGTCAAAACATTCGGGGCTTGAGCCCCAGATGTTTTGACCAATGCCCCAAATAATTGCTGGCACTGGCAGGGCCGGCTGGCGCTCTGACTCTCCTGCGCTACACCGGCCTCGCCGCTCACATATATTTAACTCTAAACTATAATCCTAATCTGCCTGCAGACTTAACTTTTAACTCGAAATCAGCCGCTCATCTCATTACTAGATTCTTAGCTCCGGTAACAGCAGGCAGTGCAGGCGGCGCTCGCTCACTGATGTCAGGCGCCTGCTCCTCCCACTAGGGGGCGCAGGCGCGTGACGTCAGTGAGTGAGCACCGCCCGCACTTCCTGTTACTGGAGCTGACTAGCAGAGAGTAAGATAAAGACTAGAGATGAGCGCTGATTTAAACTTAAAGCTAAAGTTGCAGGATATGGATTAGGATTACAGTTTAAAATGTTAATGTACACTCCTGTGAGCGGCGGGGAGGGGGATCTGTGGATGGCACTGTTATGGGGAGGGGTATCTGTGGATGGCACAGTTATGGGGAGGGGGATCTGTGGATGGCACTGTTATGGAGAGGGAGATCTGTGGAGGGCACTGTTATGGGGAAGGGGATCTGTGGATGGGACTGTTGTGGGGAGGGGGATCTGTGGATGGCACAGTTATGGGGAGGGGGATCTGTGGATGGCACTGTTATGGGGATGGGGATCTGTGGATGGCCCTGTTATGGGGAGGGGGATCTGTGGAGGGCACTGTTATGGGGAGGGGGATCTGTGGATGGCACTGTTATGGGGAGGGGGATCTGTGGATGGCACTGTTATGGGGAGGGGGATCTGTGGATGGCACTGTTATGGGGAGGGGGATCTGTGGATGGCACTGTTATGGGAGGGGGATCTGTGGATGGCACTGTTATGGGAGGGGGATCTGTGGAGGGCACTGTTATGGGGAGGGGGATCTGTGGATGGCACTGTTATGGGGAGGGGGATCTGTGGGGTTGTCCAGACGGCTAGGCCCTTCACTGTAGTTATTAACCCCATTCAGCACTCCCCCATTCACTGAAGGGGGACTGCGGAAAGGGGTTAATAATAACTACTGTAAGGGGCCCCCCCGAGGTGGCAATGAGGGCGTGGCTTCACATGGGTTTGTGCCCTGGATGTCTTCATACCCTACCAACGCCCCTGGGTGGCACATTAACCAGCCTGTGTCCACAAAGGTGTAAAGAATGGACCTGCTCAGTCCAAATGGCCCCCATGATATCTACTGATAAATAGACATGGACTGGCCTTAAACCACCTCTTTCATCTTGCCCCTTCCCTCCTCCTATTGTGCGACACAACCCACATACTGTAGTGACAATTTCTGTACTTCCTGTCCTCTCCACTAGTTGGGCCCTGTAACAATGGCATATCCTACATCTAACTTAATTGGTGAGTACTATGAAAGGTTATATATAATGAGTGGAGCATGACTTATTTCATGGGTTATTGATTTACACCTGTATGCTGTGCAAATGTAGCAGAGCTGAATTTGTCAGTTAACGTTCTATGGCTAAAGATCTCTGTAGTTAGATAATATAGCCCCGTGTACAGCAGTGCAAAGTAAAACCACAAATGACACATCAATATATGGCAACCTTCTGAAATAACAGAGATGATTCATTTCAACAATGCAAATCACAAATGGTATTTCAAATGCAGCTACAAAGTATCACTGGCGGCCCCTAAAGAAGTGTAACCTTCAGATGGCAACGATCAAATTTGATAAAGTACTTACAATATTTTTAGTAAATTTTATGGAACGCTTCTTGTAGTCTTAATGTAGACCATTGTTAATGTTCATTTACATGTACAAAGTGGCCATAAAAATAGTTCCGATGTAGAAGGCACTGCTTTGTTATTTGATTTTGTTGGCAATATCGCAGAATAATAAATTCAACTACTACATTTGTATATGGCTCATACTCACTGCTCCTCTACTAGTTGCCTCTGATACTCCTCATACTCTTCCCGGGTCATCCCTTGGGCAGCTGCCGGGTCAGACACATCACCCCCTTCTTTCTTCTCCTCGCTTGATTCTCCAAATCCAAAACTCTTCAAGGGGTTGCCCACCATGCTCTTGATTAAGAACGCCATGTCGCTGCCTATCCCACCATACAGACAGAACAGGAATAGAGTCAGGCAGGGGAGATGTATGCAGCAGTACCAGCTGGTCAAGGGCACACTGTCACCGGGAACTATATGCCAAAAATGGTTTGTCAGCCATAATCTGGATTAGCGGTTGAACTGCTACGGACTGAGGCAGATGGTTCAGATTACTTCAAAAATCATTAGATGCAGCTGCCTACTTTCCATAATAATACCTTAAGCTAATTTCTAATCAAAGTGTATGATATCCAAGGAGGACTTTTAAAGTTGCAGATTTCATTCACAAAATAAAATGTAAAAAAATGAATTTTAATATAAATTTTATCTGAACATCTAAAAATTCTTGCCCTTGGCTTGACCTCTGCTGTTCAGCAGTTGCATAGGCCTTTTGCACTCATAACAGGCTTTGGGATCTGCCCTACTGTAACTCCATTTGCCTCTGATCTTCTGTTAGCTCCCATAGGAATACGGTATCGCACTGGATGCTATGTTGCAGAGGTATTCTCATGGAATGGTGGGAGTTGTAGTCTTACATCAGCTGGTGAGCCACAGATTGGAGATTCCTGCTCTGGTCTAATCTTCTGAACCAATCATGGTGGACCAGGAGAACTAGTTGCTGAGCAGTGTTTGTTGTCTTGCAATACATCTTTTAGGCTGAAGGCAAATTCCAGTTTGTAGCCGACCATGCATCCTTTTTCCAAATGGACCAGGTAGTCACTCATTACACAAGTGGCATAAATACTTCTCATTTCTAGGACCCCAACTTCTCACGAAATGCAGCATCCCCTAATTTCCATTCAGTGGAGATGTATATGTTCAGATGTAAGTGTAATGCTGTCCATACTCTAAAGATACTTTCAAAAATTGGCTTCTGGGAGGTGTTGGGGTGCGGCATGCCTGGTGCACCACAAAATGTTTTTCGCAAGTATCAACTTCCCCCCTCACCACACGTTTGGACGTTGAGGCTGAGTCTGATCATGCGGCGCCACACACAGTCATTCTTCATCCAGGTACGATTTTACGCTGTGGATGTGTGGTAGAAGACGGCCAGGAGATTTGTCTATTTTTCTGGGAGCCTTCACAAAATTCCAGGAGAGTTGGCAACTAGAGACTTTGGATGACCGAAAAAAGCCAATTTAGCCCTTTTTGTGCTGGTCATTGGTGCCTTTTCAGATACTAACAAGATTGACAGATGGTGACCGATGGTAGGTGTCAGTTGAAGGGTGTTTTTTTTTTTAGTGTGCCACATACGATCTACCATGTGAATTCCATTACATTTTTATTTAATATGCCAAAACTTCATTAGCCCAAACCACCTTTCATCTGTTGCTATATTAGTCCAGTTCGGATGCTCACGTGCCCACTGTAGACAATTTTTGTGGCGGACAATTTTTAAAGCAATTTGTTATGCAGTTTTTTTTTGTAATTGGCCCAGACAGGCTAGCCTTCACTCAACATATACAGTACAGACCAAAAGTTTGGACACACCTTCTCATTCAAAGAGTTTTCTTTTTTTTCATGACTATAAAAATCGTAGATTCACACTGAAGGCATCAAAACTATGAATTAACACATGTGGAATTATATACATAACAAAAAAGTGTGAAACAACTGAAAATTTGTCATATTCTAGGTTCTTCAAAGTAGCCACCTTTTGCTTTGATTACTGCTTTGCACACTCTTGGCATTCTCTTGATGAGCTTCAAGAGGTAGTCACCTGAAATGGTTTTCACTTCACAGGTGTGCCCTGTCAGGTTTAATAAGTGGGATTTCTTGCCTTATAAATGGGGTTGGGACCATAAGTTGCGTTGTGGAGAAGTCAGGTGGATACACAGCTGATAGTCCTACTGAATAGACTGTTAGAATTTGTATTATGGCAAGAAAAATGCAGAAAAGTAAAGAAAAATGAGTGGCCATCATTACTTTAAGAAATGAAGGTCAGTCAGTCCGAAAAATTGGGAAAACTTTGAAAGTGTCCCCAAGTGCAGTCACAAAAACCATCAAGCGCTACAAAGAAACTGGCTTACATGCAGACCGCCCCAGGAAAGTAAGACCAAGAGTCACCTCTGCTGCGGAGGATAAGTTCATCCGAGTCACCAGCCTCAGAAATCGCAGGTTAACAGCAGCTCAGATTAGAGACCAGGTCAATGCCACACAGAGTTCTAGCAGCAGACACATCTCTAGAACAACTGTCAAGAGGAGACTGTGTGAATCAGGACTTCATGGTAGAATATCTGCTAGGAAACCACTGCTAAGGACAGGCAACAAGCAGAAGAAACTTGTTTGGGCTAAAGAACACAAGGAATGGACATTAGACCAGTGGAAATCTGTGCTTTGGTCTGATGAGTCCAAATCTGAGATCTTTGGTTCCAACCACCGTGTCTTTGTGCGACGCAGAAAAGGTGAACGGATGGACTCTACATGCCTGGTTCCCACCGTGAAGCATGGAGGAGGAGGTGTGATGGTGTGGGGGTGCTTTGCTGGTGACACTGTTGGGGATTTATTCAAAATTAAAGGCATACTGAACCAGCATGGCTACCACAGCATCTTGCAGCGGCATGCTATTCCATCCGGTTTGCGTTTAGTTGGACCATTATTTATTTTTCAACAGGACAATGACCCCAAACACATCTCCAGGCTGTGTAAGGGCTATTTGACCATGAAGGAGAGTGATGGGGTGCTGCGCCAGATGACCTGGCCTCCACAGTCACCGGACCTGAACCCAATCGAGATAGTTTGGGGTGAGCTGGACCGCAGAGTGAAGGCAAAAGGGCCAACAAGTACTAAGCATCTCTGGGAACTCCTTCAAGACTGTTGGAAGACCATTTCAGGTGAGTACCTCTTGAAGCTCATCAAGAGAATGCCAAGAGTGTGCAAAGCAGTAATCAAAGCAAAAGGTGGCTACTTTGAAGAACCTAGAATATGACATATTTTCAGTTGTTTCACACTTTTTTGTTATGTATATAATTCCACATGTGTTAATTCATAGTTTTGATGCCTTCAGTGTGAATCTACAATTTTCATAGTCATGAAAATAAAGAAAACTCTTTGAATGAGAAGGTGTGTCCAAACTTTTGGTCTGTACTGTAGATCAATGAGCCTTAAGCACTATAGACTCTGCTGATGGTCCACGGGTTGTCCTTCCTTAGACACCCCACTACACCTGCCGTTTTGGAGATGCTCTGGCCCAGTTGTCTAGACATAACAATTTGTATCTTGTTAAAGTAGATCAGATCTTTATGCTTGCCCATTTGATCAACTAAAGAACATGTCCCACTGGATTATTTAATATATTTGACTAAATTTCTTAATGAAATATAAAATAAGCAATAAACGATGTACAACAATCAATAATTATTAATCAATAATTAAAAAGGATCTTTCATGTTTTTTTATTAATTGAGATAAATACCTTTACTTGCGGCGTACCCCCTGCTGATGGTGCCACCCTGCCAGATTTTTTTAAATATTAATCCTACGCCCCACTGTGACCCGCTGCACTTTTCCCACTCAGTATGCTAATACCGAGCATCGGTAAAGGGAAGAGGAGACGCCATGGAGACTGTCACAGCCAGGGAAAAAAAAAACTCACCTTGTCCTTGGCTGTGACGCTCTCTGCTATGATTGGATCGCGGCACAGCCAGGGAGAAGGAGACGCCCATTGAGAAACCCTGGTGTCTCCTCCTCCCTGTACCGATGCTCAGTATTAGCATACTGAGCGGTAAAAGTGCAGGAGGGCACAACGGGGCATAGGAGCGATATTTTAAAAAAGCTGGCAGGGTGACAGCATCAGCCGGGGGTACCCCACAAGTAAAGGTATTTATCTCAATTAATACAAAACCATGAAAGATCCTCTTTAATTGTTATCACAAAAAATATTGTCAGATGTTAAGAAATTGTGTGAAATAAATTAAAATAAATAATCCAGGGTGTCGCGATCGGGCACACATGGAAGACAACAAGCCACGAGGGACACTCTGGCATTGACAACCTTGGATGTGACTATAATGGGGAACTCTACTGCACCTTCACCTAATGCATTAAGCTACTAAGGAGTAAAGCGACCCCAAACACGCCGAAAAATCCCCACACAACAATGCCAACATCCATCTGTACATCCACCAAAAGGATCCGGTTACAGATGCTTAGTATGACATTTCTAAAGGGTCAGCCGGCCTCAGAATCTTCATCTTAGTCATGTGACTAATTACATGCAAAAATTGGAAGGTTGTATGGCATAATTCTAATTTGAGACAAAACTTCTAGGTATCTCTCAGATGGTTAATATGATTGACATGTTTTATAGGATATTTTTTTTCAACCCAGACATACCAAACATGAATGTGAAATATTAATCCTTTCAACCAATAAGTAATTCAGTAGGTTTCCTAAGGCCAAAAATTCTGGTGCTTAAGACCAAAGAAACACACCAGTTAGTTGATCATAACTAATTTTTATTTATTTTTTTACAAAATTTGAAATATGATAAGGCAGCTTTTGAAGTGTATCTTCTGGTCTATGGATACTCACAGTCCTGCATTAATTCCACTATCACCTCTACTGTAACTGGCAAGAAGTACAGTTTGGCCTTTAGTTTGCAAACAACTTTAATTCCCCCCCCCCCCCCCCCCCCCCCAGTCTACAACATCCTGTGTCTTATAAGTTCTCATTTGTCCGGGAAAGTAGCATCATAACACATTAACTCCTGACACTGGGGGCATGATCTTCACTTGATCCTACCCATTTTTCTAGCTTCCAACGCATCCACTTCAAGTACTCATGTTCACTTGCTGCCTAAAGGGTGCGGCTGAGTATGCTCGCAATGTTGAGCACATCCATCATTAGATCCATATTGAGTTCTAAAGGTACAAAAATCACTGCAAAAAATGCACCAAAATGATACGCAACTGACAATACTAGCTAATTCCTCAGACCAATGTTGAAAGCTGAGAACTTTGCCAATATCTTCCAGTCAGGAACATATCTGAGCCCCTCATGCACCACGTCACGGTGTCTCAGCACGCATGGGGTCCTACCACTCAACTGCCCGTGGTGTGTGAACAGGGTCTGAATCAGTGCTAGAAACCAACTCACAGCCAGACTCTCCCATGCCTCCATAGTGGTATCACCAATGCACTGTGAGGTAGGATAAAGCTGTGAGCCGCACCCACAACAGACCATGTGACACAGAAGCCGCACCCACAACAGACCATGTGACACAGAAGCTGCCAGGTGCAGAAGAATGTTACCAACAAAATAAGGTGGCACATTCCATACACATAAAGACAAAAACTCACTAAAAAAGTGGCCTAAACGGGTTAAAATGCTCCAAACCCAGATACTGTAACGAGTCTATAACCGGGGGAGCGATTCCTCCGCATGCGGTCCGCAGATCATGGCAATCCCCAGCAAAAAAATGCGTACAATGGAGGATGCTGGGGCGGACCTCATGCACCACAAGGACATCTTACACAAAATGATACATTGTGCAGAGGAATTAGTTAGTATTGTCAGTTGCGTATCATTTTGGTGCATTTTTTGCAGTGATATTGGTATGTATATTTTTTCACCTGCACAATGTATCATTTTGTGTAAGATGTTCTTGTGGTGCATGTGGTCCGCCCCGGCATCCTCCATTGTACGCATTTTTTGCTGGGGATTGCCGTTATCTGCGGACCGCATGCGGAGGAATCGCTCCCCCGGTTATAGACGCGCTACAGTGTCTGGGTTTGGAGCATTTTCACCCGTTTAGGCCACTTTTTTCAGTGAGTTCTAAAGGTACTTGCACACAATGCAGATTACACACGTTTTTTCTGTATGAATTTCGTGCCAAAAAACTGCAGCGTAATACAGTACCAGAAAAATGTATGAGATTAGATAAATCCAGTGTACACTTTGCTTTGTTCTTAGGTGCGGATATTGACCTGCCGTGTGGATTTTAAAATCTGCAGGATATCAATTGTTGCATTTTTCTTGTGTGGATTTCACCCTTTCAATGGAAGGGTAAGATCTGTGGAAAATCTGCAAAAATGCGATAAACAATAGGATTTATGTGTGGTTTTGGTGCCAATTTCATGCTACTTTTCTGCCTATAAGCGCTCATTCAGACGTCCGTATCCATTTTTGTGGATACTGGTTGT
This sequence comes from Bufo gargarizans, assembly GCF_014858855.1. NCBI lineage: Eukaryota > Metazoa > Chordata > Amphibia > Anura > Bufonidae > Bufo > Bufo gargarizans. The sequence goes on along the minus strand of NC_058080.1, from coordinate 719,484,604 downwards.
GTTTGTTCCGCATTTTGTGGAACGGAATGGCCAGCCCTATGACAGAAATGCCTATTCTTGTCCGCAATTGCAGTCAAGAATAGGACATGCTCTATATTTTGGGGGGCCACGGAACGGAAGCACATCTTTTGTGGCCCTAATGAAATGAATGGGTCCACAAAACGGAGGAACGGATGTGGACACAAACATACAGTCCTGTGAATGGTCCCTAAATCTGCACCATGTGGAGGTACCCTAAGGCCCCTTTCACACGGGCGAGATTTCTGCGCGGATGCGATGCATGAGTTGAACGCATTGCACCCGCACTGAATCCCGACCCATTCATTTCTATGGGGCCGTTCACTTGAGCGGTGATTTTCACGCATCACTTGTGCGTTGCGTGAAAATCGCAGCATGCTCTATTTTGTGTGTTTTTCACATAACGCAGGACCTATAGAAATGAATGGGGTTGCGTGAAAATCGCAAGCATCCGCAAGCAAGTGCGGATGTGGTGCGATTTTCACGCACGGTTGCTAGGAGACGATCGGGATGGAGACCCGATTATTATTATTCTCCCTTATAACATGGTTATAAGGGAAAATAATAGCATTCTGAATACAGAATGCATAGTACAATAGCGCTGGAAGGGTTAAAAAAAATATTATAATAATTCAACTCACCTTAATCCACTTGATCATGCAGCCGGCATCTCTTCTGTCTTCTTTCTTTGCTGTGTGCTGGAACAGGACCTGTGGTGACGTCACTCCGGTCATCACATGATCCATCACATGATCTTTTACCATGGTGATGGATCATGTGATGGACCATGTGATGACCGGAGTGACGTCACCACAGGTCCTGTTCCTGCACACAGCAAAGAAAGAAGCCAGAAGAGATGCCGGCTGCGCAATAGAGTGGATTAAGGTGAGTTAAATTATTACTATTTTTTAACCCCTCCAGCGCTATTGTACTATGCATTCTGTATTCAGAATGCTGTTATTTTCCCTTATAACCATGTTATAAGGGAAAATAATACAATCTACAGGACACCGATCCCAATCCCGAACTTCTGTGAAGAAGTTCGGGTCTGGGTACCAAACATGCCGATTTTTCTCACGCGCGTGTAAAACGCATTACAATGTTTTGCACTCGCGCTGAAAAATCGTGCATTTTCCCGCAAAGCCCGTGTGAAAGAGGCCTAAACCACATTTGGGAGCATGTAGGTAGCCACTGCCATACGGAGGCCTCAGGGCACATGCTAAACCATCAGTGCAATCAGCTTAATCACAGATCTGTAGAACGGCTATTTTTGGAGTCGGTAGAAGAGGCGGCGTTTTCCTTAATTCCATCATTTGCATTAGTTGCTTTCTAATTAAATTACTCGCTGTTCCCAGAAAGTTGTGGATATTCTGTAATCCCAGATTATCAGTGATCATTTCAAAGAAATGAAATCAACACAAGCAGAGGCAAACAAATGGATTGCTTTCACTCGTCAACAATACGCTTGATCCTGAAAGAGATTTTATGGATTCATCAGAAACATCTTTACCTCTTGTACCGTCTCTGTGTGTTACAGCCAGCTCGCTGTGGGCTGGAATCATTGTCCATGCTTCGATATAAAGAGGAAGTTTGCGTTGTTCCGTTGCTCTATTATGCCTTCTGGAAATGTATGACTACATAGACTGTTCCACTATGTTCACACAAGGCAGATATGTTGCAGAAATATCTGGGACTGAAAATGAGTTTAATGCAACCAGATGTGTGCGGCAAATCTGCCTCGTGTCACCACATCTGAAATGAGAAACTAGCCCCATGAGCACCACAGGCAGAAGAATAAAATCCGTGATATGTTCTTTCATGTGAGCAGATAAATTGACCTTAAAGGGGTTTTCTGGGTTTCCCATATTGATGACCTATGACTTGAATAGGATGGAACAGTTGTAGTTAAACTGCACCGCCCCTGCAACGTCGACAGCGTGTAGGTATACAGTGAAGAGAACGCAGCGCTCGCACGATCGCCGCAGTCTCTTCAAATGGTTGCTCGGTGAGGTTGCCGGGAACCATTCTGTTAAACTGGACAACCTCTTTAACGAGCATGGTGCTCTGTTCACACTGGTCTTCTAGTCTGCTTTGGTAGAATTTGGTTCTCCCTAATAATCAGAATGACATCTTGTAGAAGAAAAAGTAAGTGAACCCTTTGGAAAGCCCTGGCTTTCTACATTGATTACTAATAAAATGTAATCTGTTATCACAATTATAAACACACAATGTAACTAAGGCTACTTTCACACTAGCGTTCGTCGGTCCGCTCGTGAGTTCCGTTTGAAGGGGCTCACGAGCGGACCCGAACGCAGCCGTCCAGCCCTGATGCAGTCTGAATGGAGCGGATCCGCTCAGACTGCATCAGTCTGGCGGCGTTCAGCCTCCGCTCCGCTCGCCTCCGCACGGACAGGCGGACAGCTGAACGCTGCTTGCAGCGTTCGGGTGTTCGCCTGGCCGTGCGGAGGCGTGCGGATCCGTCCAGACTTACAATGTAAGTCAATGGGGACGGATCCGTTTGAAGATGCCACAATATGGCTCAATCTTCAGGCGGATCCGTCCCCCATTGACTTTACATTGAAAGTCTGGACGGATCCGTACGAGGCTATTTTCACACTTAGCTTTTATATGCTAAAATAATGCAGACGGATCCGTACTGAACGGAGCCTCCGTCTGCATTATTATGATCGGATCCGATCGAACGCTAGTGTGAAAGTAGCCTAACCTAATAACGCACAAACAGTTGTACCGCCCATGTCTTTTAATGAGCACATTGAGTAAACATCTGCAGTACAGAGAGGAAACAAAATGTGAACCCCTAAAAATCAGTAAATCTCCTTTTAGCAGTAATCGCCTCCATCTAATTGTTTCCTGTAGCTGCAAACAAGATTTCCACAATGCCGAGGAGGAATTTTGGACCATTCCAGCCAGCAAATGTGTTTCAGTTGATCGATATTTCTGGGATACCTTACGTGCACAGCGCTCTTCTGGTCATGTTACAGTATCTCCATAGGATTAAGGTCAGGGACTCTGTGCCGTTGGTAACCAGAACACAGACACTTAGGCCCCTTTCACATGGGCGAGATTTCCGCGCGGGTGCAATGCATGAGGTGAACGCATTGCACCCGCACTGAATCCGGACCCATTCACTTCTATGGGGCTGTGCAGATGAGCGGTGATTTTCACGCATCACTTGTGCGTTGCGTGAAAATCGCAGCATGCTAGAGCAGGCCCCATAGAAGTGAATGAGGCTGCGTGAAAATCGCAAGCATCCGCAAGCAAATGCTGATGCTGTGCGATTTTCTCGCATGGTTGCTAAGATGACAGTCTATTCACTGTATTATTTTCCCTTATAACATGGTTATAAGAGAAAATAATAGCATTCTTTGATACAGAATGCTTAGTAGAAGGACAATTGAGGGTTAAAAAATAAAAAAAATATTAACTCACCTCCTCCTCTTGATCGCGTAGTTGCCGATTTCTTCTTACTTCTTTAATCATGAGCTGCCGGCTAAAGGACCCGTGGTGACGTCACATCACATGGTTTAATCACATGGTACATCACTGTGGTGATGGACCGTGTGATTAGACCATGTGATGAGCTCACATGGTTCTGAAGAAAGAACAGGAGACCGGCAGCTACGCGATCAATCGGAGGAGGTGAATTAATTTTTATTTTTTTAACCCTCAATTGACCTTGTACTAAACATTCTGTATTAAAGAATGCAATTATTTTCCCTTATAACCATGTTATAAGGGAAAATAATTACATCTACACAACCTTGAACCCAAACCTGAACTTCAGTGAAGAAGTTCGGGTCTGGGTACCACATTCAGTTTTTTATCACGCGTGTGCAAAAGGCATTGCACCCGCGCGATAAAAACTTGCGTGGGTTTGTCGCGCTGCACCCGGGATGCATCCGGACACGCTCGTCTGCAAGGGGCCTTACCTTTTCTTGCACCTGTAAAAAAATAGCCTGATATAATGAGTCTAAGTCCATAGGACTTTTTACACAGTGGATCTGTCGTGGCGCCATAATAAACAAAAACCAAACTGTCATACTGAACAAATTAGACTAATTCAATTATACAGTGACTGAAAAAAATAATAATCCAACAAGGAGGAGTGATTACATTAGAGCAAAAGGAGAAGTTTATTGGGAAAAATTGTACAATTGGACCCTGTTGAGCACCTCCAGCCTGGAGACAGGAAAGAATACAGCTTCTGGCCTGGATACAAGATGAGATATGGCCTCTAGCCTGGATACAAGGTGAGATACGGCCTCTGGCCTGGATACAAGGTGAGATACGGCCTCTGGCCTGGATACAAGGTGAGATACGGCCTCTGGCCTGGATACAAGGTGAGATACGGCCTCTGGCCTGGATACAAGGTGAGATACGGCCTCTGGCCTGGATACAAGGTGAGATACGGCCTCTGGCCTGGATACAAGAAGAGATACGGCCTCTGACCTGGATACAAGGTGAGATACGGCCTCTGGCCTGGATACAAGGTGAGATACGGCCTCTGGCCTGGATACAAGGTGAGATACGGCCTCTGGCCTGGATACAAGGTGAGATACGGCCTCTGGCCTGGATACAAGGTGAGATACGGCCTCTGGCCTGGATACAAGGTGAGATACGGCCTCTGGCCTGGATACAAGGTGAGATACGGCCTCTGGCCTGGATACAAGGTGAGATACTGTTGGGCATGGAAGCATATAGGTTCCGTGTGGTATCCTGCATTTGCCTGCAGATGTTACGACTGGGCCTGTAGATCCTGCGCACTGGTAGGTTGGTGAAGCTGGTGTCCCATAAATGCTGGATTGGTGATAAATCTGGTGACCGGGCAGCCAAAGAAGTGTTGTAATCTGGAGGAGACATTCCTGGGAAACCCTTGCTGTGTGTGGGTGAGCATTATCCTACTGATAAATGCCAACTGGAAGCCCTGCCATGAGGAGCCCACGTGGTGTCAGGATGTCCTGCACATATCGCTGAGCTGTTAGTGTCCCTCATATCACTACTAGGGGTGACCGACTGTCGTATGTGATGGCTCCCAGATCATCACACCAGCAGCTGGGGCAGTGTGTCCTACACAGCAAAGGCAGGATTGAATCGCTTACCACGAGGCCTCCATACTTGAGCCTGACATCAGCTCTCCCACAGAACCTGGATTTGTTACTAAAGATGATACCACAGATGGGTATGTAATGAAGGTGACACCTGTCTGCATGGTGGACAGAAAAACTGTGGAAGCTGCTTGTGCTTGTCGGTGGATGAAACGATCCTCACTGCTGGTGGTCTGTCTGGGTCTTTCAGAGGCTGGTCGCCTCCTAAAAGCTAGGTCAGAATAGCCTAGATTAGGGGGTACTCAAGTACTTTTTTTTTTTTTTTTAAAAGGTCCACATACCTGAGTCTGCTGTAGGATGAAGGTGTGAGCTCTAAACAAAAAAATATATAAGGAGGGACAACACCATTGGCGTGTAGCACTGCATTATTATTATTTTTTACAATAATCAACACCTCCAAGCCCACCAAATCTCCTTTCTGCCGACCAAACACTAAGAATGTCCTTTCACTGCCCCCTTACAATATTGATGCCCCTTTAATGTCCCTCAGACAGTATGATACGCCTAAGTGCACCCTTGCAGCATGGTGATCCCTTAGTGCCCCTGACACATTGCGATGCCTCCTTAGTTTCTCCCCAAGTGCCCCCTCACAGTAGTAATGCCCTCTCTGTGCCCCTTCACAATTGTAAGGCCTTCTTTGTGCCCCCTTGATAGTAATAATCGCCATTGTGCCTCCTTCACAGTAATAATGCCTCTTAATAGTAGTAATGCCCATTATGCCCCCTTCACAGTAGTAATGCCCACTGTGGCCCCTCCATAGTAGAAATCCCCATTGTGCCCCCTTCACAGAAATAGTGGCCTCTGTGCCCCACCCATAGTAGAAATGCCCATTGTGTCCCCTTCACATTAGCAATGCCCATTGTGCCACCTCCAGAGTAGAAATGCCCATTGTGCCCCCCCAGAGTAGAATTGCCCACTGTGCCCCGCTCCAAAGTAGAAATGCCCATTGTGCCCACTCTTGTTAAACAAACAAAGAAAACTGTAGCTACTCACCTTGTCCCGTTCCTGAAGCTCACAGTCCTCTCTCCCCTGCAGACACAGATCGCTCTGCAGCACTGTGTGGGCAGAGCTTATGCAGATTTCTGGAATGCAGGCTCTGCCCACACAGGCTGACAGCGTGATCCGTGCTGAATGGTGGACCTGCTTCACCATTCAGATCGCCGCCGGCCTGAGGAAGGGGAGGAGCGCGGGAAGCAGAGCGGTGAGGGACAGGACCCAGCTCCCTGCGCTCCAGCAATGAGCGCTTCCATCTGTATTGATGGAAGCGCTCATTGCTTCTGGACTCTGGCACCCCGATGCATGCAGGGGTCCAGACAGCTGGCAACCGCGGTCCGCCAGTTGAATACCCCTGGTCTAGATGGTGAGCAATTCATCGAAACGACCAACCTGCTTCTCTCAGCCCAATGAGGTGTACCCTCTCAAAGTGTCAACTGGACCAAATGTCCGAGTTTGTCGTTGAAACATGTCTACCTGTCAATGATCTCTGGCAAAAAGGTACACTGCCCATATGTAGCCTCTGAGGGCCTTTTTATAGGGCAGCGGAGCAAGCACTTTAATACCTTCTTGTGGCAAGAACCAGTGTCTAATCAGACCTCACCTTTTACATATCAGCCTGGGATATAACTGTATGCAGAGTTCTGCAGCAAGCGAACATTTCTACCCGAGTGCGGAATTTTTATTTATTTTTTTTGTCAGTGAGTAATGTTAAAAACAATTCAAGCCAGAAACAAATTCATAATTTATTGTATTTATTCTTTTTGTTGAAAAAAACCAAAACCAAAAAATAAATAAAACTTTACCGCAATTAATCACCACTCAAATGCGGCAGTGACATCGCCCTACTCCTGTAACACTGATTGCATTCGGCAGTGGCAAATAGGCCGAGCACAATCAAGTGAATGATCCGTGTGGACATAAAACTCAGATATATTTTTATGCTCTCAAATTTAGACAACAATAAAGTAGACCGGACAGGCAGAAGCTGAGCCAAACTTCTCTCAGCTGGTGCTTGATGAGTCAGCACACTTTCCTATATCATTTCTTGACTGCTCACTTTACACCAAATTTTTGCTGTAAAATAATGGCACATTTTATGACTTCTTAGTCATGACCTCTTCTCAGAAGAAAGTGTAAAAAAAAAAAACACAATAAATTGGGCAAATAGTAAGTGCAACAGTTTTTTTTTCTTGGTGTAATTTGAGCAAAATTCGGCTACATTTTGCTTAGTAAATCTCCTTTGTATCCATCACAGGAGACACTTGGGATATACACCTTGCTACAATGCTCAGAAACAAACTGTTCTATCCCAACCATTGTCCTATTAGCCTGTGTAAGAGGCCTAACCTATTCCAGAGTGAGAGTCCTTCCCCTTCGGACCCCCAGGGTCCCTGGCCAGATCTAATTTGAAGCAGTGCTGTAGTAAAATCACAGATTTGCACACGGTCTTTCAAGGGGCAAAAACTGTTAATAGACCCTCTTGTGATCTCCAAAGAAGATATGTAAAGGACTTCTGTCATCAGGAACATTGTGATTAAACGGTCTGACTTTAGACATGTGCTAATGGCAGCTGAAGCTAACAGTCTTTGTCCCTTCTTTCTATGTGCCTCTGTTTTTGTGAAAAATGAACTTTTAAATTTTATTTTATGGAAATGAGCCTCCAGGAGCAATGGGGGTGTTGCCATTACTCCTAGAGGCTCCAATCTCCCTCCCCTGGCCACGCCCTCATCATGTTAATTGACAGGGCCAAGCAGGATTATGTGAACAATGCCTGGCCCCATCAATCAACATGATGAGGGTGTGGTCAGAGGAGGGAGAACGGAGCCTCTAGGAGTAATTTTTTTCTCTCACAAAAACAGAGGCACATAGAACGTAGGGACAAAGACTAAAGGTCCTTCTCAAAAAATTAGCATATTGTGATAAAGTTCATTATTTTCTGTAATGTACTGATAAACATTAGACTTTCATATATTTTAGATTCATTACACACAACTGAAGTAGTTCAAGCCTTTTATTGTTTTAATATTGATGATTTTGGCATACAGCTCATGAAAACCCAAATTCCTATCTCAAAAAATTAGCATATTTCATCCGACCAATAAAAGAAAAGTGTTTTTAATACAAAAAAAGTCAACCTTCAAATAATTATGTTCAGTTCTGCACTCAATACTTGGTCGGGAATCCTTTTGCAGAAATGACGGCTTCAATGCGGCGTGGCATGGAGGCAATCAGCCTGTGGCACTGCTGAGGTGTTATGGAGGCCCAGGATGCTTCCATAGCGGCCTTAAGCTCATCCAGAGTGTTGGGTCTTGCGTCTCTCAACTTTCTCTTCCCAATATCCCACAGATTCTCTATGGGGTTCAGGTCAGGAGAGTTGGCAGGCCAATTGAGCACAGTAATACCATGGTCAGTAAACCATTTGCCAGTGGTTTTGGCACTGTGAGCAGGTGCCAGGTCGTGCTGAAAAATGACATCTTCATCTCCATAAAGCTTTTCAGCAGATGGAAGCATAAAGTGCTCCAAAATCTCCTGATAGCTAGCTGCATTGACCCTGCCCTTGATAAAACACAGTGGACCAACACCAGCAGCTGACATGGCACCCCAGACCATCACCGACTGTGGGGACTTGACACTGGACTTCAGGCATTTTGGCATTTCCCTCTCCCCAGTCTTCCTCCAGACTCTGGCACCTTGATTTCCGAATGACATGCAACAGTCCAGTGCTGCTTCTCTGTAGCCCAGGTCAGGTGCTTCTGCCGCTGTTTGGGGAATGCGGCACCTGTAGCCCATTTCCTGCACACGCCTGTACACGGTGGCTCTGGATGTTTCTACTCCAGACTCAGTCCACTGCTTCCGCAGGTCCCCCAAGGTCTGGAATCGGTCCTTCTCCACAATCTTCCTCAGGGTCCGGTCACCTCTTCTCGTTGTGCAGCGTTTTCTGCCACACTTTTTCCTTCCCACAGACTTCCCACTGAGGTGCCTTGATACAGCACTCTGGGAACAGCCTATTCCTTCAGAAATTTCTTTCTGTGTCTTACCCTCTTGCTTGAGGGTGTCAATGATGGCCTTCTGGACAGCAGTCAGGTCGGCAGTCTTACCCATGATTGCGGTTTTGAGTAATGAACCAGGCTGGGAGTTTTTAAAAGCCTCAGGAATCTTTTGCAGGTGTTTAGAGTTAATTAGTTGATTCAGATGATTAGGTTAATGGCTCGTTTAGAGAACCTTTTCATGATATGCTAATTTTTTTTAGATAGGAATTTTGGGTTTTCATGAGCTGTATGCCAAAATCATCAATATTAAAACAATAAAAGGCTTGAACTACTTCAGTTGTGTGTAATGAATCTAAAATATATGAAAGTCTAATGTTTATCAGTAAATTACAGAAAATAATGAACTTTATCACAATATGCTAATTTTTTTTAGAAGGACCTGTATTAGCTTTGTCTACATAGAAACATAAAATGTGTCGGCAGATAAGAACCATTTGGCCCATCTAGTCTGCCCCATATACTGAATACTATGGATAGCCCCTGGCCCTATCTTATATGAAGGATAGCCTTATGCCTATCCCATGCATGCTTAAACTCCTCCACTGTATTTGCAGCTACCACTTCTGCAGGAAGGTTATTCCATGCATCCACTACTCTCTCAGTAAAGTAATACTTCCGGATATTCAAATTTTAAATTCGAGGGACAAAGGTTTAAAAATGTGTCCTCTTGTAGCAGTTTTTCTTCTTTTAAATATTCTCTCCTCTTTTACCTTGTTGATTCCCTTTATGTAGTTAAACGTTTCTATCATATCCCCTCTGTCTCGTCTTTCTTCCAAGCTATACATGTTAAGGTCCTTTAATCTTTCCTGGTAAGTTTTATCCTGCAATCCATGTGCCAGTTTAGTAGCTCTTCTCTGTACTCTCTCCAAAGTATCAATATCCTTCTGGAGATATGGTCTCCAGTACTGCGCACAATACTCCAGATGAGGTCTCACTAGTGCTCTGTAGAGCGGCATGAGCGCCTCCCTCTTTCTACTGGTAATGCCTCTCCCTATACACCCAAGCATTCTGCTAGCATTTCCTGCTTCTCTATGACATTGTCTGCCTACCTTTAAGTCTTCTGAAATAATGACCGCTAAATCCCTTTCCTCAGATACTGAGGTTAGGACTGTATCACTGATTTTTTTTATTCTGCTCTTGGGTTTTTACGCCCCAGGTGCATTATCTTGCACATATCAATCTAATATTCGCACATGTTTAAAGTCAGACAGTTTAATAATGATGTTCCTGATGACAGAAGCCCTTTAATTGGGTCATCCAGTCTAGGGGGAGGTGCCCCAGTGGTCTGATTGGGAGTCCAATTATGTAAAAGAAATAAAAAAATACTCATTACTCCTGCTGTTCCAGCATCACTGCCCTGTTCCCAACTGGACCATGGCTTGTTCCACTGATTGCTGCCGCCAATAAATGGAACATTGTTAGCAGTGACATGACATTCAAGTACAGTGGTTGGCCACAGTGGTCACAGGACATAGCAAGTTCATGTCTGGCCAGGAACAGGGCAGTGGCACTTGAAAGGAAGAATTACAAATAGGCAAGTTTCCTTTTGTTTTTGAATGGGCACACCTTCCAAACACTGGGGATGTTGGCTCCTAGGCTGGCCAACTCATTTAAGGGGAATACATAGAGAAGACATCTGCTCTATGAGCTCAACACGACCAAGAAGGGAACATTTACAATTCTTGTCTGAAGACAATTTCTTTACCTGTTACAGGACACTCCTTTTTCTGCATGATGCATATAGAACGACCCTTTAAGGGACTGTCCAGCAAGGAAAACCCCCTTTCTAAAATGAAAAACCCTCCCATCGCAATAAACTGATCACTAAGGTGTTGTAAACCTCGGTTAAAAGGGGTATTCCAAAACGAAGGCTAACATGAGGCCAGCCAATGGCAGGCTGTGACGGGGACGAGCCTCCCTAGCATCAAGGGGACGCTAGGGAGGCTCATCCCCATCACCGCCTACCATTGGCTGCTCCCCCCCCCCCCCCCCGACACCTCATGTTTTCATCTGCGCACGGGGGGGGGGGGAAGCAGCTGCGGGGACCAGGAGCGGAGCAGGGAGCCAGGTAAGTAGATTCAGTGTGAGGGGCCCGGGCATCTTTTTTTTTTTGTCTCCAAAAGCCCCTTTAATGTATACAATGGAGATTTGCACCCATATATTTATGTAATACAGAGTACATTTGGACATCTGGTTTCTTATAGAAGCTGTCCAAGTTTTGAAATCTACAGCTACTTTCTTCCAGTAACAGCGCCACTGTAGTCCATAGGTTGTGTCTGATTCTACAGCTCAGTCACAATTACATTACGGAAGCAGAGCTGCAATACTGGACACAACCCATAGCCAGGAAGCAGCAAAGACAGCCGGAACTTGTAAGTCCTGCATATAAGGCCTATTGCACACGGCCGTGTTTTTTTTCCCGTTTACTGGCCGTTTTTTGCGTTCCGTATACGGAACCATTCATTTCAATGGTTCCGCAAAAAAAAAAAAATGAATGTACTCCGTATGCATTCCGTTTCCGTATTTCCGTTCCGTTTTAACATAGAACATGTCCTATTATTGCCCGCAAATCACGGTCCGTGGCTCCATTCAAGTCAATGGATCCGCAAAAAAAACAGAACACATACGGAAATTCGTCCGTATGTCTTCCGTTTCCGTTCTTTCCTGAACCATCTATTGAAAATGTTATGCCCAGCCCAATTTTATCTATGTAATTACTGTATACTGTATATGCCATACGGAAAAACGGAACAGAAACGGAAACACAGCGGAAACAAAAAACGGAACGGATCCATGTAAAACGGACCGCAAAACACTGAAAAAGCCATACGGTCGTGTGCAATAGGCCTAAAAGGTATTTGCTGTACATTTTACACCGTGGTTAAAAAAAAGCGGAGACAGAAATTTTTCTGGACACGGAGATGAAATGTATAATTAAGGCAGTAAAAATGACATTAAACAAAACACATTCAGGACTTGCCTATATTTGATGTTCCACAGTCAGCAAATCAACCTTGACATTAATATTACAATTGTGTGAGTGTGTTCCCCAAATCCTCTCTATAGAGAGAGAGTTAAATGATAACATTCTGGTTGCCTGCAGCCACCACTAGAGGGAGCTTAGAGCATACAGTTCCATTTTTAAGTTCAAAGAGTACGCAGTGCACGCACCCTAGTGGTGACTGAATGTTATAATTTAACTCTATGTCTATGCAGGTGATTCAGAGTTCAATAGCGGAAAAACAAACTTCAGACCACTATAAAGATAATAAAAAATTTGGGACAAATCTAGATTACAAAAAAGAAAAAAAAAAAAAAAAAAGGAAAAGGTGACGTTCTACGGTGGACATTCACATTAATGCAAAACTCTAATCAAAAACCGCTTTGTAGATCTCACTGCAGTGGTACGAAGGTTATCTCAATCTTGTACTTTTGCAGTAGCAATGCATGCAAGGTACGGGAGAGCACCTGGCACATCACTAATACCTCTGGCTGCTGTAACTGTAACACACCAAGCTGTTGTAACTGTCCAGTGGGGACCACACAGCAGGATTCAAAAATATCGAGGGAGATTTTTACACAAGATTGATACACATTAGAAGGTTTCTTTGGATTTTCATTGGTCTGAACCAATAGTTTTCACCTTGTAGTTCTTGGCACAAGTGACACCAGCAGTGGGGGTGCGGAGACTGGTAACACTTTTTCATCGATAATACTGGACTAAGGGCATTTTACATGTTACAAATAAAGCTGCAGAGTCATGAAAAAAAAAAATCTATATTTGCTTCAGATTTTATGTATTTTTTTCCCAGTTTTTGGTTTATTGGAGTCAACTCCATTCTGGTTACCATAGTCAACTCACCAAGATTCGTACAAACGGGACTGCAAAGGACGTGGCTTTAGCAAACCCAGCCCAAACATGCCCATCTTAGAGGGGCCCACAGGGGCGGGATTAAGTGTCCACATTTTAAAGTTTTAACTGTAAGTATGCCACAGCCCTGTCCAGAGTGGCGTACACTATGGTAACTGTTTATTTTACTAGCACGTGAACCAAATGTCACGCATGTAATATAAATGTAGTTCTATGTTAATATATCTATTATAGACTACAGGAGACAGTGTATTCACGTAAAATGCAAGAACCTGGATGTAACCATGGCAACCAGAATGGACATCTCCATTATAAAGTTTGCTCTTTATTTATTTATTATTTACATTCCACGACTAAACAACTTTATTTATAAAAACCCTTTATAATACTTAATATCTCAAGTGGTTTTCTCCAGTCAAAATGTTATATCAAAATAGCACAAAAATCATCCAATTTACACAGAAATTACCATCCGATAGGCCTCTTCAACAAGACAGGGGGGGAATAAAAAATAAAAAAAATATTTGCCCTGAGTTATAAAGGGTCGAACGCATAAAATTAACAGAGACCGGAGAATTCTACTAAACAAAAAATATTAAAAAATAGATTTAAAAAAAAAAATACTTCTCTTTTTCCTCCCATCCCCTGCATCTATGGCCATTCTTCAATAAACAGAAGTTCTCTCCTTTCTCATAAATTCAATAATTTAATCTAGGCGCACAATACTAAAAAGTCCCTCATGCCGTGTTCATAGGTCAGGCAGAGCGTGGTGGTCGCATACAAAGTGGCAGGGCTCATCAAAAGAACTTCTTGGCTGCTGCTTCTTGCTGACTTCTGCAAAACAAAGAAGATGCTTAATCAGCTGCAATACCTCTAGTACGGCTTAGGGGGGCGCTACACACAGACATACTGCAGTGTCACCTTAATCTAGTGAAGCAATATTCAGCTCCTGGCCACAAAAATAAAATAAAAAATAAATCTCAACATGGAGCTCAAAAGGGAGCTGAAGACAGTTGTAATGGAAACCTGTGACATCATGGGTTTGTGTTTCACAAAGGGCCAGGGGGGACAATTTGTGGCATGGGCAGCAGCCACTATTACGTATGATCTGTATATGGGGAAATGCAGGGAGGACACAGATCATCCCGGTGGCCGGTTCCCTTTAACGTACGCTACCACAAACCTAGGCAAGCTGTCCCTCTGCCTTACGTCTATGCTACGCACCAGCTATTCAGGGTGGGGGACAGATGAGCAGAGAATAGGATCCTTTGTTCGCGGGGCGCTTAGCCGTGACAGATATTGGACAGAGTTCATCTATTTAGTATTGTTCTGTGCAGGAATATGAGGAAAAAAATAAAAATAATAAATGACCCCCAAATCCACAAAGATGTGGTGCTCCCCATGTACCCCGCTTTTTGGCACCATTTCTGCCAGGGCTCTGCCTCAGAAAAACACAAGCAGGCAGGGCAAAGGTTCACAGATGACAGCGAAGTAAATAAGGTGTTAAAACACTGACAAATCCGACCCATGTGATGGTAAGTTTAACGGTACAAATTCACAAAACGCTGCGTTAATTCAAGGACGAGCATGTAAAAAGCGCTGGAGATTTACAGAAACATGCATTATTCTAGGTGAGACGTGTGTCCGTCTAAGTAATGCCAGAAAGGACAATGCGCTGCCCGTCCCTTCTTCTGACAGCTGGAGGAATGTGCGGCACTCACTTGTACATGATGTAGCCGATGAATAATAAGCTCTGCACAGCTACGAAGATAAAGAAGTGCGCTGTAGATAGACACGAGGGGACAGGAGTTTCAGGGCATTTCTGTTTTTCGTGTGGCTGAAAAGAAAAATATACAATTAAAGAATACAAAGTAGTAATCAGACTGACTAGGACATTCAATTATGCTGAACGCAATACATGCTAAAATCTATAAGTCATAAACTCCAGAGCTGCAATCACAATAGTGCTGGCATCTATCAGGATTCCATGCTGTTTCAATATGTGCAAAGCACCAGCCACTGTATATATTAATCTGATGAACCCCTGCTTTATAGGCGTTTATTAGAACTGTGAGTGCAGCTCTGGAGTATAATGCAGGATGTAACTCAGGAGCAGTACAGGATAAGTAATGGATGCACATCGGCGACTCCAGCAACAGAATAGTGAGTGCAGCTCTGGAGTATAATACAGTACAGGATAAGTAATGTAGTGTATGTACACGGGGACTCCACCGCAGAATAGCGAGTAGAGCTCTGGAGTATAATACAGGCTGTAACTCAGGATCAGTAATGTAATGTATGTACACAGTGACTGCACCAGCAGAAAAGTGAGTACAGCTCTGGAGTATAATACAGGATGTAACTCAGGATCAGTAATGTATGGTGTCCTTGTTTGGACCTGTAATCCTCTCCTAACATGTCTGGCACTGGCATTCCCCATGTAATAATTCTGGAGCATCTATTTTTAGGACACTCCTCTATTATTTCTACTAGAAGTATATAATTGAATTATCAGCAGTCTGTAAATAAAGATTCAGCTGGGTGTTACCAGTCGGGTGGGGGTGTCCCTGCACAGTGACGCTATCCAATCAGTGCTGTCAGACTGTAGAGGGACCCCCTCCAACTGGTAACACCCAGTTGGACTTTCACTTACAGACTGCTGATAATTCAATTATATACTTCCAGCATGAACAATAGAGGAACGGCACAAAATGCAGCCATAACCACATATACTCCAGAACTGTTATTACATGGGGGATGCAAGTAGTTACTAAAACAGAGGTGACAGGACAGGGGGTAGGTCCTCTTTATGGAGCAGCAGATGATTCTGTGTCTGGTACGGTGAGGAGATATAGCATTATTACCAAGTTCTTCTGCACTAGAGACTCGATGTCCCTCTTCACCAGATGCAGATGCTCTTTGATCTCGTTGAAGTGTTGGGTGTTCTCGTAACCAGCAGCGCCCCCAGGATTCCCAGACACCAGTCTTAAAGTTTCACTCATAGAGTTCCTTTGAAAAAAGAAATTGCTTTTATTCCAGTGATCGCATGTTTTTATTTAAATTTTCAAAATGTACTTCCTACAAGCTTAAAGAGGACCTGTCCCCTCCTGACATGTCTGTTTTAGTAGCTAATTGCATTCTCTATATAATAATTCTGGAGCATCTATGACTCCTATCTTATGACTATGTTGTGCCATTCCTCTATTATTCCTGCTAGAAGTTTATGGCTAAAGGTACAGATGGGAGTTACCAGTTCAGGGTGTGTCCCTGCACAGTCTGACACTATCCAGTCAGTGCTGCATATGCAGGACTGTGCAGGGACACACCCTGAACTGGTAACTCCCATCTGTACCTTTATCCATAAACTTTACCAGGAATAGCAGAAGAGCGGCACAACATGGAGTCACGTTACAAGCGGTGACAGGTTCTCTCTACACTTTCAATTTAGAGTTGATTTTAAGTTAAAATTTCTGGGCTGATTTATCTCCGAATCTCTCTCTATAGTGGTTGGAGCTCCAAATCTTCTGCATAGACAAAGGTAATTACTGCTTGCAACCATCACCAGGGGAGCCAACTGCTTACAATGAGGGAGTTTAAAGAACAACTTAAAGGGGTATTCCGGCTGTTATCCCCAATCCACAGGATAATGGATACCTATTAGATTGGTGGGCGTCGTATCGCTGGGATCCCCACCGATCACGAGAACTGGGGCCCTGTACCCCTCTGCAATGAATGGAGCGGCCAGTCGCACATGCGTGCAGCCATTCATTTCTATGGGATCTGGAGAGAGGTGAGTCTGTACTCTGCATGTTTTCTAATGGTTATCCCCTATTCTGTGGATAGGGGGATGACTTCAAACAACCAAAATACCCCTTTAAGCTCCCAAGACTTGTCTCTTCCAATAACTAACTAGCATTCCCCATGAAATAACAATTCTGGGGTATCTTTTCTTAGAACTCTGTGTTGTGCTATTCCTCGGTTATTCCTTCTAGAAATTTAATAAACTATGTGTTACCAGTTCAAAGATGAATAACAGATGAGCAACACTGAATTCTGAGAAAAGATGCCCCAGAATGGTTTTTCAAAAGAGAACGTAAGCGTTTCCTAAAAGCGACCTATGAGGCGAGTTCACCGCACATCATTCCAAAATCCCTCTCCTTCCCCCCCTCTTTCTTGAAAAAATTTGCCTGAACTGCACCACCAGAAATCAATTCGCTCATCTCTGGTTACAACCAAAGGAAATTTGCTCCACTGGTCAGAACAAGTCTGGGACCTGCTTTTCCCAGTTGGCAGTCGTATAAAAGGTATGAACATTTGGCACTTAAGTGGTATTCCGTTGTTTGAAGTTATCCTAAGGGGTAACTATTAGACCGGTGGGGGGGGGTCCTACTGCTGGGACCACCGATGATCATGAGAACAGGGGCTCCGTGCCCCCTGAAATTAAAATGGAACGGATGGTCGCACATGCGCGTAGATGTTCCATTATTCCGGAGATAGCTGAGTACAGCGCTCACATGTCTCTGGAATTCCCATGGAAAGAACGGAGTGCCCATACGCATGCCCGACTGGTCTCTCCAAGGGGGATGCAGGGGGGGGGGGGGGGGTAGACAGGGCCCCCGTTCTCATGATTGGTGGGGGTCCTACTGCTGGCACCCCCACCAATCCAATATCCTGTGGATAGGGGAAAACTTGAAACAATCGTAATTCCCCTACAAACTTGAGCAAACACACTGGGGACTGAATGAGGGGGCGGGGCACTGCTAAACTGACCTTCACAACAATGTAACAACCTAAGCCACACCCAGTTTCCAGCTGTAGGAAGATGTGGGGCACAATGGCTGCCTCCTGGGAAAAATAAAAGCAGTTTTTTTCTCCTATTGTCCATTAAATTTTTTATTTTTTTTTACAACCGCTAATTGTTGATATATCACAAAAGGAACTAGATGTTAAAGTAATTTTTTTTTACATTTTTTCTGTCCCTCTAAATTAAATACACGGTGAGGTGACAGTTCTCACTGTACTTTACTGTATTTGGTTCATTTTGTACTTTACTATGTAACTGATAAATGCTAGTCAGGGCCGTTCGCTTAGGTCTTGGAGAAAGGAGCCACTTCTTTCCTTTGTGTCATAGCCCTAACACAGATGTATCCCATCGAGAAAATGCAAAGCTTTCCAAAAAGAAATTAATGCAGTTGTGCAAGAAATGAAGAGGCTTAAGGATAAGGAAAGATTTAGGGCTAAGGTCCAAGATTACGTTGAACATAAGACAAACTCATTCCCATATGTGCTCCTCTAGCGCGCTGGAATATTTGTAGCCCTGCTTTTTCCCCCTCTGTTTATTCCGCTGTTACTACAGAAGAGAAAAAAAAAAAAAAGTCAAATTAAAATCCAGTCTGGGTTTCGGGAGCCGGCCGTTTACACAGATCTGTAACGTGATCGGATCAGCGCGCAGACATGCCGCTTAATCAATATGCTTGTATCACTCAGCCGTGCTGTTAGGCTACGGGGTTTTTTGTTGCAAAGAGGATTAAGGTTTGTAACGGGAATATTTATCATCAGGAGGATTTTATTTTATTTTTTTAAATCCCTTTTCTACTTCTGGCAAAAAACATAACAAGGAAGATAAAAAATAAATAACCCCAGTAACGGAATTTAGAGGCCGATTTTTCATAACAGGGTGGTGAACGCAGGGAAATACGTAGGAGTGCGTGTACGATAACAAAGACAAAGGGGGACATTTACTAAGGATGTTGCGCCAGAATTATGGAGTAAAATGCTCCAAAATAAAAATAGCATTTTGATTTGCACCAGATAGATCAACTTTTTTCTCCAGAATTTTTACCATAAAGAATGCATCACGCCAGAAATTACAAATGTCAAAGTGGGTGGGGCTATCAAATTGACGCATATTACGCCCCATTTATCAGCCTCTTATCGGCAGAAATGGCTCAAATTGTTGCAGACAATTAAAGGGGTTGTCTGGATTCAGAGCTGAACCCAGACATACCCACATTTTCACCCAGGCAGCCCCCCGATATGAGCAGTTCATGCTCCGATGCTCTCCTTTGCCCTGCGATTTGGCATTTTTCGGAGATCCGGTGACGTATCGGGCTCTCCATAGTAACTGCTAGGCAGAGGCTTCCACACAGCAGTGAGCTCTGCTAGAGCAGCGCTAAAGCCAGTTTATTAGTGCTGGTGACATTACCGAATACAGTGCTGGGCGGAAGTCTCCACCCAGCAGTGTGCCAGAGTTAACAAAAAAAGCCCTTGCTATGCGCGATTCAGCGCAGGAGAGCATCCGAGCGTGAAATGCTCATATCAGGAGGGGTAGGCCTGGGTAAAAATGGAGGTATGTCTGGGTTCAGAGCTGACCCAGACAACCCCTTAAAGATGGCTTATGTGGTGGTGTTATGCGTAAAAGGTCTTATTTATGGCATGAAGATGCGGCATTTTGTCAAAAAGTCATTAATAGAAAACCAACAGGCAAGTAATAAGACAGGATGCATTTATTTATATCTAATATAACTGAGCCAAACAACAGGATTTTGTCAGAAAATTGACATTCAACAAAAAAACAAAACAAAAAAAAAGTCCCAAGTCTGGGACAAAAGCCACAAATTACCAGTGGAAATGTCACAATTATGCTTCAAAAGTCACATTTTAAATATGGCGTGCACCTTTTGATATAGGAGGTGAAACAAACCACCACTTTTGATTTGTAAGGTTATAGTAATTTTTTGGGCGCAAATTACACCATTGATAAATGTCCCTCAAAGACTTAGGCCTCTATACACAAAATCCCGGTGACAGGTTCCCTTTAACTTTTCGTTTTTGACAAAAATGTGCAACTTCTGTTTGCAAATTTCTGCCTCTTAGGCCTAGTTCACACGACCGCATGGCTTTTATTGTTTTTTGCGGTCCGTTTTTCACAGATCCGTTGTTCTGTTTTTGAGTTCTGTTAGGTTTCCGTTTTTCCGTTCTGTTTTTCCGTATGCCATGTACAGTATACAGTAATTACATAGAAAAAATTGGGCTGGCCATAACATTTTCAATAGATGGTTCAGAAAAAACGGAACGGGAACGGAAGACATACGGATGCATTTCTGTATGCGTTCCGTTTCTTTTGCGGATCCATTGACTTGAATGGAGCCACGACCCGTGATTTACGGCCAAATATAGGACAAGCTCTATCTTTCAACGGAACGGAAAAACGGAAACGGAATGCATATGGAACACATTCCTTTTTTTTGCGGAACCATTGAAATGAATGGTTCCGTATACGGAACACAAAAAAACAGACCGTACATGCGCACACACAGGGCACACCTGTCCATGAGTACTTGTGTCTGGTACTGCAGCTCAGTTCTAGTAAAAATGAGTTGGGCTGAGCTGCAATACCATACACAACCTGTGGACAGGTGTGGCGCTGTGCAGCCATGTGTTTCTAATTACTGATGATCCCTTTAACATCTGTACTATGGAACAAGGCACTGACTGCCCTAATGAATCAAACTATGATTGCTCCATTGTTTATTCCTAAGGTATTTTTAAAAAAAATGAAAGACGGTCCAAGTCATGGACACACGTCTTGTAACAAGCCCTGCACCTGTGCGTCTGTCACACGACCAGGATAGATTTTGAATAACAGCAAGCAGAGATCTTGAAAACTGTCAAAAATAGATACAGAAAGTATATTGGAAAACTGTATAACTTTTATATACAGGTGCCAGGGAGAGGAATAGTTCTGGTTAAGTCCAAAGCAGAAGTGGTATGCCTTGGATAGCCTGGGGTAGAAATCTGGTAAAGGACGTGACTTTCGCAGAAGCTGGATTTCTAGAAGAGGAGTGTCATGTGACCGGGTTCCTAAAAGGCCAATCTATGCAACTTCAGGATTGTAAGTGTATTACAAATGTTCTCCTACAGGGGTGTTATGTGGGGTATTCCCATCATGGGGGCATATCGCTAGGATGTGTCTCCGTTGTCTGATAGGTGGGACCCGCACCTACACCAATAACTGAACGGGGTAGCTGGCGGAGGGCGCACTGCCTATGCGCAGCCACTCAATTCATTTCTATGGGGCCGCCGGAAATAGCCGACCAAGCGCACGGCTATTTCTGTCGGCCCCATAAACATAAATGGGAGCAGTGGCCGCACAAGCGTGGTGCGCTTTCATTCAGTTGTATGGGGAGAGCGCTTGGCGGTGGCCAGACCCCGGGAAACCTGGGGTCCTCCAGCAACCACTCTCCCTGATCCGTTCTCGGCAAAGGTGGGACCCACACCTATCAGGCAATGGGGGCACATCCTAGCGATATGCCCCCATTGTCTGTGATGGGAATAACCCTTGAAGGAGGGTTGGCAGGACACACTGGGTCCCGGAAAACACTTATATAAAAGGGGTTGTCCAGTTTAGAAAACCCATTGTCATACACCTTATTACGGTATTAATAGCGGGAGCCCTCTGCTCAGAATCCTCATCTTTAGGCCAAAGTGGAGAGCGGTTACTTAGACTCGTTCTCACTCTGGAGGATCTGTCAACCCCCTGATTTGAATGGACACTGTGCAATGCTTTATTCTGCCCTGTGGTGGCGCTGTAGGGACGCTGAACACTTACTGCCAGGTTTCCCCACCGCTGGGGATGCCAGGAGGAGGACACTTTGTGATCTACTGATAGTCAAAAGACCCTTCAAAAAAGTAGGGCCTGTCCAAAAATGTAGGAAAATAAAAAGCCCCCTTTTCATTGTGCACACAAAGAAATCCATCTAATGCGGTGCCAACTGTAAGGGGAACATGAAACCAATATGCACGTGAAGCTTAGAAGATATTTACACGGTGAAATTGGCAATAGGCCTCATGCCCGGATTTAACTGTAATACACAAATCCTTAAGAGAAGCATATTAGATATTAACTGCTATTATTAAATCTTAAGCAGCGCAGGAAAAGAAGAAATCCACCAATCTGTGCAGGAAAATTACTTCACGAGCATGAGCAACGCATAAGCACGTAAGAGGATGCTCACTTAGCTGTGATTTTCTCCAAAAATGCCCAGAAATATCGTTCTAATCCGGCCGGAGCATATTAAAGGAAATATTAAATAAGAGCCGAGGCCCGGCCCTGAACCGGTAAATCTTATTTGCTCACTTGGAATAAAGATTTGGAAAGAATATTAAAAGCAAAAGCTCCGCTGGAAAACAAAACTATGATAATCTTCAGAGCACAGCTGACCTACATAGTGACAACGGCGGCCAATGGAAGCATACCGGCCATGCTGGTGTCACTATATCCGATATGTCACTGGCAAATACTGAGTGCAGGAGGGAAGCACTTGGAAAGTCAATGGTGAAGCCATGCTCGTCTAGGACACAATTGATCAGAGAACGAAGCGAAGGCGCAAAACCCTGCACAAGCTGCGGGCTGGTGCGGCCCCGTTTTTATAACCTGCAAAGAAAGGAACACTCTACATGCAAGATCCTTACGAACCTTTGAATAAAAGCTACTATGCGTTACTGAAAATAGTACAATTATATAATACATGAAAATTTGAATTGTTATAATCTAGGTGTCTATGAAGTTAAAGCGTACCAGTAGTGGGGTCTTGCTGCTACGAGCCCCTATCACAGCCTATGTTCCCTCCAAGCTGCACAGCAGCATGGCTTAGAAGTCATCCCTGGGCAGACTCCCTGAGCACTCTCCTTAAAGGGGTTGTCCAGGTTCAGAGCTGAACCCGGATATAACCCCTTCTTCACCCAGACAGCCCCGTCTGATAAGCATCGGAGCATGAAACGCTGAATCGCGCAGGGCAAGGGCTTTTTCGATCCAGTGATGTACCAGGTCTCTGCTAGGCGCAGTTAAAAAATATAAACCAAAAAGCCCTTGCCCCCCGTGGGATACAGAGGGCTCATATCAGAGGGTCTGTCTGGGTGAAAAAGGGGATACAACCCCTTTAATTTATCTATCGTGTTAATTTACATAGCGCCAACATATTGCACAGTGCTGTACAGAGATTGTGATCACTGCCTCTGTCCCCATTGGGGCTCACAATGTAAATTCCCAATTGAAGGGGTTTTCCGAGTGTTTTATACTGATGACGTACCCTCAGGGTAGGTCGTCAGTATCTGAGTGGTGGAGGCCGTTTGAGGAGGTCACATCGCTCCGGTGAATGCCACTGCCGTGGTCTCCTTGCAGCTTACCCTAGGCCAAGTGAATTGGGCTGAGATGCCATACCAAGCACAACTTTTATGCAATTGACGTCTCTGTGCTTGGCAAGCTGCAAGAAGGCTGCAGTGCTCAGAGGAGATTATCGAGGGTCCGGTTGTCGTACCCCCACCGATAAAATACTGATGACCTATCCTGAGTATATGTCATCAGTATAAAACACCTTTAACATATTAATATGTTTTGGGAATGTGGGAGGCAGCTCAGGATAACGCATGAAAAACATACAAACTCCATGCAGACGTCATCATTGGTCAGCTTAGAACCCAGCAAGGAGGAGGTGGCGGAGCTCTGCTGAGTGCACATTGCATAGTGGCCGTGCTTGGGATTTCAGCTCAGTCCCCTTCACTTAAATGGTACTGAGCTGTGCTTAGGCCATGTGACCGATGAACACGACATCACTGGCCTAGGAAGAGGCCGCAGTGCTCTATCGAGTGCCATGGAATCTTCAGAACCAGACCCCACCTATGAAATATGATGACCCATCCTGAGGACAGGCCATCAATATCAAAATCTCGGACAGGCCCTTTAACAGAGTAGACTTGGGGAACCCCTATTTTTAGAAAAACAAGTCGGTTCCGATCCTCAGGAGATGCAACAATGTAGTTCAAAATTGCTGCAAAACTCTGAAGCAAAGTAAGGTAACTACTAGCTCGTACAAACTTAGGGGTCATTTACGATAAAAAAATACATCTGTATTAGGCATATTTCTGCCGCAGAGTGTGGCGCAAAGGCGTGTTGCGCCACAATCTGCAACTTTTCCCTGTTCACGCTAGGTCTATAACATTCAGCAGGCCCGTCTCATTCATCATATTCTATGCCTGGCTGGGAAGCTGGCTTACATTTAGACCGGCGCTGGATACGCTGAACGCAGGGGCTTATTAAGACCGGTGTCTAAAACGCTGGTCTTCATAAATGACCTACTAGACTATACAGTGTAAAGGAGTGCCATATTTATCACCCCCATCAGCCACTGCGATACATCTGGTGCATTTTCAGAATGTCCAGTCTGCATTTTCACAGAATTAGTAAATGTGCTCTGTATGTCTTTTGTTCACTAGATGTCTGCTTAAAAAGAGAGAAAAAAAATAAATAATATTATTATTAATAACCGGGTAAAGCGTCTTACCTCATCTCGCTGACATGCTTGAAGACTTCCCTCTGACCGCTGAGCAAAGTCTCAAGTTCCTGTTGCGAAGCCTGGAGGTAATATAAATAACATTAATAGTGTTTTCAGAAAGAAGTCCAGGCACCCTACCTGGTTGGTACTTTGCAATGATAGCTCTAGGAAATGCTATAATCTGGAAGACCCTCGTTACCTGCTGGACGTTTCCACCGGTAGCTGTCCTCTTGGTTATCTCTTCGGTAACCGCGTTCACGTATCTGCGTTGCTCGTCCAGGATCATGTCCAGCTGACGGTTCAGCTGCTTAATTTCAAGGTGAATACGGTTCTGACCTTCGAAGACCTGCCTGAGCTCTCGATCATTTACAGACTCAAACATGTCATCCACTAGAGACGGCAAAAAAAGGATAAAAAGTTATGCTAGGTGCACGCTTGTATTCGTTTGCAGGTCTGATAATATTTGATAATCCATCCCAAAACAAGGAAGTCCCTTAAAGCTGAAAGGAGCAAAAGAGACACACGCGTGTCTGCTGCTCTATTCAGTGAGCACATGGCCCTGTTCTCATGATTGGTGGGGGTCCCAGCGGTCAGACGCTTATCCCATATCCTAAAGATCGGGGATAAGCTGTCCTAATTGGACTACCCCTTTAAGACTTTATTGGCCCCTGTTTTTGGACGGCAGGCAGTGCAGGTCCCGTGTTGCGCGCCCGCTGTCGGAAACCAGGGACCCTGAAGAGAAGAGAGAAGCCATTTAGAACTGCTTCTGTCTTCACTTTTGCACTTTACATTGCACTCAATGAGGGACATTTATCAAGACCTGTGTATCCATACGTCTGTCTTGATCTCTCGGTGCTGGCATGAGATGAGCCTAATTAAGAGGCAGACACCTTTTTAATAAATTAGTTGCTGCCGCGTGCCAGAAACTGAAGTCTGCGCCTGGTGTAGACCTCAGCTATAACTTACGCCAGTCTCTGGCAAACGTTATAGTGAATACGGTGGACCGCACAAGCCCCACCCCTTTCCGCTAAGCCCCACCTCTTTACTCGCCAACAAGAAGCTCAAATTATTGGCCAAAGAGGCGTGCGCCATAATTCGCAACTTTTTTTTACCCCACCATGGCGTAAACATTTTAGTAAGTATCCCTCTCAATGAATGCTATGCTGCAGGCAATACTGCTCCCTCTATTGGGGCTGGCGATGATCGTAGTGTTCCCCCAGCATAGCATATCCGCCCCATTTACCTTAGACTATACATACTACGTATCAAAATTATCAAAACAAAATAGGGAACCTATTGTAACACGTTATTTTTAGGGTCAATAGGCAAATTTAGAAAACAAAAGACCTAGGATTGTTGTGAACATTTTCCGCCCAAAAGAAAATATTTTACCAAAAAAGGTATTAATAACAGTCCCCTGCCCCAAATTTTATGTTGGCAGCTTAACAAAAAGTAAACGCCGTTGAAAAACCACCAAATAGTGTCTGGTCACAGAGGCCTGAAACACTTTGGTCATTAAAAGGTTAAGTGGAATTATAGTATCTGAATGCTACAAGCACACAAACCCCCTGGAGCCATATGAAGAGCTAATAAGGGCCGGGGTGTATACGTGCCTGGGTGCTCCTTGAGCTCTGGGTGGTCTTTATTGTATTCATCCTTCCTCTTTTCCAGCTCTTGTTGGAAGTTGTCAAACTCCTCCTGGTACTTGTCCTTCTCCTCTTTGGGGATCTCTCCATCTGGAGCGGGCTGAATGACGACAGGGTTACATTCCCATACTAGAAACCCTGTCTGCGTGCTGACTACAGAAGACTGCGCAGAAACCCTTGACATATAAAAGTGCGCTCGCCTCACGAAGAAATACATCATTCTGGAGCAGACACTAATGCGAGTATTAAAGAGACGTGTTGTGAATTGCTTCAATTCTATCATGATGCAAAAAATACATAATAAAAATTAAGAAAAAACAATTCCATTTAGGATAAACCATTTTGATATTTTTTTTTAGGCCAGGTCCAGACAAGATCCGATTTTCTGCAATAAAAATCCCCAACAAAGTACACAGTACAATGCTAGTGGTTGGGGATTTTTTTAAACCTTGTTCACACAGTGGAAGAGAGGAGGATGTATATAGTGACAGGATTTGTTATAGAACGCTGACACAAATTTCACCCTTGCAATGTAAAGAGATATCTGTGGCAAATCCTCTGGAATATTCTAGAAGGACTTCTAGGTCCTAAGACCAGGGGTCAGCAACCTTCGGCACTCTGGCTGTTGTGAAACTACAATTTCCACTCTAAGAACAATAGAGGAAGTATGCATGCTGGGAGTTGTAGTTTCACAACAGCTGGAGGTTGCCTACTCCTGTCCCAGACTATTCTACACAGACTTAAAGGTTTTTTTCAGCACTAAACAATTGGTGGTAGTGGGCTTAAAAAAAAAAAAAGTATCCCCTGACATTTGTACACTCGTGTCCACTTCCTGCTACTTTCCGAGCCTGGGAAAGCCCGCACAGCTAATCACTGGCTGCAGTGGTGACCGGCTTCAGCAAAAGGCATTTCCTATGTGTTGAGATGGAAGCAGGAAGTACAGAGGAGACTCCGGCAGTGCCAGGGATTGGGGAGATGCTTATGGATTTTTATGTCTACCCCATAGTCTGACACTATCCAATCAGTGATGCCAGTGTCATACCGTGCAGGGACACATGCCCAACTAGTAAGACCCAGCTAGACCTTTATTGCAGACTGATGGCAATTCATTAAAGCCCATCTGTCAGCAGGTTTGTACCTATGACACTGGCTGACCTGTTACATGTGCACTTGGCAGCTGAAGGCATCTGTGTTGGTCCCATGTTCATATATGTGTCCGTATTGCTGAGAAATATGATGTTTTAATATATGCAAATGAGCCTCTAGGAGCAACGGGGGCGTTACCGTTACACCTAGAGGTTCTGCTCTCTCTGCAACTTAATCAAAGCTGCCACTGAACGTGAGGCAGAGTCTTGAGACGCACCATGTATGACACCCACGATGGTCTCAGCAGTGGTTAGCAGTCAGCCAGTCCTCCTGAGACTGATCATCATATGCACTCAGTGCACCCTTATTAGCAACTTACTGTTTCCTTTCCTGGCTCGGTCAGTTGGAAAGTGAGAAACGACAGCACATCGTGGTCATCTGTAAGAAAACACAAGAGGAGGAGGTTCAATGTGAACAACGAGCTATAAGAGGTGTGTGTGTGTGTGTGTGTGTGTGTGTGTGTGTGTGTGTGTGTGTGTGTGTGTGTGTGTGTGTGTGTGTGTGTGTGTGTGTGCATATACACACACACACACACTAACGAGTCCCTGCTACCTACAGAAGGGAGACACTGACATCTGTGATGTCAATGTTGCACCAACTGTTGAACTGCACCAACATTTAACTCTGTTTTAGCGTCCCTAACACCATCATGAGATACACACTGTAGAGAGATATATAATTTTAGACCCTCTTTTGGCTGAGAAGCAAACACAGTGACGCAAACTTTATTAAGCTGATTTTTTTTTCAGGATTTTCCGCGATTGTTATACTGATGACCAATCCTGATGATAGGTTATCAGTATCTGATTGCGATACCAAGCACAGCCACTATACAATGGACTGCGCTGTGCTTGGTGAACAGGGAGAAAGCAGCAGTGCTCACAGGAGGAAAGGAAAGCACCACTGCCTTCTCAAACAGCTGATCAGCGGGGGTCCCGGGTGTAGGACCCCCACCGATCAGATACTGATGACCTATCCAGATAGGAAATCCTGGAAAACCCTTTAAAAAAAAGGGACATTACAGTTTCTACACAGATTTACAATGAAAAGTTATACAATTTTCAGAATTCCGTGTGGGTGCAATGCGCCAGGTGAACGCATTGCACCCACACTGAATCCGGACCCATTCACTTCAATGGGGCTGTTCAGATGAGCGGTGATTTTCACGCATCACTTGTGTGTTGCGTGAAAATTGCAGCATGTTCTATATCCTGTGTTTTTCATGCAACGCAGGCCCCATAGAAATGAATGGGTCTGCGTGAAAATCGCAAGCATCCGCAAGCAAGTGCGGATGCAGTACGATTTTCACGCATGGTTGCTAGAAGATGATTTAAGTAAATTGATAAAAGTCAAACAAAGTTATAAAAAGGAAAATAGCATTCTTAATACAGAATGCTTACTAAAATGTGGCTTTAGGGGTTAAAAAAATAAAATAAAAAATTAACTCACCTCATCCTGCTGTTCATGTTTTTTTTTAACCCCTAAAGCCACATTTTAGTAGATTTCTGTACTAAGAATGCTATTTTCCTTTACAAACCATGTTATAAGGGAAAATGATAAAATGTATAGAACACCTCACCCAAACCCGAACTTCAGTAAAGAAGTCCAGGTTTCGGATGTGGGTACCAGTCAGTTTTTTATGACACGCGTGCAAAACGCATTGCACCCGTGCGATAAAAACCGAACATCGGAACGCAATCGCAGTCAAAACTGACTGCAATTGTGTACCTACTCACACGATTTTCCCAGATCGTAGACGCAACGCATCTGGACACGCTTGTCTGGGAGTAGAATATTGATGACCTACCTGTGGAATTAGTCATCAATATCGGATAGTGGGACTTTAACTACAGGCACTAATACCGATCAGTTGTTTGAAGAGGCAGCAATGAGCACCGCAGCATTTTCCTAGGCTAGTCATGGCTAACCTCCGGCGCTCCAGCTGTGGTGAAACTACGACTCCCAGAATGCTCTATTCATTTCTACAGAGTTCTGAGAACAGCCAAGCAAGTGTGCATTTTGGGAAATGTAGTTTTACCACATCTGGAGTGCAGAGGTTAGCCATCACAGTCCTAGGCCCTGAAGAGGCAGCAGTAAGCACCGCTGCCCCTTCCTAGGCTAGTGATGTCACGTTCATCAGTCATATGGCAGCCTATGGGCCTGAGCTGCAATTCCAAGCACAGCCACTATACAAAGTACGGCGCTGTGCTCAGTCAGCTGTGAGGAGGCCACAGGTAATCGGTAGCAATGCCAGCAGCTTGAAAAAAGGTCATCAATATTGGACTCCTGAAAGACCCCTTATATTCCTCACGGATTGGATGATGCTTGCAGTAGGTGATGGGCCCCTTCAACATTGTTTTTTTAATTTATTTTTTACATAGGGTTGTTAGATGTACAATCAAGAGAAATGGGGTGTCCACTAGATTAATGGAGCGGTGGTACACATTCGTAACCACCGCTCTACTCAGTTTTATGGGACTGCCATGAACAGTGCTATTTCCATCAGTCCCTCAGACTGAACAGAACGGTGGTCACGCGTACACACTACCACTGCATTCACACCCGGGACCCTCCTTCACGTGTAGGCCGGGGTGCCAGCAACCATACATTTATCACCTGCCTGGTTGACAGGTGATAAATGATGTTAATGAGAAAACCCCTATAACTATAGGGCCCGTGTGTAGCTGCACCAGTTGTCTGACCCTCATTAGGACTCTCCAATGCAGGGATGAGCAACCACCGGCACTCCAGCAGGTCTGAAACTACAACTCCCAGAATTCTCCTTTTACCCCTATGAGAGTTACAATAAGAGCCAAGTACATGTGCATGCTGGGAGCTGTAGCTTAACATCAGCTGGAGTGCCAAAGGTGGATGACCCCTACTCTAATGGATATTCATAAAGAACAGGCCTGACCGCCATGACAGCTGCTCTTGCACACTCTTCTGTAACTGTCAGAATTCAGAGAATTGTGTCTAACCTGCGAGGCCTCCAGTGGCTGCAGATACTCCAAAGAAGCCTTGCTGGGGCAATATCATATTATCCACTTTGGCGCAGAACTCGTAGTCCTCCTTGTCAGGGGTGAAGCCGCTGTTAATCATCACCTACGAGAACAATACAGAAGAGAGCATTCTAGGAAACGATAAAACTGAGCAAATTCCCCGCCAGTCCCTGACACGGGGGCACCGAGGAGCTCACCGTCAGCGTCTTCTTGTAGTAGGTTATCCGGGCCCGCACTGGGTACGGCTTGTTACGGAAATCTCTCAGACACGAGGCCAGCGCTTGTGTCGTACCGTCACTGGGAAGAGGAGAAACAGAGCAGAACTGAAGTTAACCGAGTTTCTCCAAGAAACTATTACATTCTACAAATGTCTAATATTCTGTGCAGATTCTTCACCATTTTCAAGATCTCTGTTTGCTATCGGTGAACGGAAACACTCCTGGGCAATAAAAAAAGAAATGAGCTGTTGAAAACAGCTGATCATTTGTTACAATGTATCAGTGCTAGCAAACTGCTGTGTTAGGGATTGTTCACTGCATCCTCTTGACAGAATGCAATTAAGTTTAATGGGGTCAATCACGTACTCGTCAGGGTTTTTGGTATCCATGACGGCAGAGTACTATCCCTGCAGTATAAAATAGCATAAAAACCCTGACAAACTAGAAAAGTTAGAACAGTGCCTTAAAGGGGTTACCCCACTAAAATGACCACCAAACCTCAGGACAGGTGATGTTGGATCGCTGGGGGTCTAACTGGTGGGACCCCCAGCGATCCTGGGAACAGAGGTTCTCCTCTAGGAATGGAGCAGTAGTGCGCATGTCAGTCCACCGCTCCGCTCACTTTTTATGGGACTGAGGGAGAGTTTCATGGAAGTGACTGGAGCGGTGGACTGACATGCTCACTACCACAACACTCAGAGGAGACCCTCCGTTCACAGGACCGCTGTCTCAGAGGTCGGACACCAAGTATTTTGACATTTATTACCTATCCTATAAATAAGTGATGAATACTGTACATGGGAAAACCCCTCTCCATCCAGAGTCTCGCACACGCGACCCCTCTCCATCCAGAGTCTCGCACACGCGACCCCTCTCCATCCAGAGTCTCGCACACGCGACCCCTCTCCATCCAGAGTCTCGCACACGCGACCCCTCTCCATCCAGAGTCTCGCACACGCGACCCCTCTCCATCCAGAGTCTCGCACACGCGACCCCTCTCCATCCAGAGTCTCGCACACGCGACCCCTCTCCATCCAGAGTCTCGCACACGCGACCCCTCTCCATCCAGAGTCTCGCACACGCGACCCCTCTCCATCCAGAGTCTCGCACACGCGACCCCTCTCCATCCAGAGTCTCGCACACGCGACCCCTCTCCATCCAGAGTCTCGCACACGCGACCCCTCTCCATCCAGAGTCTCGCACACGCGACCCCTCTCCATCCAGAGTCTCGCACACGCGACCCCTCTCCATCCAGAGTCTCGCACACGCGACCCCTCTCCATCCAGAGTCTCGCACACGCGACCCCTCTCCATCCAGAGTCTCGCACACGCGACCCCTCTCCATCCAGAGTCTCGCACACGCGACCCCTCTCCATCCAGAGTCTCGCACACGCGACCCCTCTCCATCCAGAGTCTCGCACACGCGACCCCTCTCCATCCAGAGTCTCGCACACGCGACCCCTCTCTGCACAGCTCAGCACATTTTCAGTGTTTTATTTTAAATTTCCAATTCATTTGTAGTCATTAAAAGTTTTAAAAGGTTCAGAAATTATTCAGGAATACATGTTCCCGCGGTAAAACACGCACTTACTTTTGATGGTCGTATGCAAGCTTGCCATTATTGCCGACAACCAAAATCGCTGGATTATTTTTCTTAAAGGGAAAAGAGACAACAATTAAATCCAGTCCACAGTGAATTAGTGTTTGTCACAGGAGTTCAGTTAAGGTAAAACAGGCAAGTCTGTTGGCAAGCTTGCTGAACATTTCCATCAACAACCAGCAGAATAGTGAGTACAGCTCTGGAGTATAATACAGGATGTAACTCAGGATCAGTACAGGATAAGTAATGTCATGTATGTACACCAGGGATGTCAAACTCGTGGCCCTCCAGCTGTTGCAAAACTACAACTCCCATCATGCCTGGCCATACTACAGCTATCAGGGAATGATGGGAGTTGTAGTTTTGCAACATCTGGAGGGCCATGAGTTTGACATCCATGATGTACACAGTGACTCCACCAGCAGAATAGTGATTGCAGCTCTGAAGTAGGGGTGGGCGATATGGCCTAAAATCTATATTGCGATATAATTTTAAGCATGTGCGATATATATCGCGATATATTGTTTTCTATATTTGGGGTTTTTTACACTTTTTATTTAATAACCATTAGCCCCCTTAAAGGGGTTGTCCGGGATTAGGGACCATTGTTTAATAGCATTGCACATACACACACTTTACATACACCCATGTCCTACCTTTTCAGCATGTTTCTAAGTACCCTTTTTACCAAAAACCTTTATGGCAGGAAGTAACTGATTTCTTTCAGTCAGTGACGTACCGGGTCCCTTGCAGAGGAGGAAAGCCCCCTCTTCCGCTGCTCCGGGAGCCCGGTGACGTCACTGACAGCCTAATTAATCATTCAAAAGTCTAGGAGGGGCAGTAACTCTCCTGGCCAAGATTGCGCTAAGCTCCGCCCCTCCAGTCCGGTGACGTCAAAGTGAAATAAAGTGCCTCCGCTAAAATGCTCCACTCCTTTCTGCCCCCATTGTCCCATATATAACAAATGCGCCCCCCCCTCCCCCCCATGCGTCCGCTCCTTGTGGTGCAGATATTGATGGCAGCGGCTCAGGAACGGAGCCGCTGCCATCAGCAGAGAGCGTTAGCTGTAACTGTAACAGCTAACACTCTGTAACAGGTGCGCGGCATCCAGATCCATGTGGTTGAGAAGGAGGGAGCTCCCTCTCTCTACCATCGCGCCCCTGCTGCTGCGATTGCAGCGGCCGATCGTTGCCATGGCAACCGGACGCCTAACAAAGGCGTCCTGGTTGCTATGGACCTAAGGCTAATCAGACCCTGAGGTCTGATTAGCCTTAGTCAGGGCTCCAGATGGCGACCAAAATGCCACCAATGAAGAAAACTGACCTGTAATACAAATACAGGAGGCGGGTGCCAGAATCAAATAGCCGGCACACGACCTCTGTGACAGGGAGCTGCGATCAGCGGCAGTTGAGTTAACCCTTCAGGTGCGGTACCTGAGGGGTTAACTGTCGCTGATCGCAGCTCCCTGTCACTAAGGTTGGGTGTCGCCTCCACTGAGAATGCATTAGGGCCAGACGGCTGCGTTCAGGGCCGCTTGTGAGCCCCTTCAAACGGAGCTCACGAGCGGACACCTGAACGCAGGTGTGAAAGGAGCCTAACTAAGACAATCGGTCAAAAAATAAAAAACGGTGGCTCTCAGACTATGGACACACAAACAATATTTTTTTGTTTCAAAGCTGCTATAATTGTGTAAAGCTCTCAGTCATGTTTAGGGATCTATATGTGAGCGTGGCCCTTATAGTGTGACGCTGTCAGCGATGTTTATGGATAGATGTGGGAGCGTGGCCCTTATAGTGTGACGCTGTCAGCGATGTTTATGGATAGATGTGTGAGCGTGGCCCTTATAGTGGGACACTGTCAGCGATGTTTATGGATAGATGTGGGAGCGTGGCCCTTATAGTGTGACGCTGTCAGCGATGTTTATGGATAGATGTGGGAGCGTGGCCCTTATAGTGTGACGCTGTCAGCGATGTTTATGGATAGATGCGGGAGCGTGGCCCTTATAGTGTGACGCTGTCAGCGATGTTTATGGATAGATGTGTGAGCGTGGCCCTTATAGTGGGACACTGTCAGCGATATTTATGGATAGATGTGGGAGCGTGGCCCTTTATAGTGTGACGCTGTCAGCGATGTTTATGGATAGATGCGGGAGCGTGGCCCTTATAGTGTGACGCTGTCAGCGATGTTTATGGATAGATGTGAGAGCGTGGCCCTTATAGTGGGATGCTGTCAGCGATGTTTATAGATAGATGTGAGAGCGTGGCCCTTATAGTTTGTTGCAGTCTGCTATCCCTAAGGTTGTATACCATGAGTAACTAGCACAAGCATAAAAATGATCTACCATTGTGGAAAGATGGAGCTGCTCCCTGTGTGTTAGTTCACTGTCTGCAAACACTGAGCACATGACATGTGCAAGAGACAGAGCAAGGAGGAGTTTATGGGGGAGGAATATGTAAAAGGTGGGCGGGTCTATGGAGGAGGCGGTATATGTATGAGGGGGCGGGTGCAGGGAGGTGATCTTACACTGTAGAAACCAGGAGCTGCTGATCTGCACTGGGAGCCACAATGCACTGCAGCAGGAAGTGATAGCATACAAAAACAGATATGTACACAGTCTGCTGGGGACTGTAGGAGCCATGCAGCAGTGCAAAAGCTACCTAAAAACATCTTAGGAAGATAGATTTGGCTACTAACAGTGAGTAAGCAGTTTAAAAAAAAAAAATAATTTGATCCCGGACAACCCCTTTAAGGGCTAGAACCCTTGTCATATTCACCCTAATAGAGCTCTATTAGGGTGAATAGGACTTTACACTCTCCCTGCTGCCCTGTGCTTTGTGCAGCCTCTGATCAGCCCCCCAGCCTCTCATGTGCCCCCCAGCCTCTCATGTGCCCCCCAGCCTCTCATGTGCCCCCCAGCCTCTCCCTCTTATCAGCCCCCTCTGGTAACTCAAACCCACCCCCCCCCTCCCCAGTATTAATCATTGGTGGCAGTGGTCAGTGCACCCCCCCCCTCCCTCCCCAGTATTGATCATTGGTGGCAGGGCCCCCCTTCCCCCCCACATCATTGGTGGCAGCAGCAGTTCCGATCGGAGTCCCAGCAGTGTAATGCTGGGGCTCCGATCGGTTACCATGGCAGCCAGGAGTCACGCTACTGAAGTCCTGGCTGCCATGTATGTTAGTGAGCAGCATTATACTCACGTGCGCCGTGGCCGTCGGGCGCTCCTTCTGTCTGTGCGGCGCATTGCTAATGCTTATAGCATTAGCAATGCGCCGCACAGACCTATGAGAAGGAGCGCCCGGCGGCCATGGCGCACGCGAGTATAATGCTGCTCACTAACATACATGGCAGTCAGGACTTCAGAAGCGTGACTCCTGGCTGCCATGGTAACCGATCGGAGCCCCAGCATTACACTGCTGGGACTCCGATCGGAACTGCCGCTCCGTAGTCATATCGCAGTCCGCCGATATAGGCGATATGCACAAAATCCATATCGTGGCACAAATTTATATTGCATATCGCCTATACTGCCCACCCCTACTCTGAAGTACAATAATGGATTGAACTTGGGATCAGGAGATAAATAATGTCATTTATTACTCAACTAAGAAGATTATATCTTTATGCAGTCAATGTTCAAAGGTGAATGTATGTTTTGAGGCAAATTAGTGCTTCACAGAGAGGAGCGACCATTTTTCTCAGCCATGTGGACACATAGGAACATGGGACCAACACAGATGCCTTCAGCTGCCAAGTGCACATGTAACAGGTCAGCCAGTGTCATAGGTACAGAACTGCTGACAGATGCCCTTTAAAAAAAAGCATAGCCACACCTACAGCATAAAGTAGCAATGGAGCTGTGTAAATAGAAAATGGCAGGTTGTGATGTGTTATTGTCACGGTGCCAACCCCTCAGGATAGGGATCTAAATACGGATTCCTTCCACCACCTACACCCATCACACAGACTCTGCGTGCCAGGCTCTCGCCCAGGCTAACACAACCTGAAATTATCTAGTCTCAAATCACTGTGAGAGCAACAAACCTGCCCGTTCCTGCAGACTTCATCCTCAAGTTACTGTGACTTTATAGGGAACCTGTCATCAACTTTATGCTGACCTCACTGAGGGCGGTATAAATTAGTGACAGAAATGCTGATGTCAGCCGTGTGTCACTCATCAGCTAAAAGTCAGTGGTTGCCGAGAACCGGCATCATAATCATTGCAGCCCAGGCCTGGAAAAGAGTCACATCTACCTGAGAAGAGTCCTGGTTATTCATGAAGTCCTGCTCTCCTGCCCATCTGCTGATGGCTGACAGTCTTCTACCTAGTTTTCTCCCTTTCTATCTAGGAGAAAACTGTCAATCAGCAGATGGACGAGGAGAGCAGGAGATTATAATAACCAGGTTTATTGAGATTCTCTCTTATTTCTTCTATGGGAATGCAATTTGTACCAAGCCTCATACTTAAAGAAGAACTTACGCAAAATAATTTATTCTCTGCTCTGTTAGGCATCTTTCACACGGGCGTCATGTTTTTGGCTCAGGTAAGATGCGGGTGCGTCGCGGGAAAATGCGCAGTTTTTTCCCGCGAGTGCAAAACATTGTAATGCGCTTTGCATGCGCGTGAGAAAAATCGGCATGTTTGGTACCCAAACCCGAACTTCACAGAAAATCGGGTTAGGCGTTGTGTAGATTGCATTATTTTTCCCTTATAACATGGTTATAACGGAAAATAATAGCATTCTTAATACAGAATGTATAGTACAATAGGGCTGGAGGGGTTAAAATAAATAAATAATTTACCTCACCTTAATCCACTTGTTCGCGCAGCCGGCTTCTCTTCTGTCTTCTTCTTTGAGGCATAGGACCTTTGATGACGTCACTGCGCTCATCACATGGTCCATCACATGATCTTTTACCATGGTGACGGATCATGTGAGGAACCATGTGATGAGCGTAGTGACGTCACCAAAGGTCCTTTTCCGACTGCACAGCAATAATGAAGACAGAAGAGAAGCCGGGCTGCGCGAACAAGTGGATTAAGGCGAGTTAAATAATAATTATTATTATTATTTATTTATTTTTAACCCCTCCAGCCCTATTGTACTATACATTCTGTATTAAGAATGCTATTACTTTCCCTTATAACCATGTTATAAGGGAAAATAATAATGATTGGGTCCCCATCCCGATAGTCTCCTAGCAACCGTGCGTGAAAATCGCACGGCATCCGCACTTGCATGCGGATGCTTGCGATTTTCATGCAGTCCCATTTACTTCAATGGGGCCTGTGTTGCGTGGAAAACGCACAAAGAGGAGCATGCTGCGATTTTCACGCAACGCACAAGTGAATTCCGGATTCAGTGCGGGTGCAATGCGTTCACCCCCCGTCTGAAAGAGGCCTTAGAAAAGCACACGATGTAATCTGTAGTGAATATAATTTTCTTACCAGTGTCTGTATTTGTGAGCTATCCCCTCCCTTCTGTTTCTCAGTTGCGTCATGTGACTAGCAATCAAGCTTTCCAAACAACACAGCACCTTATGTGTGGACAGGAAGCAAGTTTCTCTATGTATTCCTACGAGAGCCTCACTCTCAGCGCTCAGATGGCCATCTGCTGTCCGCAAAAATGAAGATCCGCTTTTTTTTTTGCGGATTAGATGCTGACCTATTCGCTTCTATGGGGTCCTTTTCTTCCATTCCACGGCTTCGCAAAAGAAATGAAACACATCCTATACTGTCAGTGAAAATCAGGACATGGCCCCATTGAAGTCTATGGGTCCGCAAAAATACTGAATGCTATCAGTTTTTTTTGAGGACATGCTGAACTGTCCGCAAAAAAACGGATCCGCATTTTTGCAGACAGCATACAGCTGTCTGAATGAGCCCTCAGTCTCATAGGAATGAATAGAGAAGTAACTGACTTTCTGTCCTGTGTCAGTTGAAGACACAGCTTAGGATCAGAAGGGAGGTTATAACACAGTCACTGATGAGAAGATTACCTTCACTACAGTTTACATCATGCAGCTTTCTAACAGGTCAGAGAATAATTATTTGCAGGAGTTCTTTAAAGGGGTTGTCTCATCTAAGACTGGTGCGATATCCTACTGATAAACCACCAATGTCAGATAGGGGTGTGATCTGCTCCTATCTCTTGAAAGGGGCCCCCCAAGGTGAACGAGAGAAAAGCACAAAATCATGGCGACACTCCATCACGATAAAAATTGCAGAGTGCTGGATCGGCTATTTCTGGCAGTCCCAGCTCTCCATTCACTTCTATGGGACTTCCAAAAACTGCCGAGTGCAATCACTCAGCTATTTTCAAAACTCCCATAGAAGCGAATGGAAAGCACTCCATGCATGTGCAGTGACTTCTTCTTGGGCTATGTTATAGAGATAGGACCCGCACCTATCCGATACTGGTGACATACCCTTGCAATATGCCACCAATGTCTCGGATGACACAACCCCTTTAAGAGTATTCAAGATAGACGGCATGGGAGGGAAGGTACCCGATTTTATACAGTAATCTGCAGTATGTAATCCAGCATGTGCAGAAACCTGTGGTAACCCTAATGAACCACACACCCGGGCTCTTCTACTGCGACACTACAAATTCAGGACAAACTATATGAAACCTTGCCGGACAGGTCTGCCCTGTTGATGATGCAGTAGCGATTGGCAATATCAATGCAGTAGATTCATTTTTACTGAACCCTCATTTTTGCACTGGGATTAAACCCCTATTCAGCCGCCATGTGGCGCTCTCAGACTTGCCAGAGATATATGTTTTTAACCATTAAGAGCAGGAAAGAAGATTGTGTTCTCGTGGACCTCTTGCAGACTGGGTCAATATTGGCAGCTGCAGGTAATACAGATTAAGGCTCCATTCACACGACCAAATTTTTGCATATCACATGCGGAACATTTTTTGCAGATCGGATATCTGTCAGTTCAACGGAGCCGCAAAAAATGTGGACAGCTCATTGTGTGCGGTCCGCATCCATATGTCCATTGCGCAACCCCACAAAAAAGATTAAACTTGTCATATTCTTGTCCGTTTTGTGGAACAGGCATTGTTACAATGAGTTCGCCAAAAAAAAAGGATGCAACACGATCGTCATCCGTATTTTTTTGCAGATTTGCATTTTGTAGTCATGTGAATGAACCCTTAGTGAAGTTGTGTCTAAACTAGAGTTACATTAGCGGGAATAACACCTTTAAGGTTATTAAAAGATAAATTATTTGTATTAGTGAAATCTGCCAAGAGCCTGATCACATCACCTTTAACAGCCCCCTTCATTCCACTGTCCCTTCCTTTTCCCCCAGACTGTAGCCAATGACTTATTGTTCTGGGTGGAGTAGTGACGTCCAGCACAGCGTTGCAGCCAATCACTATCCTTAAGGGTGTATGGCACAGAAAATTTCAGAAACGGTTTCTTTAAACCATAAATACTGAGTGGTCCTTGTACTAAATCATGTAGATCAAGTAAAAGTGAACTTCTGTTTAATATCTGACATAAGATAACATTGCAGGAAACATCCAATACCAGGAATCTGTAAACTCTGAGGCTGCGCAATCAAAAGTGTATATCTATATACAAACTTCATTGTCTTTGTATATAATTACTTATCCTGTATTATACTCCAGAGCTGCACTCACTATTCTGTTGGTGCAGTCACTGTGTACATACATTACTTATCCTGTACTGATCCTGAGTTTCATCCTGTGTTACACTTCTGAGCTCTCCATAGAGCCTGCTCTGGTGATCTAAATGATGGTAAGAGTAGTTTTATGTATTTACTATGTAGTCAAGTTTTCTTTTTAGAGCAATAGTTTCAGCTGCTCCAGACAGAAAGCTAAGTTCTCCAGGCCTGTACCTTAAAACCCCCTTTTACAGCCAACGTGTGGAGAGAAGACACTTTCAGCAGTCCTTACCCTTCTGTTGGTCCGCCGATGTCGGCTGGGATGACGTCAGAGCCCGTCTGGCCGCTGGCTTTTCCTATGGAGCCATGAATGGACGTGCTCCTCTTCCTTCCTCTTCAGTTGCATCACATAGATGTAGCTGAACAGGAAGAAAGATGGACACCACCGGTCACAATGTCGGAGAAGCCGTCTGCAGCAAGTCGGGAGGTCGTGTGATCTCAGGCAGGATTGCCGAATCGGCGGAACGCTGGAAGGGGGGGGAAGTACTGCTCAGTGTCTTCTCTGCACAGATTTACTGAAATATGCTTTAAATTGTGAGTTACAAATTTCTATAATTATGAAAGATCCATATGGAAAAGTCCCAGCACACAAGTCACAGACGGACAGTAAGCACTGTCATCTCCTACAAAGCCCATGTAAAAGCATCACTTTCATGTCATAAGCATTTTCTTAATATAGGACGATGGCAGGGACGCGGTCTGATGCAATGCTCAGCAGTTAGGTACACAGATTTGCCTCATGCGTACTTTGGAACGAGCCACGATAAATTCAAAGTGCAGAAAGAAAACCAACCTTCCCATCGTTGTCAAACGAGTCGAAGAAAATACCAACACCGTTCCAGGAGTCAGCGGCTCCGTACACATTGCCATCCAGCCCCTGGGAGACCGTGTACCATATAGCCTGAGAGAGAGAGACGACATGTTACAGGGTGTACAACGGGCACAGAACTGCACGGCATCACACAGCCTATCTCTGAACTGTACGGCCAAGGAGGAAACGCAAGCCTAGATTTTGACAGTACTTCACTTCATTTCCGTGTCTTCAGGTCCATCGGCTGCACATCTCCCATAGAACTGAATGGAAGCACTGCTGCTGTGCCACCTGCAACTTGGATGCAACTGGAGGCTGCAGATGCATCAAAGCTACATTGCTTAGAAAACGCACATCCGAAGGCCATTATGGACATCATACAAGGAGGTCCCCCAGATTGAAACACCTCCATTAGCCAACGTGGGGTATGCTCAGGAGTTAAAAAGCTCCTAATGCCCTATATACCCACCAAAGTCACACTGCAGTGGTCCAGAATACTGAGATAGGAGGTCTGCCGGCGAGGTCCACTCTGGTGATGCTCTACCTGCCTTTGTGCCCTGGTCCCAACAGCATGGTCGGCTATTCCCTTCTTTTAGCAGCTCTGGAGGGTTTGACCCTACAGCTCCTTACAGCGTGAGGACCTCACCAACACCTCCTCCTATCTCAGCTTCTTGGCCACCTGTGGAGTCAAATAAAGCCTCATTACATACCAGGCCATCGGCACCGATTCTT
Organism: Bufo gargarizans; assembly: GCF_014858855.1. Classification (NCBI taxonomy): domain Eukaryota; kingdom Metazoa; phylum Chordata; class Amphibia; order Anura; family Bufonidae; genus Bufo; species Bufo gargarizans. The sequence goes on along the minus strand of NC_058080.1, from coordinate 719,443,356 downwards.
CCCCGTCCCGTTACCCGGAAAGTCACTTCTACTTCCCAGTTTTCAAAGCTCGGAGCAATTTTCGTCCAGACGGAGCCTTTCTGGCTCTTCATGGAAGGAGTGATCCGAATCTGGTCTGCGCTGGGGATCGCATCTATAAAAGAAAGCCATTTAAGATTACTGACATTACGACAATTTTTGCACCACTTCATGCAATGAGACGTAGCGGAGGACGCTATTCTGGGGTCTCACAGATACCATTTATACAGGGCAATTATTAATATGATTGGTTGAAAGTAACGTGTAACAGTGCTACCATATTCATTATATTCCAAAAGAAAGAAAGATGGTCCAGCTTCACTGAAAAATACTTGAGGCTTTATTCAATCCCGTGCAGATAAAAACCAACATACAGCAATGCAGAAAATCGACCGGTTTCGGATCACTGTAGATGCGGATCCTTAGTCATGATGTGCATCAGTGGGAAGTGAGGTCGAGACTAAATAGTGAACCACCAAACACAGGTGATCACAATCAGGTACAGGACACACCTCCTGATGACATCCTTCACAGATAAAATGCATAGTAATTAATTAATTACTATGCATTTTATCTGTGAAGGATGTCATCAGGAGGTGTGTCCTGTACCTGATTGTGATCACCTGTGTTTGGTGGTTCACTATTTAGTCTCGACCTCACTTCCCACTGATGCACATCATGACTAAGGATCCGCATCTACAGTGATCCGAAACCGGTCGATTTTCTGCATTGCTGTATGTTGGTTTTTATCTGCACGGGATTGAATAAAGCCTCAAGTATTTTTCAGTGAAGCTGGACCATCTTTCTTTCTTTTGGGATCCGTTGTGCGCCCAAGGTTCAGGGCGAGGTCCGGGCTCCTGGCTTCCTGTGGAAGAGCGCGGCATTTTCCAGTGTTGCTCCATATTCATTATATTGCCCCAATACATCCAAAATATTTTGAGCCTCCAGCTCTATGAAGCCCTATGCATCTCCATGATAACAGACAGCAAACATGCTCTGTACCGTCTGATTCTGAACCCATATTTCCTTTCATCTTTTCCCAACTTTACGCTTACATACAGTCAGGTCCAGAAATATTTGGACAGTGACGCAATCTTCTGGTTTTGGGCTCTGCATGCCGCCACATTGGATTTGAAATGATCAAACAGATGCAATTGAAGTGTACACTTTCAGGATTAATTCAAGGGGTTGAGCAAAAATATCCTGTAAAACGTTTAGGAATTGCAACCATTTTTCTAGAAACGCAAAAACACAAAATGCAATCGCACACTGCAACCAGCACTCTGCCCTGCCTCTATGCTGGATGTTGAATAAGGCATTGGTGTACATTTTGGCCAAAGCGTAATAAGCCACTCACCACGTCAAGGTCGCCTTAATGAGTGGTCCCCAACACTAGTTCCTACCTTCTATGGGCCACGACAGCCACACAAAGTCCAGGGAGCGCAGGGACAGCATGCACGCCAAGCAAACTCTGCTTTTAACCCCGTCCGGTGCCATTACAGCTTTCATCGGATCCAGGGATGCAAGTACCAACATGCATGCTGGGGCCACTATATACTTCTCCTGGAGCCTAATGGCTACTGGTAGGTGCTATATAAAGCAGACTCCGTTTTATACTGACTTTAAAACCAGCCTCCAGGGCAGACTAACTGGTCAGGTGTGCATGACTGCTTGGAGATCGCCACGCCTCCAATATATACTACAAAGAAAAATAAGGCGACCTTGACGTGGTGAGTGGCTTATTACGCTTTGGCCAAAATGTACACCAATGCCTTATTCAACATCCAGCATAGAGGCAGGGCAGAGTGCTGGTTGCAGAGTGCGATTGCATTTGTGTTTTTGCGTTTCTATCTGTATTTCGCCATAGCAATGTGCACCTGCATACAGGGTTCTGCGGGCTGAACACCCCACATGTCCTATTCTTGTCTGTTTTAAGCATTGTTAGAATGGATCCGCAAAAAGAAACGGATCTGCCTAGGTACGGCGCCGATACTGATCTGCCTAGGTACGGCGCCGATACTGATCTGCCTAGGTACGGCGCCGATACTGATCTGCCTAGGTACGGCGCCGATACTGATCTGACTAGGTACGGCGCCGATACTGATCTGACTAGGTACGGCGCCGATACTGATCTGCCTAGGTACGGCGCCGATACTGATCTGACTAGGTACGGCGCCGATACTAATAGCTTTGCAGATTTGTCATTCTGAATGCTAGAAAACTTGGGTAACCAGTAGTAATGGTGGCGTAATTCGTAATCCTATAGTCAAAGGAAAAGCAGAGCGCATGCATGTTAGTGAGGAGGACGGGGAATTCAGGATCTTATGGATAGATGATAAATGCCTCTTGGGAACCCTACCACCATAATCACATCCAAGAAGGCCAGTGGTTCTCCAGTTGTCGTAAAACTACAACTTTCAGCATGCCCTCATGGTCACAGTCTGTGAGGGCACGCTGGGAGCTGTAGTTCTGCCACAGCTGGAGGATCACTGGTTAGAGACCATGCAATAGGTAAAGCATCTGTTAATTCTATACTCCGGCTGCCAGCTATTTAGGCAACCCCTGAGCAGGTTGTGCTAGTCTGCAGCACATAACGTGTGGAGACATCTGTTACTTCAGGTTTCCATCACCATTTCCTACTGACAAAGTTCACCCGAACGCACAGTACAAATATTAGGACACGGTCACAGCTGCAGCAGCGACAAGGCCACATCAGCACGAGGTGCCTTATCAGATAGTGGAGGGGAGACTGAAACCGCGACGTGTCACTCACCCAGGATATTACCAGCACATAACTCACTGGTTCCTGATCTCGATTCTACAGGAAGGCCGTATACTGTGCATGCACAGGGAGATTTACCTTCTAAAATATACCTTGTCCTGACTCGACAGTACAATTAAAAATGCAATTTCAGAATATCAACAATTCTACATTTTCCCAGTAGTAGAAAAGCTCAAAAATAAAAAGTAACAAAAAAGTTGCTGTTATCACTTTCTTTTTCACTTAGAGGAATTTCCTAAGGGTACTTTCACACTTGCGTTTTTCTTTTCCGGTATTGAGTTCCGTCCTAGGGGCTCAGTACCGGAATCAAACTGATCAGTTTTATCCTAATGCATTCTGAATGGAGAGTAATCCGTTCAGGATGCATCAGTTCAGTCTTTTTGACTAATCAGGCAAAAGATAAAACCGCAGCATGCTACGGTTTTATCTCCGGCCAAAAATTCGGAACACTTGCCTGAATTTTTTTTCCATAGGAATGTATTAGTGCCGGATCCCCTTTCACACATCAGTGAATCATGTTCTCCACGGACAGCGCACACACACATCCATTGATTTTAATGTGTTTATTCACAAATCCTTGTAGTTCCACAGACCGTCGGTCAGTGGAAAAACAATGGAGACGTGCACTGCTATGGTCCGTAGTCCGATAGCATTTGTTCTCAGTGGTTTTCACCGACCACTGGTAGGAGATGGAAATCCTAGCAATGCACGTGGAGGGAAAAAACTGGACACACGGGCCAACAACAGACCCTTCACGGACATCACTGTCTCGTCATGGACGTCCTCACAGACACGGACGTGTCAGAAACCTTAGAGAAAGTTCTCATGGAGCAGATTTGCTGCCAAAATCTCTTAGGTTACGGCAACATGGCCACAAACAAATCGGAAAATTTAGCGGCTGGTCAGAAGCTACCTCCTACTCAATGGTGGTCATTTACACTGGCGAGGAAAACATCTCATTTAGGCCTCATGCACTCGACAGTATTATTTCACGGTCCGCAAAATGGGGTTCCGTTGTTCCGTGATCCGTTTTTGTTTCCATGTGTCTTCCTTGATTTTTGGAGGATCGCCAGACATGAAGGAAAGTGAAAAAAAATCTAAGTCAAGTTTGCCTTGCAAATGATAGGGAAAAAAAAAAAAAAACGGACACGGATGTGGATGACAATCTTGTGTGCATCAGTGTTTTTTCACAGACCCATTGACTTGAATGGGTCCGCGAACCGTTGTCCGTGAAAAAAATAGGACAGGATCATATTTTTTTGACGGACTGAAAACACGGATCACGGACGCAGGATGACAAACTGTGCATTATCCGAGTTTTCAACGGACCCAATGAAAGTTAATGGGTCCGCAGAAAATCACGGAAATCTGAACAACGGACACGGAACACAACAACGGTCGTGTGCATGAGTCCTTATGAAGGGTCTCGAGGCCTTGTCATAAATTGCTAGGTGCACTGATAACCGTCTGTGCATCTGAAGTAAAAACGGACCCTGACTGAATAGTTTTCAGAGTGAAAACTTTTACTCACTTTTCCAGGACGGTAAAAATGTGTCGGGCCCGATGTCCCGATCACCGTCACTCCCAAATGGTGAGCAAGGTGCAAAAATGCCCATGCGACAAAATACTGTTCAAAGAGTCGGAAAACAGGGAATTGCAACTTTTTTTTATGCCAAAAAACAGCGGAGCTCCCATTGTAAATGACCCCAATGTATTTTGCCCTGTCCCACCGACGTCAATGAGGAACGGGGCTAAAATACGCTTCGCAGAAGTGACCAACTATAAAGCAAATACCGAAAACGGCGTAGTAAAAACGCGTCCATGTGCATGAGGGTAAATATGTCTCATCGCTGTAGGTGGCATTTCAGATACGAATAACGCCGCATGGAAATGTCGTTTCATGCGGCGGAATGGAGTACACTGCTTCTTCTTTTTTTTGACACATGATCATAGCCTCACATGCATCCGAGGGGATTTTTTTCTGCATAGATCTCAGATTAATTCTGCACCGAATCTGCTGCGTGTGAATTGACCCACATTGCTCTGACTTTTGCTCCATCAAAACGCCAGTTTGACACTTGAAACAATCACCAGATTATCAAAAGATTACGGAATATCCTATGCCGGATTACAAGGATTTCACTGTATTTCTCATGGCGGAAAGTTTGCTACAATTGTATCCAGTCTACGGCAGGGATCAGAAACCTCCGGCACTCCAGCTGTTGCAAAACTACAACTCCCAGCATGCTCCTTTCATTACTGTGGGAGTTCAGAGAACAGCCAAGCAAGTGTGCATGATGGGAGATGTAGTTCCACAAACACCTGGAGTGCCGGAGGTTGCTGACCCCCATGCCCTACGGTATGCTTCTGAAACTTTTGTGTCCCTTTAGGCTGGCCTTGCCTGTGGCTACTTGTAAAGTCCCAGATTAATCCCCGGTAAGGACGAGCGAACTTCTGTTTCAAGTTCGGCGTACAAGGTTCGGGTTATCTAAGAATTCCGTTAGGGTCCATGGTTGCGGAATCCATAACGGAATTCTTAGACAATCCAACGACTTACCGCAGGACCTTCGGCCGTCACCCAGCTTTCCTGGAGACCCTGAACGGTGAGGTGACGCAGGAGCAGGGGTATGTGCAGCATTTGACAGGATGACAGGGAAGCTGGCCGACCCCCTGCCTGTGAGCTGGGACCGCAGCAGAGGGTTGTCACCCAGCTTTCCTGCGTACAGATAGGATTTGGGGTCTCTCTTTACGGGTTCTTTATGTTTTAGGGGTGACTAGCAGCCACTTACCGTACACTGAGAGGCTGTAAGTGGCTGGAGAGTTGGAAAACAAGTTCTGCAACTAACCCTTCAAATATGTGGCCCCCCAGGGTATGCTTTCTGGTACTTACTGCCAGTGTGGACCCAGAATGGGACGGTCCCATCCCCCTGCACCAGGTAGGGACCCTTGAAGCTGTACTTATACTCGAACCGGCGGTGCGGAGGCGTCTGCTCCCCCTCAGCCCGGGCACAGCTCAGCGAGGAGAGGATTAGGAACCAGCAGAGCCCGGTTACAGCTCGGAGATGCTGCCGCTGAATGGACATCGCCATCTTGGATAAAGCTGACGTAGCGGCGACCGGAGAGAACCCGCAGAGCCAACAGGGCGCTTTCCGATTGGCCGAAGGCTAGACCGGTGGGCGTGGTCAACCGCGTTGCCAAGCCGATCGCACAGTGAAGCTACGCTACCAGGTGCTGTGCGGTCCTCCAGGCTTAGGGGTCGCTATGAGAAGCGCAGCCCGGCGTCTGCCAACCGTGTAGCGGTACATTTTGGACTAGGTAGAGGTGTCTTAAAGGGGCAGTACAGCCAGGTAGTAATAGTTGTTCTCTGTTGTCAGCCTTTTCATGCTGGTGACAGGCTGATGGTTGTATTTATCAATGGAAAGAAAGTCTAGAAAAATGGAAGAGCAAAGATATATTAACATTAGGGACACTAAACAGAACACCTAATCCCACCCAGTCCCCTAAATGCCCCCACATAGTAATTATTTCCCCTTTATACCAACACACAGTAGTTATGGCAGCATTGTGACCCCCTTCACAGATTATGCCCAGATATGAACCCCCTTATAGTAGTTATGCCCAGCTGTGCCCCCCTCATAGTAGTTATGCCCAGCTGTGCCCCCCTCACAGGCAGCAAAAAAATATATATAAACTCCCCATACTCACCTAGTTCCCAGCAGCAGCAGCAGATGATACACAGAGCTCCCGGCTGCCCAGACCTGCAGTGTGGAGCGCAGACAGGAGGAGGAATGATGGAGCAGGGATCAGAGGACATCAGACAGACAGCTGCCAGAAAGCCGGACATACCTCCCCCATACCGGGACAGCCACTGAAATCCGGGATGGTTGGGAGGTATGCATTACACCTACATACCTCCCAACTTGTAGACTTGATACTATCAGTTTTTTTTTTCCACTAAGCCAGACCTCTTCCCAATCCCACCCAGTCCCCTTAGTGCCCCATACTGAGTAGTTATGTCCCCTTAGTGCCCCCACACACAGTAGTTATGCCCCCTTACATTGTGCCCCCTTTACAGTATATCAGTAAAGCCTGTGAAACACAGTGACTCTGCTGTTCCCAGCAGCAGGCGCCATCATGCAGCGAGCCCCTAAGGAGCCAATGAGTGGTAGTGGCCCTGATGAGGTGTCAGACCTTTTCTCCCTGGGGATCTGTGCAGTGGAAATGTATTTTAAAGAATGAGGCCAGAAGTGAATGTACAACAGTCTCTTTTTACTAAGTGCAACTTAGAACTTCAGGTACACTCAATAGCAGCAGATTTCAAGTGCAATTTTCTGGCACCAGTAAGGAATATGGAAGCAGGTTGGATAGCTGCAATTTGTACTTGTATTGAACTTGCCTAGTAGTAGTCTGGGTGATGGGTGTCTTAGCTGTAGTCCCTCACCTCACAGCAGTGTCTTTAATGCTGGTCTCAGTTGGTTGTTTTCTCTAGAGAATCCTTCTTAGGTGCAGGAGCTCAGCAGTGTGCTTCCTCTCCTCTCTTTTTCTGGTCAGGAACTCCCCCTCCCTGGCAAGAGGCAGCACCAACCCACTTCTACCAAGAAGGGAGAAACAAGGTAGCCCCGCTCCTTGCCAAGCATTCCCTGCTTGTAGATACGGCCATAACATACAATCGACATAACAATATATTACATAGGTATATACGTTTGTAGTACCCCCAGGTCTGGAGTAATGGAGTATCCACATCCGGGACGGTTGAGAGGTATGCATTATGTGATGCCGCCTGCATATATTTTTGAGGGCCAGTTCCGTGCATTGGGGACTGCAAGTAGAAGAAGTTCTCTATTTTGTGGTGTGGAAGCACGGACAGAAAACTCACGGAAGCACTCCATAGTGGTTCCGTGCCCTCATTCCGCACCTTCCAGATTATGGACCCATTCAAGTGAATAGGCCCATATCCATGATGCGGTGCACAAACGGCCGGAGCCCGTATATTGCGGACCCACTGTTTGTGGGCCACAATACGGACCTCGGCCAATAACGGTCGTGTGCATGAGCTCTTATACTGTGAAGTGGCTCAGGACAGCGTTGCTCTTTCGGTATAGTAGCACAGGCTTCAACTGCAGCCTAGCAGCTCCCTTCAGGTAAATGAAGCTTTGGAAGCAGGTATAAAAGTTTAAAGGGAACCTGTCACCTGGATTTTGTGTATAGAGCTGAGGACATGGGTTGCTAGATGGCCACTAGCACATCCGCAATATCCAGTCCCCATAGCTCTGTGTGCTTTTATTGTGTAAAAAAAACGATTTGATGCATATGCAAATTACCCTGAGATGAGTCCTGTCCCTGACTCATCTCACGTACAGGACTCATCTCAGGGTAATTTGCATATGTATCAAATTGTTTTCTTTACACAATAAAAGCACACAGAGCTATGGGGACTGGGTATTGCGGATGTGCTAGTGGCCATCTAGCAACCCATGTCCTCAGCTCTATACACAAAATCCCGGTGACAGGTTCCCTTTAACAGTTTTTGACAAAAATTTGCAACTTCTGTTTGCAATTTTCTGCCTCTTAGGCCTCTTTCACACTTGCGTTGTCCGGATCCGGCGTGTACTCCACTTGCCGGAATTACACGCCGGATCCGGAAAAACGCAAGTGTGAAAGAAAAGAACGCAGGTGTGAAAGAGCCCTTAGGCCTAGTTCACACGACCGTATGGCTTTTATTGTTTTTTGCGGTCCGTTTTTCACTGATCCGTTGTTCCGTTTTTGAGTTCCGTTGTGTTTCCGTTTCCTTTTACGTTTTTCCGTTCCGTTTTTCCGTATGCCATGTACAGTATACAGTAATTACATAGAAAAAATTGGGCTGGCCATAACATTTTCAATAGAAAAATTGATCTTGCTGATCCAGGAACGTCCCCTGCTTTGGGACACTCGAACGGAGGCCTATCACGACCGCATGTGCAAGGAGCGGGCATGGGACGAGGTGACTTGTGACATGTTGCCCAGAGAGTGGGAGAAGGGCACTTCCTCCAAACGCCGTGACTCATCTTACGTACAGGACTCATCTCAGGGTAATTTGCATATGTATCAAATTGTTTTCTTTACACAATAAAAGCACACAGAGCTATGGGGACTGGGTATTGCGGATGTGCTAGCGGCCATCTAGCAACCCATGTCCTCAGCTCTATACACAAAATCCCGGTGACAGGTTCCCTCTAATAGTTTTTGACAAAAATTTGCAACTTCTGTTTGCAATTTTCTGCCTCTTACAGGGGGTTCAGACCTGAGCGTTCTGAAACGAGCGCTCTGTATGCGCGATTGTACGGGCGTTTACAATCGCGCATACAGAGACAGGCGTGCACACATTGTCGCGCGTTCCCGAATATCTATGTGCGGGAACGCGCGACAAATGTCCCAAAAAAAGCTCAAGAACTTGTTTGAGCGTCGGGCGTTTTACAGCGCGATCGTACGCGCTGTAAAACGCCCAGGTGAGAACCATTCCCATAGGGAATCATTGGTTTCTCCGTGTTGAGCGTTTTACAGCGCGTAGGAATGCGCTGTAAAACGCTCAGGTATGAACTTAGGGTTAGGCCTCTTTCACACTTGCGTTGTCCGGATCTGGCGTGTACTCCACTTGCCGGAATTACACGGCGGATCCGGAAAAACGCAAGTGTACTGAAAGCATTTGAAGACGGATCCGTCTTCAAAATGCGTTCAGTGTTACTATGGCAGCCAGGACGCTATTAAAGTCCTGGTTGCCATAGTAGGAGCGGGGAGCGGGGGAGCAGCATACTTACCGTCCGTGCGGCTCCCGGGGCGCTCCAGAATGACGTCAGAGCGCCCCATGCGCATGGATGACGTGCCATGTGATCACGTGATCCATGCGCTTGGGGCGCCCTGACGTCACTCTGTAGCGCCCCGGGAGCTGCACGGACGGTAAGTATACTGCTCCCCCGCTCCCCGCTACACTTTACCATGGCTGCCAGGACTTTAGCGTCCCGGCAGCCATGGTAACCATTCAGAAAAAGCTAAACGTCGGATCCGGCAATGCGCCGAAACGACGTTTAGCTTAAGGCCGGATCCGGATCAATGCCTTTCAATGGGCATTCATTCCGGATCCGGCCTTGCGGCAAGTGTTCAGGATTTTTGTCCGGAGCAAAAAGCGCAGCATGCTGCGGTATTTTCTCCGGCCAAAAAACGTTCCGGTCCTGAACTGAAGACATCCTGATGCATCCTGAACGGATTTCACTCCATTCAGAATGCATTAGGATAAAACTGATCAGGATTCTTCCGGCAAAGAGCCCCGACGACGGAACTCTATGCCGGAAGAAAAGAACGCAGGTGTGAAAGAGCCCTTAGGCCTAGTTCACACGACCGTATGGCTTTTATTGTTTTTTGCGGTCTGTTTTTCACGGATCCGTTGTTCCGTTTTTGAGTTCCGTTTTGTTTCCGTTTCCTTTCCGTTTTTCCGTTCCGTTTTTTCCGTATGCCATGTACAGTATACAGTAATTACATAGAAAAAATTGGGCTGGCCATACGGAACACATCCGTATGTCATCCGTTTTTTGCGGATCACTAATTTAGACATACTAGGCCCAGCCTACTTTAGCCATGTGTTCTGTGTTTACAAACTTTGCCAAGAGCACATGTGCAGGTGCTGAAACCGGCCCCAGCCTGTCTGCCTTGAAGATAGCAGCTTCTCAAGATGGATGTAGAAAAATTGATCTTGCTGATGCAGGAACGTCCCCTGCTTTGGGACACTCGAACGGAGGCCTATCACGACCGCATGTGCAAGGAGCGGGCATGGGACGAGGTGACCCGTGACATGTTGCCCAGAGAGTGGGAGAGGGGCACTTCCTCCAAACGCCGAAAATTAGGTATGACAACCCATGTTGGTGTGTTTTATGTGTCAAATGCCTAAAATTTTATTGTTACTTGTCAAGCAGTGGTGTATATTGGAGTATTTTACACAAGCAGGTAAATCAGTACGGTATGTTTTTTTTTTTATGTGCACCATGAGGATGTTGTGTAGCACTTGCTTTTTCAATGTGAAAGTGCTCAGCACTATATAATGTTTGATTATTCATCAGCCATGGCCACCTGTGGCTCACCTGCTGTACTAAAACCTCAATTATAACCATGGCCTGCTGCAGTCTGATATATATTTCATGTGTGGACATGCTTAGAGGTATACATTTTAACCATCTTTAGAACTTCATATCGTGTATCCCTGTAATGTCAAAATATCAAGTGTGAATAATGTTTAAAGGCCTGTTATGATTACCGGGTTACAACAACCATGCTATCTCGCAGGTTATTCAGCCTATGAGGTTTGAAAATCTCCAGTATATGGTATACTAAATTAAAGGGGATGTCCAAGTTATATTTATTGATGACCTATCCTCAGGAATCAGATCGGCGGGGGTCCGACACCCGGCACCCCCTCCGATCAGCTGTTTGAAGAGAAGGCGCGCGCGGTGTCAGCGCTGCCTCCTCTTCACTGTTTACCTTCTAGCCGTTGCATCTGCAGTGGTGAGCAGGTGTAATTACACCCAAGCCGTCCCATTCATTTCAATAGGAAGGCTTGAGTGTAATTACACCTGCTCACCACTGCAGATGCAACGGCTAGAAGGTAAACAGTGAAGAGGAGGCAGCGCTGACACCACGCCTTCTCTTCAAACAGCTGATCGGAGGGGGGTGCCGGGTGTCGGACCCCCGCCGATCTGATATTGATGACCTATCCTGAGGATAGGTCATCAATAAATATAACTTGGACAGCCCCTTTAAGTATTTGCCGGTTTTAATGTAGTAGTAACCATATTTTGTGATGTGATTTTATACGTGTGATGACATTTTTTAAGTTCCAATTGTTGTTATGTTATATTTCTACAGTCCAATGCTTAAAGACTCGCTGGCAGTTGTGCCGGGATCAGCTCCGCCGGAAACGAGTTCAGGCCATGGGCAAAAGTGGTGATGGAGGCGTCAGAAAGAAGCCATACATTTATACCCGGCAGTTGGCTTTCTTAAAGCCAGTGCTGGACCTTAGGCCGTGAGTATGAAATGTCTAGATTATTTTGAATGTTTGCTTAGAAATGTCCCCAAATATATTAGTAGTGGTTTATTTTTAGTAAAATATTTTTAATTTTACCAGTAATGTTTTATAGGCTAGTATACAACTAGGGCTGGAGTGCACAAGCCAGGTACATGTTGTTATAATAACTTGTGTGAATATACTGCCCTTGTCACCACAATGATCACTAAAGTATTCCAGCTACCATTGTTTATCCTGATATGACCGGCACAAATGGCTAACATTATAAACAGGTGAGGATAGCGATAAGGGACAACCATCTGTGCAGCTCTATATTACATAATAGGGATCTCCAAACGCCTTTTCAGATTGATTAGTTATCCTGATATTCAATATGTGACATGTCTACTGGACCCATGTCATCCAGTGTGGGTTACGAAATGTGGCTTATATGTTCATACAATGTATATATATATATATATATATATACCAATCTTATTTACATTACTCTCTCATTCCACAGCACCGTTGACAGCCTGGAAGAGCAGAGGGGCCATGAGTCTACGACCAGTGATGAGGAGCGTGTGGCTGCTCCACAGGATTCCCCTTCTCTGGCCACTGAAGAGCCACAACTGTCGCAACCGTTGCATCCGGCAGAGAGGGAGGAGTCCTCTGCTGTGGAGGTTGGGGCTGAGGTTCAGTCGAGCCCCGAACCTTTATTAAGGAGACCATCACAGTGGAGAAGGGGCGCACCACAGCCTGCCGAACCTGCCCTAAATACTCGAGCCATTGTTAAAAGTCGGGTGCTCGAGTATTTAAGGCAGAGAAGGATTGAGGGCAAGGAAGAACGAATGCTCAGTGGCCTTGCGCCACTTATAGAACCTTTGTCTGCTGAAAAGCAAGATATATTTGTTTCTGTTATGGCTACTGTAGCCAACATTCTAAAAAGCCCTATGGACCCAGTGGAGCTAGTGCGGGCAGTCCATAATGTACATTGTTGGGCTTTAACTATAAGCGTTGGCACATCAGCCCAACCAGGGCCCAGTATGTATTACCAGCAGCCCATCCAACAAACTTATTCACAGACCCTATTTTCCCAAGAACATGATTTTGCCCCTCGACCCCCTTGTCCTGTACCAAGGATGAGATACCCACCACCCCCTAATGTGGCTGGCCCTAGCACACAGGGCCCTTTTATGCGGAAATTATCCGAAATGTAATTTTGATGTTATGTTTTTTTTTTGTATTTGACACTTTTATTTTTACCCTGGAAAATGTTACAAATATATACATAGATTCCAAAAATATCTATCCTTTTATTAGGCTACTTTCACACTTGCGGCAGGACGGATCCGACAGGCTGTTCACCATGTCGGATCCGTCCTGCGGCTATTTCGCCGTGCCGCCGGACCGCCGCTCCGTCCCCATTGACTATAATGGGGATGGGGGCGGAGCTCCGGCGGTGCACGGCGAAAGCCGCCGGACTAAAAAGCCTGACATGCAGTAATTTTAGTCCGGCGGCCTTTTGCCGTGCTGCACCGGAGCTCCGCCCCCGTCCCCATTATAGTCAATGGGGACGGAGCGGCGGTCCGGCGGCACGGCGAAATAGCCGCAGGACGGATCCGACAGGGTGAACAGCCTGTCTGATCCGTCCTGCCACAAGTGTGAAAGTAGCCTTAGCAGAGCATCAACATTTAAACGGTATACATTACATGTTTGAATTACATCACTACACTCCAAACGTCATACACATCTTTTTATTGGTGAATCATTACAACTCGGGCTGGAAATACACGTAAAGTCAACGCTGCTCAACCTTCCGGAATCATGTATGTGCTTGAATAATCTCCGAATCCGGGACCTTGGACAGCATCTTTAAAAGTCTTTGGCATGCCTAGGGAAAAACGACAAGTTTGGAATAAGTATTGCAACATATGGGTGCGTATGCAATCATAACATAGGTCCGATTTAGTTGTGGTTTTTAAGAGGTATTAGAGGGTTGTTGTATACAATCAAATATCTGATTTTTGTAGTCAAGAAAATGTACTAATTTCACAATTTCGACTACACGAATGTTATTTGACAATTCATACAATAAAACCCCAGCCCACAAGCCCACGTCAAGGGTCCTCTTTGTCTTGTGAGTCCCTACACTATCAACATATAACCCCACCACCAAAAATAAAAAAATACAACTAGGAAAATAAAGTTACTAGGATTACCAGAGTCCAGATTATTTTGCACTCAGCCATGAACTACGCCCCTCTGCCACGGCACTGCTCCCTCAGGACTTGAAAAACATTCTTCATAGAGGGCCCGAACTGCAAGGGCTGCAGTTCCAGGTCGTCCGTGAAGGGTCTGATCCAATCCTCCGGAAGAAGAATATGTACCAGATTCCAAATCCTCAACTTCTGAGGGACCATCATTAATCCTGACAAAGTTATGCAGGATCACACACGCTTGAATAACCCGGGTGGCATTCTCCGGTGCCATCTGTAAGGATGACGAGCTCTACTCAGCCGATAGTTGAAGATACGTCTGCTGTCATCCGGGTTGCGTCTGGGAAAGGGTCGCATGACATGTGGTGCCAATGCAAACCCTTCATCAGCCACAATTACAAATGGAGCCGGTGGTCCCGCAGAACCTGGCAGCAATCTGGGCTCTGGTAGGGCAAGCTGGTTGGCTCGAAGTCTCTCACACATTCTGGAAGCGCTGAAAATGCGCGCATCTGCAGTGCTCCCATATGCCCCAATATCCACAATTATAAACTTGTAATTACTGTCAGCCAAGGCCATTAGCACGACAGATAAATACTGTTTATAATTGTAGTACAGGGACCCTGAGTGAGGCGACTTCTTAACACGAATGTGTTTGCCATCCAGTGCCCCAATGCAGTTTGGAAACTGCGCATCACCATAAAAACCCTCAGCAATTCGGATCCAATCCTCAGCCTTGGGCTCTGGCACCACCGCTTCCCTGAGTCGCTGCCAAATCACATCACATGTTTGACGAACTATCATAGAAATCGTCGAGACTCCCAGCAGGAACTCAAAATGCAGAGATACAAATGAATTCCCTGTTGCCAAGAATCTGAAAAAGAAAAAAAGATTATATACTATAACAACCACCATTTACAACTAATATAACCAAAGTGGTTGGTCACCCGCTCAGTAAATATGTATAGGTGCTAGTCGTCTAGCCTGAATCACCCAGTCAGATAAAATGGAAAATCGAAAAATAGTACTGTAGACGTGCACTCTATATCTACATGTGTGTGTCTCCTGGTATAGAGTGCCCGTCTACACTACTATTTCTCTATTTACCATTGAAAAATTTGGCGCGACACTATGACACATATAACAAATTGATAACATTAATAACATGTAATACTAAGCACATTCTATAAAATAAACGATGCATACCTCGACGTGACGATGAGCCGTTCCTCTGGAGGAATGCAGCGCCTCATATTTGTGTCCTGGTAGGTGAGGCCAGGACGCAGAGTCGCTAGCAACAAGTCAAAGCTGCTCACAGACATACGACAATAACGGTAAAATTTCTCAGGATGCTGTCGCATATCCATGTACAGCGTGTGGAAATGACCCTTCCTGTGCCGCTGAGAGACAATAGGGTGAACCCACTGCCTCCTCCTCCTCCTCGGTTCCACGTTCTGCAGAGTTGGCTGCGGTTCGAAGTCCCGAGAAAGCAGCCAGCACACGAGAACCAGTTCCTCCTCAGCCATGATACAGCAGAAAATTGTAGCCAGAAACCAATGTCTGGCAAACACAGGATTCCAAATACGCTCTCAATGCTGAAACAAGCTGATGAAAATGGAGTCACAACTATCCAGGGGCGGGCGGACTGACAACTCATGGGACCCCGGGCAATAAGAGATTATGGGGCCCCTGTGTCCCCGCCCACCCTCAAGCCACACCCACACACAGCCCCACCCACATATTGCACCGCCTCGGCTCCAGGCTCATGTGGGCCTTTGGGCGATAAAGTCTCAGTGGGCCCCCCTATACAGTGATAACTCTCTGAGTACAGATAATATAGTAGATGTCCCCTGCAGTTCTATGTGACAACACAGATAACACAGTGATGACTATCTGAGTACAGAGAATGTTGTAGTGTTACCTGCAGTCCTATGTAAAAACACAGATAACACTAGTGCTGATAATGTGGTAGTGTTACCTGCAGTCCAATGTAAAACCACAGATAACACTAGTCCTAATAATGTGGTAGTGTTACCTGCAGTCCTATGTAAAACTACAGATAACACTAGTGTAGATAATGTGGTAGTGTTACCTGCAGTCCTATGTAAAACTACAGAAAACACTAGTGCTGATAATGTGGTAGTGTTACCTACATCCTTAGTGCGCCTCCCTGTCTCACTCCCATGGACTCCATGCTGGCGGCGCTGCCTCCTCTTCCATCTTCTTCTTCTTGCCCCGCACAGAACGTCCTGATGCAGCTGCGTCAAAACATAGGAACACTGTGGGCATTGAGATGGTGATACACAGGGAGACACACACACACACAGGGACAGACGCTCACAGAGTACGGCCCAGACAGCTCGTCTGTAGACAGATCCCAGAAATCACAGAGAACATCTGGCTGAAAGAAAGAACCGAGCAGCTTCAGGTGGATCTCACCCTGGAAAAGCTTATGTTAGATGGAGACAGCAGATTGTATTTAGGGCTCTCTGTGTGCTGACACACTGTAACGCAGGTGCTGTAATGGAGGTAGCAAGGTACAGAAGGGCTGGGACCACCACTAGGATGAGGTAAGGGGCAGGAGGATACACCCAGGAGCAGGACCCGCCTCAGGGTCATGTGGCCCCTTATATAAGTCCATTACACAGTATAGAAATAATACTCCCATGAGGTGTGTGCTCAGAGAACCTCCTTTAAAGGGAATCTGTCACCTGCTTTTACCATTTTAAGCTGGCACCATCGCTATGTTGACTAAAGTACCTTATTTCCAGCAGTCTTCTTTTTACTTTATTTCGTTTAGTAGTTTTGATATAAAAGCGATTTTAATGTTATGCTAATTAGGGTGCAAGGTGCCCAGAGGGGCGTTTTTTTCACTCTCCGGTGCCCAGTGATCCCCCCTGAAGTGCCCAAGAACGCCTCCTGATCATCAAATAACCTCCCACAGCCCGGCAAACTGTTCCGCCCCCTCCCCACGTCATAGTCTACCTTATAGAAATGCCCTGTCCTTCTTCCTGTCTGCGGCCAGAAAACTTGCGCAGGCGCAGTACTGCCAGCGGCCTGCGCCTGCGCGATCATCAACGTCCTGAGGGCAACAGCGCTCAGGTCACATCACTGGGCTCGGCGCGTGCCCAGTGAGACTTTTGAGGCTGTTTCCCTCAGGAGGTTGAGGATCGCGCAGGCGGTACTGCGCCTGCGCAAGTTTTCTGGCCGCAGACAGGAAGAAGGACAGGGCATTTCTATAAGGTAGACTATGACGTGAGGAGGGGGCGGAACAGTTTGCCGGGCTGTGGGAGGTTATTTGATGATCAGGAGGCGTTCTTGGGCACTTCAGGGGGGATCACTGGGCACCGGAGAGTGAAAAAAACGCCCCTCTGGGCACCTTGCACCCTAATTAGCATAACATTAAAATCGCTTTTATATCAAAACTACTAAACGAAATAAAGTAAAAAGAAGACTGCTGGAAATAAGGTACTTTAGTCAACATAGCGATGGTGCCAGCTTAAAATGGTAAAAGCAGGTGACAGATTCCCTTTAACCGCCTCCTGGTGTTAATAAGGAATAGGAGGTAATTCAAGAGCAGAGAGCTCGTAGTGAAGGGGTTAATGACAGAAAATGGCAGAGACTACACACATACCTGCATTTCTTTACACGGCATGTATGGGGAGGCAGACTGGAGTTGTTAGAAAGAGGCCCCGCCCATTAGACTACCAGTCTCCACCTCCTTGGGTCACTGTCCAACAAGTACAGCAGCACATGATCATGTGATCCGCTTGACTTCGCCCATACAGGATCACAGGGTCGCGACATCATCACAGGTACTTTACCTCCTCCAAATGCACAGCCTGTGAGCCTGACTCCTCCCACACAGGATCAGATGGTCGTGAAATCATCACAGGTCCTTTACCTCCTCCTGCTGAACAGCCTGGAGACTGACTCCGCCCACACAGGATCACATGGTAGTGACATCATGAAAGGTCTTTTAGCCTCCTAGAAAAAGCCTCTAATGTATGGGCTCCTGGGAGGTCACGTGACGCGGGAATGTAAAATACGTGGTGAAAAATAGCTCCTTAGCACGACTGCAGTGGGCCCCCATCCCAGCCGGGCCCTCGGACAACGTCCGAAGTGCCCGACTGGTCAGTCCGCCCCTGCAACTATCACAAGTTAAATAGGGAGAGTGAAAAAGGGATGTGGCCTAAATTGATGATGTCCAATCTTTTCTATTCCGTTTCTGATCCGCAAAAAACGGATTGAAAACGGAAACCATACGGCTATTCTTTGCGGACATACAGAACGGAAACGAAAACACAACGGAAGTCAAAAACGGACCAACGGATCCGTAAAAAACGGACCGCAAAAAACTATAAAAGCCATACGATCGTGTGAACTAGGCCTTAGTGTAAGGAGTCAAATATTGATGACCCATCCTCAGGATACTATCATCAATATCTGATCGGTGGGATCCGACTCCCGGCCTAGGAGCCTCTTTCTGGGCCAATATACATCAGTCACATGGCCTAGTTGCAGCTCATTCCCATTAAAGGGGTTCTCCGAACTTTTCCATATTGATGACCTATCCTCAGCGGGCATCCTGTCACAACGCCGGGGGGTCATGCGACCACCCCCGTATCGGCGATCGCCGCAAACCGCAGGTCAATTCAGACCTGCGGTTTGCGGATTTTACCTGCGGTTGCAGCGGCAGTGCCATCGGGTCCCCATGCGGCTGTAGGGGGGGACCCGATGACATGGAAGGCAGCGTAATGTCTAAGGAAGGCATTGCGCTGCCTTCCGGTGAAGAGCCTGTGAGATCCAGCCCCCTGGATCTTACAGGCCCTGGAAGCAGTATGAGTAATTCACACTGTATTACTCATACAGCCAATGCATTCCAGACCCCCAAAAACTCAAGTCCCAAAGTGGGACAAAACATAAAGTGAAAAAAAAAGTTTAAAAAATAAAGTTTTCCCCCCAAAATTTTTAAAGTTTCAAGTAAAAATAAACAAAAACGTCATTTTCCCCAAATAAAGTTAAAAAACAATTGGTAAAAAATAGGGGGGGGGGGGGAATATACATATTAGGTATCGCCGCATCCGTATCGACCGGCTCTATAAACATATCACATGACCTAACCCCTCAGATGAACACCGTAAACTGTGCTAAATAAACCATTTTTTTGTCACCTTACATTACAAAAAGTACAACAGCAAGCGATCAAAAAGGTGTTTGCTCACCAAAATAGTACCAATCTAACCGTCACCTCATCCCGCCAAAAATGAGCCCCTACCTAAGACAATCGCCTAAAAAATAAAAAAAAACTATGGCTCAGAATATGGAGACACTAAAACATCATTTTGTTTGTTTTAAAAAAGCTGTTATTGTGTAAAGCTTACATAAATAAAAAAAAAGTATACATATTAGGTATTGCCGCATCCGTATCGACCGGCTCTATAAAAATATCACATGAGCTAACCCCTCAGATGAACACCGTAAAAAATAAAAACTGATAAATAAACCATTTTTTGTCACCTTACATCACAAAAAGTGTAATAACAAGCGATCAAAAAGTCATATGCACCCCAAAATAGTGCCAATCAAACCGTCATCTCATCCCGCAAAAAATGAGACCCTACCTGAGATAATCGCCATAAAACTGAAAAAACTATGGCTTTCAGATTATAGAGACACTAAAACATGATTTTATTTTTTGTTTCAAAAATGATATTATTGTGTAAAACCTACATAAATAAAAAAAGTATACATGTTAGGTATCGCTGCGTCCATATCGACCGGCTCTATAAAAATATCATATGACCTAACCCCTCAGATGAACACCGTAAAAAAAAATTAAATAAAAACTGTGCTATATAAACCATTTTTTGTCACCTTACATCACAAAAAGTGTAATAGCAAGCGATCAAAAAGTCACATGCACCCCAAAATAGTGCCAATAAAACCGTCATCTCATCCCGCAAAAATCCTACCCTACCCAAGGTAATCGCCCAAAAACTGAAAAAATTATGGCTCTCAGACTATGGAAACACTAAAACATGATTTTTTTGCTTCATATGTACCCTAAACTAGTACCAACAATACTCCCACCCTATCCCGTAGTTTCTAAAATGGGGCCACTTTTTTGGAGTTTCTACTCTAGGGGTGCATCAGGGGGGCTTCAAATGGGACATGGTGTCAAAAAAAACAGTCCAGCAAAATCTGCCTTCCAAAAACCGTATGGCATTCCTTTCCTTCTGCGCCCTGCCGTGTGCCCGTACAGCTGTTTACGACCACATATGGGGTGTTTCTGTAAACTACAGAATCAGGGCCATAAATATTGAGTTTTGTTTGGCTGTTAACCCTTGCTTTGTTACTGGGAAAAATTAATTAAAATGGAAAATTTACCCAAAAATTGAAATTCTGAAATTTCATCTCCATTTGCCAATAACTCTTGTGGAACACCTAAAGGGTTAACAACGTTTTGAATACCTTAAGGGGTGTAGTTTCTTAGATGGGGTCACTTTTATGGAGTTTCTACTCCAGGGGTGCATCAGGGGGCTTCAAATGGGACATGGTGTAAAAAAAAAAGAAAACAGTCCAGCAAAACCTGCCTTCCAAAAACCATATGGCATTCCTTTCCTTCTGCGCCCTACCGTGTGCCTGTACAGCGGTTTACGACCACATATGGGGTGTTTCTGTAAACTACAGAATCAGGGCCATAAATATTGAGTTTGTTTGGCTGTTAACCCTTGCTTTGTAAAAGTAAAAAAAATATTTAAATGGAAAATCTGCCAAAAAAGTGAAATTTTGAAATTGTATATCTATTTTCTATTAATTTTTGTGGAACACCTAAAGGGTTAACAAAGTTAGTAAAATTAGTTTTGAATACCTTGAGGGGTGTAGTTTATAGAATGGGGTAATTTTTGGGTGGTTTCTATTATGTAAGCCTCGCAAAGTGACTTCAGAGCTGAACTGGTCCCTAAAAATTGGGTCTTTGAAAATTTCAGAAAAATTTCAAGATTTGCTTCTAAACTTCTAAGCCTTGTAACATCCCCCAAAAATAAAATATCATTCCCAAAATGATCCAAACATGAAGTAGACATATGGGGAATGTAAAGTAATAACTATTTTTGGAGGTATTACTATGTATTATAGAAGTAGAGAAATTGAAACTTGGAAATTTGCCATTTTTTTTTACAAATTTTTGGTAAATTTGGTATTTTTTCTAAATAAAAATTAATATTTTTTACTTCATTTTACCAGTGTCATGAAGTACAATATGTGACGAAAAATCTGTCTCAGAATGGCCTGGGTACGTCAAAGCGTTTTAAAGTTATCATCACTTAAAGTGACACTGGTCAGATTTGCAAAAAATGGCCGAGTCCTTAAGGTGAAATAGGGCTGAGTCCTTAAGGGGTTAAATTACGCCATTTCTCCTGTTTTCTATAGATATCCTAGGGGTGTATTGAACGGGTACAGGGCTGAACCCTTGAAGTATGGGTAACCAATGAACTCCAGGGAGGAAATTAATTAGAGAGCTGAAGGCACTCACTGAGGCGTGTAAATTGGCCAAGGGGAAGAAGGTGAACATCTACACGGTCTCAAGGTATACTTTTGGTATTGCACATGACTATGGACCTATATGGCAGGGTAGAGACTTTCTAACATCAGCAGGCCAGCTAATTAAAAATAAAGACTGTACTTGAACTTATGAACTCTGTTATTACCAGAGGAGGTTATTATTATTAAGGTAAAGGCTCATGCAAGATTTATCACGGTGGAAGCAAAGGGCAATGATCGAGCAGACAAGGCAGCCAAACAAGCTGTACTCCAGCCACTAAATCCTGACGCCACCCCTGTTAAAGGCCCTGAGACCTGAGGACATTTCTGTAAGTACATTTCAAAGAATGCTCGAACAAGCCCCTCCAGAGGAAAAAGAACTTTGGGCAAAACAAGGGGGAAAACCTGATGAACATGGAATTTGGAGAATCAAGGACAAAATTTGTCTACCACGCCCTCTATACCCAGCTATGGCTCAGGAGGCCCACTCATATATTAAAAGGTCCCATGGTAAGTGTGGTTAATACAGGGTGGATTGCTCCAGGATTTTCTACAGTAGCTGCTCGGTTTGTACAAGGATGTATGGTCTGTGCATTGAACAATCCCGGTCAAGTGGTGAAGACTCCAAGCAAGCACACCCCAGGCCATTTTACCCATTCTAGAGACTGCTGATAGACTATATACAACTGCCTAAGGTAGGAGTATAGGAATTTGTCCTTGTATGTGTTGATCTCTTTTCAGGGTGCCGGAAGCTTTCCCAGTGGCAAAGGCAAATGCAAAGAACACAGCAAAAAAAGCTGGTGAGTGAACTGGTGTGCAAGTATGGTGTCCCTGAAGTTATTAAATCAAACAGGGGTTCCCACTTCACAGAAGAAGTAATGAGGGAAGTGATGCAAGCTTTAGGGGTCACCCAAGATTTTCATACCATACCATACCCAAAGCAGCGGCAGCGTTGAGCGCCTAAATGGCACGCTCAAATTGAAAATTCAGAAAGCCATGCAGGAAACTTAGCGGTCTTGGCCAGAGTGTTTGCCTTTGGCCCTATACTCAGTTAGGACCACTTCAAACAGAAAGACAGGATTATACCCATTTGAGATTCTGTTTGGAAGCGCCCTCAGATTAGGATTGTATTTTCTACAACAGTTGCAAATGAACAATGATAGCGTAACAAGCTACATGCAGGCCCTCACAAAGAGACTTGAGTACACCCATAAACAAGTGTTTGCTTCACTTCCAGATCCATTTTCAGTAGAAGGAACACACAGTCTGCAACCAGGAGACTGGGTGGTGATAAAAAGACATGTGAGAAAAGGCCTGAATGCCAGAATTAATGGTCCTTTCCAAGTCCTGTTAACTACTCATACAGCAGTAAAAGTTGAAGGAAAGCCTAACTGGATACACGCTTCTCACTGCAAGAAAGTTCTGACACTTCAGGATGAGGATCCTGCCAGGATGATGGCCGCCCTAATCCTGGAAACAACATCACTGTACCAACAACTGAAGGATAACTGGGACAATGCACCTATCCAACACCACCAGGTGTTGTTTAGAGGACTCAATGACATTGACAGTAAAATTAAAAACTGTTGGATCTGTACTCACAGTCCTGCGAGTTCAAGAACTCTGCCTTATCTGGCAATCCCTTTGACTTTTAAAGAACTTATTCATATGTCTTGTACTTGGCAGTTTGTCTCACAAAGAAGACCAGGGTCTGATGATCAAAAGTATAATTCCACTGCAGTCCCTCTTCCCATAGCAGGGTGGGTGGAGGCTCCCTAGTGGTAAGACAAACAATAATGCAAGTAGTGTTGATCATAATAGTAGTATATGCTGTGATTAAGCTTATGTTTATGTGCACCAACAGTTTATGTACCAAAAGGAAAAACTACCAAGATTATTGAGAAGTCCTGGGAACTGCATCAATACCTGAGAGGGAATCTGGCCTCCAGCTGGCAATTGGACCTATCCCATTTGAAGTACCTCTGGGTTAAGATGTCAGTTCCAAGATATCTCAAGAATTGTGAAGGATGAGAATTAATTTTGTATGAACATGTACTCCATCTTGCATATACACTCACCTAAAGAATTATTAGGAACACCTGTTCTATTTCTCATTAAAGCGATTATCTAGTCAACAAATCACATGGCAGTTGCTTCAATGCATGTAGGGTTGTGGTCCTGGTCAAGACAATCTCCTGAACTCCAAACTGAATGTCAGAATGGGAAAGAAAGGTGGGCTACAACAGCAGAAGACCCCACCGGGTACCACTCATCTCCACTACAAATAGGAAAAAGAGGCTACAATTTGCACGAGCTCACCAAAATTGGACTGTTGAAGACTGGAAAAATGTTGCCTGGTCTGATGAGTCTCGATTTCTGTTGAGACATTCAAATGGTAGAATTTGGCGTAAACAGAATGAGAACATGTATCCATCATGCCTTGCTACCACTGTGCAGGCTGGTGGTGGTGGTGTCATGGTGTGGGGGATGTTTTCTGGGCACACTTTAGGCCCCTTAGTGCCAATTGGCCATCGTTTAAATGCCACGGGCTACCTGAGCATTGTTTCTGACCATGTCCATCCCTTCATGACCACCATGTACCCATCCTCTGATGGCTACTTCAGCAGGATAATGCACCATGTCACAAAGTTCGAATCATTTAAAATTGGTTTCTTGAACATGACAATGAGTTCACTGTACTTAAATGGCCCCCACAGTCACCAGATCTCAACCCAATAGAGCATCTTTGGGATGTGGTGGAACGGGAGCTTTGTGCCCTGGATGTGCATCCCTCAAATCTCCATCAACTGCAAGATGCTATCCTATCAATATGGGCCAACATTTCTAAAGAATGCTAGCAGCACCTTGTTAAATCAATGCCACGTAGAATTAAGGCAGTTCTGAAGGCAAAAGGGGGTCCAACACCGTATTAGTATGGTGTTCCTAATAATTCTTTAGGTGAGTGTATGTGGGAAAATTAATGAGCCAGCTGGAAGGATGTAGGGAGTAGTGTTAATTGAGCACCAAAGTGCTCGGGTGTTCTGACTGAACACATTAAGACAATAATACGCACAAAACCAAAGATAAAATCAATTTTAGAGGAAAAATTGCTAGGAAACATTCTTTCCCGTATATTTACTTGTATATAAAGTGCAAGTTCTGCCAAAAATTACAAGCAAGAGGCACTCCGATACAACCTGTATATCACATAAAGGAGGGCCTCATTCACATTGGGGTACAATTGTTCAGGTAATGGGACTCCTACACTCATAAAGCCTATGCACTAAGTGAAAAGGCTGCCAAAAATTACAAGGAACCGGCACTCCAATACACCCTTTGTTACACATAAAGGAGGGCATCATACACACCCTTGAAAAATGATGATTGATGGCCTGCTGGTGACCCTCTAAAACATTTGGAGCAAGGGCCTGCTGATCTGACTATCTAAAACATTAGGGGCGAGGTCCTGCTGCTGAGCTGACTATCTAAAACATTATGGTTGAGGGCCTGCTGCTGAGCTGACCATTGAAAAAATTTACAGTGTTCAAAGCAGGCCAGGTCGCCTGAACACTTCAGCTAGGAATAATGGAATAGGACTCCGGTTCTATTTTGTTGGTTTTCGGAACTGGGGCAATGATTAAGAGGGACGACTGGGGGCATCCATATTGCGCAGCTAGAGGTGAAATTCCTAGACCGGCGCAAGACGAAACAAAGGGAAAGCATTTGCCAAGAATGTTTTCATTAATCAAAAACGAAAGTTGGAGGTTCGAAGACTATCAGATGCCATCATAGTTCCGACCATAAATGATGCCGACCAGCGATCCGGCAGCGTTAATCCCATGACCCGCCGAGCAGCTTCCGGGAATCCAATTTGGGATCGGGGGGAGTATGATTGCAAAGCTGAAACTTAAAGGAATTGACGGAAGTGCACCACCAGGAGTGGAGCCTGCGGCTTAATTTGACTCAACACGGGAAACGTCACCCGACCCGGACACGGAAAAGATTGACAGACTGATAGCTCTATCTAGATTCTGTGGGTAGTGGTGCATGGAAGTTCTTAGTTGGTGGAGTGATTTGTTTGGTTAATTCCGATAACGAACGAGACTCCTCCGTGATAACTAGTTACGCAACCCCCTGCGGTGAGGATTGTGTTGACCAGACTCCTGGATAGTGAGACTGGACTTGTAGGTGAGGGCCTGCTGGTGAGCTGACCCTATAAAAAAAAAAAATTAAATGTGAGGGCCCGCAGGTAAGCTGACCCTGTAAAAGATTGTAGGTAAGGGCCTGCGGGTTAGCTGACCCTGTAAAAGATTGTAGGTGAGGGCCTGCTGGTGAGCTGACCCTCTAAAAAATTATATGCCAGGGCCTGCAGGTGAGCTGATCCTCTAAAAGGTTGTAGGTAAGGGCCTGCAGGTGAGCTGACCCTCTAAAACATTATATATGAAGGTCTGTAGGTGAGCTTACCCTGTAAAAGATTATATGCAAGAGCCTGCTGGTGAGCTGAACCTGTAAAAGATTTTAGGTGCGGGCCTGCAGGTGAGCTGACCCTGTAAAAGATTGTAGATGAGGGCCTGCTGGTGAGCTGACCCTCTAAAAGGTTGTAGGTGAGGGCCCGCAGGTGAGCTGACACTGTAAAAGATTGTAGGTGAGGGTCTGCAGCTGAGCTGACCCTGTAAAACATTATATGCGAAGGGCATGTATGCAAGGGCATTATATGCAAAGAATAAGCATGTTGATATGATGGAAGAGGAGGAGGAGGATGAGAAAAGGAATATTCAACCATATACCCTTGTTTGTGGTGGAAGGGCTGCATGGGAATACAGTGTATTCAGTACATTATAAGCAACTCATTTAAAGTGCCTTTATGTTCATCAGCTTTCCTCTGGTGGAGTCGAGAAGTCATGGTCAATCCAGGCCTTGTTCATTTTTATAAGGAGTCAACCTGTCAGCATTTTCAGTTGACAGGCGGATACGCTTATCTGTTATAATGCCACCAGCAGCACTAAATACCCGCTCAGACAAAACGCTGGTGGCAGGGCAGGCCAACACCTCCAAGGCGTATAGCGCCAGTTCGTGCCACGTGTCCAGCTTGGACACCCAATAGTTGTAAGGCACTGAGGGATCAATGAGGACGCTGATACAGTCTGCTATGTACACCATCTTCCAAAATGTTTCCCTCCTTGTGACACTAGGCCACGCATCAGGTGTCACCGCCAGTTCTGTGAGGTCTGGCAGACGTCCTTCTCTACCTCTTGCATGACGTTCTTTGTTTTGGTTTCACTTTGTCATCTCTTTTTTTCTCCCAGGTGTCACCTATTTAGACTAATCGTCTCCCTTTATATTCCCTCCCATACTGCCTCACTTTGCGGTTTATACTACTACCTGGATGAAGTGTTCACTGCTGGAGGCTGCTGCTGCTGTTTGCTCAGATAAGTCTTTTCATGTATTGTGTTTCCTTGCTGGTTTGATTCTAGGTGGTATACACCTGTCACGGCTGAGGACGGGGAAAATCCTCAGCCGTGCGATGCCAGAAGATGTTAACCCCTGCTCGGCCAGGTCGAGAGAATTAGGGAGCAGGTCACCTCCTAACGCATCCCTAATCCGTCCCTAACTCCTAGCTGCATGGGCCGACCTTGAAGGTAGGAGGGCCCATGCTCAGGAACCTCGGATCCCTACTTACCCTCCGCCGGTCCCTGAACTAGGAGTGAAGGGTAAGACGACCTGTTCCTTCTGGACACGGAGGAACAGGAGTCTCACTGGCCAAGCTGCAGGAAAAAGGGGAACAGAAACAGGCCTATGGATATGGCAGGTGCTGCACTAGTTCTAGCCACCTGCCACAGCCTTGCTGACTGGATCCGTGTGCAGGCAAGCTGAAGTCCACAACAATACAAATAGAACTCAGCACTCACACATCCACACACAGGAACCCAGATCCATAGCTGCACAGAATAATAAAGGAAAACATAAACTGAACATCACACAAACTTAAACTTAAACTTATGACCACAAGGGTGGCCCCCACTGGCAGGTGAAATAACACAAGAGGCTACTCCAGCTAGTCATGGCTGAAGTACCCCTCAGACTGGAGATAGCAATGAGGCTTTATAGGCCCAAGTAGTCACACCCACACAGACACGCCCAGTGTTCACACACACAGAAGGGAATTAACCCTTCCAACACCAGGAAGTGTAGTGAGACCACATAAAGGGAAATACACACAAATACTCACTGCAGCTGTTACCGATGACATCGACATGTGTGGCAAACGTGTCCTGGGAGCCGGCCAAAAGGCTGAGACACTGCCACCACATGTACATCAAACCAAACGTTGCCACGGGCAGCTACAGTGAAGGGAAAATGTCAGAGTGCACACCAAACATAACACCAAGTGCACACCAGACATACAAAAGTGCATAACATACACACATTACCAAAGACCACCGCACGCATGGACAGCGAACCACCCAGCCACCAGCTCCGGCTGCTCCACTGCCCAACAACCACAAGTTGCCAGCGGCAACCACACGTGAGGCAAGATAATGGCCCTCACCTGTGATTGACAAAGAAAAGACCGCGGGCAAATGCATGCGGGTCTCAAGGAGTCACGACCATAACCATGGCCGTGACAACACCAATAATAAATGACTCACAGACGTGAGTACCCGTGCTAAAGCCTGCACGCAAAGTACAACACCAAAAGGCTAGCACAAATAGCAATGAATATAAACTTTATTATAGTCTCAAAAAGAGACGAAAAATCCAATAAAATACAATGAGAGACAAATACATTGGTGAATGGAGAACACACAGGATAAAAAATGGGACACCACTAGGCAATCTGCACATCAGTACTGGCAGGGTCATAAGAATACAGCATAGTATATAAATAACCCAAAATAGGTATATAGTATATAGACCCAGCCAGGGCCATCAGCACAGTATTAAAACCAAATACAGTACATGAATATATAAAGTGCAGAGTGCAAAGTACATAGATAATATACTGAACTGTTACTGAAAAGCCATAGAATAGATACCTGGGTGGTGAACCAGAGAGCCCCGACACACGTTTTGCGTAAGCTTCCTCAGGGGGGTGTGTGACCCTGACTCCGTCCATATTAAGTGCAGGGAGCCGGTGGTCATGTCCCCTCACTATTATAGGGTTTTCAGGTGTCACACAGTCTTAGGTACGTGGGCATGCAATCGTCTACCATTGAGATCCTTGCATGGGCATAGTAGTCAGGGAGAGCTCCTAGGGTTTTATAGGGCTCACCTATATGCTCCTTAGTTTGGGATCAAGCCAGTCAGACGTTTATTCATAAGTTCCAGCTATCTGCAACATCATCCGTGACATCAGGGTGAGGGTGCTGGCGGGGTGTCATGAAACTGTCCCAGGCTTTGAAGAGTGTTGCCCTGTCTCTGTTTGAACTGCTGTGTGTTCCCCTTGTCTCCCCTCCTCAGTTGGCCAAGGAACCACGGACTCTGCCGCCAGCGTTGTCAGATGTAAATTTTTGGAGCAATTATTCAACAAGGATCTTCTGGTATTGCACCGTTTTGCTCATCCTCTCCACCAGAGGAATGAGAGATGAGAAGTTCTCTTTGTAGCAGGGGGTCAAGAAGGGTGAACAACCAGTAATACGTGTTGTCTAAAATGTGTATAATGCGCGAGTCACGGGAAAGGCAGCCAAACATGAAGTTACCCATGTGTGCCAGAGTACCAACAGGCAAGACTTCGCTGTCGTCATCAGGAGGATAACTCTAAATCTCCTCATCCTCTTCCTCCTCTTCTGTCCACCCACACTGAACAGGTGGAATTAAACTTCCATGGGTACTACCCTCTGTAGCGGAGGCAACCGTCTCCTGCTCCTCCTCTTCATCGTCCAATTTGCGCTGAGAAGACGAACTGAGGGTGGTCTGGCTATCACCCTGTGTAATGTTTTCCACCTCTTCCACATGCAAAGCATCGTCCTTAATTGTGATCAGCGAGCGCTTGAGTAGACACAGAAGTGGGATGGTTACGCTGATAATAGCGTTATCGCCGCTCAACATCTGTGTTGATTCCTCAAAGTTTCTTAAAACCTTACAGAGGTCAGACATCCATGCCAACTCCTCGCTTGTGAATAGCGGAAGCTCACTGGAAAGGCGACAACCATGTTGCAGCTGGTATTCCACTGCTGCCCTCTGCTGCTCACAAAGCCTGGCCAACATGTGGAACATTGAGTTCTAGCGCTTGCTTACGTCGCACAACAGCCGGTGAGCTGGCAATTTCAAGCGCTGCTGGAACGTTGACAGACCGGCTGAAGCTGTCGATGACTTAGGCCAATTGGGGTAGGTTTAGAGAAACTGCTGAACCACTAAGTTTAAGACCTAAGCTAGGCATGGGATGTGTGTGAGCTTGCCGAGCTTACGATCAACCAGTGCAGAAACCATAGTTGCACTGAAAAACACAAAGGATAACTTTTTTGGGGGGCGGTTGATAATGTCACAGATAAAGGGGAAGGGGAAAACAAAGATACACACAAAAGGAAATAGACAACAGTCTAGGCCTCAAAAGCTAAGGAAGAGGGATGGTGACCTCCTAGTAATCCCTAGGCCTTTCCCTAACTCCTGCCAGTATGAGCAGATCCTGATGGTGGAAATTCTCATACGCCGGATACCTATGCCCTGCTAAAACCGATGAGCCCTAGGATAGGTAGCAGGAGTCGAGACAGCTGGTTCCTTCCCAGATGAAGAAACCCACATGTCCCTGAGGCCTAGAACAAAAACACACCTGAGAACAACAAACAGAAAAGGCAACTAGTACTTAGCTTAGAGAAGCAGGTGATCCAAGACAAACAAGCTCTAGCAACTCTAAGAGGAAATATCAACCGCATGGTCAGCAGTGTGAGGCGGACCTAAATAGAGCCTCATCACTTATATCCAATCAATCCAATCTTCTCACCTCTGTCACGGGAGGGACAGTGACACAGGGAGTCGATAAAACCAAAAGGGGGGTACACACACACACGGGCAGAAACACACTAGATACCGCAGCCAAAAGCAACCAGCCTACACGGAACACCGCAGCCAGTACGCAAAAGGCATGCAGCCAGCCTGCACGGCAATCTACGTCACGGTGAACCGCACTGTGACATACTGTCCCTTTCATGATTGGCTGAGAGTACTCACTAAACAGGAACCATTATCTCACAGTTGGTGGTTGGGGAGGGGTGTTATGCTGCACTCTTTGAATACGCTGCGTAAGTAGTACCTGTGATTGGCTCCAAATTTATTCTGCAGCAGGACAACAACCCAAACCATACAGCCAATGTCAGTGTAAAGAAGAATTAGGAGTCCTGAAAGTGATGATATGGCTCCCAAAGAGCCCTGATCTCAACATCATCCAGTTTGTCTGGGATTGCATGAAGAGACAGAATGATTTGAGCAAGTCTACATCCTATAAAGATCTATGGTTAGATCTCCAAGATGTTTGGAATAACCTCCTTGCCAGGTTCCTTCAAAAACTATATACTGTATAAGCATGCCTGGAAGAAATGCTGATGTTCTGAAGGCAAAGGGTGGTCACAGAAAATATTGACTGGATTTATATTTCTCTTTTCTTCGTTCCCGATGCATTTTGTTACTTGCTAAAAATTTCCACACCTGCTTAAAACTTTTGCACAGAACTGTTTGTTTTTCATGCCAATGTTTTACTAATTCATAACCATACGGTTTTCATATAGGCATTACAATGTAATCAGACCCCTAGATCAATTTAATCCTCCAAATTAATTTAGACCTCAGACTCCAAAGGCAATTCAGACCCCAAGCTAGACCCTCAAAATGAACTTAGATCTGAAACTTAAATTTGAATCCAATCATTTTAGACCTTAGACTTTAAGTCTCAAAAATGAATTCAAACTTCAGACCTCACCATAAATAAGCTAGACCTCAAACTAAATTCAGAACCCAGACTTCAGACCCCAATGATTATTGTAGACCCCAGACTCCAATTTTGTTTTAGATCCCAGACTTCATTCCCCAAAATTGTTGTTCAGAATAAAAAAAAAAAAGTTGAAACAGTGCCACACTTGTCCATAGGTTGTGTCTGGTATTGCAGCTCAGCTCCAATGAAGTGAATGGGACTGTGCTACAATACTACACACAACCTGTGGACAGGTGGGGCACTGTCTTAAATAGAAAGCAGATATTTTTTTAAATATTTGCCAGCCTCTTTAATTCAGACACAAGACTTAAAGGGGTTTTCCAGTAATAATTATTTTGTATCTAATGCCTGCAGCCAGCCCCCTGAAACAGAGGCTTCATACTTACCTGCTCCTAACTGTTCTAGTCCTCCATGCTGCCCCGCTGTCTTCATTTTCTGGTCCACTCGCTGTTTACATTTGGCTGGCCATAGGCATGGTTAAATGCACCACTCCAGCCAATGACTGGCATCAGTGGTGACATGCTGCTTGTGGCCAGATCACCACTGAAACCAGTAATTGGCTGGAGTGGTGCATGTGACCATGTCCATGGCCAGCCATATGTAAACATTGATGGAAGATGTAAGATGGCGAGAGAAGCAGTAGTGTGGAGGACCGGAGCGACAGAGAGCAGGTAAGTATTATGCTCCTGTTTCAGGGGGCAGGCTGAAGGAACTTGATAAGAAATAATTATTTCTAAACCCAAATATTATTCTCCATACTGCAGACCCAAAATCCATTCAGACTTCAGAGTTCACACAAATCTAGGACTCCAGACCCAGAAATGAATTTATACCCCCAACAGTGATCCCACTATGAAGTCAGAATCCAGATCCACTGTGCATGTCATCAACCCAACCGTAGAGCAATCCTATAGAGTTGGGAGGACCCACCCAATGTTTTTAGCAGGAGCCTCCACAACAGTGCTTGATCCCTTTGGAATGTCAGCCATATTGATTGCCTCATAACTAATATTTGGCTGAACTGAACCTTTTATCAACCCAAGAAGAACAACGAGATTAGTTTTTTGCTGCTGATTTTTCACCAGCTTTTGTTAATTTATGAGAAATGTCCTTCACTGGGACCAAGGTCTGACTGGCCCACCAGAGTACCAGAGAATCCTCTGATAGGCCCAAGCTCTGGCAATAATGGAACCCTAATAAAACAGGGCTCTAAGGTCCTATATGCCATAGAGTGTAGGCCCTCACAATCATATCCTCTGGTGGGCCTGAGGCTGACCGGGACCAGTCGTCTTCTCACAACTGGTTTTGCTTAGACATGGTGACCACAATACGTCTCCCGCAGTCACTCCATTGCTTCTTCAGTATTGACTGCCTTTATTTACCTGAGCAAATGGTGTAGATGAGATTAGTTAATAGAAGGATAATGACCCCAAGAGAGTTAGTGACAGGCTTTTCTTGAGAGCCTACTGTCTCCTACTGGTCCACGGCGTCTTCTTCCTGAAAAGAGACGCCTTCAGGGATCACGTCATTTCAATTCCCTGCAAACCCGGTGTCATCTTAGCTTGACCAGATCTGGAAGAACACATTAACCTCCTCTTGTGATTTTCTGAAAAACCATTCTAATTTAGCAAGTAATTAAGGGTCACATGCGGCATAAAGGCCTGGATAATCTTGGATTACGCACAGGAAGCTTTGTTTCCAAGACAACCCCGGCTGAGGCGGTGTTAATGCCGAGGTCAATCAGTTAATGAACTGGGAATGGTCAGTGACTCCAAAAACTGCTGGAGCTCAAGAAATGGAAAGTTAAGGAAATGTTTACTGTGGCGGCAATTAACCACTTAATCACAGGGGGAAAAGTTATTCCAACATCCCTGGGATACAAATACAAATTATTTTAAAAGGAGTCTGTCGCCAGAAAATTCATGAACAAACCAGTGCCTTGTAGGGCTGGCTCAGCTGAATGTAATGATACGTTTCACTTATGCTGGAGTAGAAAGTACCTTTAGTCCATATGCAAATGATCAGTTAAGTGCACAAAGGCGGGTCCAAGTCACTCTGTGCACCCTTGCTCCTCCTGCTTCCTCTGTCAGCCCCTCCCTCTCCTCTAGGTTCCTGCATAGTCATCTCTCCTGGTCATGTGAATAAAGAGGGATGGACTGGCAAAGGAAGTAGGAGAAGCAAGGGTGTACAGAGTGGCTTGGGCCTGCCTTTGGTGCACTTAACTGCTCATTTGCATATGGATTAAAAGTTTTTCTCCAGAATGAAGCAAGTGAAAGGTATGATTATATTTAATGTATGCAATGTAAAAAAAGTACTATTTTGGGTACTTTATGACACTGTCTGTGCACTAGGGCAGTGTATATACTAGTTATAATACATATATAATGTACTCCCTATTGTAAATTATCTAATTATCTAATTAGACCCAATTCTACTAGCAGCATTTTCTAACTTTTGCACCCCCTATAGCCATATCTTTTCCTATTAGTGAGCCCCCTTAATAAATAAATATTAGGAGTCACCATTTAACAGTGACCATTTATTCAGTGGTACATACAGTACAAAGCAGAGGGGGTCTCATTGTATAAATCTATGTGAGTGCCCCTGATGGTGAGGGCCATCACGCTCTATCCGGTGTGTATAGGTTTGGTATTGTATGTATGGTTTACTTTAGGTAATCATACACCAAGATCATGGTGATAATAAGTTTAACTGTAGAAGCCAGAGGGTGAGGGGCCCATTTAGATGTAAGCACTTTGCACTTTTTTGTAGGGTATAACAATTTCTAAGTAGCCTGGTCAAGCCAAAGTGGCTTTTTGGAGTCACCCTTGGCACTCAGCACTTAGGGCACATGCCCAGGTTGCCACCTCCTAGTTATGTCCCAGGGTGGTGGGTGTCAATCTCATTTTGCTGTGGAAGCCCTATGAATTCTAGTTGCATGCCTTGTACAATCTTGTTACAGATGCATGAGCAATCTAGGGGCCTTTAAAGTGGACAGATGTTCCACAGGATAGGGAATAAGAGTCCGGTTACAAGAATGTGGGTGCCGCTCAATTCATCTCTATAGGACTACTGGAAATCACGTGCACTGTACTCAGCTTCTCTTTAGCAGTCCATTCGAATAGAGATGGATGGAGTGGTAGCCTGCATGCTAGAACGCCTCTCAACTCATATGGGGAGACACACGTTCTTGTGATTGGTAGGTGTACCAGCTGTTGGACCCCACCAATCAGACTTTTATCCCCACTCGCCCTTCTACTCTTTCTCTGACGGCCCTACCCTGCTGGTCTACGAAATCGATCTGGACTACCCTGGTAGGCCATAGTCTGCTCTTGCCAGCAAGACCTTTCCCCTCTGCTCGTAGAGAGCACACTCTCTCCAGCTATTAAAGGATTAACGTGCATGCACCCTAATTCTCATAATCCTATGACTGGCCACCTCTGGGTACAGAAGGTGCCTGAGCAATAGGTTATTTAGCTTGCTAGTTCCCGCAAAGGTGTGCTGTATCTGTTTGTCTGCCTGTGTACCGACTTCTGCCCCATTGCCTGAATTCTGACTCTGCCTGACCCAACCTGCACCTGACCTCCATATTGATCCTTCGCTGCCTGCCTAGGCATCGGACTATTTATCGGATTGCTCATACTCTGCCTGTCCAGACCTCGGACTGTTTATCAGATTGCTTGTACTCTACATGTCCAGACCTTGCACTATTTATTGGATTGCTTGTACTCTGCCTGTCCAGACCTTGGACTATTTATTGGATTGCTTGTACTCTGCCTGCTCTGACCTCGATCTGTCTCTGACTATAGTTTTGCCTAATCCCTTGGTGCTCCACACTGGTGTCTCCTACTCCCATGGATCAGCTGTCAATCACACAGAAACTACTCCAGGAGGTAGCGGATCCCTGTATAGTGGTTAAAGAGTGAAAACCATTGAACTATCATGTTGATGCCCTTAGGAGTAACCCAAAGCCAGATCTGTTGGTTAAAGGGATTATCCCATGACTCTGTTAAAAAAAAAAAACCAATACATCATATAGTACATGACAATCTCTTTCTAACAAAGCTAGAACCAGCCCTGTACCTCACATGGATCCAGAGATCTCCTCATTGCTCTGCTAGATATCAAGATGGGAGCTCAAGGGGAGTGTCTTTTCTGCTGCAGCTCAGGAGGTGTGTCCATCCTCTCCCTATTACAGCTCAGAAGGCAGTTGAAGGATGCAACTGAGCATGTGCGGCCATCTCAGTGAGACAAAGAAACAAAAAACAAAAAAACAGCAGGTGGCGCTATACAGATACATTTCAGTGAATATCTCAGTGGTTATGCAAAATTTTTAATTACATGCATATACAAAAATATTTAGATCCAGGAGCTGGTTTGAAATCTGTAGAATACTTTTTGTGGGACAATCCCTTTAACACAGTGGTTCCATAGCTACTGTTGTAACAGGAAGTTTCCAACTGCAAGATATAATGCTGGCCATATTTGTAGTAGCCAGCTTTAGCAGAAATGGAAATACAAAAGTGCTTTTATAGAAAATAGTTTTTAGTGAATTAAGTTACCTCTGGTTGGATGTCAGTTTTGCAGCGCTTTGTGAGATCTGCGGTACTGAACTGCGCAGGAAGCGTTTGGCTATAGAATGTGCTCACAGACTGTAAATATTCTACAATGAGATTGTGCTCTATTGAAAGTTTCACAAATTACAGTATTCCCTCTCCACCGCATAGCATTGTGAGACTTTACTAGCCGCTAGAAATGTCTTTGATCTGCCATTTTGCTGAGATTGGGTTATGGATAATTATCCTGAAAGTTGACACTGGAGCCATTAATGGAAATGGCCGTTTCCAGGGTATAAGTTAGGGACTTTGAAGATAAGGATATTACAGTAATTCATCTCTTTGTAGACTACAATTACATGGGATCATATTTACAGTGTAGGCAATGGCATGCCACGAGGTTACAGTCTGATATATGAATTATTCCAATTCCAAATAGTATACAACTTACACTAGTCAGAGTTTCTGCTTCCTGAATACAATTCTATTGTACAGTACTCTATACCATACATAGTACATTCCTACCTCCAATATGACCTGACCATTATACATGACCAAATACATTTCTATCGTACTCTATACATAGAACACTACAACCCCCAACATGACCTGACCACTGGACATGACTATAATACAATTCTGTTATACTTTATATATATAGCACTACAACCCCCAACATGACCTGACCACTGGACATGACCATAATACAATTCTGTTATACTTTATATATATAGCACTACAACCCCCAACATGACCTGGCCACTGGACATGACTATAATACAATTCTGTTATACTTTATATATATAGCACTACAACCTCCAACATGACCTGACCACTGAACACGACTATAATACAATTCTGTTATACTTTATATATAGAGCACTACAACCCCCAAAATGACCTGACCACTAGACATGACCATAATACAATTCTGTTATACTTTATATAGAGAGCACTACAACCCCCAACATGACCTGATCACTAGACATGACCATAATACAATTCTGTTATACTTTATATAGAGAGCACTACAACCCCCAACATGACCTGATCACTGGACATGAACATAATACAATTGTATTATACTCTATACATGGAACACTACAACCCCCAACATGACCTGACCACTAGACATGACCATAACACACTTCTATCACACTCTATACATAGAACACTACAACCCCCAATGTGACCTGATCGTTATACATGACTATAATACAATTCTATTATACTCAAAACAATGATAGAAATGGCTGCAGCTCTCACCTCTGACTTTAATCCACGAAGCACGGAAAAAAGGCCAGAACTGGGCCCAATGGAATATCCAACAGAAAGAGAGTAAAAAATAGTTCTTTATTGGCTCATCATATAAAATCCACCAAAATCACGGATCTGTTCAGAGTGCATCAGTTTGGCTCCGTTCCGCCTTCATTCCGCTCTGGAGGCGGACACCGGGCCGCTGCTTGCAGCGTTTTGGTGTCCGCCTGGCCGTGCGGAGTCGGGCAGATCCGTCCTGACTTGCAGTGTGGGTCGGTGGGGACGGATCCGTCCCCTGTTGACTTTCGGTGTGGGGTCAGGACGGATCCGTCTGACTAACAATTGGACTTAAACTTTTTTACATAGAATACCGAACGGATGCCATCGTTTACATTTATAGGTGCGGATCCGTCTGTGCGGATGGCAGACGTATCCGCACATAATGCAGGTGAGAAAGTGGCCTACGATATGTTCATTATGTGTATGTATGTATCACCTATGATACTGAATCTCCTCCCCTGGACCACTGAATGGTTCCCATTCCAGGCTCCAGGTGCGGACACTTTGCTGATTAGAGGGGGTTGGACCTTGTGTTACATAAAAAGGAATGGTTTTAATATGTGTGTTATGTCTTGATGAAGGGCTGGATTCTGTAGCCCAAAACATGTTACGACACCTTTTTCCTGTGATTTTGGTGGATTTTATATGATGAGCCAATAAAGAACAATTTTTTACTCCACAAGAAACTGGATTCTCTCTTTCTGTTGGGAATTCTATTATACTCTATACATGGAACACTACAACCCCCAACATGACCTGACCACTAGACATGACCATGATGGTAATGACATATTGTCCTGATGAAGGGGGCAGTCCGCCCCTGAAACGCGTAGACCGATATAAATAAAGACCCACTTTATTTTATCTACTTAAGTCCTGTTTTCTGCAGCAGCGCCGTTTTTCATAAGGTTCACTTTTTTAAACCTATCCATAATACAATTCTATTATACTCTATACATGGAACACTACAACCCGCAACATGACCTGACCACTAGATATGACCATAACACACTTCTATCACACTCTATACATAGAACACTACAACCCCCAATGTGACCTGACCGTTATACATGACCATAATACAATTCTATTATACTCTATACATGGAACACTACAACCCGCAACATGACCTGACCACTGGACATGACCATAACACACTTCTATAACACTTCATGCGTAGAGCACTACAACCCCCAACATAGCCTGACCACTGGACAAGACCATAACACACTTCTATTACACTCTATACGTTGAACACTACAACTCTAACATGACCTGACCACTGGACATGATCATAACCCACTTCTATTACACTCCATGCATAGAACACTACAACCCCCAACATGGCCTGACCACTGGACATAACCATAACCCACTTCTATTACACTCCATACATAGAACACTACAACCCCCAACATGAGCATCATACAGTTCTATTATAATCTGGTCTATAGCTCCCACTAGACACCGTAGAGTTGTACTCCACATATCATACCTGTATCCTAATTCTATAGGCGGCAGTATACCCCTGTGCCGCCCTCACAGCAATTTGCCTTTGTAGAAAGTTGAATGCGAGCGCTCATGTGTCATGACTCGGAGACAATACAGGATGATAGGACGCCATTATAACCCAATCTTCTAGTCTTTCTTGGTTTTCTCCATAGGAATACATCAGTCGCCGGCGGTGTCAGTCACAACCCGCGCCGTTGTCCGTGATTCATGGAAATGTTATTGTGACTCGTTTCATTTCACACACGATCACTTCCTCCACTGAACACCTAATTGTCAGATCCTATTACGTCTGGGGTGGGGGTGGGGGGCACTGTACCTTAATAAAATAAGCAATACCTAGAATGCGGTATTACAAAGGAAAGATAAGATCTGGGAACACTCCCCTCCACCGACTTACAATATAATTCCTCTTTTTAGTGGCATTTCACATTGGATACAAATTTGGGAAAATCTGGCCTAAAGGGGTTGGCCAGCGGTCGTACGTTTTTTTTAATAAACAGTTTGCAATGGGTTAAAAATACAAGAAGCCATGTTACCTCTCACCGATTCCCCTCTACTGCTTTACCGACTGCTGCTTGCTCTGCCCATCACCAGCCCGTGATTGGCAGAGCGGGCCTTTCCTGTGTGTCAAGCCAGGACCAGAAAGTGAAAAGCATTTCAAATGAATTGGGAATCGACTGGTTAAGGCTGGAAAATCCTTTAAAAATATATGGGGTCATTTATCAAACTGGTGTAAAGTAGAACTGGCTTAGTTGCCCATAGCAACCAATCAGATTCCTCCTTTCATTTTAGACAGCTCCTTTGGAAAATGAAAGGCGGAATCTGATTGGTTGCTAGGGGCAACTAAGCCAGTTCTACTTTACACCAGTCTGATAAATGACCCCAATAATTTATATTAATGTTGTTCTTTCCATATGGATGTGGCTGAGATTTAGGAAATCATTTTTAAATCAAAGGGGTTTTCTAGTCCTTTCCTATTGATGGCCTCGTCCGAGACCTTAGAGCTTCACCGATCAGCTGTTCCCAAGTAGATCCGGCACCGGGGACTACATGGCGCCATCCATTGTCTAGTGGATGAAGCAGGTTACTGCAGTATTCACCTGGATGTGCTACAGTAACGACTACACTACACAATGGACGCAGCTGTGTAGTTACGCCGAAACAGCTGGGGGTGCGGGGAGTTGGACCCCCACAGAGCAGATATTGACAGACTTTCCTGAGAATAAGGCCTCATGCACACAAATGTTGTGCATCCGTTCCACACATTGGGGACCGCAATTTGCGGTGCCCAATGCACAGGCAACGTCTGTGCGGCGGCCAGGACGGATCGAGACCCATTCAACTTGAAGGACTCCGTGATCCGTCCGCACCGCCCAAAAAAAAAAAGAACAAGTTCTATTTTTTGGCGGTGCGGAGGCACGGACAGAAACACCACAGAAGCACTCCGTAGTGCTTCCGATCCGTGCTTCCGTTCCGCATCTCCGTGATTGCGGACCCATTCAAGTGAATGAGTCCGCATCCATGATGCGGAGTGCACACGGGGCGGGGCCCATTTATTGCGGAGCCTCCGCATGCGGGCCGCAATACGGCCACGGGCACACAACGTTCGTGTGCAAGAGGCCTAAGGCATCAGTAAATAAGATCTGGAGAACCCTTATAAGGATTTGGAAACCGTATATGGATTGGTCATAGTCTGGAATTACTGGTACTTTTTGACTGACTCAGTTTCCCCTTTATTATTCCACTTATCTTGGGCTAAAAATATTTTTTATAGTTAGTCTTTATTTAAAAAAAATGCAATAACTTGTCTTCTACAGCCTCCATTTTTCACTTGCAGCCTGTTTCTTCTTTTGAGTAAAATCCATCATAGAGCTGCTCTGATGGCTCGGTCTGTAGCCCTTATCTCTAGTTCCCTGACAGCTCATAAACACTTAACCCCTTAGTGACCAGTCTGTTTTGGGCCTTACTGACCAAGCGTTTTTCTTCCTTTTTTCATCGTCGCGTTCCAAGAGCTATAACTTTTTTATTTTTCCGTCTATATAGCTTTATGACTTTGAGGGCTTGTTTTTTGCGAGATAAGTTGTTGTTTTTAATGGCGCCATTTTGGGGTACACAGAACTTTCTGATTAACTTTTATTAACTCTTTCTGGGAGGGAGATGGGAAAAACTGTCACTGCGTTTTTACGTTATAAATTTTACGGCGTTTATTTTTTGGTATAAATAACATAATATATTTATTTTCTGGGTCAGTACGATTACAGTGATACCAAATACATATAGTTTCTTTTGACATTTTACTACTTTTTTAAAAATAAAATCCCCATGTATAGTCCTGTATATTACACTGCACTGCATGTATAGTCCTGTATATTATACTGCACCCCATGTATAGTCCTGTATATTACACTGCACCCCATGTATAGTCCTGTATATTATACTGCACCCCATGTATAGTCCTGCATATTACACTGCACCCCATGTATAGTCCTGTATATTACACTGCACCCCATGTATAGTCCTGTATATTATACTGCACCCCATGTATAGTCCTGTATATTACACTGCACCCCATGTATAGTCCTGTATATTATACTGCACCCCATGTATAGTCCTGCATATTACACTGCACCCCATGTATAGTCCTGTATATTACACTGCACCCCATGTATAGTCCTGTATATTACACTGCACCCCATGTATAGTCCTGTATATTACACTGCTCCC
Organism: Bufo gargarizans; assembly: GCF_014858855.1. Lineage (NCBI taxonomy): Eukaryota > Metazoa > Chordata > Amphibia > Anura > Bufonidae > Bufo > Bufo gargarizans. The sequence goes on along the minus strand of NC_058080.1, from coordinate 719,401,733 downwards.
CATGTATAGTCCTGTATATTACACTGCACCCCATGTATAGTCCTGTATATTACACTGCACCTCATGTATAGTCCTGTATATTACACTGCACCCCATGTATAGGACTGCTGGTATTCAGGAACAAGGGTTAGGATGAGAGATCTACCACCGGGCCCCTTTATTCACTCTTCCCATAACAAATGACCCGGACACCGTTTCTTAACTTTAACTTATTTTACTGGGTGATGATCGGCCACAGCTAAGCATTACAATCGGCAAATTAAACTCCTTCCCCAACCATTCCTTCGGTGTGGTGTGCCAACCCCTGGACCCCAGAGGGCACGTGCGCCAAATCTGTCACCACCATGCTCCTTTGTTCTAAATTGCAGCCAGCTGTGACTTCCGAACTCCAATCCATAACCGGGAACCTAGAACAGAAAGAAAACAACATGATCATCCATTCACAATCACAAAAGGGTAGCAATAAGGGAGGGAGGGCGGACCAGCTTGCCTTCATCGTAAAGAGGAAGGGCCAGGAGCAGGGGGGAGTATATATGACCTCTCATTGCCCCCTCCCCTTCCTGCTCCGTAGCCCCTCCACAATCTTCTTTAACCCTCCGTCTCCCAACTTCAAGATACAACCCCTTTAACCCCTTCACAGCCCAAGTGAGCCGACATTACGGGTGGGGGCCCTATCCTCCTACTAAAACCTGGGGAAGGGGATGGAAGACCATCAGTCCCTCATCACCCTTCTTAAGCAGTCGGGTGCTATCCATTCTGTATATTACACTGCACCCCATATATAGCCCTGTATATTAAACTGCACCCCATGTATAGTCCTGTATATTACACTGCTTCCCATGTATAGTCCTGTATATTACACTGCACCCCATGTATAGTCCTGTATATTATACTGCACCTCATGTATAGTCCTGTATATTACACTGCACCCCATGTATAGTCCTGTATATTACACTGCACCCCATGTATAGTCCTGTATATTACACTGCACTCCATGTATAGTCCTGTATATTACACTGCACCTCATGTATAGTCCTGTATATTACACTGCACCTCATGTATAGTCCTGTATATTACACTACACTCCATGTATAGTCCTGTATATTACACTACACTCCATGTATAGTCCTGTATATTACACTGCACCTCATGTATAGTCCTGTATATTACACTGCTCCCCTTGTATAGTCCTGTATATTACACTGCACCCCATGTATAGTCCTGTATATTACACTGCACCTCATGTATAGTCCTGTATATTACACTACACTCCATGTATAGTCCTGTATATTACACTGCACCTCATGTATAGTCCTGTATATTACACTGCACCTCATGTATAGTCCTGTATATTACACTGCACCCCATGTATAGTCCTGTATATTACACTGCACCTCATGTATAGTCCTGTATATTACTCCTTAATTTTGACAACCTTTTTAACCACTATTTTAATTGCCATTTTAATAAAATAGCAGCAAATATACGACCTACCTTTTATAAAATTTATTTACCAATTACTAATAAAAATTCTATTAAATCCAGATATAGAGTGCCTGCCTATTTTTTTTTACTTAGTCCTGTATATTACACTGCCCCCTATCTATAGTCCTGTATATTACACTCCCCCCTATCTATAGTCCTGTATATTACACTGCTCCCGATGTATAGTCCTGTATATTACACTCAATACCATGAATAGTCCTATATATTACACTGTACCCCATGTATAGTCCTGTATATAGCACAATAATCCACTGTAAACTATCGGAAATATCTTTAAAATGTTGTTTTATTGTAAAAATATAACATTATAGATAAATATCTGTAAGCACTCCAATCATCTCACAGTTTTTTACTCCCATCATGTCACACACAGTATATTTTTTTCCCATCATGTCACACACAATGCATCTCTTCCATCTTATACATAATTTGTCACTCCCACCATCTCCATCTCATACACAATATATTAGAAACCATCATTGCACAATGTATTTCTCCCATCATCTCGCACTTAGGGTCAGATCAACAGTGAAACTGTCCTTGTTGCCCCTAGCAACTAATTACAGCGCTGCTCTTATTTTTCCAAAGCAATTTTTAAAATGAAAACTGAGAGATTGAGAGATTTAGATGGCAATGGGGCGGATGTGGTGAAGTGGGCAAAAATAAAAACGTTGCAACCAATGGCAGTGCAGATTTTATTTTCCAAGAGCAGAACATGAAATGAAACCTGCGCTGTTATTGGCTGCTACAAGGACCAAAGTTCTACTTTTAGACGTGTATGTAGATGCTGTGTTATTAAAAAATTATCCCAAGAACACCCCTCAGTGCAAAGTGTGACCCCATTACATTCAATAGGGTCACTCTTATGCTAAGGCACTTCTTGTGATGTCATCATTAGAATAGCATAGGTGTGCTTGATCCCCCCCCCCCTCCCCGCTTGCTATGACCCCTTTACTTGTGATGTCATAATGGGGGGCATGACTCACCTACTTATGACATAATAATCAGGAGGTGTAGTCTAATACTATAAATCGGGGTCACACCCTGACAGCAGTGTCAGTTTCTCTAGCTGGCTGTCACCATGGGGAAGTCTAGGAAGAGGAGGAGGTTGGTTCCAAAGACCGTTCCTGTGGTGAATGCTGTAGAGAGCATGGATGTCGGCCCTCGCCAGTATCCAGATGATGAAGAGATGAAATCCGTTCCCATCGATGACGACAAGATGGATATTGGCCCTCGCCAGTATCCCGATGATGTCGAGATGGAGGATCTTCAGGGGGTCCACCAACAACATCAGGGCCTCTAACCCCCGGAAGAGAAAGCGGCCATCTTGTACCATCTGCCGCCGGCTATAACATCTGCCCATAGGCCCTCAAAATAACATCTGCCCCAGGGCCATCAAAATAACATCTGCTGCTTGGTTCCCATTTACCATCTGCCGCCTGGGGCCATTTACCATCTGCGGCTTGGGGCCATTTACCATCTGCAGCTTGTGGCCCATTTACCATCTACCCCTTGGGGCCCATCTACCATCTACCCCTTGGGGCCCACTTACCATCTACAGATGGTTTTTACTATCCAAACCATCTGAAATTCCCATGAAGACGAGCAGAGCACCACCAGGTCCGGTAAGTTTGGCCGCTTCCCTCTGTCTTCTCCTTGTGTTTTTGCAAACAGTTTTTCTTATTTGGATATTTTCTCTTCTAAGATCTGACTACAAAACAACATGAGGAACCTCTCGTAACATTATTCTGTCCCTGAAAATCTGACAGAAGTTCGACCCCCAACCTCCTCTCTATAAGTTAGCGGACCTGAATCCAGCCAATCCTGGAGACGGAACCACCGCCTCCCTTAAAGAGCCAACGCCTCAGAAAATGCGCTAAAAACCTAAACTGTTTTATAATAAACATAGTTTCTTTAAAAAAAATAATAATTGTGTTTTATTTATCTTAATTATCAAACTGCACAAATTGTACTCAGTCCTATTTTCTATGGGTATCCTAAGGGCGTTGGTTCAGAGCTGGAGCCTGAAGGGGAGAGTTAAGAATTTTCAAAAGTGTATTATGTAAGCTCACAAATTTTTGTGTGCACCAACGTTTGTGACTTTCACTATGCCAGAAAACTAGCACAAGTTTCAAAATAAATTATCCCCCCAGGTAATACTTTATCCACTAGTGATATCTCCCTTAACGGTATATTGACAAAGTGTGAGCCCAGTACATTCAATATGGCCGCTCTCATGCTAAGGCACCATTTGTGATGTCATCATTAGAATCCTAACATGGTTACACTTCTTGTGGTGTCATCATTAGAATTCTGGCACGGTCACTTTTGTTTCTTTAGAAACACTATTTGTGATACCATCTGCTAGAGAATATGAGGCTACATGCACATGACGGCCATTAAAGCACACTGTCCATTTTTCAACCATTTTTGCATCCTGGTCATCAGTCTTTTTTTAATGGCTGTTTTGCATCCGTTTTTCATAGCCTTTCAAAATGGCTATTAAAATCAGATGAATGTGATTGGCTTTTATTTTATAAAAATCTCAACTCCTGCAGTGCCCTGAGTATACATAATAGCCCCCATAGTGGCTCCAGAAGTAATAATGTCCCCTATGGAGGTCAATAATGTCCCCCATAGTGGCTCCAGCAGTAATAATGTCCCGTATGGAGGCCCAAAATGTCCCCCATAGTGTCCCCAGCCGTAATAATGTCCCCCATAGTGGCCTATAATGACCCCCATAATGTCCCTAGCAGTAATAATGTCTGCCATAGTGTCCCCCAGGTAAAATGTTTCTTTTTATCAAAAAAATAAAAAAAATCACTCACCTCACACCATTTGCATACGCAGACGTTGTTGCTCCTCTCTTGATTGTGAAGGACCTGCACTAAGTGTGGTCACATCACTGCACCATCCCAGAACGATCACATTGTGACGTCTAACGCTGAGCACATGATCCTTTGGCAGGTCCTTTTCAATCAAGAGAAGAGCGACTGCCTCTGTGAGTGCAAGTGGATGAGGAGAGTGATTTTTATTTTTTTTACTCCACAACCATATTGCACTAGAGTACCCATTTCTAAAGGCCATTAGACAGGTGCACTCTAGTCTAAGCAACCATTAAAAACGGTCCCATTGAGAAGCGCTAAGTGTAAAATGATGAATTTTCGCATAAAACCTGCATGCGTCAAAGTTTGTGACTATTAGGCCCCTTTCACACGGGCGAGTTTTCCACGCGGGTGCAATGCGTGAGGTGAACGCATTGCACCCGCACTGAATCCGGACCCATTCCTTTCTATGGGGCTGTGCACATGAGCGGTGATTTTCACGCATCACTTGTGCGTTGCGTGAAAATCGCAGCATGCTACTCTTTGTGCGTTTTCCACGCAACGCAGGCCCCATAGAAGTGAACGGGGCTGCGTGAAAATCGCAAGCATCTGCAAGCAGGTGCGGATGCCGGTGCGATTTTCACGCACGGTTGCTAGGAGACGATCGGGATGGAGACCCGATCATTATTATTTTCCCTTATAACATGGTTATAAGGGAAAATAATAGCATTCTGAATACAGAATGCATAGTACAATAGGGCTGGAGGGGTTAAAAAATAAATAAATAATAATTTAACTCACCTTAATCCACTTGCTCGCGCAGCCCGGCATCTCTTCTGTCTTCACTCTGGTGTGCACAGGAAAAGGACCTGTGGTGACGTTACTACGCTCATCACATGGTCCGTCACATGATCCATCACCATGGTAGAAGATCATGTGATGGACCATGTGATGAGTGCAGTGACATCATCAAAGGTCCTATTCCTCAAAGATGAAGACAGAAGAGATGCCGGCTGCGCGAACAAGTGGATTAAGGTGAGTTAAATTATTTTTTATTTTTTTAACCCCTCCAGCCCTATTGTACTAAGCATTCTGTATTCAGAATGCTATTATTTTCCCTTATAACCATGTTATAAGGGAAAATAATACAATCTACACAACCCCGATCCCCAACCCGAACTTCTGTGAAGAAGTTCGGGTTTGGGTACCAAACATGCGCGATTTTTCTCACGCACGTGCAAAACGCATTACAATGTTTTGCACTCGCGCAGAAAAATCACGCATTTTCCCGCAACCGCATCTTATCCGGGCCAAAAACATGATGCCAGTGTGAAAGAGGCTTTAGTATGCCAGAAAACTAGTACAAGTCTCAAAATAAATCCTCCCCCCCCCCCTCTAATTAGGTAGTTATCCATCCACTAGTGATATCTCCCACCCTTAACGGCCTTTTTTACACATAAAGTATATATTTGGCATGTATTACGTTGCAAAATCCAACTGAAATCCACCTTCCAAAGTTTTCAATGGGAATTCATGCTGCCGAATTGCATGGGGCACAAAGGTGGACATTATTATTGCATGAAGGGGGTATTACTCCTGCATCAAGGCACAAAAGGGACGCAATCTTTGCTTTTGTGTACAAAAAGAGACATCATTATTTCATTGTGCACAAGGGTGGATTATTATTGCATACCTCCAGACTTTTACAAAGCCCAAGCAGGGAGAATATTAGCGGCACGCATAGCGTGGCATGAGAAATGTATTTTACTCTAACTGCGCCCAATGCCTATATTTACACCTACACAGTATAATGCACCCTTAGTGACCCCCACACAGTATAATTCTCCCTTAATGCCCCCCATAGTATTTATGCCTCCTTAGTGACCCCATATTAGTGTGTAGCTTGATAAAGACTGTTGTCGAAACGTTGCTGCTGAACTTTTGGTGTATTAAAGAACATTGAACAAGCTTTTGGAGTGCCGTGACCTTCTTCATCTTTACTGGTATTTTTGGGGTCTCTGAGGCCGAGACCTGACGTCACGAGCACCGCCGCAAAGCCTCTTGAGGGTATCCAAGTAAGTGGTGCTGTCCTACCATCCATTTTTGTTTGACCCATATTAGTGTGACCATCTGCAACATTCAGGTATATTACACTGCACCCGATGTATAGTCCTGTACAGGGGCGTAACTAAAGTTCTATGGGCCCCGGGGCAAACTTTGATTTGGGGCCACCCCACTGGGCCCGATCCCCCCTTCCCATCATACACAGGGGACTGGCATAGCAGCAAATCCTTCATAGGGGCCCAGCCTTGGGGGCAAAATCATGAAATATATATACGATAGGGTCGTAATGCCCCTGCCTTTATATAAATCCATTTTGCCCCTCTGTATATATTACATTTGTCCCCTGTGTATATATTACATTTTTTGCCCACTCTGTATATATAAAAATTTTTTACTTTACCCCTATATATGTCATGATTTTGTCCCCCCAGGCCGGGCCCCTATGAAGGATTTGCTGCCATGCCAGTCCCCTGTGTATTGCCACTCTGCCACACTGCCAGGTGCCCCTCTGTGAGTTAAGAAGCCAGCGGTGTTTGCACATTTACACACCTTATCTGAGAAGACTGCTCCACTCCCGTCATCCTGCGTGCGCCGCGGGCCCGCGTGAACTAGTGAGATTACAGCAAGAAAGCAGCGCCGGATTGGTGGAGGTGTGGCCAGGGGTGAGGCAGGATGGATCATGTAATTAACTGTGAGAGCGCAGCGCTGTGCCCCCGGTCAGGCACGACCTGACTGGCCATTATAAGATTAAACATTTTTAAATCACTCTGCGACCGCGATCTGGGCCCCCCTGGCTTAGGGGCCCGGTCGCAACTGCTGCGACCCCTATAGTTACGCCACTGGTCCTGTATATTACACTGCACTGCATGTATAGTCCTGTATATTACACTGCACCCCTTGTATAGTCCTGTATATTACACTGCACCCCATGTATAGTCCTGTATATTACACTGCCCCTCATGTATAGTCCTGTATATTACACTGCACCCTTTGTATAGTCCTTTATATTACACTGCGGCCCATGAATAGTCCTGTATATTACACCATGCCCCATGTATAGTCCTGTATATTATACTGCACCCCTTGTATAGTCCTGTATATTACACTGCACCCCATGTATAGTCCTATATATTATACTGCACCCCATGTATAGTCCTATATATTATACTGCACCCCATTTATAGTTCTGTATATAACACTGCACCCCATGTATAGTCCTGTATATTATACTGCACCCCATGTATAGTCCTGTATATTACACTGCACCCCATGTATAGTCCTGTATATTATACTGCACCCCATGTATAGTCCTATATATTATACTGCACCCCATTTATAGTTCTGTATATAACACTGCACCCCATGTATAGTCCTGTATATAACACTGCACCCCATGTATAGTCATGTATATTATACTGCACCCCATGTATAGTCCTGTATATAACACTGCACCCCATGTATAGTCCTGTATATTACACTGCACCCCCTGTATAGTCCTGTATATAACACTGCACCCCATGTATAGTCCTGTATATTATACTGAACCCCATGTATAGTTCTGTATATTATACTGCGCCCATGTCCCATCCTGTATATTACACTGCACCCCATGTATAGTCCTGTATATTGCACTGCACCCAAAGTATAGTCCTGTATATTACACTGCACCCAATGTATAGTCCAGTATATTATACTGCACCCCATGTATAGTCCTGTATATTACACTGCACCGCATGTATAGTCCTGTATATTACACTGCACCCAGGGCCGGTGCTACCATAAGGCAGACCAAGCGGTCGCCTTAGGGCGCACCCTGGGGGAGGGCGGAAAAATGTGACATGGAGGGGGAGAAATGTGACACGGGGGGCTAATGGCTGTGGGATGATGTCTGACATGGCGTTCTGATCTGAGGTCTGATTAACATTAGGGGTCTGATTGCTGGTCTGACCTGAGGTGTAATGGAAAATATTTTTCTTTTATTATCCTCCTCTAAAACCTAGGTGTGTCTTAGAGGGCGAAAAATATGGTCCTTTAAACCAGCCATTGCCTGAAGCAGAGAGAAGATACCAGGACCACAGAGAGGAGAAGCGTGGGGGGCGCCAAAATGTAGCTTCGCTTGTGTTGGCAAGAATCCTTGCACCGGCCCTGACTGCACCCCATGTATAGTCCAGTATATTACACTGCACCCCATGTATAGTCCTGTATATTATACTGCACCCCATGTATAGTCCTGTATATTATACTGCACCCCATGTATAGTCCTGTATATTATACTGCACCCCATGTATAGTCCAGTATATTACACTGCACCCCATGTATAGTCCTGTATATTACACTGCACCCCATGTATAGTCCAGTATATTACACTACATCCCATGTATAGTCCTGTATATCATACTGTGCCCCATGTATAGTCCTGTATATTACACTGCACCGCATGTATAGTCCTGTATATTACACTGCACCCCATGTATAGTCCTGTATATTACACTGCACCCCATGTATAGTCCTGTATATTATACTGCACCCCATGTATAGTCCTGTATATTATACTGCACCCCATTTATAGTTCTGTATATTATTACACTACATCCCATGTATAGTCCTGTATATCATACTGTGCCCCATGTATAGTCCTGTATATTACACTGCGCCCCATGTATAGTCCTGTATATTACACTGCACCCCATGTATAGTCCAGTATATTACACTGCACCCCATGTATAGTCCTGTATATTATACTGCACCCCATGTATAGTCCTGTATATTATTACACTACATCCCATGTATAGTCCTGTATATCATACTGTGCCCCATGTATAGTCCTGTATATTACACTGCTCACAATATATAGTCCTGTATATTACACTGCCCCCTATCTATAGTCCTGTATATTACACTGCGCCCCATGTATAGTCCTGTATATTACACTGCACCCCATGTATAGTCCTGTATATTTTAGTGCACTCCATGTATAGTCCTGTATATTATACTGCACCCCATGTATAGTCCTGTATATTATACTGCACCCCATGTATAGTCCTGTATATTTTAGTGCACTCCATGTATAGTCCTGTATATTATACTGCACCCCATGTATAGTCCTGTATATCACACTGCGCCCCATGTATAGTCCTGTATATTACACTGCACCCCATGTATAGTCCTGTATATTTTAGTGCACTCCATGTATAGTCCTGTATATTATACTGCACCCCATGTATAGTCCTGTATATTATTACACTACATCCCATGTATAGTCCTGTATATTACACTGCACCCCATGAATAGTCCCTGGCTCGGACTGGCCCACAGGGTTACAGGTGAATCCCCCGGTGGGCCCCTAGTTTCCCATTCCCTGCAGAAGTGGCACATTACACAGTAGACTTTCTGCACTACATACATATATTCAATGTACAGCACCTCAGTCAGCCGATGTTCATCTAAAACGATTGATTACTAAAGAAACTCCCCAGTTTATTATTATAGACACGATCAGAGATGAGATGACTTTTAGGTATAGAGGAAAGCCACCAGTGTCCTCTTCTCCCCAGGACCTACCTTCTGAAAATTGCTGCAGGGACCCCCATATTCAATCCTCTGGTAGCATCTTGCTGCTGTGTGAGCGGGTAATATTTGAATGTATCCATACAGTGGGCCCCTAAAATACATTTTACTGGTGGGCCCTAGGGACTCCAGTCCGACACTGATTATCAATCATGTTAATGCTCCGTGTCTCTGCTGTCCGGAACGGGGCTTGGCAGTCTTTCACGCAGTGGATTCCACGCACGGGAAAGAGCCCTTAGACTGGGCCGCCGTAAAAACACGTATTGGTGGTCACTAAGGGGTTAAAGTCCATCTGTCAGCAGATTTGTCCCTATGACACTGGCTGACCTGTTACATGTGCACTTGGCAACTGAGGACATCTGTGTTGGTCCCATGTCCATATGTGGCCGCATTGCTGAGAAAAATGATGTTTTATTATATGCAAATGAGCCTCTAGGAGCAACGGGGGCGTTACCATTACACCTAGAGACTCTGCTCTCTCTGTCACACATTTTGCATTTTGACAGCAGATGTCCATGGAAAGCACGATCGGTATGCTGGATTTCAGCATATCCGCCACTTCTAGAGGGGCAGCAGGTTTTTCCTGTCTTCTCACCCTTAGGATATGTCCACACAGGACAGGGATTCTGCCGAATTGCCATTGTGCATTTGCATGCAGCAAATCCGCAGTGTTTTACAGTACCAGCTGAGCGGAAGAGATTTGAAGAGATCCCACCCACGCTGCAGGAAAAAATTAAATCCACATCATATCAGTTTGTATTGCAGAGGGTAAAACCTAGTTCAAAATCCACATGTAAGTCAACAATCAGCGCCAGGTTTTGCGGAAGATTTTATGTCCCAGCGGTAGAAGTACTTTTAGGGTGCTGTCCCATATGCAGGATTTTTCCGTTTTCTAATGCCGTTTTGAAGACAAAACTCATAATAGAAATGGGGAGAAGTAGTGTCCTGTCCTTATAGGGGATGTTTCACTTCAACAAATGGCATTTATCATGTAGGGAAAGTGAATACAAGCCACTTACTAGTGTATTGTGATTGTCCATATTGCTTCCTTTGCTGGTTGGATTTATTTTTTCACGGCTTGTGTCCAGGGGTTACGACCACCCTGCAGTCCACTATGCCCACTATAGGAAAAAAATTCAGCAGATTCCTTAATCCAAATACACATCAGATTTTCCGGACCTTAGACATGAGCGAATCACTCGAAATTCCATTTGAGTTCCACTTCAGCCGAAATCGACTGATTCGATTGAAGTCCGAATCAATTCTACCCAAATGAGGTCTAGGTCTCCTAGGGCTCATATTTTTTCTCTCCTGTTTCTCACTTTAAAAATTTATGTCAAATATCAATTTTTTTTCTTTTTTCTTTCTCTCTCTCCAAAATTTTGCTGAATCAAATCACAAAACATTCGGACGCCGATCCACCTGAAATGTTTACAAATTTGATTAATTTGGAATTGATTGATTTATCTCTATATCCCCAGCGTGAACGCACCCTCAGGCCACATGCACACAATGCTGCACTACTGTGTAAAATAGAAAAAAAAAATTGCTGAGAGCAAGTAGCAGGACGGACCCAGGTGTGGTTACCATCAGAATTTTTCATGCCAGGAGACCCCATACATCATGTAGCTATGGCACGTCCTGAAGTTTTCTAGCCCTGGGAATTTTTTTCAAAGATTCCAGATAATGTGGAATTATTCCGTATGGATATTTGTGCCCGCACTCCATTGTAGACATTGTTCTGATGATTGGGACATGTCAATATGGAATCCATCTAATGAGCGAGGCATTGAGGGTATTGTCTGCCCTAATCCCAGGTGTCATTGTTACAGGTCTAATGACTCGAATACCCTGCAGGAGGGACAATGGTCACGGACGATACATTTGTGGATTTACCCTGTTTACTCTGCTGCACAACAAGCTCCTTAGAAAGTTACAATAAACCAAGCAGGAAATGCTTAGCCACTTGACAATGGCAGAACTGTGTCAGTGTGCTGCCGAACGAGGCTGAAAGGAAGGATTAGTCGTCTTTAAATATCAATAGAAAGTACAAATTGCCCGGGATAAACATTTACATAGTCTGGAGCTATTGAGGAATTGTGAAGCCCCTGGAGAACTTTCTGCTGGATGATTTTGGGAAAAGTCCTGTCTTGTTCTGAGCCAAGATATCCTTGTGGAACTGGAAATACATGTGCGTGTAGTGCCCTGGAGCAAGGGTACTTTGGAGTATGGATGTTTGTGGACGTTTGCTCTATTGCTATTACACAAAGCCATCAACTCCCTATGTTATTGCACTTTGCACGGTGGTTTAATATACTGTTTTATATTGTTGAACTACGTTTTGTAGGTTTATTGTAATATATCCTGTTAATTTGCACTGTTATTGCACTATATCTGCACTGCACTGTGGAAATGGTTAATGCACAGCCAGCTAATACTGAGAGACTTTGGGACTTTCTATCTATGCACTGAAAAAGTAGAAATCTGCCACAGTTACTATAAGGGACTATGCAAAGTCTCTGAAAAACGGACACACTGACTATCTGGGTTAGCTCTCTTGTTTATGTCTGAAGACTTATTTATATCTTGAAAAACTGCTTAGTCATTCCCGTAGACTTGTTTTGAAACTCTATACAAGTCTATGACAGACTGAAATCGCAGCATTGTTTCTGTTTAGGTTGTAATTCTCCACTCCACCCCTCCCACTAAAAGGTTCTAGTTCAGTTAAAAACTGTATATAAGAAGAACAGTTAGAACGTCTTGTTGTCTGCAGATCAGTATTTAGTAGAATAGAATCTGCCAGACTGCATGAGCTATCAGAAAATGACGCTGAGACGGGGATTCTCTTCCATAGACCCTAGGACAGCAGCCCTTTGTCCAGGGTACCAGCCTTCTGAGAGAGAGAGAGAGGGACAGCTAGCTCAGGTCTTTCTTCAGCACAGAACCTTCTTCTGCCAGTAAGGAGACTGGAAACGCCATCTCTGTGCACTGAGTTCCTCTAGTAAAGAAGCACACTGGTTTACTGCAGACCCTGAATCTCTGGACTTGTTTCTCATTGGAGTGCACCACGCCTTACCATCCGCTCCGGACAGCAGCAACACATTGTGACAACTCAGTACTGTCATGGAGACCCAACCTGGCATTAGGGCCACCACAAACCTGGCCACTGCATGTGTAGTTGCCCATATTTGCAGATGTAGCAGTGCTGAGGTGGTCTAACTTGGCCTGAGAACATTGCTGTGGTTTTGCAGCAAGTACAGGTGAAGTGCATGGCTCTTAAGTGCTTTAGGCCTCATGCCCATGACCGTAGTTTTCATCCTTATGCTATCGGCTTGCAGGTGGATGCCCGACCGCCAATGTAAATTTACTGTTGGCAGTCAGGAAAGGGTTAACCTCCAATCCTTCACACTGAGATTTGGACACCAAGTGGGGAAATTATGATTAGGCAGAGTGACCTTGGTATACCTGATTTAAAGCGATTCGTTACAAATTCATTTGGAACAAATCGAATTTCTTGGTGAACTTCGGCGAATCGGCCGAATCAAGTTTTTCAAAACTTCGCTCATCTCTATTTGCCAGGTATCATTGTAGTCAATTGGGTCGGTGGGCATTCCGGTAACATCCAGTAATCTCGTATCAAGACAGCTCCTGCAGGTCGTTCTCTGCAGGAACAGCCTACTGGAATTACTGCCGGCAGTGTGAAACAGGCCTAAAAGGAAGACTCTTTGTTGCCCATAGCAACCAATCACAGCGCAGCTTTCATTTCACACACTGCTCTTAAGAAATGAAAGCTGTGCCTGTGACTGGTTGCTATGGGCCCAGAGCCTTATAAATCAGAGGCATATGGAGGGGCCTGTAGGGGCTGCTTGCACTTCTATAGCAGCCCTGGTATGGCTCTCTACTGTACAAAACAGAGCCATGATACTGTACATGCCATAGTTGTCAACAGTCCTAAACTTTGCCAGGATTGTCCTTAATTTTCAGAGACAATCCCGGCAAATTCAACTTGCTGGGAAAAATTAGCAAAACCCCACTCAGAAGTGGGCAATTTGGGGTGGGTTTGGTACACCTGGCGCAGGGCCTACAGGGATTGTCCAGCTTTTTGGAATTTTTAACTTTCCCTGGCAGAGTGCCAGAAAAAAATCATACTCACCTGCTCCCCACTGCTTCCTTCTGGATCCCTTCAGGGGGTCATCTTCCAGTCCCCGTCCTGCAAACTTCCAGATGGATGGGCTCACGTGACTAAGTGTCACATGCCGCTTGGGGACACATCACCGCTGAAGCCAATCATTGACTGCAGAGGCTCATGTGACCCCGTCCTTGCGGAAGTTGACAGAAGGCTGGAAGACTGCTGAAAAGTCCCATTGCAGATCCCAGTTTCCGATCTCCGTCAAACTGGAAGTGATGACTTGCCATCCTCATTTATGTAAAGGATGCAGACAAAAAGTCACATGACTGCTGAGGCCAGTGATTGGTGACAGCAGTCACGTGAACTTGAATGGCACATCATGACCTCAGGTCCGGTAGGGGACTAGAAACTAGGAGCTGGAATGAGACTTTCATAAGGTGAGTGACAAGTCTTTATTTTTTTTACACCCCTCCCCCCACTTTATTTTACTTTTTGGTTGATGATTATTTTATGAATACAGTCTATTTTATCATCTTTCATTTCTTATATACAACACACAGCATTCATTACTGTGACAGAGACAGACAAAGAATTCAATCTCTGTGATTACAAGACAGAACAGAAGGTGCAAGTAGACGAGTCATCTCAGCGTCAGTAGGGGTGTATAAAGCCTGAATGACAGAATCTCAAAAGTCGTAAATTTGCTGGGAATATCCCTATTTTTTAAGCCAATCCCAGCAAATACCTGTGCATCCGTGTTTGGCAAATGCAGGTGTGGCAGATTATTTTCTCACCTCTCCTCGTTCCCAGTTCCTCTGCAGGCCCAAGCTATAGATTCGGCTCTGGGCGTCGAAGCACAAGTGGCAGCACACGGCGTCTACCATCAGGATGTCCATGTTGCAAGGTATTCATGTCAATGACAAACCTTAATTAGAAGCGTCAAAGACATGAAAGGGGAGGAGAGAGCAGGAGTGATGCGTGTCTACGGAGCCTGGATGACTCTGTGACTGTATCTGCAAATTAGACAGTTTTGCCTAGTTATAGCTCTAAAATCTTTTTCACCCCCTTTTTGGCTTGTCAAAAATGCCACTCCTAAAACATGCAATTTTTCTGGTGTTCCTCAAGTCCTATAGAGAAACCTACAGGAAACGCACTAGAAAAAAAAATGCCAAAGCGTTAAAAATACACAAATGCAACACAAAAATGCTCCCCTACACATTTTTGTATGCACTGTGTATAGTAATAAGGCACTATAGACTTTACAGTAAAATCTGTCTACATAAAAATACATTTATGAAAGACAAGTAAAAAACTGCCATTAAAAAGGCTGAAAATGGACAAATCTCTCCCAAAAGGGGCAGATTTTTACTTTAAAAGGCAATGACCACCTTTATAACCAATGTATTTAATAGTTCTAATGCATAAAAACGGTAAACAAAAAATTGCTGTTCAAAGTCTCAGCTAAAATCTCCAAGTTTCCATGGTAACAGACTACAAACACTCCTGATCCTGCAGTCATACTTCCGTCTGTCATCTAACTTAAGGAATTCTGTTATAGTGCTCCGTTATACAAAACTATTTTTTCCGTTTTACATAACGGAAAAAAGCGGAACCGTTATTTGTGCCAATAGACATATGTTAGGACGGAGCAAAACGGAACGCCTCTTAAAGGCTTCAGTTTTGAATTCTGTCCTAAAATTCCCTTATAATCCGTTATAACTCTATTAAACCTATAATGGAATTCCTTAACGCTAATGCGAACTGGCCCTTAGTAAGATGTAGGGGACAGAAAGTAGAAAGTATCACTGTAGGATCAGACTATACTAAGCTTATTTGTAGTCTGTTACCATGGAGACACATAAGTATGTGTATTAGCTTTATAATGTGAACTGTATGGCATTGTGTGGCACTGCTGCTTCACTAAACACTATTTTATTTTTGTAGTATACTGTAATAATGGCACTGCAGTGACCCAGTGGGTCATTGATAAAGGGTTAATACTGTGATTCATTGCTTGAAAGAGTTTTCTGAGATTTTTTATACTGATGACCTATCCTCTGGATAGGTCATCAGTATCTGATCGGTGGGGTCCAACACCCGGGACCCCTCCGATCAACTGTTTTGAGAAGGCACCAGCGCTCTTGTTAGCGCTGCTGCTTTCTCACAGCTCACCAAGCACAGCGCCGTACATTGTATACTGGTTGTGCTTGGTATTACAGCTTAGCCCCATTCACTTGAATGATGAGGCCACATGAACGCCAAACGTGTCGTCATTGGCCTAGGAAAAGCAGAGAGATGGCCGCTGCCTTCTCAAACAGCTGATCGGCAGGGGTGTCGGGTGTCGGACCCCCACCAATCAGATACTGATGACCTATTCTGAGAATAGGTCATCAGTAAAAAAAATCTCAGAAAACCCCTTTATGGTTTAATGATATGTTCACACTTCAAAAGGCTATGTATTGGCAAGAAATAGTTAAATATAGTGTAGTTGCCGGGAGACAAGATGGTCCTGCCCCACTGGTTAGAGAGTCTGCTGTTAGAGAGTGTGCTGCTAAAAAGTAGGCCTAAAGAGGATTTTTCTCCTGGAAAACACTATATTTAAGAGTGGAAAGCTGCCTGAAAAAGCAACTTTACTAAGGATTATCCTCTAAGAGAACGAAGCATTGAAATTACTGCAGAAGGTTGAGGACCATTTAAAAGCTGTGCTGGACTGAGTCAGTAAAAATAAACTTTATTGAGAGTTTGCACATCTGTGCTCATTTTGGGAGGATTGCATGTGATATATAGAGACTTAGATGGGATCAACACCTTGCCAGTCCCGATATACAGCCTTTGGGAGAAACCTGCTGTGTTATCTGCCTCAGAACTGTGCCTACTGCTCATATTTGTACTGCAACCCCCATTATCCACTCAGTAAAGAGAGTCATTATTTATCATATCCAAACAGGCCTGGTCATTGCCTCCACCATCCGTTGGGCCCTATTGCCCTGTTCTCCTGCCTTGCACCCTGCTAATCACCTAATATCAACTGCACCCCTACAAACACCAAGTGAAATACTCCAAAGTCCAGGGTGCACCCTCTCTTCACTGAACTGAGCTGAAGAGGGATTGCCACCATCAGAACTACTACCACAGGCCACCACTCCCATCCTCTCTGCACCCATGCATCCTCTACGGGCTGCTGCATGCTACAACACTCTACAAAGTGTTATAGTATGGTGTGTAGCACTATCATTTGGGCTCCCTGCGGCACTTTACGGTATATTTATGTGTACATTGTATGACAGTAGACCTTGTGGTCGAGGAGGGCCTTCAGAATGTACAGCACAGGGCGTCATCCTATGTAAAGTTGGGCCTAGCTGCCCTGGATGCCTAACTTGCCGTATCACAGAAACTCTATACATTGACCTTCACGGCACAGACAAACACGACTCTGCTGCATCAGTAGGTGTTAAAGGAGACATGGGAATGGCCATCCCCTATACTAAAGCCAGAGCAATAATCATATGGGCTATGCTGTATTAACCTGAGTGTCTTTTGGTATATAATTAACTGGTACGGGTTAAGTACATAATTACGTATGGAGATTGTTTATATTATCTGGGATCTGGGAGGATTACAAAACTGATGTCAAAAAAGGGATTTTGGAGACGTTTTTATTGTGTTACATGGAGAGGTCATACTGGGACTCCACCCAGTGAAACACATAACAGTAAAAAACTTTATTTGTTGCTGGTGTATTCCCTTATGAAGTAACATAATAAAATATAACAATGGTGAAAAAAAATATCTCTATCTATCTATCATCTATATCTATCTATCATCTGTATCTATCTATATTTATCTCATATCTATCTATCTATCTATCTATCTATCTATAATCTATATTTATCTCATATCTATCTATCTATCTATAGTTATCTCATATCTATCTATCATCTGTATCTATCTATATTTATCTCATATCTATCTATCTATCTATCTATCTATAATCTATATTTATCTCATATCTATCTATCTATCTATAGTTATCTCATATCTATCTATCATCTGTATCTATCTCATATCTATATCTATCTCCTATCTAGCTATCTATCTATAATCTATATTTATCTCATATCTATCTATCTATTTCATATCTATCATCTATATCTATCTATCTATCTATCTATCTATCTATCTATCTATCTATCTATCTATCTATCTATCTATCTATCTAATACAATCTACAAAAGAAGCAGTACTGTGTGATCCAATAATGAAGGTTGTGCCAGTGATTATTGCTATGATCAGGGTCCATATAATGTAGTCCATTAAAAAGTTGCAACCACCAGATGAGGACAATAGAAATTACCTTTATTCACCCAGCACATTCACATCTATGTATCTATCTATCTATTATGTATCTATCACGTTATCTGTCTATCTGCCTCATATCTATCTATTTTTTTATCTATCTATCTATAAATCTGTTTATCCTATCGATCAATTGATCTTTCTATTTCTGCTAATCTATCTCATATCTAGCTTTATACAATTTATTTGAACTATTTAACCCTTTGCTAACTATATATATTGTCACAACAGTGCATGAAAACATATCGCATCCACCGCACATCACACCAGTCTTTATTCTAAACTGATTAAATCCAGATTTAAAAGCCAAAAAGCGTCAATGCAAAGGGAAATCTACTGAGTGAATGCAGCTTGCCCCGGCATTGGTAATTTTAACTTATAGAAATAAGAAGTGGCTTTCGAAGTTGGAGTGGTGTTAAGAGAGTGCGCATTGTCTGAGCATGACCGCATGAACACTGCCTGCTATGTCCATCAGCAATAAAAAAAAAAGAAAACAAATAAAATGTTTTAAAAAAATGCAGAATTAAAAAGTCCCAAAAAAGAAAAAAAAAAAAGAAAAAATAAAAATGCCTAAAAGAAAAAAAATTACTTGGTCATAGAAACAGATTTGCATGAAATTATAATGCAATTATGGGATGGAGGGCAATTTTTTTTTCTTTCTTTTTTTTTTAGGCTAAACCCTCATTAACTCCACTCATGCTGTCTCACTCTACTTGCCAGGTCCTAAGTAGCGCTTTTTTCTTAAAAGGAACCAATTAGCACCTCATCAGCTCCAATTAGAGCAAACAAAAACAGTGTAAAGATAACTCAATGAGAGGGGGCAGTACAACATCATGTAATCACTTAAGACAGTATTCATCGTCCATTGTCAGGGCTGTCCAGCTTCTATTCACCTTCAAGATTGTTTTTCTGGGAAGACAGGCCCCCCATGTGTCTCAAAGACCTCATTCATGGTCTACCTGTTTACAACTCCTAAGACAGAAGAACCCAAACAATTCTATATTGTATCCCTCTAACTAGGGTCTCCATAATGGTGTGTTTTCATTGATGGCCGCCTTTATGCTCATTAAGTGCTTGGGTCGCACTGTCTTCTAATTACACAGGAGGGATACAATGTAATTATATATTTTTTTTTTCTTTCTCAATGAAGTTCTTTGGAGCAGTTAATTTGGTGCCTGTACAAAATGCCTAAAAACATGAATTAGTGTGGAAGGAACCCTAATTTCCTCATCAGCTTTCCTCTCCATTTAACCTGACCCCCCCTTTTTTCTATCCCAAACAGGCTTGGATGGGTCTTCATAATGAAATTACCTCATTAATGCTCTGCACAGTTACTCAATCTAGCATTTCAATTCATGCTGTCAAAAGCGGAAAAAAAAAAAGAACAGAAAAAAATTGCATTCACGGCTCCCAGATTAGGAATTTTAGGGGGACGGACAGGTTTAAATTATTAAAAT
This sequence comes from Bufo gargarizans, assembly GCF_014858855.1. Lineage (NCBI taxonomy): Eukaryota > Metazoa > Chordata > Amphibia > Anura > Bufonidae > Bufo > Bufo gargarizans. The sequence goes on along the minus strand of NC_058080.1, from coordinate 719,381,829 downwards.
GGCAAGTAGCGAGTTATAATTGAGTACAAGAAGCACTTCTGCAAATATTAAATGTGCTCAAAGCCGGGTCCGCCTGCTCTACGGACTATTAACTGCTTCCGCCCAGTTGAAATGGAGGTCTTAAAATAATAGCGTGGATCCTATCTAAAAGGTTCAGATAGCAGGTCAAGTCTTTTTGAGTTTTAATTTTATTTTAATTGTAAAATGAAAAAAACAACAACAAAAAAACAACATAAATTAATATGTTTTGGAATTAATAGTAAACATAATTGAACAATATAATAAAAGGAGAAAAACACAGATCAACATCGACATATGCAATACAAAGTATAATTTAAAAATAATAATACTAATAGTAAGGCTAACATTATAATAAACAGAATAATAAAAGCATAATAGAAATAATAATAAGCACAATAATAATAACATAATAAACACTCATAATACTAAGATAATAATATTAACATTACTACACATTTTTCGGTTATTCCTTTCAATAAAATGAGCCCATAAATTATAAGACTATAAAAATGTATATGTGATTAACAGGTGAATATACCGAGCAATGCCAAAGAATTTGAAATTTAGTTGTGATTGTAATAATCAACTGAAAATAACATAAGCATTCGTACATATATTTTTAACCCTTGTACAAAAACGTGCGAAAGAAATTTTTTGAATTTTTTTTATGTACGAAGTTTATGTATATTTTTTTTAAATCAAGCAATATCCACATTTTATACTTTTCCTATTTTATGATTTATGTTAACATTTGTTCTATTGTCATTGCACAATATTTTCTCCGGCCAAAAGCCGACATTTGTGCTGGAAAGTAGGCCGGATCCCCAGCAGGAACTCATTGTAGTAATTTGGTGATCAGATCATAAGTCAACGTAGCCTTAATTATTATTATTATTATTGTTAATAAAAATCTATCTATCTATCTATTATTTATCTATCCATCTCATATCTATCTATCTGTCTAGTATCTATTTCAGATCTATCTATCTATCTACTTATTTTATATGCCTATACCTATCTCATCTATCTATCTATCTATCTATCTATCTATCTATCTATAAAATAAGAAAGATAAAGAGCAGCACACAAACACAGTGGGTGCAAATTCCCTCCTGAGACCGGCGACCAAGGTCCACTTGTATATATTGAGCAAAAGAAGGCAGCACTCCAAAATTCAGTGGAAAAATAGTGGATGATTTATTTAACCCATATAGCAGCAACGTTTCAGCTCTACTCAATGGAGCCTTTGTCAAGCTATAGTGACATGTGCAAAGTGCAATAGATATATAGCAATCTCAATCAAAAATGTAGTTACATAATTATCTCAAAATTCATGATTATAAAAAAAACTTTTGTTAAAAAGTGCATAATTTCATTTTATCTTTCATAATCTTCTATAGCATAATTCATAAAGTGTCCATAGTGCCCATATAAAAGTCCATATGGTGTTCATGATTAGTGTAAAAAAACATGATTAATAAAAAGGAAAATTCAGGTTTACATGATGTAGTGATTAAAAATTGAAAAAAAAAGTACTTGAACAGTCTCACATGGAGTCGGAGAAATCAGGACCCGGTCGGCGTCAGGAAATGCGCTCTGCGCAAGCGTTGCACATCTGTCCTCTCGCGAGAGACGGGATTACCATTCTAAGCATAGGAGACCACAACAAAGATGGCCGCGGCTTCAGGGGAGTCCAGTGCGCATGCTCCTGCCCAAAAGCCTGCAGGTACTCCCACTGGAAAATCACCTGACCGAAAATATATCACAAATAAATCAGTACAGCCCACTATCATCAACATTTTAAACTAAATAAGCCAGACATGAAAGACTTGCCGTCGGGGCCTGAGCTGGCAGACCTCAATGTCTCCGGGGATAATTTTGGTACTGGACAACACCAGGACCCAACCCTATCCCGAGCCTGGGAAAATGTACTAATAATAGATGGTGAACCACAACAACCAGGGGATGAGTCGATGTTCCCCCGTTTTGTGTTTCATCAGGATATGTTGTATCGGGTAAACCAGCTGCGGGGTGAACCCATTGAACAGTTGGAGGTGCCCCAGGCTTATAGCAAACTCGTGTTAGAGAAAGACCACCAACATGTACTCGGGGGTCATCTGGGAATGCAGAAAACACAGGGATGGATACTACAATGGTTTTAATGGCCCAGTATGTTTAGAGAGGTGGACGAATTCTGTAAGTCTTGCCCGACCTGGCAGGCACCTTTTCCGCAGTTCCTTGGTACCTCTCCTGATCGCTCGAATCGCTATGGACCTTGTAGGCCCAGTACCAAAGTCCACTAGAGGACACCAACACATCTTGGTTGTCCTAGACTACGCCACTCGGTACCTGGAGGCAGTGCCACTGCAACATACATCGGCTAAACTTATAGCTAAGGAGCTAATGGAGATTTTACCTAAAGAAGTTCTGACTGACCAGGGGACCCTTTTATGTCCAAGGTCATGAGGGAGCTCTGTAAGTTGCTGCATATCAGTTACGGACGTCTGGTTGAAAGGTTTAACAAAACTACTAAAAACCATGTTAAAAAGGGTGGTGTCCAAAGATGGGAAGGACTGGGACCTTCTTCTGCCCTATCTCATGTTCGCATGTGCGAGAGGTGCCCCAGGCCTCTACTGGGTTCTCTCCCTTCGAATTGCTATATGGCAGACATCCTTGCGGTTTGTTGGACATGGCCAAAGAGGGGTGGGAACAGCAACCCACTCCGCATAGAAGTGTCCTTAAGTATGTTACCAAGATGCAACAGTGGATAGAGACCGTTTTGCCTCTTGTCAGGGAGCATATCGAGGCCGCTCAGCAAGTCCAGAGTCTGATCTATTATCAGCAGGATCGGGTCCGGATCTTTAACACGGGTGATTGGGTTCTGGTTCTGGTGCCAACCGTGTACAGTAAGTTCCTGGCCAGGTGGCAGGGGCCCTACGAGGTACTTGAAAAAATTGGAGAGGTAAATTGCAAGGTACACCAGCCAGGGAGGCAAAAGCCGGAGCAGGTGTACCTATCTATCTATATCATATCTATCTATCTGAGTACGGCATCTAAGATAAAGTCCAAACGTTGTGAGCAGTGCAGCAGAAAACTTTGTAAAAGGGTGCCAGCGGCTGTGGAGGCGATCCAACCTCCAAAAAGAGAAAAAATCCCATAGCACTTCCAAGGAGTAAATTAAATAAAGTGTGTTTTAATCACCAGAATCTGGCGATTAAAACACATTTTATTAAATTTACTCCTTGGAAGTGCCGTGGAATTTTGTCTCTTTATCTATCTATCTATCTAAATTCTATATTCCATAATTGTATTTGAGGTTGATAAAGTCCATACGTAATTTTGCATTTTTCATCTTTTATCTAGAACACACATCGACTCAATCCTGGAGGTCAGTAACTTTAGGAGACAGACTTGTTTGTTTAATTCTTTCTTTGGAGATAAAATCCTCCATTGGAATAAGGAAGGAGCCTGTGAATCTGCCTTTGTCAGGGTGACAGAACGGAGGTCAGGAGACACAGCACTCAGTACAATGCGGAACGACCTGCGGTGCAGTGGGGGTCATTCTCTGCCCACCGAGACTCCGTGACTACATTGTGCGAAACAAATATTAGTCTAAACTCCGATAATCTTATGTGCAATTCATTAGCTGCTGCTTGTAATCTCGCTTCACAGCTTTATAATTGTCAGTGTCAGTGAATCAACTGGCTAATTGACTGCAAAATCTCCGAGGGCTATTCCATAGAAAAAATGTTACAGTCCAGGGAATTCAAATGTCCTATGGCACGCAGGCTGTGGACGGCCACAACGATAATGTTCATGGCCTTCACTGTACATTTTCTCACGGCCGCCATGCTTCATGGTCACAGTTAAAGGGTCTACGGTAGTATAGAAAAAAAACATTTTCAGATACCTGTTTCAAAGAATTTCGCCTTAATGGAGGGCGGCTTTTCAGGACTCTCATCTATTAACCAGGGCAAAGAGCGTCTACACAGTGTCTCTCTCTGGAGGACCTGCACACCTACACATTAGACCTGACACCCTAATCTAACTTCATAGGCATTAATTTGGAGGAGGTCCCCCAGTACAGCTCCCACTCTTCTAGGAAGGCTTTCTACAAGATTTTGGAAGGAGCGTCTGTGAGAATTTTTGCCCATGCATCCAGAAGCACACTTGTGAGGTCAGACACTGATGTTGGATAAGATGGCCCAGCTCATAGTCTCCATTCTAGTTCATTCAGGTGTTGGATGAGGTTGAGGTCAGAACTCTTGTGCAGTCAAGTTCTTCCACAACAGACCATGTCTTTATGTAGCTTGTTTTGGGCACTGGGGCACAGTCATGGTGGACAGAAAAGGGACTTCCCCAAACCTGTTCCCACAAGTTGGAAGCATACGATTGTCCAAAATGTCTTGGCATGCTGAAGCATTAAAATTTCCCTTCACTGGACCCAAGCGGCTGAGACCGATGCCAACCACTAAAAAGCACCTCCATAGCATTATCCTTCTCCACCAGACTATATATCTGGCACAAGCAGTCAGGCAGGTAACATCCTCCTGGCATTCACCAGACCACCTGATCCATTACTCCACAGAAGACGTGTCCACTGCTCCAGAGTCCAGTGGTAGCTTTACATCATTCCATCCCATGGCTTGGCATTGTGCTTGTTGATGTAAGGCTTGCATGCAGCTGCATGGCCATGGAAACCCATGCCATGAAGCTCCCGACACAGCACAGTTTTTCTGCTGATGTTAATGGCAGAGGACTCTGCAGTTTTGGGGTCAGTGCTGGTGACTTTCATGCACTATGCTAGTCCTCAGCTCTGTTGCTGTGGTTCCTTCTACTTTACAATAATACCACTCATAGGTGATGGTGGACATTTCACGAACTTACTTGTGGCAGCGATGACATGCTATTACAGGACCACGTTGGAATTAAGGGAGCTCTTTACAACAAGCCATTCTTTCACAAATGTCTGTAAATATGACTGCATGGCTAGGAGCTGGATTTTATATAACTGTAGTAATGGCAGACTGCATGGCTAGGGGCTGGATTTTATACACCTGTGTTAATTGCAGACTCCATGGCTGTGGGCTGGATGTTATACACCAGTGGTAATTGTTGAATGCATGGATAGGGGCTGGATTTTACACACCTGTGGTAATTGCAGACTGCATGGCTAGGTGCTAGATTTTATACACCTGTGGTAATTACAGACTGCATTGATAGGAGCTGGATTTTATACATCTGTGGCAATGGCAGTGAATGAAACACTTGAATTCAGTGATTAACATATGTGTCCTAATACAATTCTCCATATGGTGTACATGAGTTTCATGCAAAAGCCTTTGTATAACAGAAGACTAAAAACAAGGCCGGTGATAGAAGGTCCTAAGTTGATATGTAGCCTGGACCTAGGTCGGCTTATCTCTCTTAAGAACAATTGAATCGGGCATGTTGACACCCAACATGCCCGAGCCTTCTCTTCCTCCAAAATCTGCTGTCAGGGACACCCCCTACACCTCACTCCAGCTTAAATCACTGGTTTAGCGGACATTCATCTAACCTTGAGAATTTAGGTATCCACACAATTAATGATACAATGTAACTTCTTCTCCGGATACAATGATTCCAGTTGCAACGAATTTCCCTTCCTTTCTTTCGCTGTCCCTAAGCGTGATCTGATTTGGGCACAATTCCACATGGGTCTTTATTTACTCACATTGTTCATAAGATAATTAACATAATTACTGGCTTCAATAGAAGATACACACTGAATAGCTCAAATATTTGGATTCAAGTATGTGTGTTAGCACTGATCAATTAAAGCCCTCATAATGAAGCCCTGTGGGAACTAAATGTGCATAAAGGCAGCCAAGGGCTATAGCTAAATAAGAACGAGACTATAGAAACTGCTGGAGTGGACGACGCTGGAGAAGAAGCTATTATAAGGAGCCTGACAGAGAGCGGCTCAGCCTCTGAATCACAGATCTAGATAATAGATAAATAGATAGATAGATATGATATAGATATATTATAGATATATATAAAAAAAATAATATATATATATATATATATGAAGTAGATAGTTATAAAGTAAATAGATAGATAGATCAATAGGTATTTTATAGTGATGAATAGATAGATATGGAAGCGATAGATATGAATTAGATAGATATGAAGTAAATAGATAGATATAAGATAGATATGCAACGGGAGCCTCCCCCCAGGGCCCTTAATAGATGTCATGACGCACGTCCCAGGTGTAGGAATGGTTCGAGTGGTATAGGGTGGCCTAAGATGTCCTTTTACGTTGAGTGAGTGTCACGGTGCTCCTACCTAGATACGGCTGGACCCCAGGCATTGGCCCTGAAGCAGCAAATAGGGGAAAATAATTGAAAAAAATTATAACTTGAATCCAGACCTTAAAGGGGTTGTCCAGGTTCAGAGCTGAACCTGGACATCCCTCCATTTTCACCCCGGCAGCCCCCCTGACATGAGCATCGGAGCAGTTCATGCTCTGATGCTCTCCTTTGCCCTGCGCTAAATCGCGCAGGGCAAAGGCATTTTTCTGAGTTCCTGTGACGTACCGGGGCTCTCTATGGGGCTGACAGGAACCCCGGTGACGTCACCGGCACTGATGGGCGGGATTTGGCTCTGCCCTAGCCAGTAAAACGGCTAGGGCAGAGCTAAAGCCCGCCCCTCAGAGCCGGTGACGTCACCGAACACACTGCTGGGCGGAAGTTACCGCCCGGCAGTGTGTTATTGTAAACACAAGAGCCTGTGCCCTGCGCGATCTAGCTCAGGGCACTGGAGCGCATCGGAGCATGAGATGCTCCGATGCCAGGCTCAGGAGGGCTGCCGGGGTGAAAATAAGGGTATGTCCGGGTTCAGCTCTGAACCCGGACAACCCCTTTAAGATACAGTTGAAAAGTAGCTTTACTTTGTATAAATGTTCTCAAAAACGGTTTACAGGCTTTGTCTTGGTACCAGCAGGCTTTAGCATTAAAACTCTGGCAGGCAAACTCGTCAATGCTACATCTGTTGCTCTCTGGCTCTGCTGTACTGACAGGCTGACTGTATACCTTTCCTTTTGCTGTATGCTGCAACTTCTCTCTTTGTTGTCTGTCTCTTAATTAGGCCAGGGAACTTTCCTCCTGGCTCCTGAGGCTTTAAGCTGTGGCCTCCATGACCAGCAGAGCTGAGGGTGCTCTGGCTGGCTTGGCTTGGGCACGTCCAGCAGAGACGTGCCCAGCATGCCCTCCCTTGGCAGGGGGTAAGCTGGAACTCACTAACTCTGGTTCCCACCCTTCCTTCAGGAAGTGGTACTCGCCCACTCCTCCACAGAGGGGGGTCAGAATGGAATGGAAGGTTCCATTCTAGCCAAGTACAGCTCTGCTGTGTTTACTGTCACCTGCTGGTGAACCAGGCATATTACATGTGAACATAACAGTTACATTAGAAATAGGAATGCACAATCTAGTGGACCTGAAATAAATATACAAGATGACATTATATTAGCATATACAGATAGAAGCAGGGCGTAGGGGTGGTAATGACACACTGGGGGAATTACAGATAGATAGATAGATAGATAGATAAGCCTCTGAGAAAGGCTCTGAGGATGAGCTGAAACATCGCATGGACATGGAGTCATAAACAATTCACTATTTTTTATCTAATTTTGGAGTGCTGCAACTTTTTCTTTTTCAGGCTAGTTTCACACTTTTCAGGCTGTTCCTTTATCTATCCAATCTATGCAAGAATATTTATTTCATGGGGCCCCGTGAGGGTAGATAGATATCCCTCATTTATGAGAATGAAAAATAAAAAAATAAATACACCTATCAATAAATAATCACTTACTCTGTAAAAAACAAACAAAACTCAATTAACCTCCATAGAGCTATGTTGTAACCTTCAGGTTGCTGTTTAGTATATTGCTGCTATCAAGAAGGAACTAAACTCACGAGGAGTGCAATGGCTCCATCTGCTGGTAAAACAAGAATGCACAGGCATGAAGTAAATGCCTCCAAGCTGCTCTCTAGTTCTTTACAGAATAATAATGATAATCTGTATTTATATATGGCCAAAATATTTCACAGCGCTTTACAATCAGGGGGTCCATGTACAAACAGTCATAAATAACAGCAATAAATAACTCAACAGTTAAAACAAGAGGAACGAGGACCCTGCTTGCAAGAGCTTACAATCTTTAAATAGCAGTTATATTCTTGTACATAGGAGCAATAGTATAGTAGTTATATTCTTGTACATAGGAGCAGTATTATAGTAGTTATATTCTTGTACATATTAGTCAGTATTATAGTAGTAATATTCCTGTATTATAGTAGTTATATTCTTGTACATAGGAGGCAGTATTATAGTAGTTATATTCTTGTACATAGGAGGCAGTATTATAGTAGTTATATTCTTGTACATAGCAGGCAGTATTATAGTAGTTATATTCTTGTACATAGGAGCAGTATTATAGTAGTTATATTCTTAACCATATTTCTTTTTAATGAAAGAAAAAGCAAAGGCCATACGCCTACACATGACAACAGTATGATGACAATGAGTCTCAAGATGGTTATGACATACGTATCATGTATAAACATTACATATGATCATAGTTATCAATCAAAGATTAATAGCAAGTAAGGGGAGAGGGAACATAAGAAGGGAACATACAGGAAAGAATGGAGCGGGGAGAACAGGGAAGTAGGGAACTTCTGCTCGTCTATGTAAAGTTTCTATGTGCTTTCCATGGAGACCACAGTTTTAGGAAGCGAGAGCGTGAGTTAGTTTCCCAATGCGCTAGCTCCTCAAAACGGTAGATCTGGTCCACCTTGTCAGTCCACATAGGGAGAGTCGGAGGGGAGTCATTTTTCCATAGGAAAGGAATAAGCAATTTAGCTGCTGTAAGCATCATCGTCGGGAGATTATCTTTAGCAGGAGTGAGGGTACTATTAGGGCACCATAACAGAATAAGTTTAGCGTCCAAGATGTTCTTGGTATTGCATATTTGGTTGATCAAAGACTCAATTGACTTCGAAAACGGCTGGATTTTCTGGCAGAGCCACCAAATGTGTGACAAAGAACCAGTGTCTAAGCCGCATCTCCAGCATGCTTCCGGGACTTCTGGGTTCAGTTTATGCAAGAACTTAGGTGTTTTGTACCACCTACTAAGGAGCTTGAAGGAATTCTCCTGAATCCTCACACAGCGGTTAAAGCCGTGCGAATGTGCCAGGATAAAGGCTTTTTGCGGCTCCGTAAGGCTCAAAGAGAGCTCCCGTTCCCAAGAGGCCACAAAACGGAGCTCCGGGGGCAATGAGGAGAGCATTTCTTTATACATCTAAGATAATGGTCTAAGAGGGGGTTTAGTGGCCAAAACTTTCTTCTCAAGCCAAGAGGGTGAGCTTTTACCAGAAAAGGATCCAATACACAATTTAGTATCTCTTTTAAAATTCGCTAAACGGAAAAATGGCGCAGCCTTAACCTCAGGGAGTCCCATTATTAAATCCAAATTCAAACTGCCATCTGGGAGAAGGACAACTCGCAGAGATATGTTGGCGAGCCTAGACCAAATCCCGGAGGGGTTTAAAATGGAAGGATGAATGTAGCTTTGTAGTAGTTTAAGTGGCATACAGGGATTAGGGAAGCTAAACGTTTGGGACTGGACCATTTTGGACCACTCTACCAGCATACCCTTCCAAACCGGAGAGGAGGAATAGTGATTGGCTGAGAAGGCCCTAATACCCCACAAAGTAAGTCGTTCTTGGTTGGTGAGCAGTGCAGTCTCAAGGCGAGAGCAAAGGGAGCTAGGCTGACGGGACAGAGCAGCTACGCATCTACAGAGCTGTACAGCAGTGTAATATAGCTTTACATCTGGCATCCCAAAACCTCCGAACCTCCTATCTCTTGTGAGAACTGAGTAAGCAATACGAGGCGATTTGCTATTCCAGAGGAAGCGTGTGAACACTCGGCGGACTTCTGTGAAATATGAGTTTGGTAGCCAAATAGGGAGAGATTGCAGCAAATATAGGAATTTGGGGTGAATAAAGGTTTTAAGGTAGTTTTTTCTTCCAACCCAGGAGACAAATGGAAGTTTTAGATCTTGCAGGTGGGCACGTACTGTTTGAAGGAGCGGTATGTAGTTAAGGGAGGCTAGATCTTGGACATTGGCCGATATATGTGTCCCTAGGAACGTAATGTCTCTGGAGACCCAAACAAATGGGGTATTACGCTTGAGAGCGTTAATCACAGCTTGGGAGCAAGAGATGTTAAGTGTAGAGTTGAGCGAACACCTGGATGTTCGGGTTCGAGAAGTTCGGCCGAACTTCCCGGAAATGTTCGGGTTCGGGATCCGAACCCGATCCGAACTTCGTCCCGAACCCGAACCCCATTGAAGTCAATGGGGACCCGAACTTTTCGGTACTAAAAAGGCTGTAAAACAGCCCAGGAAAGGGCTAGAGGGCTGCAAAAGGCAGCAACATGTAGGTAAATCCCCTGCAAACAAATGTGGATAGGGAAATGAATTAAAATAAAAATTAAATAAATAAAAATTAACCAAAATCAATTGGAGAGAGGTCCCATAGCAGAGAATCTGGCTTCCCGTCACCCACCACTGGAACAGTCCATTCTCAGATATTTAGGCCCCGGCACCCAGGCAGAGGAGAGAGGTCCCGTAACAGAGAATCTGTCTTCATGTCAGCAGAGAATAAGTCTGCATGTCATAGCAGAGAATCAGGCTTCACGTCAGCCACCACTGCAACAGTCCATTGTCATAAATTTAGGCCCAGCACCCAGGCAGAGGAGAGAGGTCCCGTAACAGACAATCTGGCTTCATGTCAGCAGAGAATCAGTCTTCATATCATAGCAGAGAATCAGGCTTCACGTCACCCACCACTGTAAGAGTCAATTTTCATAAATTTAGGCCCAGCACCCAGGCAGAGGAGAGAGGTCCCGTAACAGACAATCTGGCTTCATGTCAGCAGAGAATCAGTCTGCATGTCATAGCAGAGAATCAGGCTTCACGTCACCCACCACTGCAACAGTCCATTGTCATAAATTTAGGCCCAGCACCCAGGCAGAGGAGAGAGGTCCCGTAACAGACAATCTGGCTTCATGTCAGCAGAGAATCAGTCTTCATATCATAGCAGAGAATCAGGCTTCACGTCACCCACCACTGTAAGAGTCCATTTTCATAAATTTAGGCCCAGCACCCAGGCAGAGGAGAGAGGTCCCGTAACAGACAATCTGGCTTCATGTCAGCAGAGAATCAGTCTGCATGTCATAGCAGAGAATCAGGCTTCACGTCAGCCACCAATGCAACAGTCCATTGTCAGATATTTAGGCCCAGCACCCAGGCAGAGGAGAGAGGTCCCGTAACAGACAATCTGGCTTCATGTCAGCAGAGAATCAGTCTGCATGTCATAGCAGAGAATCAGGCTTCACGTCAGCCACCACTGCAACAGTCCATTGTCATAAATTTAGGCCCAGCACCCAGGTAGAGGAGAGAGGTCCCGTAACAGACAATCTGGCTTCATGTCAGCAGAGAATCAGTCTTCATATCATAGCAGAGAATCAGGCTTCACGTCACCCACCACTGTAAGAGTCCATTTTCATAAATTTAGGCCCAGCACCCAGGCAGAGGAGAGAGGTCCCGTAACAGACAATCTGGCTTCATGTCAGCAGAGAATCAGTCTTCATGTCATAGCAGAGAATCAGGCTTCACGTCAGCCACCAATGCAACAGTCCATTGTCATAAATTTAGGCCCAGCACCCAGGCAGAGGAGAGAGGTCCCGTAACAGACAATCTGGCTTCATGTCAGCAGAGAATCAGTCTGCATGTCATAGCAGAGAATCAGGCTTCACGTCACCCAGCACTGCAACAGTCCATTGTCATAAATTTAGGCCCAGCACCCAGGCAGAGGAGAGAGGTCCCGTAACAGACAATCTGGCTTCATGTCAGCAGAGAATCAGTCTTCATATCATAGCAGAGAATCACAAGGATACTTGGCTTTTTGGATGACGTGATGACGTAGTGGACGTCGCGCTCCCGGCTCTCCCCGCTGCTCTGCTACCTCGCTGCCGCTTCGAGTATGCTGGCGTCTGTGTGCCGAATCCTCCATCTACCCTCTCTGTGACCGGGACCGTGTGATCAGCGCTGCTGCCTTTTGCCCAAAGCCTGCCACGCTGCTGATATCGGCTGTTAGGTTCAGGCTGCCTCCGGCTCTTTCTTGATTGTGCCGTGCTTGATGCTGCCGCTCCTGCCTCCTTTCCTGCTCTCCATTTCACTGCGAACAGTTTTGCCGTCTGGAGGTTTTCTCTCCTTTACCTCCGTCGAGTGTGCCTCCGGTTCCTGCCTGATCCGCTACCCCCCCTTGTTCTGATGTCAGTGAGTAACCTTGTGTTCCCTCATATCTGATGGTTTTTTGAAGAAGCTATAAGCCTCTCTCCTCTAGTGACTAACCTCCCCATGACTGCTGACTCCAACTAACCTTGAACGGACTTTGAATAAGTTGTGTATGATTGCATATGATTATAAGCTGCATTTGATCATAAGATCACAAGAAAGCCAACTTTAAAGTCTAAAATATAAGCTGGAGAAGGGGGAAAAAAAAAAAAAAAAAAAAAAGGAAATAAGAGGAGAAAGAGTATAAAGAAGAGTGGACATAAAAAAAAAAAAAAAAGGGAAGAGTGAAAAAAAAAAGGGAAAAAAAAACAAGAACTAAGAAGAAGGCACTGAAAAAAAAAAAAAAAGGAAAAAAAAAAAAAAGGAAAAGGGGGATAAGGAAAAAAAAGGAAAAAAAAAAGGAAAAAAAGAAAAAGAAAAGGAACAAAAAAAAAAAAAAAGAGAAAGAAGGAGAGCAAAAAAAAAAAAAAAAAAAAAAAGGTATATATTTAAAAGAGAGAAAGGAGGCGGAATAAGGGGAAAAAAAAAAAATCTAATAAATATCTAAAAAAATTATATTAAAAAAAAAAAAAAAAAAATTAAAAAATAAAGAGGAATAAGATATGGGCCCAAAAGCCCCAAGGCGTTCGACCGATCTATCAGGTCAGAAACATGGGTCTAGAACGGCTGAACCAACAAAACTTGACCAGTTTCTGAAATCCCCAAGGGTCAATACGAGGGGCGGACAAAAGGAATTCTCTGAAAAAAAAAATTATGAATTAGAGGTAACTGAGCAAGAAATACAAAAAGGCGCTAGATACCCTGAGGAGGAGGATGGAATAATGGGGGAAGTTATCCCTGATGACAATTCGTCCCCGCTGGAAGAAATACTCCTAGCGGTTAAACAGAACGGAGATTTAATACAGGTGGTCACAACCCAACTTGGATCTATTCAAGTTGATGTGGGACTAATAAAAGATGAATTTACCAAAATGCGAGACAGACTCAACACCCTTGAAAGTTCCGTCACCCTTATACAGAAGGAATCCAAAAAAATAAATACGGAAGTTTCTATACTTAAAGTGGAAAATAATCTCCTGAAGAAAAAGGTAGTGGACCTTGAAGATAGGTCACGAAGATATAACGTGAGAATAATAGGGATTCCAGAGGGTGAGGAAGGAAAAAATCCAACCGAATTTGTACAGAAATTAATTCTTGAGAACTTTGGTAAAGAGTCATTTTCTCCTCTTTTCATGATTGAAAGAGCTCATCGGGTCCCAGGAGGAAAACCAATTCCAGGGAGACAACCTCGGACAATCCTTGCTAAGTCACTGACTTCAGGGGACAGAGATGTCCTCCTGAGAAGGGCGAGGGAATCCTCACCGGTTGTGTATAACGGGATTAGACTGGCCTTTTTTCCTGACTTTTCGAAAGAAATACAAGAAAAGAGACGCACATTCATGATTGTTAAAAAGAAGCTAAGAGAGAGGGATATTAAATATTCTCTTATATTCCCGGCCAAACTGCGGATTATTTTTGAAGATAAAACTTTTTTTTTGATACCTCAGAAGAAGCCGCGGACTGGATTGAGCGAAACAATCGATGACTCAATTGGGTTATGAATTGACGGGAATAATTAGTAATATAAGGGGCTCATACCCCTAAATGTAGTCTTCTTTGCTTCAAAATGGCGGTGTGGGGGTGGTTGACTGGGGGGAGGGTCGAGGGTTGGTCATAGGAAAGAAATCTACTACAATATGTGGTGGGTTGCCTGTGGGAGGGGGGTGAGGGGGGGGGGGTTGGGTTGTGGTGCGTCAAAGTAGGTGTGGTTCCCTTTTTTTTCAGTTTATTGTTCTTTTTTTTCCATCTTGTTTTCTCCTTTTTCCCTCTCTCCTAATCTTCCATTTAACCATTGTTGATGACGATGATTAGAATTTTTTCTTGGAATGTACGTGGTTTGGGGGAAAGAGGTAAGAGACAAGCGGTTTTTGACTTGACTCAGGCCCATCTACCAGCAATAGTATGTTTGCTCGAGACCCATCTTACTGAGGAGACCACTAGACTGGTCGACAGGGGATGGGCTGTGCATACGTATCATTCTACCCTCTCCAATTACTCGAGAGGTGTTACGGTGTTGATACATAGACTTATTGACTTCGTTTGTGAGGCATCCTCTGTCGACCAACAGGGAAGATTTATTTTTCTATATTGCAGGTTAGGAGGAGAGTTATGTATTTTGGCCTTTGTCTATATCCCTCCGCCATTTTCTCTTCTGGTTCTTAACTCTCTTCTATTATTCATGGATAAATGGCCAGAATGTCCAACATTGATTATTGGTGATTTTAATTGTGTCATCGATCCTTTACGTGATAGGGTCTCTATGAGTGCTAGGAGGGACAGTACGGTCCAGGGGTCCCCCCTCGCACGGTTCTGCCTGGAGGCTGGATTTGAGGACGCTTGGGAATATCTGGGACAGGGGAAAAGGGTTTTTTCATGTTTTAGTAAAGCAGGTAAATCATTGTCTAGAATTGACCTAGTACTGATAAATAGCAAATATATGAAATTGATAAAACGAATGAAATATGAAACAAGGTCAATATCTGATCACTCCCCGTTAGTACTTGAACTATGCTTCTCTCAGGTTAGATATATATCAAAACCTCCCTTTAGACTAAACCCTTATTGGCTATCAGTCATAAAGACACATGAAATAATTCGAAATGAAATAGGCCGATTCTGGGATATCAACGACGGCTCAGCAAAAATTCAAGTGGTATGGGATACCTTTAAGGCGTACATGAGGGGATTGATGGTTAGTAATATCACGAATCTTAGAAGAGAATATGGAAAAAAACAGAAAAATCTAGAGAAACATGTGATCTCAGCGACAGAATCCTTCCATATAAATAAGACGGAGAAAAATAGGGAAAATATGCAAAAAGCCACACAAATATATGCTAATTTTTTACTGGATAAAGCTCAACAGAATCTTTTCTTTAAAGGGCAAAAATATTTTACAGAGTCTGGGCGACCCGGTAGGCTACTCTCCAGAGTAATCTCCAATCAACAACCTAAAAAACATATAGAGAAGGTTCGAGTGAGGGATGGTAGAACAGTTACTGGTCAGGGTCCGGTGGAGAAGGCCTTTTTTGATTATTTTCTTGATATGTATAAGGCTGATTCTAATATTACAGACGATAAGATAGATCTCTACCTAGATAGGATTAACTTTTCAACTATTACTGAGAACCAAAAGAAAGCATTAGAATTGGAGGTCTCAATTAAGGAACTTGAGGGAGCTATTAAATTATGTTCACCTAATTCTACTCCTGGTTCAGACGGGCTTCCATATGAATTTTATAGCAAATATGGGGACTGTATTTTTCCTAGATTACTGGAGGTCTTTACTGAATCAATGGAGGATGGGAGGTTGCCAGATTCAATGATGGAGGCTACAGTGATACTAATTCCAAAAAAAGGCAAGGACCCTCTAGATTTAGAATCTTACAGACCAATTTCACTGCTTAATGCAGATGTAAAGCTTTTGGCGAGGGTCCTTGCTACAAGGCTCTCTGGGGTCATCTCCTCCATAGTCCATCCGGATCAGAGCGGTTTCATTAAAAATAAGGGTACACATTATAATCTACACCGGCTCTTTTCTAATATCCAGGCCCCTGGGGGGACCGCCCGCTCCATCCTGTCATTAGATGCCTCTAAGGCCTTTGACAGGGTGGAGTGGCGTTTCCTCTGGAAGGTTCTTGCTAGGATGGGCTTTGGAGAGAGGTTTATACGAACTCTTAGGCTATTGTATGGATCTCCAAGGGCTAAATTGAGTCTTAATGGAATTTTGAGTAGCAGTATCGAGTTAAACAGAGGCACCCGTCAGGGTTGCCCACTATCTCCCTTATTATTTGATATATATATCGAACCCCTTGCGATGGCCATTAGGCAGGACGATCAGATCAAAGGATTTGGTACGCTAGGAACACAAGATCGTATCTCACTATATGCAGACGATGTTCTGTTTTTTATAGATCATACGGTAACCACTCTCCCTAGGATTATTCAAATGGTTAAATTATTTGGTGAGGTGTCTGGTCTTCTTATAAACTGGACCAAGACTAGTCTGCTTCCAATAGACCCCCTACCACAGAAAGAGATTCCTGTTACACAGTTGGATATTGTTGATACTTTTCAATATTTGGGTTTGACGATATCGCCTCGGGTCGAAAATTTTGTAGAACTTAATTTGATCCCCATAATAGTAAAGATCAGAGCTAAAATAGGAATTTGGCTGAAACTTCCCCTATCTAGAGCTGATCGAGTTTCACTAGTCAAAATGGTGATATTACCACAATTGCTCTATGTGCTCAGGAATACACCTATTTGGATACAAGACAAACATTTTAAACTTATAGAGAGACTAATTAATGATTTAATATGGGGAAGAAAGCGAGTTCGAATTAAGTTGGAGTATTTGTATAGATCAGTGGAGTGCGGGGGTTTAAATCTCCCCTACTTTAAGGGATACTTTATTGCAGCCCAGCTATTGAGGTGCTATGAATCAGAGCATAGCGCATTACTGGGGAAGTTGGTAAATAGTCATGCCCACAATAATATTTTTTCCTTGTTGGAATCTGGCCTATTGAAGAGCTATGAGCAAGGCTACAGAGAGACTATAAAACTACTCCTTAAGGTGTGGGCTACAACTAGGACATGGTTGAAAGTTAAGGGTTCACTTACATTTACGCCTCTTTGGCATAATTTGTATTTACAAAGGCTGGATGAAATTGCAGCTGACACATTTTGGCAGAAGAATAAAATTTTATATATTTCACAGGTAGTTAAAGATAGAGAAATTAAATCCTATATAGAAATGATACAAAATTTAAAAAATCTTTCATGGTTTAGGTATTTCCAATTGCGTTCTGTGTTATCCAGCTTGGATGATAAGCGGTTGTTGGATATAGATAATGTATCCTTTCTGAATGATTGGGTAGGAGGTACACATTCTAGAATAAAAATTTCAAATATATATAAGTTATTACTTAAAGCACGGTTTAGTGACATACACTCTCCAGGACAAAAAGCGTGGGAGGTGGACTGTCCGAATGTACAAATAGAAGGGTGGGATAATATTTTTGGGAATCTATCTTCACTATCCCAGAACTTTAACCATGTCCTGATACAATTTTATATCTGCCACAGATTATATATTACTCCATTGTGGATGAACAAATGTGGGTTAAGAGACACGTCCAACTGTCCCAAATGTGACACTGTAGGAGCAGACTTTCTCCATATGATATGGACCTGTCCAGAACTTATAAACTACTGGAACGGTATCAATAACTATATTATGTGTAAACTAAAAATTCGAATTCCTTTTGAACCACAAGTATTTATTCTCAATGATCTCTCCAAATTAAAAAATCATAACTATCAAAAGATTCTCTTGAGTAGAGTATTGATGTTGGCTAGAGTTTTGATCAGCCGCACCTGGTTTGCCCGATCCACTCCAAACAAAAACACATGGATAAATTTAATTGATAAGGTAAAGAACTACGAAAATTTTTTATATAGACGGAGGGAAAATGAATACCAATGGACCAGGATATGGGGTGGTTGGAGGTCTGGTTAGCTGAGATCAAGTTGTTTTATATATAAGGGTCCTACTTTGACACACCACAAACTGGGAGGGAGGGAGGGGAGGGTTTTCTAAATATTTTGAAAAGATGAGTGGAATATACGCATATATAATCACTTGGGTTACTAAGAATTGAGAGATTGTAATAAATTTTTTATTGTAAATGTTTTGTAGTTTTCCCAATAAAATTTAGGAAAAAAAAAAAAAAAAAAGGATAGCAGAGAATCAGGCTTCACGTCACCCACCACTGTAAGAGTCCATTTTCATAAATGTAGGCCCAGCACCCAGGCAGAAGAGAGAGGTCCCGTAACAGACAATCTGGCTTCATGTCAGCAGAGAATCAGTCTTCATGTCATAGCAGAGAATCAGGCTTCACGTCAGCCACCACTGCAACAGTCCATTGTCATAAATTTAGGCCCAGCACCCAGGCAGAGGATAGAGGTCCCGTAACAGACAATCTGGCTTCATGTCAGCAGAGAATCAGTCTTTATATCATAGCAGAGAATCAGGCTTCACGTTACCCACCACTGTAAGAGTCCATTTTCATAAATTTAGGCCCAGCACCCAGGCAGAGGAGAGAGGTCCCGTAACAGACAATCTGGCTTCATGTCAGCAGAGAATCAGTCTTCATGTCATAGCAGAGAATCAGGCTTCACGTCACCCACCACTGCAACAGTCCATTGTCATAAATTTAGGCCCAGCACCCAGGCAGAGGAGAGAGGTCCCGTAACAGACAATCTGGCTTCATGTCAGCAGAGAATCAGTCTTCATATCATAGCAGAGAATCAGGCTTCACGTCAGCCACCAATGCAACAGTCCATTGTCAGATATTTAGGCCCAGCACCCAGGCAGAGGAGAGAGGTCCCGTAACAGACAATCTGGCTTCACGTCAGCAGAGAATTAGTCTGCATGTCATAGCAGAGAATCAGGCTTCACGTCACCCAACATTGGAACAGTCCATTGGCATATATTTAGGCCCCGGCACCCAGACAGAGGAGAGGTTCATTCAAATTTGGGTAGCCTCGCAATATAATGGTAAAATGAAAATAAAAATAGGATTGAATGAGGAAGTGCCCTGGAGTACAATAATATATGGTTAAGGGGAGGTAGTTAATGTCTAATCTGCACAAGGGACGGACAGGTCCTGTGGGATCCATGCCTGGTTCATTTTTATGAACGTCAGCTTGTCCACATTGGCTGTAGACAGGCGGCTGCGTTTGTCTGTAATGACACTCCCTGCCGTGCTGAATACACGTTCAGACAAAACGCTGGCCGCCGGGCAGGCCAGCACCTCCAAGGCATAAAAGGCTACCTCTAGCCACGTGGACAATTTAGAGACCCAGTAGTTGAATGGGGCCGAACCATCAGTCAGTACGTGGAGGGGTGTGCACACGTACTGTTCCACCATGTTAGTGAAATGTTGCCTCCTGCTAACACGTTGCGTATCAGGTGGTGGTGCAGTTAGCTGTGGCGTGTTGACAAAAGTTTTCCACATCTCTGCCATGCTAACCCTGCCCTCAGAGGAGCTGGCCGTGACACAGCTGCCTTGGCGACCTCTTGCTCCTCCTCTGCCTTGGCCTTGGGCTTCCACTTGTTCCCCTGTGACATTTGGGAATTCTCTCAGTAGCGCGTCTACCAACGTGCGCTTGTACTCGCGCATCTTCCTATCACGCTCCAGTGCAGGAAGTAAGGTGGGCACATTGTCTTTGTAGCGTGGATCCAGCAGGGTGGCAACCCAGTAGTCCGCACACGTTAAAATGTGGGCAACTCTGCTGTCATTGCGCAGGCACTGCAGCATGTAGTCGCTCATGTGTGCCAGGCTGCCCAGGGGTAAGGACAAGCTGTCCTCTGTGGGAGGCGTATCGTCATCGTCCTGCCTTTCCCCCCAGCCACGCACCAGTGATGGACCCGAGCTGCGTTGGGTGCCACCCCGCTGTGACCATGCTTCATCCTCATCCTCCTCCACCTCCTCCTCATCCTCGTCCTCCTCGTCCTCCAGTAGTGGGCCCTGGCTGGCCACATTTGTACCTGGCCTCTGCTGTTGCCAAAAACCTCCCTCTGAGTCACTTCGAAGAGACTGGCCTGAAAGTGCTAAAAATGACCCCTCTTCCTCCTCCTCCTCCTCCTGGGCCACCTCCTCTTCCATCATCGCCCTAAGTGTTTTCTCAAGGAGACATAGAAGTGGTATTGTAACGCTGATAACGGCGTCATCGCCACTGGCCATGTTGGTGGAGTACTCGAAACAGCGCAACAGGGCACACAGGTCTCGCATGGAGGCCCAGTCATTGGTGGTGAAGTGGTGCTGTTCTGTAGTGCGACTGACCCGTGCGTGCTGCAGCTGAAACTCCACTATGGCCTGCTGCTGCTCGCACAGTCTGTCCAGCATGTGCAAGGTGGAGTTCCACCTGGTGGGCACGTCGCATATGAGGCGGTGAGCGGGAAGGCCGAAGTTACTGCTGTAGCGCAGACAGGCGAGCAGCAGCAGGATGTGAACGCCGAAAGCGCGAACAGACGGCCCGCACTTTATGCAGCAGCTCTGACATGTCGGGGTAGTTGTGAATGAACTTCTGCACCACCAAATTCAGCACATGCGCCAAGCAAGGGATGTGCGTCAAACTGGCTAGTCCCAGAGCTGCAACGAGATTTCGCCCATTATCACACACCACCAGGCCGGGCTTGAGGCTCACCGGCAGCAACCACTCGTCGGTCTGTTGTTCTATACCCCGCCACAACTCCTGTGCGGTGTGGGGCCTGTCCCCCAAACATATGAGTTTCAGAATGGCCTGCTGACGTTTACCCCGGGCTGTGCTGAAGTTGGTGGTGAAGGTGTGTGGCTGACTGGATGAGCAGGTGGAAGAAGAGGAGGAGGAAGTCGAGTAGGAGGAGGTGGCAACAGGAGGCAAAGAATGTTGCCCTGTGATCCTTGGCGGCGGAAGGACGTGCGCCAAACAGCTCTCCGCCTGGGGCCCAGCTGCCACTACATTTACCCAGTGTGCAGTTAGGGAGATATAGCGTCCCTGGCCGTGCTTACTGGTCCACGTATCTGTGGTTAGGTGGACCTTGCCACAGATGGCGTTGCGCAGTGCACACTTGATTTTATCGGATACTTGGTTGTGCAGGGAAGGCACGGCTCTCTTGGAGAAGTAGTGCCGGCTGGGAACAACATACTGTGGGACAGCAAGCGACATGAGCTGTTTGAAGCTGTCTGTGTCCACCAGCCTAAATGACAGCATTTCATAGGCCAGTAGTTTAGAAATGCTGGCATTCAGGGCCAGGGATCGAGGGTGGCTAGGTGGGAATTTACGCTTTCTCTCAAATGTTTGTGAGATGGAGAGCTGAACGCTGCCGTGTGACATGGTTGAGATGCTTGGTGACGGAGGTGGTGGTGGTGTTGGTGGTACATCCCCTGTTTGCTGGGCGGCAGGTGCCAACGTTCCTCCAGAGGCGGAGGAAGAGGCCGAGGCGGCAGCAGCAGAAGAGGCCGAGGCGGCAGCAGCAGAAGAGGCCGAGGCGGCAGCAGCAGAAGAGGCCGAGGCGGCAGCAGCAGAAGAGGTAGCAGGGGGAGCCTGAGTGACTTCCTTGGTTTTAAGGTGTTTACTCCACTGCAGTTCATGCTTTGCATGCAGGTGCCTGGTCATGCAGGTTGTGCTAAGGTTCAGAACGTTAATGCCTCGCTTCAGGCTCTGATGGCACAGCGTGCAAACCACTCGGGTCTTGTCGTCAGCACATTGTTTGAAGAAGTGCCATGCCAGGGAACTCCTTGAAGCTGCCTTTGGGGTGCTCGGTCCAAGATGGCGGCGGTCAGTAGCAGGCGGAGTCTCTTGGCGGCGGGTGTTCTGCTTTTGCCCACTGCTCCCTCTTTTGCTACGCTGTTGGCTCGGTCTCACCACTGCCTCTTCCTCCGAACTGTGAAAGTCAGTGGCACGACCTTCATTCCATGTGGGGTCTAGGACCTCATCGTCCCCTGCATCGTCTTCCACCCAGTCTTGATCCCTGACCTCCTGTTCAGTCTGCACACTGCAGAAAGACGCAGCAGTTGGCACCTGTGTTTCGTCATCATCAGAGACATGCTGAGGTGGTATTCCCATGTCCTCATCATCAGGAAACATAAGTGGTTGTGCGTCAGTGCATTCTATGTCTTTCACCGCTGGGGAAGGGCTAGGTGGATGCCCTTGGGAAACCCTGCCAGCGGAGTCTTCAAACAGCATAAGAGACTGCTGCATAACTTGAGGCTGAGACAGTTTCCCTGGTATGCATGGGGGTGATGTGACAGACTGATGGGGTTGGTTTTCAGGCGCCATCTGTGCGCTTTCTGCAGAAGACTGGGTGGGAGATAATGTGAACGTGCTGGATCCACTGTCGGCCACCCAATTGACTAATGCCTGTACCTGCTCAGGCCTTACCATCCTTAGAACGGCATTGGGCCCCACCATATATCGCTGTAAATTCTGGCGGCTACTAGGACCTGAGGTAGTTGGTACACTAGGACGTGTGGATGTGGCAGAACGGCCACGTCCTCTCCCAGCACCAGAGGGTCCACTAACACCACCACGACCATGTCCACGTCCGCGTCCCTTACTAGATGTTTTCCTCATTGTTATCGTTCACCACAACAACAAAAATATTATTTGGCCCAATGTATTGTATTCAAATTCAGCTGAATATAAATTTGAGGCCTAGTATTTAGGCGCTGGGTGACCGGTATAGATTTACTGACAGAATTAGACTTGGAAATGCACAGTAGCGTGTGTGTGAAGTTATTCTGAATGACCCTATGTGCACCTTGAATATTATATACCCGTTTAGGGATAAATTTCAAATAGCTCTGATATAGCAGAAACCACTAAATTATGAAATTGCTAAATTGGGAATTGTATTTCAACCCAGAACAAAAAATGTGCTTTGACGGACACTAAATAACTTGCCCAGCCAGAACAGTACAGCGGTAACGACAGATTTAGCGGGATATAAATTTGAGGCCTAGTATTTAGGCGCTGGGTGACTGGTATGGATTTACTGACAGAATTAAAATTGGAAATGCACAGTAGCGTGTGTGTGAAGTTATTCTGAATGACCCTATGTGCACCTTGAATATTATATACCCTTTTAGGGATAGATTTCAAATAGCTCTGATATAGCAGAAACCACTAAATTAGGAAATTGCTAAATTGGGAATTGTATTTCAACCCAGAACAAAAAATGTGCTTTGACGGACACTAAATAACTTGCCCAGCCAGAACAGTACAGCGGTAACGACAGATTTAGCGGGATATAAATTTGAGGCCTAGTATTTAGGCGCTGGGTGACCGGTATGGATTTACTGACAGAATTAGACTTGGAAATGCACAGTAGCGTGTGTGTGAAGTTATTCTGAATGACCCTATGTGCACCTTGAATATTATATACCCTTTTAGGGATAGATTTCAAATAGCTCTGATATAGCAGAAACCACTAAATTATGAAATTGCTAAATTGGGAATTGTATTTCAACCCAGAACAAAAAATGTGCTTTGACGGACACTAAATAACTTGCCCAGCCACAACAGTACAGCGGTAACGACAGATTTAGCTGGATATAAATTTGAGGCCTAGTATTTAGGCGCTGGGTGACCGGTATGGATTTACTGACAGAATTAGACTGGGATATGGCCAAAAAATAACCACACTATTGCTGGTTAAATGCACTTGGTGTGACAGCTTGACCAACCACACTACTGAGGGTTAAATGCACTTGGTGACAGGCGCAGCTTGCCCCTGATGTAGTATATGGCCAAAAAATGAACAGACTATTGCTGGTTAAATGCACTTGGTGTGACAGCTTGACCAACCACACTACTGAGGGTTAAATGCACTTGGTGACGGGCGCAGCTTGCCCCTGATGTAGTATATGGCCAAAAAATGAACAGACTATTGCTGGTTAAATGCACTTGGTGTGACAGCTTGACCAACCACACTACTGAGGGTTAAATGCACTTGGTGACGGGCGCAGCTTGCCCCTGATGTAGTATATGGCCAAAAAATGAACAGACTATTGCTGGTTAAATGCACTTGGTGTGATAGCTTGACCAACCACACTACTGAGGGTTAAATGCACTTGGTGACGGGCGCAGCTTGCCCCTGATGTAGTATATGGCCAAAAAATAAACAGACTATTGCTGGTTAAATGCACTTGGTGTGACAGCTTCACCCTGATGTAGGCTTTAGCCAAAAAACAACCACACCATTGAGGGTTAAATGCACTTGGTGACAGGCGCAGCTTGCCCCTGATGTAGTATATGGCCAAAAAATAAACAGACTATTGCTGGTTAAATGCACTTGGTGTGACAGCTTCACCCTGATGTAGGCTTTAGCCAAAAAACAACCACACCATTGAGGGTTAAATGCACTTGGTCGCAGCTTGTGCTGGCGCACCACAAGACACAAAATGGCCGCCGATCACCCCAGAAAAAAGTGACTGACAAACGGTCTGGGCAGCCTAAAAACAGTGAGAAATTGAGTATCAGCAGCTCAATGACCCACAGCTGCAGATCGATCAATAATCAAGTCCTTTGGAGGAGTTAATCTGCCTAATCTCGCCCTACTGTCGCAGCCGCAACCTCTCCCTACGCTAATCAGAGCAGAGTGACGGGCGGCGCTATGTGACTCCAGCTTAAATAGAGGCTGGGTCACATGGTGCTCTGGCCAATCACAGCCATGCCAATAGTAGGCATGGCTGTGACGGCCTCTTGGGGCAAGTAGTATGACGCTTGTTGATTGGCTGCTTTGCAGCCTTTCAAAAAGCGCCAAGAAAGCGTCATAAAAGCGCCAAGAAAGCGACGAACACCGAACCCGAACCCGGACTTTTACGAAAATGTCCGGGTTCGGGTCCGTGTCACGGACACCCCAAAATTCGGTACGAACCCGAACTATACAGTTCGAGTTCGCTCATCCCTAGTTAAGTGCCATAGATTTCCCATAATTATTTTAAAGTTGGATACAAATCCAAAGTCTTCAAATATGTTCAGCAATTTGGGCAAGGCTTCTTTAGGATTGGAGGTCATGACTAAAAGGTCATCCGCAAATGCTGCAGTAACATGAGTATAGGAGCCCACCTGGAGGCCTTTGATATCCGGGTCCGCTCTAATTCTACATAAAAGGGTCTCCATCACTAATATGAATAGTGCAGGAGAGAGGGGACACCCTTGCCTCGTCCCATTGGTGATGCGAAACGGTGGGGACAATGCACCATTAACTTTGACCATGGCAGAGGGGGTCGAATATAAGGTATGTATGGCACTAATAAACTGGTCAGGTAGGCCAAACCTTGACAGGGTCCGAGACATAAATTGCCAACTGACCCTGTCGAAGGCTTTTTCCGCATCCGTGCTCACCAAAACCAAGGGCTTCGAGGATCTCTTGGACCAGTTTACAAGGTCAAGAAGCCGTATCGTGTTTTCAGATCCCTGTCTGCCATGGACAAAGCCTACTTGTTCTTCATGAACAATGTCAGGGAGGACATTTTGAAGCCTAGTGGCCAGAAACCTTCGCCCACCATTTCACATCATTATTATTATTTTTTTAATCAAATATTTTTATTGATTTTATAGCATTTTATAGTAAACAATACAATAAGAAGCCCCCCCGCCAACCCCCCCCCCCCGCAAACCCACCCTTCCCCACCCTCCCCAACCCAATCTTGCAGCCATTGCAATAAACATTGTAATATAGAGTTCAAGGGTCCTTTCTTCGCGTCTTCCTGTCGATCACAAAACGTCCATGAAAGCAGAAGTAAGTCCTTCACTGGGTTCCCCACACCCCACCATCACAACATACAATGCCCACACACACACTCAATACAGCCTTCCATAGTAGTACTATGCAGGATGCCATCACTCTAAAGTTCCCTATTTTCAAAAATTCTCAAAAATCTACTCTCCTACTATACTTAGGATATTAGACTAAGACATCATAATGATCTATCCACAAAGACCATATTTTATTAAACTTTTTATTATTCCCTCTTTTCTGATACACATATGCAGTTTGCTTATCAGTTGCGACAGGAGTGGAGGGTCTGGAGCAATCCAATGAAAAGCTATTAACTTCCTGGCTTGGTACAATATTCTTAGGATAGCCAGCCTCAATTCACTAGTGACAGGGATATCTCCCATATGACCTAATAAATATACCAAAGGGGATAAATCAATCTGTATGTGATATACAGTATTGATTAAGTCCCGAACCTCCATCCAGTAGCGTCGAAGTCTCGGGCAATTCCACATCATGTGAACCAGGTCCGCATTATGGGCTCCACATCTTGGACAAGTATCATCTGATCGATACCCCATTCTGAACAGCAAAGCCGGTGTCCTGTACACCCTATGTAATAAAAAGAGTTGAGAGACTCTATGAGCCTCGCTTACTGCCACATTTGGAAAATTCTCTAGTACATCTTCCCACTGCTTTACTGACAAACCGGGAACGTCTTGCTTCCATTTGTCGTACAATTTTAACGGTTGAGATTTGTGGATCGCTTCCATGATGCTCAGATAGTGAAGTGTAATCACCCCTTTTGTCGTCCCTCTAGAAGAGGTAAGATCTAATATAATATGCTTTCCAGCTGGGATTATTTCCTCCTGTTTCACCTGCGCCTAAACAGCATGTCTAACTTGTAGATAAACGTAAAAGAGAGAGTTAGGTAACTCATATTCCTGCTGTAGTACTGCAAAACTCTTAAGGGATTTTTCTGTGTATAGCTTATGCATTCGGTCAAGACCATATTGTTCCCAGGCCCTAGCTGCCGAGACCTTATCCAATTCCTTATAGGCATAATTCGGCCATATCGGGGTAAAGTTCGTGTATCCACGAATTCCTGCAATACTCCTAGCTTTCCACCATACCTTATGAATAACACGCAGAAGGCTATATTGTCCTCCCATTTTATCAAAAGTACCATCCTCCAGAGCTGCCATTATACATTTACCACCAATAAGGTGTTGCACAATCCTTCCTACTGTGTTAACATTGTCACTCTCACCCCAACCTCTAATATGTTGTAATTGGGCCGCTAAATAATATGCCCAGGGATCTGGGACACCCAGCCCTCCCTGAGTCTTGGATCTACATAGAGTAGCAAGCTTTATGCGCGGGATCCCTTTCTTCCAAATAAGGTCGCGAAAAATCGCATTAACAGTGTAGAAGATTTTAAGTGGTATCCAAGTCGGTGCATTGTGAAGGATATATAAAAGTTGCGGCATAAGGATCATTTTTAAACGATTAGTGCGACCAATTAAAGTCAAGGGCAATTTAGACCATACCTGAATCTTTTTCCTAAACTTATCTAGGAGTGGCAGTATATTGAGGTTAGCAAATTCATTAATTCGTGCTGATACATAAATGCCTAAGTATTTAAATGCGGATACCACCTGTAAACCTGCTGCATGGCAGGAGTCAATCACTAGATTTGGAGACAATGCCATAATCACCGACTTAGACCAATTAATGGATAGGCCTGATAATTTCCCAAAGTCGTTAATGATCGACATAGCCGCAGGAAGGGATGAACGCCAGCCCTCCAGAAATAGTAATAGATCGTCGGCATATAGGGCGACCTTTTCAGTCAGTGCGCCATACACCATACCTTTCACCTCACTTGCCTTTCTCAGGGCAGCAGCTAATGGTTCCACCGCCACTGCAAACAGCAGTGGCGACAGAGGGCATCCCTGCCTAGTCCCCCTATATAATCTAAAGGAGGCCGATAATTTCCCATTCACCTGAATCCTGGCAGTAGGACAAGCATACAGTAGCTTAATCCATTGTATGAATTCTGCCCCGACCCCCATAACCTTAAGTACCAAAATTAAGTACAGCCATTCCACACTGTTGAATGCTTTGGCCGCATCTAGAGATGCGACCACCGCATCCGAGGCGTGCACCTGGCCTGCCTGGATATTAAGGTATAATCTTCTAATATTCACCGCTGTCGACATATTGGGCATAAATCCAGCCTGATCAGTATGTATCAAAGAAGTGATTACTGAATTCAGGCGGTTGGCCAGAACTTTAGCCAAAATTTTTACATCCACCTGCAATAAAGAAATAGGACGGTAAGACTCTGCTTCTAGGACATCTTTTCCCGGTTTTGGGATCACCGCTATGATCGCTTCGTTCATAGTTGCAGGGAGTTTACCTAAATGCTGGGCTTCTTTCAGCACCTCTAATAACTGAGGTAGTAACACAGACGAGAAAGCTTTATAAACCTCAACAGGTAGACCGTCACCCCCTGGCGATTTGTTATTAGACACATCTCCTACAGCTAATTCTAATTCCCTCAGGGAAATAGGAGCATCCAATACGGCTTGTTGTTCAATGGTGAGAGTGGGAAGGCCTAGCGGATGCAGGAAATTTTCTATCTCCGACTCAAGGGCAGTAGACTTAGATGTATACAGGGAGGAATAAAACTCGTACATGATCTGTGTTACCTGGTCAGGTGAGGTATGTACCGCCCCACTAGAATCTCGCAGCGCTGCTATATAGTTAGTTTGATGCTGAGCTTTGGTCAGTAGGGCAAGTAATCTCCCTGCTCTTTCCGCTTCCTCATAATATTTCTGTTGCTGAAAGAACCGTCTGTTTTGTGCATTCAGTAATAGCCTTTCGTTTAACTTTTGCTGAGCCTCTTTCCAGTGGCATTCGTGTTCTGCAGAGGGGGACATCATGTAGTTAGTCTCAGCATTTTTGACCCTTAGAAGCAATTCCTGTACTTTAGCCCTACTTTCATTTTTCCTCCCATTAACTTTGGCAATCAATATGCCCCTTAGAAAGGCCTTCATGGCGTCCCATACTACCAATCGGGAGGAAGTATGTATGTTAAATTGGAAGAACTCAGCCAACTCCTCCTTAACATGAGATGTATCAGCCAGGACAGTTAACCGGTATGGGTTAAATTTCCAGCATCTTTCTCCCCGAATCAAAGGGGACATTAAACAAACTGTTAGAAGGATAGGAGAATGATCGGATAGTCGCCTAGGGAGATACATAATATCTCGGAGTAGTTGGCCCATCTCTTCATTACCAAGGATCATATCTATCCTAGATAATGAACTATAGGTACTCGAGTAACACGAATAAACTCTAGCTTCCGGGTTTCTAAGTCTCCAAAAGTCAAGCAAGGAAGCTTCCTGTAATAGCCGCCCCAAGGGGGTTACTTCCCTATTAACCGTTAGTGTGGAATCAGTGAATTTATCTAGTGCAGGGTTAATCATATTATTAAAATCTCCCAATAAGACTATAGGAATGCTTGGGAGATCTATAATAAGTGATATCAACTTTTTAAGGACTATCGGTGAATAGGGTGGGGGTATATACACACCAATAATAATACATTCGGTGTTGTATAATTTACCATGCAAAAATATAAAGCGCCCTTCCGCATCCACACGCTTTGTTTTGCATTCAAATGGGATGGCCCTGTGCATAAGAATGCTCACACCCCTGGCATACGTAGAATATGTGGCATGAAAGCATTGCCCGGCCCACTGAGGGGTAAGCAGACGGGTTTGGTCTGATGTTAAATGAGTTTCCTGGAGGCAACATATTAATGGCTGGTATTGCTTCAGGCTATCCATGACCGCCCTTCTTTTGATCGCGTCTTTAATACCCCTAACATTCCAAATTAGGAATTTAACTGAGTTAGCCATACTCAATATTTACATATGATAAGTATGTCGTCAACCCAGCTAAGGACCTCTCCCTCACAGTGACAGTTTTAGAAGACAATACAAGATTCAAGATAGGGTACCCCTTAAAGAACATTCTCATGGCTGCAAAGATTAAACAGACTCCCCAAAACCTCTTAAACTCAACATAAAACCTCGTAGGTGGGTTACTGAGTTTGCCAACTAGTTCCCTCCTAGTATTCCCATAGTGGGACTGGAGGCGTAAAGAAAAACAGAACCCGTCGACGTCATCAGGCCCAAGGGTAACAAATATTACCCAGAGGAGGGGTGACAAGCACATAGTTAACCTCACTACTGTGCTCAATAGAACTGTATATAACCAGGCTTAAACAGTTAAACCATTAGTATCCGAGCTCCCGCCCGAATCCCGGACTATATGCATGTAGAAAAATCCTGTCATGGACGTCAAAGACTGGAGTGGAACATAGTAGAGAATTTAACTAATATCACTTAGGATTACATTGCAATAAAACTCTATGAGGTATATAGCAAACACACACTCAGTCATACACCCTGCCCAGAAATACTTATATAGCCGGAGACTTTAAGAATCGCAGCATCTCAATCTCCATCCACATTCTGTCTTGCTTCTCGTAGCTGGCGTTCGTGGCGGTCCAACCACCGCAGAGCTTCCTTGGGGTTTTCAAAAAAGGAGGTATTACCCAACGCCGCGATTCTCAGTTTTGCTGGATAAATCATGGAGTAGGAGACGTCAAGTCCTCTAAGCCGCCTTTTGATATCAAGGAATCTCGCCCTTCTTTTTTGGACCTCCATAGAATAATCAGGAAAGAAGGATACCTTGTGCCCATCAGTAGATATTTCTGGAAGTTCTCTAGCTTTTCTGAGGATGATGTCACGATCCCTATAGTGGAGAACTTTCATGAGTACAGGCCTTGGCGGAGCACCTGGGGGCAAAGGGTGGGTAGGGACCCTGTGGGCTCTCTCTATCGCAAATAGAGGAGTTAAAGTTTCAGGTCCAAACTGATCCTTCACCCATTTTTCAAAGAATTCAGTAGGGTTTCGCCCCTTCCACTTTTTCCGGAACTCCCACCAGTCTGACATTATTTCTGCGCAGGCGATTTTCCAAGTCGTCTTGCTTGGCCATGAGAGAATCCAGCTGGCGTGCTTGGTTTACGGACTCTCTCTTAAGAGGCGCTATGGCATCTTCCACATCCCCCATACGATCTTCCAGGGCAGTGGTATGTTCCGCTAAACGCTTCAAATCATGCCGCACAATAGAGACATCCTCTTTTATAGTCCCCACCTGCATATTTAGAGCATTTAACGATTTACCACACTTTGCAATAGCTCTCATTACATCTTTAAGTGTGGGTTCCTCAGTGTCTGAATCAGGAGCATCCGCCCCAGTGTCCGCATCACAAGTCAGCAGAGGGCCATATCTATTGGGGCTGCAGACTTCTCCTATTTCTGCTCCAGCCTCTTCCTCCTCTGCAATTCGGCTATTAGCAGCTGTAGCCCGCTTATTTCTGTCTCCAGTAGCCTGTGAGAGAGCTGCGTCTCGTGCATATTTGCCGAGTCTCACTGCAGCCTCTCTCTGTATTGTGCCTGTGCGCTCCCGGCGGCTCGGCGTGTCGGGTCCGGCGCCATCTTGGATCTCCCTGGCTGCACCCCGTCCGTCTCTCTTTTTAGACATGGCAGCAGGATCGGCGGTTCTGGGCAGCAGGACTTCACTCCTCAAGTCACCGGCGGTATCAGCGGCTCAGGCAGGTATAAATCGTGCAGGTACAGAGGCGTCCACAGGATAAAATGCTGGGTTTAGTGCGGGAGCTCAGCGAACTTGCTGCCGCTCACATGCCTGGCTAGCCAGGCCCCCCCCATTTCACATCATTATTAAGCAAAGAGATCGGCCTATAGTTACTGCAGCAAGTCGGGTCCTTATTTTCCTTATGTAGGACCGTAATGTGCGCCAATAAGGAGTGAGGAGCAAGGGAGCCTCCAGTAAGAAGGTAATTGCACAAATTTCTGAAACAGGGGATTAAAACATCTTGAAAGGACTTGTAATAAGTGATGGAAAATCCATCAGGGCCCGGGCTTTTACCTGAGGGGATAGACATGAGAACCTTACGAATCTCCGAGTCAGAGATGGGCCTAGTCAGATGGGACGCCTTGGATGGGGATATGGAGGGAAGGTTAAGGGTCTGTAAAAATGTATCCGTAGCCTCTGACAGGTCACTAGGAGTGGCCCCAGTGGGGGAGGTAAATTATACAGCGCCTCATAAAAGGCGCAAAACGCCTTGGCGACGGCAGGGGTGGATTTATGTACGTTTCCCTTGGAGTCTTTAATAGAGGAAACAAAGGAGTCAGAGAATTGCTTCTTGGCTATAGCCGACATCAGTCTGTTTCCTCTATTCCCATGGGCGTAGGCTTTAAATCGTGAGCGCAGTACCAGCTTTGCAGAGGTGATATTTAGTACATTTTTTTGACGTGCTCTAGCTTCAGTGAGTTCTGCTAGGGTGTGTACAGCCTGTGATTCCTTGTGAGAGGATTCAAGGCGGGCAATCCTTGTCAACAAGGCATCCAAGGCTTGTGTCCTCTGCTTTTTCACATATGCCCCTAAGGCAATGAGTTCCCCCCTTAGTACTACCTTATGGGATTCCCACAATATGGAAGGGGAAGGAGGGGAGTCTTGTGTATCATTAAGCATAAAAAACTCGGAGATCAAGGCCTTGATTTTGGAAGCGTGGGTGGGGTCCTTTCAAGGTGTCATTTAGACGCCATAAACGCTCTTTCCTCTGTGAACCGGACATGGAGAAGTTAATGAGAACAGGAGCGTGGTCGGATAATGTGATGCTACCTATTCGGGCCCCAGAGACATTACGTATATGCGAATCGGACAGGAACAGATAATCCAATCTGTGAAAGGACGCTTTGGCATGCGAGTAATATGTATAATCTCGGCCATTGGGGTTCAAAGTACGCCAAACATCTAAGACTTTCAGTTTTCTCAGGGAAATTTTTAGCCTTCTCTTATAAGCATAAGACACAGATGGTCTACCTGTGGAGGTGTCAATAGCCGGTTCCAGGGCAACATTAAAATCACCCCCCAAAACCAGTAATCCATCAGAAAAGGATGATAATAAATCAAGGGTCTGAACGAGCCATGGTACTTGTCCTCTATTAGGGGCGTATAAGTTGGCAAATGTCACTGGAGAATCACCTAGTACACCCTTTACAAAAATGTACCTACCCTCAGGGTCCGCAGAAGTAGCGGCGTGCTTGAAGGAAAGGCACTTATGCACAGCTAAAGAGTTGAGCGAACACCTGGATGTTCAGGTTCGAGAAGTTCGGCCGAACTTGCCGGAAATGTTCGGGTTCGGAATCCGAACCCGACCCGAACTTTGTCCCGAACCCGAACCCCATTGAAGTCAATGGGGACCCGAACTTTTCGGCACTAAAAAGGCTGTAAAACAGCCCAGGAAAGAGCTAGAAGGCTGCAAAAGGCAGCAACATGTAGGTAAATCCCCTGCAAACAAATGTGAATAGGGAAATGAATTTAAATAAAAATAAAATAAATAAAAATTAACCAATATCAATTGGAGAGAGGTCCCATAGCAGAGAATCTGGCTTCACGTCAGCCACCACTGCAACAGTCCATTGTCAGATATTCAGGCCCCGGCACCCAGGCAGAGGAGAGAGGTCCCGTAACAGAGGATCTGGCTTCATGTCAGCAGAGAATCAGTCTGCATGTCATAGCAGAGAATGAGGCTTCACGTCAGCCACCACTGTAACAGTCCATTGTCAGATATTTAGTCCCAGGCACCCAGGCAGAGGAGAGAGGTCCCTTAACAGAGAATCTGGCTTCATGTCAGCAGAGAATCAGTCTGCATGTCATAGCAGAGAATCAGGCTTCACGTCAGCCACCACTGTAACAGTCCATTGTCATATATTTAGGCCCAGGCACCCAGGCAGAGGAGAGAGGTCCCGTAACAGAGAATCTGGCTTCATGTCAGCAGAGAATTAGTCTGCATGTCATAGCAGAGAATCAGGCTTCACGTCACCCAACATTAAAACAGTCCATTGGCATATATTTAGGCCCCGGCACCCAGACAGAGGAGATGTTCATTCAACTTTGGGTAGCCTCACAATATAATGGTAAAATGAAAATAAAAATAGGATTGAATGAGGAAGTGCCCTGGAGTCCAATAATATATGGTTAAGGGGAGGTAGTTAATGTCTAATCTGGACAAGGGACGGACAGATCCTGTGGGATCCATGCCTGGTTCATTTTTATGAACGTCAGCTTGTCCACATTGGCTGTAGACAGGCGGCTGCGTTTGTCTGTAATGACGCCCCCTGCCGTGCTGAATACACGTTCAGACAAAACGCTGGCCGCCGGGCAGGCCAGCACCTCCAAGGCATAAAAGGCTACCTCTGGCCACGTGGACAATTTAGAGACCCAGAAGTTGAATGGGGCCGAACCATCAGTCAGTACGTGGAGGGGTGTGCACATGTACTGTTCCACCATGTTAGTGAAATGCTGCCTCCTGCTAACACATTGCGTATCAGGTGGTGGTGCAGTTAGCTGTGGCGTGTTGACAAAACTTTTCCACATCTCTGCCATGCTAACCCTGCCCTCAGAGGAGCTGGCCGTGACACAGCTGCCTTGGCGACCTCTTGCTCCTCCTCTGCCTTGGCCTTGGGCTTCCACTTGTTCCCCTGTGACATTTGGGAATGCTCTCAGTAGCGCGTCTACCAACGTGCGCTTGTACTCGCACATCTTCCTATCACGCTCCAGTGCAGGAAGTAAGGTGGGCACATTGTCTTTGTACCGTGGATCCAGCAGGGTGGCAACCCAGTAGTCCGCACACGTTCAAATGTGGGCAACTCTGCTGTCATTGCGCAGGCACTGCAGCATGTAGTCGCTCATGTGTGCCAGGCTGCCCAGGGGTAAGGACAAGCTGTCCTCTGTGGGAGGCGTATCGTCATTGTCCTGCGTTTCCCCCCAGCCACGCACCAGTGATGGGCCCGAGCTGCGTTGGGTGCCACCCCGCTGTGACCATGCTTCATCCTCATCCTCCTCCACCTCCTCCTCGTCCTCCTCGTCCTCCAGTAGTGGGCCCTGGCTGGCCACATTTGTACCTGGCCTCTGCTGTTGCAAAAAACCTCCCTCTGAGTCACTTCGAAGAGACTGGCCTGAAAGTGCTAAAAATGACCCCTCTTCCTCCTCCTCCTCCTCCTGGGCCACCTCCTCTTGCATCATCGCCCTAAGTGTTTTCTCAAGGAGACATAGAAGTGGTATTGTAACGCTGATAACGGCGTCATCGCCACTGGCCATGTTGGTGGAGTACTCGAAACAGCGCAACAGGGCACACAGGTCTCGCATGGAGGCCCAGTCATTGGTGGTGAGGTGGTGCTGTTCCGCAGTGCGACTGACCCGTGCGTGCTACAGCTGAAACTCCACTATGGCCTGCTGCTGCTCGCACAGTCTGTCCAGCATGTGCAAGGTGGAGTTCCACCTGGTGGGCACGTCGCATATGAGGCGGTGAGCGGGAAGGCCGAAGTTACGCTGTAGCGCAGACAGGCGAGCAGCGGCAGGATGTGAACGCCGGAAGCGCGAACAGACGGCCCGCACATTATGCAGCAGCTCTGACATGTCGGGGTAGTTGTGAATGAACTTCTGCACCACCAAATTCAGCACATGCGCCAAGCAAGGGATGTGCGTCAAACCGGCTAGTCCCAGAGCTGCAACGAGATTTCGCCCATTATCGCACACCACCAGGCCGGGCTTCAGGCTCACCGGCAGCAACCACTCGTCGGTCTGTTGTTCTATACCCCGCCACAACTCCTGTGCGGTGTGGGGCCTGTCCCACAGTTTCAGAATGGCCTGCTGACGTTTACCCCGGGTGAAGGTGTGTGGCTGACTGGATGAGCAGGTGGAAGAAGAGGAAGCCGAGAAGGAGGAGGTGGCAACAGGAGGCAAATAATGTTGCCCTGCGATCCTTGGCAGCGGAAGGACGTGCGCCAAACAGCTCTCCGCCTGGGGCCCAGCCGCCACTACATTTACCCAGTGTGCAGTTAGGGAGATATAGCGTCCCTGGCCGTGCTTACTGGTCCACGTATCTGTGGTTAGGTGGACCTTGCCACAGATGGCGTTGCGCAGTGCACACTTGATTTTATCGGATACTTGGTTGTGCAGGGAAGGCACGGCTCTCTTAGAGAAGTAGTGCCGGCTGGGAACAACATACTGTGGGACAGCAAGCGACATGAGCTGTTTGAAGCTGTCTGTGTCCACCAGCCTAAATGACAGCATTTCATAGGCCAGTAGTTTAGAAATGCTGGCATTCAGGGCCAGGGATCGAGGGTGGCTAGGTGGGAATTTACGCTTTCTCTCAAATGTTTGTGAGATGGAGGGCTGAACGCTGCCGTGTGACATGGTTGAGATGCTTGGTGACGGAGGTGGTGGTGTTGGTGGTACATCCCCTGTTTGCTGGGCGGCAGGTGCCAACGTCCCTCCAGAGGCGGAGGAAGAGGCCGAGGCGGCAGCAGCAGAAGAGGCCGAGGCGGCAGCAGCAGAAGAGGTAGCAGGGGGAGCCTGAGTGACTTCCTTGGTTTTAAGGTGTTTACTCCACTGCAGTTCATGCTTTGCATGCAGGTGCCTGGTCATGCAGGTTGTGCTAAGGTTCAGAACGTTAATGCCTCGCTTCAGGCTCTGATGGCACAGCGTGCAAACCACTCGGGTCTTGTCGTCAGCACATTGTTTGAAGAAGTGCCATGCCAGGGAACTCCTTGAAGCTGCCTTTGGGGTGCTCGGTCCCAGATGGCGGCGGTCAGTAGCAGGCGGAGTCTCTTGGCGGCGGGTGTTCTGCTTTTGCCCACTGCTCCCTCTTTTGCTACGCTGTTGGCTCGGTCTCACCACTGCCTCTTCCTCCGAACTGTGAAAGTCAGTGGCACGACCTTCATTCCATGTGGGGTCTAGGACCTCATCGTCCCCTGCATCGTCTTCCACCCTAGTCTTGATCCCTGACCTCCTGTTCAGTCTGCACACTGCAGAAAGACGCAGCAGTTGGCACCTGTGTTTCGTCATCATCAGAGACATGCTGAGGTGGTATTCCCATGTCCTCATCATCAG
This sequence comes from Bufo gargarizans, assembly GCF_014858855.1. Lineage (NCBI taxonomy): Eukaryota > Metazoa > Chordata > Amphibia > Anura > Bufonidae > Bufo > Bufo gargarizans. The sequence goes on along the minus strand of NC_058080.1, from coordinate 719,344,963 downwards.
GAAACATAAGTGGTTGTGCGTCAGTGCATTCTATGTCTTCCACCGCTGGGGAAGGGCTAGGTGGATGCCCTTGGGAAACCCTGCCAGCGGAGTCTTCAAACAGCATAAGAGACTGCTGCATAACTTGAGGCTCAGACAGTTTCCCTGGTATGCATGGGGGTGATGTGACAGACTGATGGGCTTGGTTTTCAGGCGCCATCTGTGCGCTTTCTGCAGAAGACTGGGTGGGAGATAATGTGAACGTGCTGGATCCACTGTCGGCCACCCAATTGACTAATGCCTGTACCTGCTCAGGCCTTACCATCCTTAGAACGGCATTGGGCCCCACCAAATATCGCTGTAAATTATGGCGGCTACTGGGACCTGAGGTAGTTGGTACACTAGGACGTGTGGCTGTGGCAGAACGGCCACGTCCTCTCCCAGCACCAGAGGGTCCACTAACACCACCACGACCATGTCCGCGTCCTTTACTAGATGTTTTCCTCATTGTTATCGTTCACAACAACAAAAATATTATTTGGCCCAATGTATTGAATTCAAATTCAGGCCTTTTTTTACAGACACCTAACACTATCTGGCTATCTATTTAGGTACCGTATTACACTAATACAGGCACAGCAGTAACCACAGATTTAGCTGACTATAAATTTGAGGCCTATTATTTAGGCGCTGGGTGACAGGTATACGTTTACAGACAGAATTAGACTGGGATATGCACAGTAGCGTGTGTGTGAAGTTATTGAGAATGACCCTATGTGCACCTTGAATCTTATATACCCTTTTAGGGATAGATTTAAAGTAGGTCTGATACAGCAGAAACCACTAAATTAGGAAATTGCAAAATTGGGAATTGTATTTCAACCCAGAACAAAAACTGTTCTTTGACGGACACTAAATAACTTGCCCAGCTACAGCAATAACCACAGATTTAGCTGACTATAAATTTGAGGCCTATTATTTAGGCGCTGGGTGACAGGTATACATTTACGGACAGAATTAGACTGGGATATGCACAGTAGCATGTGTGTGAAGTTATTGAGAATGACCCTATCTGCACCTTGAATCTAATATACCCTTTTAGGGATAAATTTAAAGTAGGCCTGATACAGCAGAAACCACTAATTTAGAGAATTGCTAATTTGGGAATTGTATTTCAACCCAGAACAAAAACTGTGCTTTGACGGACACTAAATAACTCGCCCAGCTACAGCAATAACCACAGATTTAGCTGACTATAAATTTGAGGCCTATTATTTAGGCGCTGGGTGACAGGTATACGTTTACAGACAGAATTAGACTGGGATATGGCCAAAAAATAACCACACTATTGATGGTTAAATGCACTTGGTGTGACAGCTTGACCCTGATGTAGGATATAGCCAAAAAATAACCACACTATTGATGGTTAAATGCACTTGGTGTGACAGCTTCACCCTGATGTAGGATTTAGCCAAAAAACAACCACACTTTTGAGGGTTAAATGCACTTGGTGACAGGCTCAGCTTGACCCTGATGTAGTATATGGCCAAAAAATAACCACACTATTGATGGTTAAATGCACTTGGTGTGACAGCTTCACCCTGATGTAGGATACAGCCAAAAAACAACCACACTATTGAGGGTTAAATGCACTTGGTGACAGGCTCAGCTTGCCCCTGATGTAGTATATGGCCAAAAAATAACCACACTATTGATGGTTAAATGGACTTGGTGTGACAGCTTCACCCTGATGTAGGATATAGCCAAAAAACAACCACACTATTGATGTTTAAATGCACTTGGTGTGACAGCTTGCCCCTAATGTAGTATATGGCCAAAAAATAACCACACTATTGATGGTTAAATGCACTTGGTGTGACAGCTTCACCCTGATGTAGGATATAGCCAAAAAACAACCACACTATTGAGGGTTAAATGCACTTGGTGACAGCTTGCCCCTAATGTAGTATATGGCCAAAAAATAACCACACTATTGATGGTTAAATGCACTTGGTGTGACAGCTTCACCCTGATGTAGGATATAGCCAAAAAATAACCACACTATTGAGGGTTAAATGTACTTGGTGGCAGCTTGTGCTGGCGCACCACAAGACACAAAATGGCCGCCGATCACCCCAGAAAAAAGTGAATGAAAAACGCTCTGGGCAGCCTAAAAACAGTGAGCAATTGAATAGCAGCAGTTCAATCATCCACAGCTGCAGATCGATCTCTGAATGAAGTCTTTTGGAGGAGTTAATCACTGCCTAATCTCGCCCTAACGTCGCAGCTGCAACCTCTCCCTACACTGATCAGAGCAGAGTGACGTGCGGCGCTACGTGACTCCAGCTTAAATAGAGGCTGGGTCACATGCTGCACTGACCAATCACAGCCATGCCAATAGTAGGCATGGCTGTGACGGCCTCTTGGGGCAAGTAGTATGACGCTTGTTGATTGGCTGCTTTGCAGCCTTTCAAAAAGCGCCAAGAAAGCGACGAACACCGAACCCGAACCCGGACTTTTACGAAAATGTTCGGGTTCGGGTCCGTGTCACGGACACCCCAAAATTCGGTACGAACCCGAACTATACAGTTCGGGTTCGCTCATCCCTACACAGCTACACTAACCCCCCTACTTGCAGAGTTATGCGTACTGTGGAACCATTGGGCAAATTTCCTAGGAGGGAGGTTGGGGACTTTACTTGTTTTAAAATGGGTCTCTTGCAGAAAAGCAACTGAGACTTTATCCTTCAAAAGGAGAGAGAGGATTTCAGACCTTTTGCATGGCTCGTTCAGCCCATGTACATTTAGTGAGGCAGCTACAATAGAAGACATTTCAACAGATAATCAAGGGATTGACAGCACAGGTTATCCACAGAAGCACCGAAGAGCATATAATAGATATGAGCAGAGGGGAGGGAAGGGAGAGAGGGGAACAAATAAAATAAAGGTAGATAACAAATAACATGTTGAACCGGTAAGGAACCAGTTCGGCTGAAATACCAATCTGAGGTGAAGTGAGTGCTTCACTTATCACCAGCCAAGACAGGATTGGACTGGCGAGGGGGCAAGTAAAGCACCTTGCGGTCTAGAACAAAAAGACCAACAACAAAAAAATACGTCCAGCACAGGTAACTATCCGGTCTTTACCCTTCATGTGGGGAATAGATTCTGCAAACCGCAGAAGTAACGACTAGCAAAAGCAGAGAAGTGTCACAATTCCGTCTTGCTATTATAAGCAAAACATTAGGCATGTAATATAGAACAGGCTCCAAAAAATGGAAAAAAGAACAAGTTCTTCCATAATGAACACTTAAACAGGAAGATGAAAGGCAGTCATCTCCAAGCCTGGAGAAAGTAGACAGCGATAGCACAGGCTTACATATGTAGCTGAGGGAGACGGAGTTCAGGTGAGGGCCCTATCCCTCCTGCCCCTTCCCGGACGGTCTGGTTTATCTGCTGAGGCCATCTGCCAGGCAGCAGCACGAGGTGGAACAGGCAGGGGGCCATCTTGGTCGGCCGGTAGCCATGAGGGGATATCAACAGGAGGGACATCCAGGGACTTCCAGACAGAAGCGAGATCTGCGGGGGAACGCATGGTAAGTAGTTTACCATTCCTCGAGACCGCCAGCCCAAAGGGGTACAACCATCGGGATGGAGTCGACGTTTTCCTCAGGACATCCAGAAGGGGCTTCAATAAGCGCCGCTTGGCCAAACGTAGATGGCGCAAGATCCTGGAACATTTGATTTGGAGTGTTCTCATATTTTTGTACCTCTAACTCCCGTTGCTTTTTCAGGAGAGCCGCGGTGTCAACGTAGCTTAACAGGCCACAGATCACGTCCCGTGGTGGTTCTTGCGGCTTCGGCCTGGGGCGCAGCGCCCTGTGTATTCGCTCCACCACGATTCCTGCCGCTCTGTCCGGGTCAAGCAGCATAGAAAATATCTTGCGCGCCACTGTCGGCAAGGCCTCAGCCGCGATCGTCTCCGTTAAGCCTCGTATGCGAATATTTCGCCTGCGGCTGCGGTTCTCTTGGTCTTCCAGTTTTAGGAACGCATCGTTCAGTAGGGCATTGTGAGCCGCCAGCACCTCCGAAGCTTTACCTTCATAGGTCATGATGGATTCTTGGGCTGCCTCTAGTGAAACGACTCTCTGGCCTAGATGCTTCAGGTCATCTTTTATGTCCGACAAGTCCTGCTTAAGAGGCGAGAGGGCTGATTCAAGGACACGTCGGAGAGTCCGTTCTGAAATTGGCGGATCTCTGGGTCTCCTTTCTGAGACATCGGAGCCGCTGCCCGCGTCGGAGAGGTCTCCTATATCGGAGTCATGTGCAATAGACGCCGCCATATTGGGGCCTTTCTGTGCAGTAAGCCTTGGCGTTTTCCAAAGAAATTTCTCCATCTCCGGTTGTTTAGTGTGCAGCGGGGTTGTCTCTGAGCTTCCTCTGGTCTTATCTTTGCCAGACTTCCCCATAATAATTCAAATTATAAGCTAAATTAGGGCAAATGAGCCGGAATGCTGGAGGAGCTCAAGCGTGTGCGGCCATTCAGCAGCGTGGCTAGGCTCCGCCCCCCTATAGTAGTTCTATAGTAGTTATATTCTTGTACATAGGAGCAGCAGGGGCGTTGCTAGGGTCTCAAAAGATCCGGGGCACAAGCCCCAATAAATATGTACCCCCCCTCCCCCCCCGCACTATGCTGTACTTGCAATACAGCAGCACTTACCTGTCACATCCAGGGCCTCCAGGTGACGTCTCCTCTCTGTCATCATCTTCTCCACTCGGTCTGGACAACTTCTCTCAGCCGCCTCGTCTCTGCAGAGTGTGACACACAGACATCTTAGCTTCCTCACTTTCTATCATTATCCCCCAACTGGAGTCCCCACAGTGTTATCCTGCTGCTTGCTATGCCAAAACCTCAACCCCCCCCCATACCCCCAAATACTATCTTAAAGGGAACCTGTCACCGGGATTTTGGGTATCGAGCTGAGGACATGGGTTGCTAGATGGCCGCTAGCACATCCGCAATACCCAGTCCCCATAGCTCTCTGTGCTTTTATTGTGGAAATAAAAATATTTGATACATATACAAATTAACCTGAGATGAGTCCTGTCCCTGACTCATCTCATGTACAGGACTCATCTCAGGGTAATTTGCATATGTATCAAATCGTTTTTTCTTACACAATAAAAGCACACAGAGCTATGGGGACTGGGTATTGCGGATGCACTAGCGGCCATCTAGCAACCCATGTCCTCAGCTCTATACACAAAATCCTGGTGACAGGTTCCCTTTAAAGAAACATTACTGCCCCCCATAGTAATTGTACTCCTCATAGTCCCACCAATAGTAATTCCCTTCTAGAATTCCCTTATAAGTAACACTGCCCCAACCGTGATAATGCTCCTCAACAATGCCCTCCCATATTAATAATACCCTCACAGACCCCTCAGTAGTAATAAGGCCCCCATAGTGCGCTTAGTAGAAATAAGGCAGATCTATAAGACCCTCCTATAGAGCCCCCAGTAGTAATAAGACCGCCTATAATGTCCCCTGGATTTGCAGTGCCCCCTGCAGTTATAATCCTCCCTCCACCATACAGTCCCATGTAAATAACATCACCTCCTCCCCAGCTGCCTCCAACGCACAATCCCATGTAAACATCACCCCCTAAAGCTACTTTCACACTTGCGTTCGTGCGGATCTGTCATGTACTTGTACAGGACGGATCCGCACCGATATAATACAAACAAATGCATCCGTTCAGGACCGATCCGTTTGTATTAGATTTGAATTTCTAAGTCCCAATACAGATCCGTCCTGACTTACATTAAAAGTCAATGGGGGACGGATCCGTTTACAATTGCACCATTTTGTGTCAATGCAAAGAGATCCGTCCCTATTGACTTACATTGTAAGTCAGGACGGATGCGTTTGGCTCCGCAAGGCCATGCGGACACAAAAACGCTGCTTGCAGCATTTTGGGGTCCGCCTCCAAAATGGAACGGGGGACCGCACGGAGCCGAACGAATGCATTCTGAATGGATCCGCATCCATTCAGAATGCATTGGGGTTAAACTGATGCATTTGGGGCTGCTTGTGAGAGACCTGAAACGGATCTCACAAGCGGATCACCAAACGCAAGTGTGAACGTAGCCTAAACCAGTGTTTCCCAACCAGTGTGCCTCCAGCTGTTGCAAAACTACAACTCCCAGCATGCCCGCACAGCCAAAGGCTGTCCAGGCATGCGGGGAATTATAGTTTTGCAACAGCTGGAGGCACACTGGTTGGGAAACACTGGCCCCTAAACATTAAGTCCCATGTACATAAACATCATTCCCCCCCACCATCAACATACAGTCCCATGTAAATAACATCACTCCCTCCCCCAGCCAGCTCAAGCACACAGTTCCATGTCAATAACATCCCTCCCTTCAGCCCTAACATACATCCCAGTTAAATAACTACAACTCCCAGCATTGCTCTGCCTCTCCCTTCACTTACCTCTCCTGTACAGACATCACCATTAGGCTCCTTCTCCTCTTGACTCTGGTCCAATCCTGCACTGGTCACATGATGGTGACATCATCCAGGTCATCCTATCACAGCCTGTTTTGCTGATCACATGACCTGTGATGTCACCAAAGGTCCTTCGCCTCTTCCCAGACAGTGTAAGATTCAATTGTATTTGCCGTTCTGTGTACGGCAATACAGTTGTATCTAGCAGGCAGGCAGGACATTCGGGGCATGGGACAAAACATCCGGGGCCCAGGCCCCGAATGTTTTAACCTAGCGACGCCCCTGAGGAGCAGTATTATAGTAGTTATATTCTTGTACATAGGAGTCAGTATTAAAGTAGTAATATTCCTGTACATAGGAGGCAGTATTATAGTAATTATATTCTTGTACATAGGAGCAGTATTATAGTAGTTATATTCTTGTACATAGGAGGCAGTATTATAGTAGTTATATTCTTGTACATAGGAGTCAGTATTATAGTAGTAATATTCCTGTACATAGGAGGCAGTATTATAGTAGTTATATTCTTGTACATAGGAGCAGTATTATAGTAGTTATATTCTTGTACATAGGAGGCAGTATTATAGTTGTTATATTCTTGTACATAGGAGGCAGTATTATAGTAGTTATATTCTTGTACATAGGAGGCAGTATTATAGTAGTTATATTCTTGTACATAGGAGTCAGTATTAAAGTAGTAATATTCCTGTACATAGGAGGCAGTATTATAGTAATTATATTCTTGTACATAGGAGCAGTATTATAGTAGTTATATTCTTGTACATAGGAGGCAGTATTATAGTAGTTATATTCTTGTACATAGGAGTCAGTATTATAGTAGTAATATTCCTGTACATAGGAGGCAGTATTATAGTAGTTATATTCTTGTACATAGGAGCAGTATTATAGTAGTTATATTCTTGTACATAGGAGGCAGTATTATAGTTGTTATATTCTTGTACATAGGAGCAGTATTATAGCAGTTATATTCTTGTACATAGGAGCAGTATTATAGTAGTTATATTCTTGTACATAGGAAGCAGTATTATAGTAGTTATATTCTTGTACATAGAGGCAGTATTATAGTAGTTATATTCTTATACATAGGAGCAGTATTATAGTAGTTATATTCTTGTACATAGAAGCAGTATTATAGTAGTTATATTCTTGTACATAGGAGGCAATTTTTATTAGTAAAAACTAACAGAAATATGAAATATACATTTCCTACAAACATTTGAAAAACAATAGTAATTAAACAGAAATCATACACCTCTAATACAGAGTAAACTCATAATTTCAATATATCAGGATTCAATTTCAGTTAAAAGGATAGAAAAATAATATCAAACATAATCTAATTGCTTTAAAAGTATCATCAATCCATATACACAATCCTCCATAAAGTCATGTCGTTCTTACTTTTCCTGACTTCCAGGGATTGATCCACCTCAGCTCTGACATAATGAGGTTCACTGCGTTTGTGTGCTGGAATGGTTCGTTACTGATGGACCCTCTGGTTCTGATGTTCCAGTGATGGTACTTGATGATGGTAATGATAAGATACATGGTCCCCCAGTTAATGTCACCTACATTAGATGGTACCCCATAGATGATATCTAGGTATTTCAGAGACTGCAGTCTTGGGATTTTTAGCTTACTGGATATTTCCTGCCATATTTTTCTCCCTCCCAGCTCTCTGATATAAAATGTGCCATGGTCTCCTCTTGCTGACAACCCAAGAGACACATGCGATCTGACATGCTCAAAAAAAAAGGACAGTCAAGCAATGTCATAAAATTTAGGGGGGAGCCTCACCGCGTTAAGGAACGTTAGACTGTCCTGTAAGATGGGGGTCATACCATCTTTCAGTGTGGGCTATAAACAGAAGGTCTTACATACCCTGAAGTACAGCTCTTTCCTGGTCTTAGTCTGAATGTAAGACTTCTCTATACCCCACTTCTTAAAGTATCTGAGACCATAGTCCAGGTAATGGGGGAGGTAGTCACTCGTCCATCTCCGCCTCTTGAAACTGCCGCCTCGTACCCAAGATTCTGCAAAAGGCAATATGCAGTCCATGACACTGTTCACCCACAGTGAGCTGTTCTCCGAGTCCAGTCAGCCAAAATTAACTTTTAGGAGCAAGGAGTCAAAGAACACCCTTGGGTTTATCATATCCAGCCCACCCTCTCTCCTCTGTAAGTAAGTGATCCATCTTTTAACTGGGTTCAACCTGTTCCCCCAAAGAAGTTGGAAGAACAGGTTAAAGAGCCTAGCTGAGAAATATTCTGGCAAAGGAAAGACAAGAAATACATATAAAAACACAGGGACCAGGTAGGTCTTCAAAATTTTAACCCTTTCTCTATAGGTCAGCTTCCAGTTCTTCCATTGCTGAACCTTTGCATTTCCAGTTTCCAATCTTTCTTCCCAATTTAGCCTGGCATTATCATCCCTCACGAATTTGACCCCAAGGATTTTAATATAGGTGGAGGCTTTCGCAAATTGTGGCAGACCAAAGTCTGGATGTCACGGATGGTGTTGCAGAAAGCTGGAACTTATAAATAAACATCCGACTGGCTTGATCCCAAACTAAGGAGCATATGGGTGAGCCCTATAAAACCCCTAGAGCTCTCCCTGACTGCTATGCCCATGCAAAGGTCTTTATGGTAGACGATTGCTATGCCCTCGTACCTTATACTATGTGACACCTGAAAACCCTATAATAGTGAGGGGACACGACCACCGGCTCCCTGCACTTAATACGGACAGAGTCAGGGTCACCTACAATCAAGCCAGAAAGGAAACACAAATAAAGGAAACAGACTTATCTGAGGAATCAGGAGAAGCAGCCTCCAGCAGTGAACACAATCTAGGAAGAAGTATAAACCGCAAAGTGAGGCAGTATGGGAGGGAATATAAAGGGAGACAATCAGTGCAAATAGGTGACAGCTGGGAGAAGGAAAGGAGATGAGAAAGTGAAACCAAAACAAAGAACATCATACAACAGGTAGAGAAGAACGTCTGCCAGATCTTCTCACAGAGCTGGTGGTGACAGTACCCCTCCCTCTACGGGTGGACTCCGGACACTCAGAGCCCACCTTCTCAGGATGAGACCTATGGAAAGCCCTGATGAGACGAGTGGCCTTAATGTCCGCCACTGGGACCCACATCCTCTCCTCAGGACCATAACCCTCCCAATGAACGAGGTACTGGAGAGAACCGCGGATAATGCGAGAATCCACAATCCTAGAGACCTGAAATTCAAGATTACCATCAACAACAATCGGAGGAGGAGGCAAAGAGGAGGGTACAGTGGGTTGGACATAAGGTTTTAATAGGGACCTGTGAAAAACATTATGGATCTTCCAAGTCTGAGGAAGATCAAGACGGAAGGCAACGGGATTGATGACGGACAAGATCTTGTAAGGCCCAATAAACCTAGGACCCAACTTCCAGGAGGGAACCTTCAGTTTGATATTCTTTGTAGACAACCACACCAGATCCCCCACATTCAGGTCCGGACCAGGCACACGTCTCTTATCCGCCACACGCTTATATCTCTCACTCATCCTCTTCAGATTACCCTGAATCTTTTGCCAAATAAATGACAAAGACGAGGAAAATCTCTCCTCATCAGGTAAACCAGAAGACCCCTCTCCAGAGAATGTCCCAAACTGCGGATGAAACCCATATGCACCAAAAAATGGTGACTTATCAGAGGACTCCTGGCGACGGTTATTTAAAGCAAACTCAGCAAGGGACAAAAAGAACACCAATCCTCCTGATTCTCCGCCACAAAACAGCGCAGATATGTCTCCAGATTCTGATTGACGCGTTCGGTCTGACCATTCGACTGCGGGTGAAAAGCAGAAGAGAACGACAACCGAACCCCCAAGCGAGAACAGAAGGCCTTCCAGAATCTGGAAACAAATTGCGTGCCCCTATCAGAAACGATGTCTGAAGGAATGCCATGCAATTTAACAATGTGATCAACAAACGCTTGCGCCAGCGTCTTAGCATTGGGTAACCCAGGAAAGGGAATGAAATGCGCCATTTTGCTAAAACGGTCCACTACTACCAGAATCACAGTCTTCCCCGAGGAACGAGGCAGGTCCGTAATGAAGTCCATGGACAGATGCGTCCAAGGACGGGAAGGAATGGGTAACGGGAGGAGAGAACCCGATGGCCGTGAATGAGGGACCTTGGCACGAGCACAGGTCTCGCAGGCTGCCACAAAACCCTCAACCGTCTTACGAAGAGCCGGCCACCAGAATCTCCGAGCAATGAGATCCACTGTGGCTCTGCTCCCCGGGTGCCCAGCAAGGACAGTATCGTGGTGCTCCTTAAAAACCTTGTGTCGTAAAGCGAGAGGCACAAACAACCTCCCAGGGGGACAAAGATCAGGAGCCTCTGCCTGGGCTGCCTGAACCTCTGCCTCCAAATCAGGATAAAGAGCAGAGACGACCACCCCTTCAGCCAAAATGGGACCCGGGTCTTCAAAGTTCCCCCCTCCCGGAAAACAACGTGACAGGGCATCTGCCTTCACATTTTTAACCCCAGGGCGGAACGTAACAACAAAATTAAACCTAGAAAAGAACAAAGACCATCTGGCCTGTCTCGGGTTCAGACGCTTGGCCGATTCCAAGTAGGCCAGATTCTTATGGTCTGTAAACACTGGTAATAGGGTGTCTGGCTCCCTCTAACCAATGGCGCCATTCCTCAAAAGCTAATTTGATGGCCAACAACTCCCTATCTCCCACATCGTAATTTCTCTCTGCAGAGGAGAGTTTTCTTGAGAAAAAGGCACACGGTCGCCATTTGGCAGGAGAGGGACCCTGAGATAAGACCGCACCCACACCCACCTCAGAAGCGTCCACCTCAACAATAAAAGGTAGAGAGACATCAGGTTGTACCAAATGGTAGCGGAAGCAAAACTCTCTTTGATCCTAGAAAAGGCTTTAAGCTGCATCTACCGACCACGAAGAAAAATCTACCCCCTTTTTAGTCATATCAGTGAGTGGCTTAACAACAGAGGAATAATTCAAAATGAACTTTCTGTAATAATTGGCAAAACCCAAAAACCGCATCAGCGCCTTCTGATTCTCAGGAAGCTCCCAATCAAGCACAGCGCGGACCTTCTCAGGGTCCATGCGAAAACCAGAAGCGGAGAGAAGAAACCAAGAAATTGAATCTCCGGAGCCGCAAACACACATTTTTCCAGTTTAGCGTACAATTTATTATCCCGCAGAATCAGCAAGACCTGACGTAGGTGGTCCCGATGAGTCTTGAAATCAGGAGAAAAAATCTAAATGTCATCCAGATACACCAGTACAAATTTCCCCATTAAATGATGAAAAATGCTGTTCATAAAATGTTGGAAGACGGCCGGAGCATTCATCAAACCAAAGGGCATAACCAAATTCTTGAAATAACCCTCAGGGGTATTGAAGGCCGTCTTCCATTCGTCCCCTTCCCTGACCCTGACTAGGTTGTATGCCCCTCTTAAATCCAACTTAGAAAAAACCTTAGCCCCAACAATCTGGTTAAACAGGTCCGGGATCAGAGGAAGCGGATATGGGTCACGAACCGTGATATGGTTCAGCTCCCTGAAATCCAGACAAGGTCTTAAAGAACCATCTTTTTTCTTAACAAAAAAAAAACTGCGGCAACAGGTGACTTCGAGGGTCGGATGTGTCCCTTTCTCAGGCTCTCAGAGATATAAGTACGCATAGCGACTCTTTCAGGTTGGGAGAGATTGTATAAACGTGATTTTGGCAGTTTGGCGCCTGGGATGAGATTAATAGGGCAGTCGTACTCCCGGTGCGGGGGCAACTCCTGGACACCACTCTCGGAAAACACATCCGAAAATTCAGAGAGAAAAGATGGCACAGTCTTGGTAGAAATCTCTGAAAGAGACGCCGTGAGGCAATTCTCTCTGCAAAACTCACTCCAACCATTTATTTGCCTTGCTTGCCAATCAATGGTGGGGTTATGTTTAGTGAGCCAGGGTAGCCCCAACACTAGAGGAGTAGGTAATCCGCTTAAGACGAAACATGACATATCCTCAACATGAGCGTCACCCACAGTCAGACGGATATTGTGAACCATGCCCTTTAACGATCTTTGAGAAAGTGGAGCGGAATCGATAGCAAAAACAGGTATATCCTTTTCCAAAGTGCATACCTGGAAACCATGCGTTATTGCAAATTGATTATCAATGAGATTGACAGCTGCTCCACTATCTACAAAAATCTCACAAACAATGTTCTTGCTGTCTAGCGCCACCCTGGCAGGTAGGAGAAAACGGGAACTACAAGTAAATGGCAAACCTTCAATTTCCGCATCAACCTTGCCAATAGTAGCAAATAGAAAGTTTTTAGAGGGTTTTTTCTTTTATTACTCTCAGAAAACTCCATGAATCTCCTAGAGGGGCAAACATTAGCCAAATGATTTATACCCCCACAACAGAAACAAACCCTCCTCTGAGAGCTGAATCCTCTACTATCAGAGGCAAGCAAACCCAGCTGCATGGCCTCCTCCTCAGAGGGGATTGAGAGAGACTGAGACCCCTGCGCACTGAATGAGACAGCCCCACTGTCCTTGGACTGAATATGACAGGAAGGAGTAGTCTCCTCTCTCTCTCTCTAAGACGCCTGTCAATACGAACAGCTAGAGACATGGCAGATTCTAACGAGGCTGGTCTCTCATGAAAAGCAAATGCATCTTTCAATCTTTCCGAAAGACCATGGCAAAATTGACTTCGGAGTGCAGCATCATTCCAACCAGTATCAGCTGCCCATCTCCGAAATTCTGAACAATATATCTCTGCGGACTGTTTACCCTGGCATAAAAGACGCAGTTTAGATTCAGCCAGAGCAATACGATCCGGGTCATCATATATCTGTCCCAGGGCTACAAAAAATTCATTCCACCGATCGGAGGGGCCGTGCCCCGACCGGCAGCGAAAAGGCCCAAGACTGAGCGTTATCCCTGAGCAGCGAGATGATGATCCCCACCCTCTGCTCCTCATCACCAGAGGAATGGGGAAGTAGGCGAAAATGGAGTTTGCAAGCCTCTCTAAAGCGAACAAAATTCTCGCTACCCCCGGAGAACGTATACGGAAGCGAGATCTTAGGCTCGGAACAAACTCCATGAACGCAAGCAGAACCGGTCAACTGAAACTGAGACACAGTTTTACGGAGATCTGCTACCTCCAGTGAAAGACCTTGCATGCGGTCAATCAAGGCTGAAACCGGATCCATGCTTAAGACGGTTATGGTGGTTTATAATGTCACGGATGGTGTTGCAGAAAGCTGGAACTTATAAATAAACATCCGACTGGCTTGATCCCAAACTAAGGAGCATATGGGTGAGCCCTATAAAACCCCTAGAGCTCTCCCTGACTGCTATGCCCATGCAAAGGTCTTTATGGTAGACGATTGCATGCCCTTGTACCTTATACTATGTGACACCTGAAAACCCTATAATAGTGAGGGGACACGACCACCGGCACTTAATACGGACGGAGTCAGGGTCACCTACAATCAAGCCAGCAAGGAAACACAAATAAAGGAAACAAACTTATCTGGGGAATCATGAGAAGCAGCCTCCAGCAGTGAACACAATCCAGGAAGAAGTATAAACCGCAAAGTGAGGCAGTATGGGAGGGAATATAAAGGGAGACAATCAGTGCAAATAGGTGACAGCTGGGAGAAGGAAAGGAGATGAGAAAGTGAAACCAAAACAAAGATCATCATACAACAGGTAGAGAAGAACATCTGCCAGATCTTCTCACAGAGCTGGCGGTGATACTGGATCAGAATTTCAGTGTCCAGAAAGCTTGACTCTTCTCAAGATTGACCAGAGACCCTGAGGCCTCTGAGTAACTTCTGATGGCTGCCGACAACAACTGCACCTCACGAGGCTCAGATATCACCACAGTCACATCATCCGCATAGGTAACAACACTCAGAGGCAAGTGCAGTGTCCCACTAGCTTACGTGGGCACTGCAAAAGCTTATTGTGTCACATGTTATATCATGCTGTATTGTTTCCTATTGTGAAATCCCTGTTACCAGGCTGTCAGGTGCACTGCATACATTCCACCACTAGATGGGGGTAGCACCACAGTATATATAGGACAGATCAGGCCTAGTTAGGGAGTTGGCAAGATGTAGTGTTTGAGTTAAGAGGAGGAGGTAAGAGAGGTTTCCTCTCCTCTCAGCTATCTCTAGGGCTCCACGGTCCAGAGGAGCCATTGTGGATCTCAGTATCAAGCCAGGAAGATAGACAGAGGTGAAGTCTATATTCTACCATTCACTCTTCCGGAGTAGCAAGTGAATTTTGGTTAAGTTTATTGTTGGATAAAGACAAAGGAAGGACAAAACCATTATTCTGGGCTCTAGGTGCATTTGTATCTAGGTGTAGGACTTATTAGCTTCTGACAGCCTCACTGTTATTCTAAGCACAGATAAGGTTTTTGTTGCATCACTTGTGAGTAGAACATTAGGACTTGAGTTACCTCAACTGAGACTGAAGCAAGGCAAAGAGCTGAATAGCAGTGAGTACCTAACTAACTACCCTAGCCTGACACATTACTACAAGTACAGCCTGTTACTGGGATTCATCACATCCAACTTGCATGTGTATCAGAGACTGCTTTATTTTATTTTATTCTTTTTAAATAGTATTTTATTAACTTTTTGTTTCATACATACAAGTATCATTATTAATCAGTTATTTTTTCTCCTTATTGACCTTTACATAATCTTTTCTCGTCATATCCCCAGTCCGACCAACCCACCCTAATGCTTAGTCCACCCCTGGGGGAGACATTGGCAACAAAAAATAAAAAATAATTTAAAAAAAGGGAAAATTTGTTGAGCCCCCGCTCGCCTACCTCCACTCCCCCCAATCCCCCGGACCCCCCCCCCCCCCCCAGCCAAGCCCATTACTCCAACCACTTCTGCCATTTTTTAACAAATCTATCTTTTTTCTTGATTGACATCAAATGGAATTCCTCTCTAACAAGCGATAGTCTAGTGAGATTCTCCCACTCCCTAATAGTTGGTACCACCCTATCTCCCCAATGTGCCAGAATACATTTCCTTGCAAAAAATAATAGTTTAGATGCTATTTCTCGATCTCTATTAATATCTATTTTCTCCATTACCCCCAAAATACATACCTCAAGGCAGGGAGGGATTTTAAATAGATAATATTTCTCTATTTTTTCATTTACCTTCCCCCAGAACCCTTGGATCTTTGTACATGACCACAATATATGGATGCTGTCTGCCCCTTCCTCCCCACATTTTTTCAACTAAATTCTTTGGTTTTGTAATATTTCATTAAGCTCTTAGGGGAGTAATATAAACAGTATAGTATATTAAATTAGTTAATTCTATGGGAGAAATTTTTTGATGCCCTGTTTTTGGACTGTATGACCTTTTCCCAAAATTCTCCCGTTGCAAATTAAGAGTTTCTTGCCATCTATAGTTTAGGGTATTAACGGCTCTATTATTTGTCTTCTGATTCAACAAACTTCCATATATTTTGGAGATCAGTTTCCTCCCGGGCACCATGTTAAAGATATTAACTAGAGGTCGTGGAAGGGGAGCAATTTGAGTTCCCTCAATTATCTCCGCTCGTAGGGCTTGTTTTAATTGTAAATAAAAGAAGCTCAAATCTCTATTCCCCGTTGCATATTCATTTTTTAGATCTTGATAGGTTATTATATCTCCCTCTTTCCATATCTGTCCCAGTTTGAGGATTCCGTATTTCAACCAGATTTTTTGTTCAATTGATTTTAATTCTCTTAGTTGAGTATTGTCCCATAGCAGGGTATCCGAGTGTATTCCTTTCAGAGACCACAGTTCTTTTACCTTTTTCCAGGATTTAGTCCACAACTCAAATAAGGGTATTTTATTTACTTGTTGTTGTGACAAAATATCAGTTTCTACTAATTGGAAAATACTACAATTTCGAAACTTTTATTAATCCCTCTTATCATGATCTTATATCTGTTTGATTTACTCCACATTATCATATTTTTAATCTGTCCAGAAATAAAATACATTCTAAGTCTGGAACTGATAGTTCACCCTCTTTCTCATGAATATAAAGTATCTGTGCTCTTATTCTCGTTTTTTTACCTCGCCATATCAAGTCTGTTATTAGAGTAGCTATCATTTTGAAGATCCTTTTAGGGATAATTATCGGTGCATTCCAGAGGATATAATTCAGAGAAGGTAATACACACATTTTAACTAATGAAATGCGGCCTGCCATTGAGATATGTATCTTTTTCCAAACATCAATTTTTTTGCCGCATCTCGCGTATTTTAGGAAGGACATTAAACTACACATAATCCCTCGGGTTAGATGTAATCTAGATACCTAAATACTTAACCGGTTCTTGCTTCTCTTTAATTTCCAGTGCTCCCGGTATAAAACCATCCAGAGGATCAATCGGGATACATGCCGATTTAGACCAGTTTATATTTAGTCCAGCAAAATCAGCATATTCTTCAAACACCTGCAAGATCTTCATGAGTGAACTGTGGGATCCCACAAACAACATAATATCATCTGCATATAATGCAATTTTTTCTTCATGGGTCCAAAACCTAAAACCTTCAATTTCTTTATCCTGCCTAATCAAATCAGCTAAAGGTTCCATGACTATGGCAAATAGCAGGGGGGACAGGGGGCAACCCTGTCTGACCCCCCTGCCTATGTGTATCCTATCCGAGTATTCACCGTTTAATATTACCCTTGCGGAGACTTCAGTGTATAGTAACTTAACCCAGGATATAAAATTATCTCCAAATCCCATTCTCTCTAATGTAGCAAATAGTAAAGGCCATTCTATCGTGTTAAACGCTTTTGAGGCGTCTATAGGTATTATCATACGTTCACCACAATTTTTAGGTTCTAGCTGGGTATTCATATAATATCTAATTATATTTTCAGTTGTTGTTTTACCTGACATTAAACCCGACTGATCCTCATGGATGATCCCCGGAACCACTCTCCCAAGTGCTAAAATCCTTGCCAATATCTTATCAGTATTAATTAATGATATAGGACGGTATGACTCTGGGAGCACCGGCTCCTTCCCAGGCTTTAGTATAAGTGTTATCAGAGATTCTCTTACCGAATCTGGGAGTTTTCCTAATGTCCTCGAATCATTCCACATTATAAGCATTTTCGGGATTAAAACTTCTTTATACTGGGCATAAATTTCAAACGGAATACCATCTATTCCTGGGGTCTTATTCTGAACAATCTTTGACAGTATTGTCTCCACTTCTGCAGGGTCTAAAGGGGCTTCCAGACTTTTTTTTGGTCATCAGTTAGCATAGTAATGGCAATTTTCCCTAGAAACTGATGTAATTCCATAGGGCTCTTGTTTGTCTTACTACCATATATATTTTCAAAGTAATCTTTAAGGGGATCTATTTTGGCTATTCATTCAACAGTCTCACGGCCAGACTTATCTAATAAGGCAGCTAACTTTTTACCAGGTATGTGTGCATAGATATAGTTGTCCCTTACATAATTTTATTTTTGTTGTTCTGCCAGAAGAAACAATTCACTTTCCAGTTTAGCAGCTTTATCTGTCCACTCTTTGTAATTTTGTAGAATAGGATTGTCAATATATTTTTTTTTCAGATTTTTCCACCTCACTTTCTAAATCCATAATTTTTTTTCCTTCCTATACATTACCGTGTATTTAGTGATAATCCCTCTTATAAAGGCCTTTGCAGCCTCCCATACCATATAATTTTTGGCCGTGCCTTCATTTATCTCGAAATATTCCCTTATCTCATTCAGTATCTTATTGTGAATACCCATTATATTTATCCATCCTATAGTTACATTCATCCCTCTATTTCTCTTTTTTTGTGTTTTTATATTTATAATAATTGTATTGTGACTGAAATCCCCCGTCTTCCATACTTAACCTGTTCAATCTCGCGTGCACCTTTATTATCGGTAAAAACGAAATCAATCTGTGATAAACTCCTGTGTGTTTTGGAAAAACAAGAAAATCTTTTTAACTTAGGGTACATTACCCTCCAGATATCAATCCACCCCAATTCTGTTATAATATCTTTTAATTTTGACCCTGTGTTAATTATTTGGGGATTACGTAGTCTACATCTATCCATTTGATCGTCCATAACATTATTAAAGTTTACCATAACTAAAAGTGGTTTATCTCCCGTCTCAAGCACAAACTCGTTTATTTTTAGTATAAAATCAGATCTAAAGGGAGGTGGAATATATATTTTTGCTATTATCCATGCCCTGCCTTCCAATATACAGTCCATAAGGACATATCGGCCCTCTTCATCTATAGCTGTTTTTAATATCTACATTTCGATTAATTAGTATACTCACTCCTCTCGCATATGATGAAAAGACTGAATGAAAGGCATGCTGCATCCATGGCCTGGTCAGCTCTATTGATGTCTCACCTGTCAGATGTGTTTCTTGTAGGCAAACTATGGCGGGAAGAAACCTATGTATTGCATCAAGGACTGCCACTCTTTTTATTCCCTTACTTAATCCCCTGATGTTCCATGAGATTAGTCTCATAAAATCTTGTTGATGATGTAGCTATCCTCTCCCTATACATAGTTACAAGCACAAGGGGGGGGGGGGGTACTGGGTACCGAAGGGGGGAGCAAGAGAGACGAGAAGGGGGACCGCAACCACCACCAAAAAACAAACAAAAAAAAACTAAAACCTGTCCCCTCCACTTCCCTCCCAGGGATGAACGCTGCAGCAGGTTGCAACCCTCTCTATCCCACCCCTTCTGAATGACCCAGGATAACATCCGAACCTAGCCCTCTCACTTGCATTGCTCCCTCCCGATTGAGTCCCGGCCCTATTGACACCTCAAGTTTTTATCTTTTCTCTAATCCATTCTCTCGCCGCCTCTGCTGTCTTAAAAAAACATGTTTTGTTTTCTCCCATTCCACTCTCAACTTGGCCGGGAATATCATTGAGTACTTTACGTTTAATTTTTTTTTACATCAATAAAATTGACTTCTTTCTCTTACTGTTTCTTTTGCATAATCAGAAAACAACATTATTGTTACACCCGCATATTCTAACTTCCCTTTATTTCTTGACCTACGTAATACTTCTTCCTTATCCCTAGCCGATAAAAAGTTGATTATTATTGGTCGCAGTCTTGCACCGGGGGGGCCATCCTAGCCGACAATTTGTGAGCTCGCTCTATGAAGTTTTTATAATCTGAAATATCCTGACCCAGTTGTTCCCTGAGCCAGGTTTGTATAAAACCACAAGGGTCTCATCCCTCCACCCCCTCCGGGAATACCAAACATCTCAAATTGGACTTCCTAAATCTATTTTCCAAATCCAATAGTTTCTTTTTAAGTTCTCTTCTTCCTTCAGAATACTTTTTTCTTTAGCTATCGTCTGCAGCAGGTCCTCAGAGTCTGATGTTCTCTTTTCAACTTCTACCAGCCTATCTTTATATTTTTGTAAATCTGCCCTAAGAAATCCCACAGCCTCCTTGACGTTTCCAGTCTGGAGACAGAGATCCTGTATCGCCAAATTGCATTTCCTGAAATATATCCTGCAGGCTTGGCACCTGCTCCTCCTGAATAGGAGTAGTTTTATCCTCAGATTTTGACTATTTACTACCACTCTCCCCAGACTGGAGACCGTCTGCAGACGACCGCATATTAATATTCACTATCAAACCAACTATTTCCCCCTCCTGACTTTGGGGTATATCATCCTTCTTCCTCCTAGGGGGGCTAAATCTGTCCACTTGTATTCATCAATAATTGTTGTTTCGATCTCTCCATTCTCTTGAACATTGGAGAGATCAAAGTATTTAATTCTGGTTGGGCTCTCCCCTTTTTCCCCACTCCCTGTCTAGACATTTTTTTTTTCTCTCTCCCTTTTCTTCCCTCTTTTGTTTCTTTTTTATTTCTCCCTCCCCCTTCTCCCTCTCACCTCCTTCTCTTTTTCTTTTTTTCCCCTTACCTTCCTTTTTCCCCTTATGCAGTAACAATAACAGTTCCTCAGATATAATCAACCTTAGATTATCACCGGGCTGTAAATCTGCCGTACTATCAGAATAATCAATAACTAAAAAATCAAATTCATCCACCATGAATTAACAGTTTCACGCAGTAACCTAATTCCTCAAAAACAGCTCAGCCTGGCTGGTCACCAGACTGTAAATCTAAAATCACCCCCCCCCCCCCAAAAAAAAAGAAAGAAAAAGGGGAGTTCAATCTAATCCACAATAATATTAAAAGGGGGACAGAGTCACAAGAATGAACATATACAAGGGAATGGGAAATAGAGGAGGTAAAAAAAAAAAATTAAATCTTCCAATCTTCCCGTTTTCTTATAGTTCCAATAATAGCGAACAGAGTCACCCGAAATGGAAAAAAAAAAGGTACCTCCACAAATTATTATCTTCAAATTATACATAAAAAAGAAGCATCATATGCTGAGGGACTTAGGGCTGCACAGGCCGAGATTGATGAGAGCATCATTCATTTCACAAACCAGGATTTCTGCCAGCATCCCCTCAGTAATATTGCCTAATTATCATCCCTTCTGATCTAAAGATAAAAATATTAATATAGGCATGCCCTCGACCAAAACTGTTTCAATTTATTCTGCCAGTCGCTTTTCCTACTGTCCTCCCCCGGGATACAAACACGGCCTCCAGGGTACAAGCACAGATATACACTCACCTAAAGAATTATTAGGAACACCTGTTCTATTTTTCATTAATGCGATTATCTAGTCAACCAATCACATGGCAGTTGCTTCAATGCATGTAGGGTTGTGGTCCTGGTAAAGACAATCTCCTGAACTCCAAACTGAATGTCGGAATGGGAAAGAAAGGTGGACTACAACAGCAGAAGACCCCACTGGGTACCACTCATCTCCTCTACAAATAAGAAAAAGAGGCTACAATTTGCACGAGCTCACCAAAATTGGACTGTTGAAGACTGGAAAAATGTTGCCTAATCTGATGAGTCTCGATTTCTGTTGAGACATTCAAATGGTAGAGTCCGAATTTGGCGTAAACAGAATGAGAACATGCATCCATCATGCCTTGTTACCACTGTGCAGCCTGGTGGTGGTGGTGTAATGGTGTGGGGGATGTTTTCTGTGCACACTTTAGGCCCCTTAGTGCCAATTGGCCATCGTTTAAATGCCACTGGCTACCTGAGCATTGTTTCTGACCATGTCTATATCCCTTCATGACCACCATGTACCCATCCTCTGATGGCTACTTCCAGCAGGATAATGCACCATGTCACAAAGCTCGAATCATTTCAAATTGGTTTCTTGAACATGACAGATCTTAACCCAATAGAGCATCTTTGGGATGTGGTGGAACGGGAGCTTCGTGCCCTGGATGTGCATCCCTCAAATCTCCATCAACTGCAAGATGCTATCCTATCAATATGGGCCAACATTTCTAAAGAATGCTATCAGCACCTTGTTGAATCAATGCCACGTAGAATTAAGGCAGTTCTGAAGGCAAAAGGGGGTCCAACACCGTATTAGTATGGTGTTCCTAATAATTCTTTGGGTGAGTGTATACTTCAGGGCAAAAATAAAACCAAAGCTGCAGGGGTTCGACCGCCGCTTGCCTCACCTCAATACAGGGGTCCGGGCATCTGATATCACTCCGAAGCTGCAGGGGTCCAGCCACCGCTTGCCTCACCTCATTACAGGGGTCCGGGCGTCCGATATCACTCCGAAGCAGCAATAAACGGCTGCTCCACCACCTTCCTCCGTTCTCCTTGGAGGGGTCCAAAAGGGGGCAAAAGGCAGGGGAACAAGTGGATCAGTGGCCGACTCAGACCTGATTCACGGACCGCAACTTAGCGCTGCCTCTCTCCATCTGCACTCCGATCGCGCTCTCCGCCAGCACAGGAATTGGCAGGGCTTCAAAGGCGTCAAACGCTCTCCATTTCGCCAGAAGACAGAGCAGTTAGGTGGGTCACCGTAGCTAGGGTTTGCGGCCAAGGCTCTCGGCAAAGTTCACAGCAGGATTCGCGTGCGAGGGCCAGCTAATCAGCAGAACATCAGCTGAGGCAGCGTTTCACCTGGGCCGGGAGCTCACCATTTAGGAGGGAGAAGCGCACGTCACCTGCGTGCGCCCATCATGCCTTGATGTTGGGAGAGAGAGACTGCTTTATTACTGGATGAATTCTGTTATCAAGTACCTGGTTATAGTAAAGTTCTCAGTTCGATTTAAACCTGCCTCATTCTTCAATCTCCATACCACTACCACTCTCAACATTTTGCACCATCAAGGTGCTGGCGTCACGATACTACCTAAGTCAGGGACCCAGCCGCACAAGCACTCAGAAACCCGATCACCATCAAGGGCAACTCGATCACCACCTTGCCGGTGTCCCCTGTAACAGAGTGTGCCCCGGAGAATCCAGTGCTGTTCTCCCCTTCGCTGCACTGCTAGCCCAGGGAGGCGTCTGCTAAACCGTGAGTAACCGATTAACTGTTTGTACACTTCGGCCCACCGTGAACCTCAAGTGTTCTACCCCTGCGGACTGGCACGTTGCATAAGCAGTGGGGGACTGGCACCCACAGAAAATCACACTCCTGCAGTGACCTCAGAAACAGGTCTAAGGCAAACACATATAGCAGTGGACTCAACAGACAACCCTGCCTCACCCCTGCCTCAACTCTGAATGTGTCACCCTGCCAACCATTGACCAGAGGAAAGCTCTCTGCCTCTCTATACAAGGTTTTTATCCAGTCAATAAATTGTCCCGGAATACCATACTTTGACAAAGTCGCCCATAGATACTCATGGTCTACTCTCTCGAATGCTGTAGCCTGGTCAAGACCAACAACATATCTCCCACACCTCAGAGCTTTACATCTCTCAAACATCTCCTTTAGGGCTCATGCACACGACAGTATTTTGCGTTCAGTATACTGGACGTTTTTTTAGCTCAGTATACGGAACATATACTGAACCATTCATTTCAATGGTTCAGCAAAAAATACTGAAGTGTCTCCGTGTGCATTCCGTTTCAGTATTTCAGTATTTCCGTGCCGTGAAAAGATAGAACATGTCCTATTCTTGTCCGCAAATCACGGTGCTTGGCTCCATTCAAGTCAATGGGTCCGCAAAAAAAACGGAACACATACGGAAATGCATCCGTATGTCTTCCGTATCCGTTCCGTTTTTGCTGAACCATCTATTGAAAATGTTATGCTCAGCCCAATTTTTTCTATGTAATTACTGTATACTGTATATGGCATACGGAAAAACGGAACGGAAAAACGGAAAGGAAACGGAAACACAACGGAAACAAAAAACGGAACAACGGATCCGTAAAAAACGGACCGTTATGCACAACGGTCGTGTGCATGAGGCCTTATCGAGATGACTGCTTCAGAGATGTTCCGCTCTTTCACTGTGCCAAACTGACAGCCTGCCAACAGTGCCCGGGACAAACAGACTAACCTAGAGAACAGAATTTTTGCCAGAATCTTCCTATCGACATTGAAGAGGACAATTGGCCTCCAATTCTTGATGTCACTAGGCTCCTTACCTTTAGACAGCAGAATTAACAAGGACACCCGCATGGACGCAGGCATCAGGTGATTTTCTAGACAATTATTGTACACATCCATGAGAATTGGAGCCAAGTGGTCTTTAAATTTAAAGTAAATAGAGAAGAAGAGTAAACGCGCTTCTAAAATTACCTTTATTTATTATGGCTAACAGGGCAACAAAATACCCTGATAATAACCAAAATGTGACAAAATGGCTCTCGCCTAACAAAACATATAATAAACAGATATGCTAACAGGGATGGTACAGGTGTTGATAAGCATCTCTGGGGTGGCAAAGCTTGAGAGACTGGGTAGATATGAAATCTATCCCTATTCAGCCCTAGAAGTAATTTCTGCCCAGGGATGCCACCTAATGGTGGAGGCACCCTGTCCCCGTGCTTAAAGCCTGAAAGACCCCTGTTAAGACCCTACATTAGTGTACATACCCGATGTGTACATACTATGTACACATCGTTCCATTTTAGGTAATCTGTATAGCTGAATATGTTTTCTACATAGTATGTACACATCGGGTATGTACACTAATGTAGGGTCTAAACAGGGTGCTTTCAGGCTTTAGGCACGGGGACAGGGTGCCTCCACTATCAGAGGTATCCCTGGGCAGAGATTTCTTCTAGGGCTGAATAGGGATAGATCTACCCAGTCTCTTAGTCTTTGCCACCCTAGAGATGCTTATCAACACCTGTACCATCCCTGTTAGAATATCTGTTTATTATTTGTTTTGTTAGGCGAGAGCCATTTTGTCAAATTTTGGTTATTATCAGGGTATTTTGTTGCCCTGTTACCCATAATAAGTAAATAAAGGTAATTTTAGAAGCACATTTACTCTTCTTCTCTATTTACTTCAATTAATTCACTATGTGCCCATCATCTGTAACATCAGTTATTATATGTTTTTCTGGTCTTTAAATTTCTTATAAAATTCTGCTGTTATACCATCGGGACCTGGTGCCTTTTCAGATGTAATTTATCAATGGCCACTTTAACCTCATCCACTATCAATTCTGCTGTTAAAGTCCAAATTGGGTCCTGGAGTTGTCTCCAAGAAATGAGCCATCTTCTCTTTATACAAAACCTTCCTCTGAAACAAGTTAGCGTAGTAAGATCTCACCACCCCCAGGATACCCTCCCGAGATTCCTGCAAAACACCCTGGGAGTCAGTGAGATCTGTGACCACTTTTTTACCACATGCTCCCAGCAGTTCTCAAAGGGATCGGTGACCCTAAGGTCCCATAATCCCGTTCACGAACCAGGAAGGTGTACCTTCTGTATTGATACTGACTTATTTCAGATTTCTGTCGGTTGATCTTTTGATTTTCATCCCCAACCGCCGAATACAGTGACTCCAATTCTTTCCGCAGCTTGAGATACTTGCTGTACTTACTCTTCCCTTTCTTAAATGACAGTCTCCTTAAAAGGGATCTGATCTCCCCCTTGACGTCCTCCCACCAGTCAGCCATATTGTCATAAAAGTCTACCCTGAAAAAGAGAGAGAGGACACAATCCTGGACATAAGGATCCTACAGAAGACTGGAGTTAAGTCTCCATAACCCCCTAACAATATGAGGTCGCTTCATGGATCCCAAGCAGAAAAACAAGGCCAGATGATCTGTATAAGTGACTACTTGCTCCTTCATTCCACTGACAGTCTCTGCCGGACTAACAAAAGCCAAATCTATCCTACTTCTGTCGGCACAAGAGTAGGTGAAGTTTGGCCTCCTACCTCCCTGGGTGAAGACATCACTGAGGCTTGCCTGCAAGATCATGTTATTTAAGACCTTGGAGTCCCTGTCACTGAGGATCTGTCACCTGATGTTCTAGCGACATTAAAATCTCCAGCCATTACCACAGGAACTGAGGTAAAAAGATACTGCTTCACCTCACTAAAAAACTGGATCCTTTCCGCCACTGACTGTGGGACATAGATATTAATGAGCCGGAACCTCCTACCATGAATAGTGACTTCTAGAACCAGACATCTTCCCATAGCTACCTCTGTTAACCAAAGGTCACATTATTTGTGGTGAAAATGATAGCCACCCCGGCATAAAGCTCCACAGCCAGTGACCAGAAAGAAGGACCAGACCTCCAATCTCTCTCTGCCTCACCTAAAAGCCCTAATGTAGTCTCCTACAAGAAGATGACATCTGCACCCAGATACCTGAGATGGTCGTACACAGCGTGTCTCATACTCCTTACTTTTATGCTGTTCACATTATTTGAAGCTATTTTAAAAGAAAAACGTGGCCATCAAAAGAACAAAAAATTGAAAGCAGTGAAGTCCCCATCATCATAGGTCAAAATCTGAGTTGCTCTGTCTGCCACTTGTTTCCATGTCTGACTCTACCTGATCTTCTATGGCAATGGGTCTCCTTTTTGTTGGGGGGTCTCCAGTGTCGCCTTCACATTCCTTGCCTCTCCTTTATAGCTCTCACTCATAATCACCATCTGACTCTGTCAGAACTTCATACCTATTAGATATCACCATTACATCTGCACCGGTATTGACTTTTTTCTTGGCCCTTTGGCCCATGTTGTAATCTGCCTCGGGCTTACGGGAGGACGTGTCTTTTTTCCTCTGTTTGCCCTGCTTGCTCTCCTCAGGTACAGATGGTGATACAAATGAGGCTCCATCTGACTGTTGTTGGACTGTGACATGAGGGACAGTCTCCATATCACCCTGCACACTCTCTGAGCCCTGATGTTCAGGCTCTACACTGTCCGACCTCTGCTGGACTTCTTGCCTGGTCAGTATTGTCCCTGATATTAAGGCCTCCTCCTCTACAGCCTCTGCCTCTTCCACCAGTTCCTTATCAGGGAGCTCTTTACAGATGTTGTGCCATGCATTTGGGCAATCTTTGTGAGGTTGGCCCATATTTCCACAGAGATTGCATCTGATGGTCTGACAGCTTGCACTTGCATGGCCAACCTCACCTCATAGATTGCACTTTAGCACAGTGCAGGCACTGGCCAGGTGACCGGTCTTGCCACATCGGAAGCACTTCCAATCCTGGGCTGACTAGGGTAGAAGCAGACACCTTTCTCTCGCCCAATGTAGAAGGTATTGGGTAGATGCCATGTGATATTATTATGTTAGCGCAGTTTGACCAGGACCTTCCACCCTTCCGTCCAGATACCATCATCGTCTTTGTTCTTAGTCAGGTCAGAAAAAAAGGTTGCAGTGTCTCCGAAGCCACACCACAATATCCTGGGGAGGGATGGCCTCATTCCAGAAGATGATGTTAACTGTGACTGTATCCGGTTTGGAGATTGGAATAAAAATTTATTTACTCCAACCTTCTGTGTCCCTAAACCTGGGGAAACTAGCCCAGAATCTATCCAGATTAGACATGAGCTTAAAACTGACATCATAACCCTGTCTATCTGTTGGGTTTATCACTGCCAAGATGTCTGCTGGCATTAAACCCATCTGGCAACACAGAAGTTCTTGGACCACAAACCTCCTACCGGGGAGGTCTTCTTTGGCGCCTCAGCAGGGGCATAACTAGAAGTGACTGGGCCCCACAGCAAATATTTGTAAGGGCCCCCTCTAGCGCGCTTCGCATCTCCCTCCTCCTGTGTAAACCCCACTCCTTTTGCACAGTGTAGCGGTATACTGTATATTGTGGGGCACAGTGTAGCGGTATACTGTATATTGTGGGGCACAGTGTAGCGGTATACTGTATATTGTGGGGCACAGTGTAGAGGTGTATATTGTGGGGCACAGTGTAGAGGCATACTGTATATTGTGGGGCACAGTGTAGAGGTATACTGTATATTGTGGGGCACAGTGTAGAGGTGTATATTGTGGGGCACAGTGTAGAGGCATACTGTATATTGTGGGGCACAGTGTAGAGGTATACTGTATATTGTGGGGCACAGTGTAGAGGTATACTGTATATTGTGGAGCACAGTGTAGAGGTATACTGTACATTGTGGGGCACAATATAGAGGTATACTGTATATTGTGGGGCACAATATAGAGGTATACTGTACATTGTGTGGCACAGTGTAGAGGTATACTGTATATTGTGCGGCACAGTGTAGAGGTATACTGTATATTGTGTGGCACAGTGTAGAGGTATACTGTATATTGTGGGGCACAGTGTAGCGGTATACTGTATATTGTGTGGCACAGTGTAGAGGTATACTGTATATTGTGTGGCACAGTGTAGAGGTATACTGTACATTGTGTGGCACAGTGTAGAGGTATACTGTATATTGTGTGGCACAGTGTTTGCTTTATGTGTATAACATAAACATATTTCACATGAACACTCACAGTTACTTGGCTTTGCCCTTGGGGATCTCGGACGCCACTTCCACACTTGGCCGGGGGCTCGGCGGAGCTGATGTTGTGTTTTATCCTAATGAGAAAGATTTTATAATAAGGATTTGGAGAAGGGGCAGAGGAATAGCAGAGCAGGGAGAGGCTCGTGCTGCTACTAGGGGGCTCATACCAAGGGGGAGTAATAAAGCCCACCATAATGCCCCCCCAGTAGAAATAATTCTCCTTATAATGTGACAGTGCAAAAATACCCCCTTGTAATGCCCCCAGTTGAGCTAATGTCCCCATAGTGCCCCCATAATGTGCCAGTATAAAATGCCCCTATATCGTGCCCCCAGTAAATTCCCCCATAGTGCTCCTCTCCCCCCTTCCTGCTAGTGCCCCCCATAATGTACCAGTATAAAATGCCCCATATATAGTGCCCCGGTAGATGCCCCTCAGTGTCCGGCCTCTGATAGGCTGCCGGCCTAGTGTCCCCCATAATGCCCCCCAATAATGTGCCAGTAAGTGTCCCCATAGATGCCCCCCCATCATGTGCCAGTATCAAGTGCCTCTCACCCCCCCCACATGTCCCAGTATCATAGTGCCATCTCCCCACATGTGCCAGTATCAAGTGCCTCTCTCCTTCCCACCCCCCATGTGCCAGTATCATAGTGCCAAACCCCCCCATGTGCCAGTATCAAGTGCCTCTCTCTTCCCCCCCATGTCCCATTATCATAGTGCCATCTCCCCCCCAAAAAGTGCCAGTATTAAGTGCCTCTCCCCCCCATGTGCCAGTATCATAGTGCCAACCCCCCCCCCCACACATGCCAGTATCAAGTGCCTCTCTCCTCCCCCCCATGTCCCAGTATCATAGTGCCAACTGCCATCTCCCCCCCCCAAAAAAAAAGTGCCAATATCAAGTGCCTCTCTCCCTCCCCCTCCCCATGTGCCAGTATCAGGTTCCTCTCTCCCCCCCATGTGCCAGTATCAAGTGCCAACCCCCCCTCTCCCCTCCAGGTGCCAGTATCAGGTGCCTCCCCCCCCCATGTCCCAGTATCATAGTGCCATCTCCCCCCCCCACAAAAAAAGTGCCAGTATCAAGTGCCTCTCTCCCTCCCACCCCATATGCCAGTATCAGGTGCCAACCCCTCTCCCCCCATGTGCCAGTATGAGGTGCCTCTTCCCCCCCATGTGCCAGTATCAGGTGCCAACCCCCCCTCCCCCCCAGGTGCCAGTATCAGGTGCCACTCTCCCCCCCCATATGCCAGTATCAGGTGCCACTCTCCCTCCCCCCCTATGCCAGTATCAGGTGCCACTCTCCCCCCCCTATGCCAGTATCAGGTGCCACTCCCCCCCCATATGCCAGTATCAAGTGCCACTCTCCCTCCCCCCCCATGCCAGTATCAGGTGCCACTCTCCTTCCCCCCCTATGCCAGTATCAGGTGCCAACCCCTCTCCCCCCCATGTGCCAGTATCAGGTGCCTCTTCCCCCCCATGTGCCAGTATCAGGTGCCAACCCCCCTCCCCCCCAGGTGCCAGTATCAAGTGCCAACCCCCCTCCCCCCATGTGCCAGTATCAGGTGCCACTGCCAGTATCAGGTGCCACTCTCCCCCCCCATATGCCAGTATCAGGTGCCACTCTCCCCCCCATGCCAGTATCAGGTGCCACTCCCCTCCCCCCCATGCCAGTATCAGGTGCCAACCCCTCTCCCCCCCATGTGCCAGTATCAGGTGCCTCTTCCCCCCATGTGCCAGTATCAGGTGCCAACCCCCCTCCCCCCCCAGGTGCCAGTATCAGGTGCCAACCCCCCTCCCCCCATGTGCCAGTATCAGGTGCCACTGCCAGTATCAGGTGCCTCCCGCTCCCCCATGGCAGTAACAGTCGGGTATTAAAAAAAAAAAAATAAACACTTCTACTTACCTCCATGTCAGCGATGCGATGCAGCCTCTTCCTGTGTCCCGCCTTGTATTCTGTCCCGCCCTGTATGTCCTTATATGGAGTCAGTGCTTGTATTTCAGAAAAAGCTTCTGCTGGGATTCGAACCCACGACCTTCTGCTTCAGAGGCAAAGCAGCTAACCACTAGACCAGACCAACTGCCTTGCTCCTCGCTGAAAAAAATATGAGACTTCTACTGTTATAGCTGGCTCACATCTATACACATGACAGCTGCTCATATATAGAGATATAGCAGAGCTGAATGTGCTGAGACAGCTGTCATATACAGATATAGCAGTATCTCAGATATATCTCTATATGACAGCTGTTCCAGCACACTCAGCTCTGCTATATCTCTATATGATAGCTGCCCCAGCAAACCCAGCTCTGCTACATCTATGCATATGACAGCTGCTCAAACACACCCAGCACTGCTATATCTCTATATGACAGCTGTCCCAGCACACTCAGCTCTGCTATATCTCTATATATGACAGCTGCTCCAGCACACCCAGCTCTGCTACATCTATATATCTCTAAGTATTGCTATACAGTAGATAGATATATATAGATATAGCAGAGCTGAGTGTGCTGGGGCAGCTGTCATGTGTATAGATGTAGCAGAGCTGGCTGTGTTTCGGCAGCTGTCATGTGTAAAGATGTAGTAGAGCTGGGTTTGGTGGGGCAGTTGTCATATATAGAGATATAGTAGAGCTGAGTGTGCTGGTGCAGCTGTCATGTGTATAGATGTAGCAGAGCTGGGTGTGTTTCGGCAGCTGTCATGTGTATAGATGTAGTAGAGCTGGGTTTGCTGGGGCAGCTGTCATATAGAGATATAGCAGAGCTGATTGTGCTGGGACAGCTGTCATATAGAGATATAGCAGTGCTGGGTGTGTTGGGGCAGCTGTCATGTGTATAGATGTAGCATAGCTGACTGTGTTTTGGCAGCTGTCATGTGTATAGATGTAGTAGAGCTGGGTTTGCTGGGGCAGCTGTCATATATAGAGATATAGCAGAGCTGAGTGTGTTGGGGGCAGCTGTCATGTGTATAGATGTAGCAGAGCTGGCTGTGTTTCGGCAGCTGTCATGTGTATAGATGTAGTAGAGCTGGGTTTGCTGGGCAGCTGTCATATATAGAGATATAGCAGAGCTGAGTGTGCAGGGACAGCTGTCATATAGAGATATATCAGTGCTAGGTGTGTTTGGGCAGCTGTCATGTGTATAGATGTACAATTAGCCAGCTATAACAGTAGAAGTCTCATATTTTTCAATGAGTTGTAATGTAGCCTTTATGGCTGTGAGGGTAAATGCTTTGCCACTGATACACTGCTAGATTGGTTGTGGGTTCGAATCCCAGACCAGGAGACTTTAGCAGACAGTAAAATTAGATCACACTAGCGGCTGCTGTGAAGGGGCCCTGAACACGATATTTAACTAACTTGAAAATAAAACTGACACACACGCTGCCGGGGCGCCGAAGCAGCTGCTTCCCCGGTAGTTACGCCACTGCGCTTCAGTGTTTGAACCTCACCATGTTTCTTCTTTTAAAGGCCTGGCCTGTATAGCCTGCACTAGAGGAGGAGGATGGAGCGCCATATCTCCAGCCATTTCTAGGAGGTTCCTGTTCTAGAGTGGTCTGTACTATCTTGTATGGTTGTAAGTAAGGTGGGGAAATCCTGCACATTACTCTGCACAGTTTCTCCCACCCCTGTCCACCTCTATGTCACCATCAGATAATTCCCACACAGATTGCATGTCCACTCCCGTCTCTGACCCAGCAGGTTCATATCCGCCATCAGTCCCAGTCTGTTCCCCAGCAATAGAACTCTGCTCTGTCACCACATCTCCCTGACACCTTGATGAATGTCCACTGTCCTGCTGCTGTGCAGTGCCTGCTGGGACTTGTGGTGCCTCTGCTAGTTCCTGGGCTTCATGCTCCTGGTCAGGGACAGCTGTAGAACTCTGTGGTTGCTGCTGCACATGTCTGCTGGGAGTTGTGGTAGAGGTCTCTGTGGCTGCTGTTTTACAGTGGCTCCTGGGGCTTGTGGTGCAGGTCTTTGTGGCTGCTGTTTTACAGTGCCTGCTGGGACTTGTGGTGCAGGTCTTTGTGGCTGCTGTTTCACAGTGCCTGCTGGGACTTGTGGTGCAGGTCTTTGTGGCTGCTGTTTCACAGTGCCTGCTGGGACTTGTGGTGCAGGGCTCTGTTGTTGTACTTGCTTCCCTCTGCGTGTATCTTCCTCTTTGAATGAGAAGCTTGCAGCCTGCAGCACAGGCCGTGTCATCTGCTGGGGCTCTTCTGGGGTAATATCTAACCATGATTCAGCATCAGAGGATCTGGAATCAAGTACAGTGTTCTGGCTATATGTGGCAAACCGCTCAGGGTTCCTATAGGACTCTGCCAGGGGCCCCATCTTCTCCAGGAAACAGTCCATCTCCCTCACCACCCCAGCCAGCTCTATGCCCAGTGAGTGTAGTCTGCCGTTATGCAGTCTTTAGCTTATACAGACAGTCTATCTGCATCTGCAGCATTTCCTTATGGTGGTTCAGCTCCCCCATTCTCCTTCCCAGCCTTGGAATCTCCTCCGCCAGCTGCAGCTCAGGTGCACGAGCTGCTTCCTTCACCGGTGGTCTTGCTTTAGGCAAAGTCTGAGGCTGTTTGAATTCAGAGTCCTTCAGCTTCCCCATTCCTGGCTTGATGTTCTCACCACTGGCTCCAAAGTCTGCACCTGTGATAGTCCTGGATGCTCCTGGAGACTTTGCTGCAGGTTTCCCCCTGGCCATCTCCACAGGCTTCTCAGCATGCGTGATGATTCCAACACCAGCCTGAGATCTTGTGCAGCCTGAGCACACTATGTAGGACACCAGATCACGATGCTGCAGGTTCTCCTGCAATGTCAGTCTTTCCAGGGGTGTTCTGCGCTGTCTGTGAGCTGTAGGGGTGAGCAGTACACCTGCTGCACTGGTTTAGCTCTGTCCTTCATGCTGGGCACCTTGCTGGATGTTCTTTGTATTGTTTAAGTTTCCACCGTAACATTCCCTTTCAGACCCACTTGGCTTTCCAGGATTCTGTGCAACTTGCATGTCAGACTGTCTGACCTAAATTTTCTTGGTACATGCTGCTGTTCCTTCTTTCTTTTCTTTAATCAATTCCATTTCTTCCTCTCCTTTTCTTGTGCTTACAACTAGGGTTGAGCGAACCCGAACTGTAAAGTTCGGGTTTGTACCGAACTTTAGGATTTTTGGACCCCGGACCTGAACCCGAACATTTCAGTAAAAGTTCGGGTTCGGTGTTCGGCGCTTTCTTGGCGCTTTTTGAAAGGCTGCAGAGCAGCCAATCAACAAGCGTTTTACTTTACTGTCTGACCTTAGAAGCCATCACAGCCATGCCTACTAATGGCATGGCTGTGATTGGCCAGTGCAGCATGTGACCCAGACTCTATATAAGCTGGAGTCACGTAGCACTGCACGTTACTCTGCTGTGCTTAGTGTAGGGAGAGGATGCTGATGGTGATTTCAGGGAGAGAATAGGAGAGACTCTTTGCTCAAAACCTGAATCTAACTCAGCGATCCACATACAGCGATCCACATCATTTTATAAGTCAGTTAGGTGGGTGGTGGCGGCAGCCATTTTATGCAAGCTCAGTGCACTAGCACTGCATCTGAGCTTTTGGGACATTGTAAACCACAATTTTTTGGGCAATTGAAAACATCTGGTGCATTTGCAGGCTTAGTCAGTGTGAAATTTAAGCTAGAAATACAGCCGTCATTTTCTGGGTTTTAAAAAAGATTTTTTTTTTTCCCAAAAAACACTATTTTCCAGATCTGCAAGTGTTAAATTCAAGTTTAATATATGCAACTTTCATATTCTGTTACAAAAAAAAAACACTTTTTTGGCAATATACAACATCTGGATTAGTCAGTGTGAAATTTAAACTAGAAATACATCCATCATTTTCTTGATTTTTTAAAACACATTTTATTTGCCAGATTCCAAAATTTTTCTGGCCTTGCAGCATTAGCACGTGTGAAATTACAGGCTTATATACTGCTGTCAAATTTAGTTATTAAACAAACACCCGTTTGGGCAAAATAAATTTAGTTGGCAGCCTTTGCTGCAGATGTCATTGTGAGATACCGCCTTTACATACTGTTTTTCTATTCAGTTATTTTAAATAAAGCCATTTTAGGCACAATTCTTTGATAGCGTCCTATTGTGGATCAGGGGGTGTGAGATACACCCTTAAAATAGAGGGGTTCTATTCAGGTATTTGAAATACAGCCATTTTGGGCCAACAAATTTAATTGCGGCCTAGTGTGGATCAGGGCGTGTGAGATACACCCTGTATATACAGGGGTTATATTCAGATATTTGAAATACCGCCATTTGATGCACAAATCCTTAATTGAGGCCTAGTGTGGCTCAGGCCGTGTAAGATACACCCTGTATATACAGGACTTATATTCTTCTATTAATAAAACACCCTTTTTGGGGCAAAATACACAATATTTCAGGCCTTGCAGCATCTTGGTGTTTGAAATTCCAGGGTTTTCCTGCTGCCATAATTAGTTATTAAACAAACACCCGTTTGGGAAAAAAACGTTTATTTAGCAGCCTTTGCTGCATATGTCATTGTGAGATACACCCTTTATACATTTGGGTTATATTCCTATATTTGAAATACCGCCATTTTGGGCAAACAAATCTTTAATTGAGGCCTAGTCTGGTTCAGGCCGTGTGAGATACACCCTTTACATACTGTCATTCTATTCTACTATTAATTAAACACCCATTTAGGGCAAGATCCTAAATTCGAGAAATATGAGGAGAGCGTCAAATAAGGGACCTGGCCCAGGTCGTAGTGCTGCTGGTGGAGCTCCTGTTGCAGGGAGAGGACATGGTCGATCTGAGCCAGCTACACGCACAAGTGAAAACCCTTCCTCAGGTACGAGTAGGCGACAGAACCTGCAGCGGTATTTGGTCGGGCCTAAGCGGCTCTACGAATGGTGAGGCCTGAACAAGTACAGGCGATAGTAGATTGGGTTGCTGACAGTGGATCCAGTTCCTTCACATTGTCTTCCACCCAGTCTCCTGCTGAAAGACCACAGTTGGCACCTGCAGCCGATGTTCATCAGTCTTTCACCTCACCCCCTTGCAAATCAGCCAAGCAGTCTGAGCCCCAAGTCATGCAGCAGTATCTTCTGCTGCTTTTTGATGACTCTGTTAGCAGGGTTTGCCAGAGCCATCCACCTAGCCCTGCCCCAGAAGTGGAAGAGATTGAGTGCACCGATGCCCAACCACTTATCTTTCAAGATGAGTACATGGGAGGACCATCGCAGCACATCTCGGATGATGACAAAACACAAGTGCCAACTGCTGGGGCTTTCAAAAGTGTGCAGACCGACAAGGAAGGCAGGGGTGAAGACTGGGTGGAAGATGATGTGGAGGACGATGAGGTCCTCGACCCCACATGGAATCAAGGTCATGCGAATGACCTATGTAGTTCGGAGGAAGAGGCGGTGGTTGCACAGAGCCACCAGCCCAGCAGAAGAGGGAGCAGGGTGCAAAAGCGGAGCGGCCGTCCTCTAGACAGTACACCTGCTACTGCCCACCGCAGCAAGGGACCGAGCACACCAAAGTCAGCTCCAAGGAGTTCCCTGGCGTGTCAGTTCTTCAGACAATGTGCTGACGACAAGACACGAGTGGTTTGCACGCTGTGCAATCAGAGCCTGAAGCGAGGCATAAACGTTCTCAACCTGAGCACAACCTGCATGACCAGGCATTTAAGTGCATTCAAGAGCACTGGCTGCAGTGGAGTAGACACCTCAAAAACCAAGAAAGGTCTCTGGCTCCTCCTGCTTCCTCTTCTGCTGCAGTCGCGGCCTCTTCATCCACCTCTGGAGTGACAGTGCCACCTGGCACCCCGCAAAAACAGAGGATCTGCCAGCAACACCAACACCTGGGTCACCAAGCATCTCCACAATGTCCCATGGAAGCGTTCAGCTCTCCATCTCCCAAACGCTGGAGAGGAAGAGGAAGTACCCCGCTACCCACCCGCGATCCCTAGCCCTTAATGCCAGCATTTCTAAATTACTGGACTTTGAAATGCTGTCATTCCGTCTGGTGGAGACGGAGAGTTTTAAAGGCCTTATGGCGGTGGCTGTCCCACAGTACGTCGTGCCCAGCCGCCACTACTTTTCCAGGAGTGCCATCCCTTCCCTGCACAACTAAGTGGGGGACAAAATCAGGTGTGCACTGCGCAACACCATCTGTGGCAAGGTGCACCTCACTACGGATACGTGGACCAGTAAGCACGGTCAGGGCCGTTATATCTTCATAACAGCACACTGGGTAAATGCAGTGGCGGCTGGGCCTGAGGCGGATAGCAGTTTGGCGCATGTCCTTCCACCACCGAGGATTGCAGGGCGCTTCAGTTTGCCTCCTGTTGCTTCCTCCTCCTACTCTGCTTCCTCATCCTCTACCAGCTACTCATCCAGTCAGCGTAACACCTTTACCACCAACTTCAGCACAGCCAGGGGTAAACGACAGCAGGCAGTTTTAAAAATTATCTGTTTGGGGGACAAACCCCACACCGCGCAGGAGCTGTGGATGGGCCTTGAGCAACAGACCGATGAGTGGTTTGTGCCAGTCAGCCTCAAGCCCGGCCTGGTGGTGTGCGATAATGGGAGAAATCTCGTAGAAGCTCTGGGACTAGCCGGTTTGACGCACATCCCTTGCCTGGCGCATGTGCTGAATTTGTTGGTGCAGAGATTCCTTAAAAATTGCCCTGATATGTCAGAGCTGCTGCATAAAGTGCGGGCCGTCTGTGCGCGCTTTCGGTGTTCTCACCCTGCTGCTGCTCGCCTATCAGCGCTGCAGCGTAACTTCGGCCTTCCCGCTCACCGCCTCATATGTGACGTACCCACAAGGTGGAACTCCACCTTGCACATGCTGGCCAGACTGTGCAAGCAGCAGCAGGCCATAGTGGAGTTTCAGCTGCAGCACGCACGGGTGAGTCGCTCTGCGGAACAGCACCACTTCACCACCAATGACTGGGCCTCCATGCGAGACCTGTGTTCTTTGTTGCGCTGTTTTGAGTACTCCACCAACATGGCCAGTGCCGATAACGCCATTCTCAGCCCACTATGCCTCCTTGAAGAAACGCTCCTGGCGATGATGGAAGAGGAATCATTTCGTAGGGTTTTCCGGCCAGTCATTCCCAAGTGGCTCTGAGGGTGGGTTCCTGCACTCACAAACGCCAGGTACACAATTGTCCAGCCAGGGCACAGTTCTGGAGGATGAGGAGGAGATGGAGGAGGAGAAACCATGTTCACAGCAGGGTGGCACCCAGACCAGCTCATGGCCAACACTGGTGCGTTGATGGGGGGATACAGAGGACACAGACGATACACCTCCCACAGAGGACAGCTTTTCATTGCCTCTGGGCAGCCTGGCACACATGAGCGATTACATGTTGCAGTGTCTCCGCAACGACCGCCGAATTGCCCACATTCTAACTTGTGCTGATTACTGGGTGGCCACGCTGCTGGATCCCAGTTACAAGGACAACGTACCACCCTTAATTCCGTCACTGGAGCGTGATCGTAAGATGCGCTAGTACAAGAGCACGCTGGTAGACGCGCTGCTGATGGCATTCCCACCTGACAACGGGGGCACAGTGGAAGCACAAGGCGAAGGCAGAGGACGAGCAAGAGGTCGCCAACGCAGTTGGGGCACCGCCAACACCTCAGAAGGCAGGGTTTATATGGCCGAAATGCGTAAAAGCTTTGTCAGCACGCCACAACAACCAGCACCACCAGCTGATATGAAACGTCTTACCAGGAGGCAGCATTACACCAACATGGGGGAGCAGTATGTGTGCACACACCTACACGTACTGAATGACGGGTTTGCCCCCTTCAACTTCTGGGTCTCCAAATTGGGCACATGGCCTGAGCTTGCCCTTTACGCCTTGGAGGTGCTGGCCTGCCCTGCAGCCAGTGTATTATCTGAACGTGTGCTTAGCACGGCAGGGGGCAGCCGCCTGTCCACAGCCAATGTGGACAAACCCACGTTCATTAAAATGAACCAGGCATGGATCCCTCAGGACTTGTCCGTACCTTGTGCAGAATAGACATGTATATCGGCACTAACGACGAAAATTCTAAATAACGAATATATTCGCTATATTGCTATATATTCGTTTTTTAGAATACTCGTCATTTTTTTTCTCATATGAAAACATGATTCCTTCCTGCTTAAGTTGCTTGTGGGCCAATGTCTCATTGGCCCACAAGAAAGAAGCAGTGAGGAATCATGCTTTCAGATGTAAAAAAATTACGAATATTCGATATATAGCACTATATTCGAAATATTTGCAAATTCTCGAAGTTGCGATATTTGCTAAAGAAAATTGTTATTCGAATATTCGCGCTCAACACTAATCATCGTTTGGGTCCCCATCATACTCAGCTATAATACGCTTTAACTTTTTCTCCATTTCTGCCTCTGCGTCTGACTCAGACAAGACACTGAATCTATTGGCGTTCATTGTCCCATCTGGTCTACTGTCCACTTTCACCTTACTTGGCTTTTGGACAGTTGTCCACTCTCCTTCAGGCATACGGCTGGACTTATCTTTCTTTTAGACTGCTTAACCTCCTCAGTGGTGGACACTGGAGCAGAAACAGGGCCGGCCTTTGGGGTTTTCGAGCTGTGCAGCTGCACAGGGCGCCATGGCAACAGGGGCGCCAGGCGGCAGACACAGCTCGCAGTCGGTCTCTACAGCAGGCTGGCCCGACTAAGTAATTTTGCCCCCACACAAGTTAATTTTGCCCCCACACTGCCCTCCATTATGTAATTTGCCCCTCATTAAGTAATTTTGCCCCCCAGACTGCCCTCCATTATATAGTTTGCCCCCACACTAAGTAATTTTGCCCCCACACAAGTTATTTTTGCCCCCACAGTGCACATTGCCCTTCATTATGTACACCCCCATCTAATACCGCCCCCTAGTACATGACATCCCCCCCTTGTTTTGCTGATCCTGTACAGTGTCTGTACCTGCCAGCCGGCTGCGCGAGCATGAGTTCACTAAGTTCAGTGTCTTCGGCGCGCAATCACGTCCTGCGGAGCGTGATCCCGCGAGACCCACCTTGATTAGATGTCAGATCAACGACACAATTAGGGGGCGGCCGGGGGCTAGTGGTGTTGGGAACTTAGGTACGGCGGGTGACCCCCCATCAGACTGGTGTCACCCGTTGCTGCCCGCACCCACCGCACCGACCTACCTCGCAACGCCACTGGCGGGCGGCGGCCAGACTCCAGAGCGCCGGCGCCCCCAGGCAGAGTGCGGTCTACATGGTGGCCTACTCTGCTTATGGGTGGCGCCGGCCCTGCTTTTCACAGGTGTAGTAGTTGTTAAGCTTGTTTCCAGCCCAAGCCTCTGCACTGCTGGTGAGGAAACTTGTGGCTTAGGACGTGCTGCAGCTGCCGTCACTGCAGTGGGTGCACAATCTCCAGATTGGGGACCGTCTCCCAGGTTTTTCCCAGTGGCAGCACCTTGAAACCTTCCTGCTTTTCCATCTTTGGTCTCCACCACACTTTTTGCAACTTTTTTGCTGCTGCTGCTCCCAGATCTTGTACGTTCACTCTGTATCAGGACATTTTGTTCGATGTTTTGCTGTATGGTATGTCTCTCTAGAGAAGTTCTTCTCTGTCTGCATGGAAGAGGGGTGGACCGTGGACTGCACACCTGCAGGCTGTAATGGAGTCTGCTTCATCTCCTGCAAACTCTGCTGGCCTAGTGCTTCAGAATATTCCTGCCCTGTGGTCTTGCTGTCACTTTTTCCTTCTGAAAGCTGCACATTCACACTGGTAGGTGGATTCATCAAACTCTTACTTACTGCTTCTTTCTTCTCTGCAATTACTTTCTTCCCACCCTGGCTTCTTGCTGTACTGGGACTGCTGACACCATGACCCTGCTTTCACACCTGAGCGTTTCCCAAACGCGCGTTAAACGCGCGTTTTTAACGCGCGTTTCTGACGCGCGTTTTTGTAATAGTAAACGCGCGTTTGACGCGCGTTTGTGTCATTGACTGCAGTGTCCTATGGCCACAAACGCGCGTCAAAACGCCCCAAAGAAGCTCAAGTACTTGTTTGAGCGTCGGGCGTTTTACAGCGCGATCGTACGCGCTGTAAAACGCCCAGGTGAGAACCATTCCCATAGGGAATCATTGGATTTCATGTCTTGAGCGTTTTACAGCGCGTAGGAACGCGCTGTAAAACGCTCAGGTGTGAACCCAGCGTAACTGGTGATACTGGAACTGCTGACACTAATGACTGATGATACTGGAACTGCTGACATTCTGCACATTCATCTTCTTAAAAATAACTTTAGGATTTTCATCCACATATTGAGGCCTCATGCACACGAACGTATTTTCTTTCCATGTCCATTCAATTTTTTTGTGTGAACTGTATTCATTTCAATGGGACTGCAAAAAAACTGAAGTTACTCTGTGTGCATTCCGTTTCCGTATGTACGTATTTCCGTTCTGCAGAAAAATAGAACAGGTCCTATTATTGTCCGCATTACGGACAAGGATAGTACTGTTCTATTAGGGTCCAGCTGTTCCGTTGCGCCAAATTACGGAATGCACACAGACGTCATCCGTACTTTTTGCATTCCGTTTTTTGCGGACCGTTAAATACATACAGTCATGTGCATGAGGCCTGAGAGGACTGGGAATTGTTTCCCAGAATAGGCCTTGGAGCCTGGGCCTTGCCAGGGTAGCATCCCTGTCCAGGGTGTCCCCTTCCTGGGCTTGCTCCACACATGAGGAGAGCTACTGAGACACAACTTCTCAGCTAGGAGACAGTATTATAGTAGTTATATTTTTGTACATAGGAGCAGTATTATAGTAGTTATATTCTTGTACATAGGAGGCAGTATTATAGTAGTTATATTCTTGTACATAAGAGGCAGTATTATAGTAGTTATATTATTGTTCATAGGAGGCAGTATTATAGTAGTTATATTCTTGTACATAGGAGCAATATTATAGTAGTTATATTCTTGTACATAGGAGCAGTATTATAGTAGTTATATTCTTGTACATAGGAGCAGTATTATAGTAGTTATATTCTTGTACATAGGGGCAGTATTATAGTAGTTATATCCTTGTACATATGAGCAGTATTATAGTAGTTATATTCTTATACATAGGAGGCAGTATTATAGTAGCTATATTCTTGTATATAGGAGACAGTATTATAGTAATTATATTTTTGTACAAAGAGCAGTATTATAGTAGTTATATTCTTGTACATAGAAGCAGTATTATAGTAGTTATATTCTTGTACATAGGAGCAGTATTATAGTAGTTATAGTCTTGTACATAGGAGGCAGTATTATAGTAGTTATATTCTTGTACATAGGAGCAGTATTATAGTAGTTATATTCTTGTACATAGGAGCAGTATTATAGTAGTTATAGTCTTGTACACAGGAAGCAGTATTATAGTAGTTATATTCTTGTACATAGGAGCAGTATTATAGTAGTTATAGTCTTGTACACAGGAAGCAGTATTATAGTAGGTATATTCTTGTACATAGGAGGCAGTATTATAGTAGTTATATTCTTGTACATAGGAGCAGTATTATAGTAGTTATATTCTTGTACATAGGAGCAGTATTATAGTAGTTATAGTCTTGTACATAGGAGGCAGTATTATAGTAGTTATATTCTTGTACATACAAGCAGTATTATAGTAGTTATATTCTTGTACATAGGAGCAGTATTATAGTAG
The DNA here is from genome assembly GCF_014858855.1 of Bufo gargarizans. Taxonomy (NCBI): domain Eukaryota; kingdom Metazoa; phylum Chordata; class Amphibia; order Anura; family Bufonidae; genus Bufo; species Bufo gargarizans. The sequence continues at coordinate 719,302,825 of NC_058080.1, read as the reverse complement.
TTATAGTCTTGTACATAGGAGGCAGTATTATAGTAGTTATATTCTTGTACATAGGAGCAGTATTATAGTAGTTATATTCTTGTACATAGGAGCAGTATTATAGTAGTTATAGTCTTGTACACAGGAGGCAGTACTATAGTAGTTATATTCTTGTACATAGGAGCAGTATTATAGTAGTTATAGTCTTGTACATAGGAGGCAGTACTATAGTAGTTATATTCTTGTTATCAGTTATCATTTTTTTCCATAGGGAACAGTATTTTAGTAGTTATGAATAGGCAAGTAAACAAGTTTACGATTGGGCAGTTCTACATATTTTTCCCATTCTCTCAGGGATATGTTCATCTCTGGGCACCAAAACATTTATTTTCTTGGAATCTTAGACAACATCTGATCATGTTCTTAATGTACAGAAGTGTGTCTGGAGTGAAGCAGTAAAGCCCAAATCTTTTCCATGTGAGGAATTTTCAACATTTTAATTGGGATGGCAGATGACAGATTAATTGGAAGGACGACTTAGAGAAACTAGTCACATAAACGTTTCCAGCCTTGCAATGACAAGATCAAGTCTCAGATATAACTGGGGGTCAAACTGTTGCTTTCTTTGATCTGAATTTGATTGATGTACCTGCCATTACTGACTAATGTTACTACATCAAGGATGAGTTTATCAGTAGATGGCCTGTTTGATATAGCGTTGCAAAGCTGAACAGCTTCTCTGTACCTTGTATTTGCCCTTATGTCCTCTATTCTGATAATGGCCTACAGCAGTCAACTTGCCTTATCATAACTTCCCATTCACATGCCTGAGTCTTCTCTTGTGCTGCACCTGTGCAGTGAAATGCTCTTCCTTGGTTAATCAGGGTTAACACTCGCACCTTTACAATATATCATGAAGGCACGTGTTTCCACTGGTTCTTATCATGCTGCATGAAACATTACACATTATCATCCTATTGCATATTTCCTCACAATACAATTACTAAACCCAATACTATTTTACTCTGACCCATTCTCCTATTCCTACTTTATACTTAGGGGAAAGAAGAATTGAATAGAAAGAGATGGCAGCTGTCAGAAAGCTTACCCATATACAGTATGTTCACAAAGCGCCTTGTAGAGGCTAAAAAATAATGTTTTTCAAAAGAAAGCCACTGCAGATTTTCCCCATGTATTACATATTTTCTTGTGTATTTAAATGTATTTTTGAGGTGTCTTTTTCAACTCCCATTGATTTCACAGTTAAAAGGGTTGTCTGAACCCAGAAATACCTCCATCTTCACTCCGGCAGCCCCCCTGACTTGAGCATCGAAGTAGGCATTTTTTGGAGATCCGGTGACGTACCGGGGCTCTCCATGGGGCTGCCAGGAAGCCCGGTGATGTCACCGACACTGATGGGCAGGATTTAGCGCTGCCCTAGCCAGTACAATGGCTAGCGCTAAAGCCCGCCCATCAGAACCGGTGACATTACTGAACACACTGCCAGGTGGAAGTTTCCACCCGGCAGTGTGTTATTAAAAACTAAAGACTTTGCCCTGCGCGATTTAGTGCAGGGCAAGGGAGCGCATCGGAGCATGAGATGCTTCGATGCTAGCCTCAGGGGGGCTGCCTGGGTGAAAATAAGGGTATGTCTGGGTTCAGCTCTGAACCCGGACAACCCCTTTAACTGATTACACAGTCAAGTCCCATTATTATATAATACAGTGAGGAACCGCACTCTATTCAAGTGTGTCACCGGTGCCAATCAAGGGCTTATTAAGCCATTTATCATGAGAATGAAGTATTGAGGCACTCAGGTTCTTTTTGCAATTTAAATTAAGTTTATTTCATAAATTAATCTCTGCATTATCCATTCGCCTGTGGTATATATAGGAGCATTAAACAACAGAATATTTCTGACCAAACGTTTCGGTCACGGTGGACCTTCGTCAGTGGTCATATTATCTGAGTGATGTATGGCTGTATCCAGCGCCCCAGAATACAGCCATACATCACTCAGATAATATGACCACTGACGAAGGCCCACCGTGACCGAAACGTTTGGTCAGAAATATTCTGTTGTTTAATGCTCCTATATATACCACGGGCGAATGGATGATGCAGAGATTAATTTATGAAATAAACTTCATTTAAATTGCAAAAAGAACCTGAGTGCCTCAATACTTCATTCTCAAGTCCCATTATTATGACCACCAGCTAATATCCACAGTAACCGCCGTATGCAGCACAGACTGCAGCTAAACGGGCTGGGAGGGACTCAGTAAGGTCCTGGTAGGTTGTCACAGGTATCTGGAGCCATGCTGACTGCAGTACACCCCACAGCTGCTGCAGGGTGTGTGGGGGAGGATCCATGGAGTGAACACGACCATCGAGGTGGTCCCACAGATGCTCAATTGTGTTCAGGTCTGGAGAATTAGATGGCCAGGGTGGTACTTGGAAATCTTAGTCATGCTCTTACAACCAATGTCGGATATTTCTAGCTGTGTGAGATGTTGCATTGTCTCACTGGAAGATCCCGTCTGCCCCAGGGAAGGACAATCAGCATGTGTGGGTGTACGTGATCTGTAAGGATGGATTCATGCCCAGATCATTTGAGAGTGCCTTCTACATGGATGAGTGGCCCAGAGAATGCCCTAAAAACGTTCCCCAGACCATAATGCTGTCACCACCAGCTTGTGTTCTTCCAGCAATGGCTGCAGGGTGTTTGTTCTCTGATGTTTCTTGCCTGACACGCCAACGTCCATCCCTTCCATGAAGCAGAAAAAATGACTCCTCGGAGAAGACAACCCTTTGCCAATCAGAGGAGGTCCAATTCTGATACTGCCACGAAAGATCAAGCCTTTTCTGCTGATGCAGCTTCATTAGCAGAGATGCAGTAACCATTGTCTGCTCCGGAGCCTCATACACAGGATTCTCTAAACTGTTGTGTTGTGCACACGTCTGGTAGCCCCCTGGTTAATTTTGGTGGTGAGCTGCTCCACTGTAGTGTGTCGGCTCATCCTTGTGCACTTTTATCGCCAACGTTCATCTATCAATGGTACGTGGTGTGCCATACCCATAGTGAACATACCAATAGTCAGGGAGATGGGAAAACCCCCAATATCATTGCTTGCAATGAGTGCTCAATTAAAAATGCTATCCAGAGAGTGACCTCATCAGGAGCATCATTCTTAAAGTTCCCAACTGGGGCAATTATGGTATTTCAATTAGATATGCCCTAAATGTCAGATAGGTGCAGGTACCATCTAAGGGACACACTCCTATCTCCAGAACAGGTCTCCAAAGGGAATGGAGAGCAAGCCATGATGGCTTGGTCACCCTTAACTTTAATGAGACTGGCTTGGTTAATTTCGGAATCCCATGGGGCTGAATGGAGGGGTGGCCATTTACTGCTATGGGACTTCCAAAAGTAATGTGGTGTCATCCAAACCACCCCTTGAAACCTACCAAGCTGCAATATAAATGCTGGGTTGGGCAAATGTCCTCGCTGTTACCCAAAAATCGATCCCATTGTTTCCACCAAGGATCCGCAGCAAGGAGACACTTTAAAAAACATTCTGATAATTCCCCCAAGGATCAGCAGTGAGGAGACCCTTTTAAAGTGTTATTCCAAGCAAAATCTGAAACTTCAGCTTTTGACCAGATCTGTTGAGCTATACAAGTGCCTAAAGTTATATATACCTGGCATGAACCCCACCGCACCATTCTAGAGATCCTCTTCTGTTGTCTTCTGCACTGAGGATGAAGCCTGTACCGGCCATTGCAACAAAAGAATAAAGTGCCTTCGGCACTAAGCACTCGGATATTAGTGTGGGAAATAATCCAGTTTCCTACCATTTGGAGTATTTTACATTGTGGACTGCCAAGTGCTTCATGCCAATGCAGCTTGATTCTCTTGTTGCAGGCTTCATCTACAGTGTATAAGAGGTATCATCTACAATGGCGAGGTTCAGACAAGTCTGGATTTTAAGATTTTGCTTGGAGCTTGACTTTAAAGGCTATGGACAATTTTGACATGAAAAAAAAATGATTTTACATTTGTTAGTGGCTGTGTTGAGTATAAAAAACTGCATTAAGGCTTTAGTCTTCCTTCATGCATTCATTTTGAGACCTCCTGATATTAAGTTTACAACCTGTTTCAGGCTTTCCGTATAGCATTAACATGTATTGGCTCTGTGGAGCCAAATTTCGTTTCACCCGAAGTTGCGCAAGACTTCGGTGCATTCATTTGGTATTCATTTCTGCATCTTTAAAAACATTTAAAATTAGGAATCCGAAGTTAGGTACCAGCTGGTACCGGAGCCAATACATTTTAATGCTGTACGGAGACAGAAGATTTTAAATGAATAGACTTCAGATCGATGATACGAAGCTCAATTCGCTCAAGACTAGTAGCAATACACAAATGAGCCTAGCTAGGAAATAACACCGAAAATTAACATTGCTGTCATTCTGTTGACATTTTAGGCATAGCATCATCACTCCCATGTTCTCCACCATGAGGCGCTGGAGCAGGATGAGGTTCGTACTTGACAGCAAGATCTTTGCTGATTCTTTCAATTGAAAGGGCATGATGGATTCAGCACCAGATGTAATATGTTTCTCCAAACACCCAACTATCTAATCTGGACCTAATGTACTGAAAAGCGGAATCACAGGGCTGTGAGCGCGTTTAGGTGTGAAATACAATTTTACTCCCAAAGAATGAGTGATGTGTGACTTTCCTCCGAGACGCCAGGAGAAGATAAACAATCAGGCCTGGTGTAGGGGTGAAGTTTTCTTCTAGGCTTTGATCTGTGCAGAGAGGATGGTGCCAAAAATCCGACACCGATATTTAATAAATTCTGCACAGATCACTTCATTACTGCTCGTATTTGGAAAAATAAAACTTAAAATGGAATTTTCTTTTTAATCAGCGATGTTTTAATATCAAGTCATGTCCGGCATCAATCTATAGCAGTAATTTAGGAGAATATCAAGGTAACGGGATCGCTGCTCCATGTGGACCCTCACAACCAATTTTACTGTTATAATGAGCTAAAATATTCATTGATTTCTGAAGTTGTGGTTGTGTACATAGCAAAGATAAAAAAAGTGTCCCCTGTACATAGCAAAGATAAAAAAGATCAACCTAGTGCTAGGTTTTGACACCTAGGACAGAAGGGCCTAGGTAGGGCTTCTTAGCCTTCCTACCCTTTTCCATCACACTTGGCTAACACCTCATACCCTTTAAATGCAGTTCCTCTGTAGAGTTTTTTGCTATCCAGTAGAAAAGTAGACCTACCATGGCTGTTCTCCTCTCTTTGAGGGCTCCAAAGGCTACATATACCCTTGTTTCTACATGTGGTACACATAAGGGCTTTGTAACATGATGTATTTTTTGGCCCAGTTCCATCCACATCATTCTTGCCGAAGAAAGAATTTCCTTTGGAAGAAATAAAATTTAAGTTAAGATGTTCCTCAAAGAAAACTGCCACAAAAGCCATTTTTGATAAATGAATCTTTCCAACTTCCTAATGCAGCTGCATTATGAGCAGGTTGTTATTGACTCAAATAGCATTTGTGCACAGCAACCACTGACAACCTATGTCCCACTTTCCAGAGGTCCGTTGGACCATGAAAGTTGAAATAAATTTTGATACATTCAGCTGGTGACTGGAGCAGAGTATGGTCCTTAGTACATCCACAGTGGCCAGTTGCAAGCCTTAGCAGGCTGGCTGGATCTTAATCTTCTGTCGCCAATTAAATTTAACATCTCAGGCTCGGGCCCACCTATGTTAGGCTACAGCCACATGACCAAATTTCTGCATGCAGTTTTGGAAGTATAAAGGACAGATGCGATTTCTCCTCTATTTTTAACCCACGCCTGGTTTGGGCTTCCAAAAATGCATGCAGAAACCTGACCGTGTGGCCCTACCCTTGCAGTCTCTAGGTCATAAGTGGTCCAGAATCTTTTGTCTACTCCTGTAGCGAGAGCTCACTCCAACAGGTTCAATTAGTGACAGCTTTCCAGAAAATGTCCATGATGTAGGCATTTGTCTGTAACCGCCCAGTTAGATATTGTGGCACTCAGCAGACCTGACTGCAACCACAGATCCTCTCCTTTGCACAGTTGCACCTTGTGCAGCGCCCCCCCCAGGGCCGATCGTGTCACAGGTTTTTAGCAATGCCGAGTGGTGATGCGGCCTTACTAGTTTGTGTCACGGTGCTCCTACCTGGATACCGTAACTCCACAGGGTTAAGCTTCGTAGCAATAAAGGGGAGAATAGGAGTTGGTGGAGAATAATCCGAATCCAGACTTTGTAAAGTTCAACAGTTTTACTTGAATAAACTTGCATCCAAACAATATTTGATCTTTCTCTTGGCTCCAGCAGATTTTGGGGTAAACTGTCAGAAAAACTTGGATACCTTGCTTTTTCTCTCTACTGTGCTAATCTCTGGCTCCTGTCTGGTTACTGGCCTTTATGACAGTTCTGGTACCTTTGAGCGGGGTGCCTTTAGCTATTGACCCCCTCATAATACTCAGTCTGTAAATTGTAAGGCGTCATGGTGCTCTATGAGCTACTTCCCATAGAAGACTTGTAATGCAGGAGAAGGGAGCTCCCCTTACTGCGCCATGACTTGTCTCCTTCCAGCTCCCAACTCCACTATAGCCTCCTACAATCCCTCCTCTTGGTAGGAAGCAGGACTAGCCCACTTCTGCCCAAAAGGGGTGAGAATGCAAAGGTAAGTTCCATTCTATCAAAATATCTCTCTCTGCCAGATACACTGCCACCTGCTGGACAACCAGGCAAAGTGCATGAAATACAATACATAGCAATATTATTAGGGCACACTATCAAAGGACCTGGAATAAATACACAGATTACATTATTGGTTAACCTATTAGAGACAGTAGCAGGGTGTAGGAATGGTAGTGCCTGCTCTGGGGTATTACACTTGCCCAGCAGCACTCTGCCATTCACTCTCTGACCGATGATGAGGTGCTTTGGCATATGACATGTGGGTGCCCTGTTACAGATTTTGCATTGGGGCTCAGGAGCTTACAATTACTCCGCCACTGATGTATATTTTAGAAGCTTGTCTCAGTTTATCACCTATAACTGCCGATCCCACAGACCTTCTTAAACGCATGTCCTGCAGGGGTGAACTGGCTAACACCATCCACCAGAGACCCCCAGCCCCATTCCAGCATGTGGATATTGACTTTTACAGGGCAGGTCTTTTTATAAGACTTCAAGTTTGTCAAGTTTGAAGTCTCTAGATTTTTTTTTTGAAGAATGCATCCCAGCTGCCTGACCGCCCTTCACACAATCTGAAACCAATTTCACCTGAGTAACATTTCCTTTTTGCAGATTTTCTGGCCTCACATTACCGTCACGTGCGGCAGGGTGTTCAGCGCGGCTCTTGCATGTCGTCTCAGATGGATAGATAGGGCTTCAGCGCTGCAATGTGTTGTTAATCTTCCTAAAGTGAAAGGGAAACATACGGAACGGATTGTCGGTCGTGTTTGGACAAAGAGGCAATGATTTTGGTGTGTTACTAATACACGAATGTGCTGTCTGACGATGACACGAGACTCACGCGTTTCTACACTTCACACAACAAAGGGAAAAATGCACAGAGAGACGAATCTAATAGAGGAGCGAGCCAGGGTCTGGGAAATATAAAGATGATAAGAATATAGTTTATTTCCCGTAAAATAGTCAAATTGTTCTTTTAATATTATTCCTTTATAAACCTGTGCAAAAAGTTAGGGATGGGTGTGCAATTTGAGGGTGGGGGATGGGGTTTTACAAGCCCATATGTGAGATTGCATTTTTTCAGGTAATCTGGTCGTGTTTTTTATGGCTTCTTCCCTCACGTAGGTCAACATGCAGTTGTCCTTTCCCCTCTCCTGACGTGTCTGTTTTAATAACTAATTACATTCCACGTTATAACAATTCTGGAGCATCTATTCTTACGATTCTATGTTGTTCCATTACTTTATTATTCCTACTGGAAGTTTATAAATGAATTCCAAGCAGTCTGCAGTAAAGGTCCTTCTGGGTCTTCGGGGGCATGTCCCATGTGTTCGGGGGCACAGTCAGACGCAGCACTGATTGAATAGTGTCAGACTGTGCAGGGACACGCGCCCAACTGGTATCACTCATCTGGACCTTGATTGCAATTGCTAGTAATTGGTTCATAAATTCTAGTAGGAATAATAGAGGAATGGCACAGCATGGAGTCACATGAGAAGATGTTTCAGAATTGTTATTACATGGGGAATGCAATAGTTAATGGAACAGACAAACACGATGATCATATGATGTAAAAAAAAAGTTAAAATATCCCAAACACCTTTAAAAACCCTCTCTAGTGTCAGCTTTGGGTCATCTGGACTATTTGGGCCTTGGGTCTGGGAGTCATTATTTTGGTCAAAACTAGTTCTGGACCTTGTGAGGAACCTTCTTTAAACCAGTTACCTAATGCACAAAATTTGTTACACCTATCAAATCCGCCTATGCACATGCATACTTGGCTTGACCAAGCATGCATCTGCAAATGGCATGGCCGCAAAAGTCATTGCCAGACTTTTCTAATTTTCTCAAGAGCAGGATCAGGCTTATTGAAATCCAACATTTCTCTCTCCCAAAATTGCTAATGGAGGAGAGTTGGGAGACCCCATACACATTAGGGGGTCTACCAATCCACCAAAATTGGTCTCTCTACCGACACACATCTAATACGCATGGCCAGTAAAAGTTTAGGGTTTGTGTGGCATAACTTTTGTATATTCTGCCGGTGAAATCCGAAAGGTGCTCTTTGGAATGTGGGCCCCTTTGCCCACCTAGGCTGCAAAAAAGTGTCACACATGTGGTATCGCCGTACTCAGGAGAAGTTGGGGAATGTGTTTTGGGGGGTCATTTTACATATAACCATGCTGGGTGAGATAAATATCTCGGCAAAAGACAACTTTTCCCATTTTTTTATACAAAGTTGGCATTTGACCAAGATATTTCTCTCACCCAGCATGGGTATATGTAAAATGACACCCCAAAACACATTGCCCAACTTCTCCTGAGTACGGCGATACCACATGTGTGACACATTTTTGCAGCCTAGGTGGGCAAAGGGGCCCACATTCCAAAGAGCACCTTTCGGATTTCACAGGCCATTTTTTACACATTTTGATTTCAAACTACTTTGCACGCATTTGGGCCCCTAAAATGCCAGGGGAGTATAACTACTCCACAAGTGACCCCATTTTGGAAAGAAGACACCCCAAGGTATTTCATGATGGGCATAGTGAGTTCATGGAAGTTTTTATTTTTTGTCACAAGTTAGTGGAATATGAGACTTTGTAAGGGAAAAAAATAAAAATTAAAAATTCATCATTTTCTGCTAACTTGTGACAAAAATAAAAAGTTCTATGAACTCACTATGCCCATCAGCGAATACCTTAGGGTGTCTACTTTCCGAAATGGGGTTATTTGTGGGGTTTTTCTACTGTCTGGGCATTGTACAACCTCAGGAAACATGACAGGTGCTCAGAAAGTCAGAGCTGCTTCAAAAAGCGGAAATTCACATTTTTGTACCATAGTTTGTAAACGCTATAACTTTTACCCAAACCATTTTTTTTTACCCAAAGATTTTTCTTTATCAAAGACATGTAGAACAATAAATTTAGAGAAAAATTTATATATAGATGTCGTTTTTTTGAAAAATTTTACAACTGAAAGTGAAAAATGTCATTTGTTTTGCAAACATTTCGGTAAATTTCGATTAATAACAAATAAAGTAAAAATGTCAGCAGCAATGAAATACCACCAAATGAAAGCTCTATTAGTGAGAAGAAAAGGAGGTAAAATTAATTTGGGTGGTAAGTTGCATGACCGAGCAATAAACGGTGAAAGTAGTGTAGTGCAGAATTGTAAAAAGTTGTCTGGTCATTAACCACCTCCGGACCGCCTAACGCGCCGATGCGTCCGGAAGGTGGTTGCTTTTCTCCTCCTGGACGCATCGGCGCGTCATCTCGCGAGACGCGAGATTTCGCCGCAGCCGGCCCGCACATGCGCATCGCGGGCCGGCATTTCATAGAGGAGTATTTCGTCAGGACCTGCCAGCCAGCGATCATTGGCTGGCAGGTTGCTGATTTTCAAAAAAGCCAATCACAGAGCCGTATAGCAGATCATATTTGTAAATATGATCTGTTATATGGCTGCCTGCTCCTCTGCTGGTTCTTTTCGTCGGTTGGATCCAGCAGAGGAGCAGGCTTCACAGTGAGTACACCAACAGTACATACTTAGCCCCAGATCACCCCCCTGAACCCCTATTAACCCTTTGATCACCCCTTCTAGCCCCTGTCAATCACTAGTGAAAGGAAAAAAAGTGATCAGTGCAAACTGTCACTTTTTTTTTTTCACTGTTATTGACCGTTAGGTTTTAGGTATAGTTTAGGTCCCTTGGTTAGGTAGTTAGGGATCAGTTAGCGCCCAGCCCACCGCACCGCAGTCCGTTATTCGCTGATTAGCGTATCGCTAATCAGCATTTGTACTTTTATAGTATCTGGAAGTGATCAAAACTGATCACGGTCAGATCTATAACTGTATTAGTGTCACTTTAGGTTCGCCCTCCACCCAAAACGCAGTGTTTGCCCGATCAGGCCTGATCGGTCGCCCACACGTGCGTTCGCCCACACCCGCCCCACCGCAGTGACAAAAAAAAATTTTTTTTTGATCGCTGCACATCCACTTTACACGCACTGCGGCGATAAAAAAATCACTTTTGATATTTTTTATCAACCGCAGCGGCCTCCGGTACTTCGCTAGCCTCCCCTTTGTAAGACAGGCTTGCTTTTTTTACCTGGGTAGTCTCAGGGAATACCCCTAAATTTAGTTGCCCACATGTCAAACAGGGGGTATTCCTCTGAAGAGGCCTACAGGCTTCTGACCCAGTCGGATGAGGAGTGGGAACCCTCATCTGATGAATCCAGCGGGTCAGAATACGAACCTGTAGAAAGCAGCGGCTCTCTGACCCAAAGTTCGGACAAGGAGGCTGAGGTCCCTGATAGAACCAGGCATACCCGGCCCCGTGTTGCTAGACCTCAGGTTGCGCAGGATCCGCTTCAAGAGCATCAGAGTGGGGCTGGTGCTGCCGGATTACGTGGTGAGGCATACACCAGCAGACCAGCCCATCCTGGACCTAGTACCAGCACTGCCGTACAACCTGGTGAAGTAGCGAGCACCAGAAGGGCAGTTGAAGCTGGTACGGTGGCACGAGCAGTAGTGACCCCGTCGCAGCCACCGCAAAGACGTGCCCGTAGAGCCCCTAGAATCCCAGAGGTGCTGGCAAACCCTGATTGGCAGCCCCCAACTTCAGCCGCACCTGTAGTTCCCCCTTTCACCGCCCAGTCTGGAGTTCGGGTTGAGACGGCTCAGATCGGTTCGGCCCTGGGATTTTTTGAGCTGTTCTTGACTGCGGAGCTCTTAGACATAGTCGTGGCAGAGACAAACCGGTATGCCACACAATTTATAACCGCTAACCCGGGAAGCTTTTATGCCCAGCCTTTCCGGTGGAAACCAGTCCAAGTTTCCGAATTTAAAACTTTTCTGGGCCTCCTCCTCAACATGGGCCTGACAAAAAAACATGAATTGCGGTCATATTGGTCCACGAACCCAATTCATCACATGCCCATGTTCTCTGGTGCAATGTCCAGGACACGATTTGAGACCATCCTGCGTTTCTTGCACTTTAGTGACAACACCGCCTCCCGTCTCAGAGGCCACCCTGCTTTTGACCGGCTCCACAAAATTCGGCCCCTCATAGACCATTTCAACCAGAAATTTGCAGATTTGTATACCCCTGAGCAAAACATCTGCGTAGACGAGTCCCTAATACATTTTACCGGGCGCCTTGGCTTCAAGCAATACATCCCAAGCAAGCGCGCCCGGTATGGGGTCAAATTGTATAAGCTCTGTGAAAGGGCCACAGGCTATACCCACAAATTTCGTGTCTATGAGGGAAAAGATCAGACCCTGGAGCCGGTCGGTTGCCCTGACTACCTGGGGAGCAGTGGGAAGATAGTTTGGGACTTGGTGTCACCCTTATTCGGCAAGGGGTACCATCTTTATGTGGACAATTTTTACACAAGTGTGGCCCTCTTTAGGCATTTGTTTCTAGAACGGATTGGCGCCTGTGGTACCGCGCGAACTAGTCGCGCGGGCTTCCCCCAACGGCTCGTTAGCACCCGTCTTGCAAGGGGGCAGAGGGCCGCACTGTGTAACGAAGAACTGCTCGCGGTGAAATGGAGAGACAAGCGTGACGTTTACATGCTCTCCTCCATTCACGCAGACACGACAATACAAATTGAGCGAGCAACCCGTGTCATTGAAAAGCCCCTCTCAGTCCACGACTATAACCTCCACATGGGAGGGGTCGACTTCAATGACCAGATGTTGTCTCCGTATTTAGTTTCCCGCAGAACCAGACGCTGGTATAAGAAGGTGTCTGTATATTTGATTCAATTGGCGCTGTATAATAGTTTTGTTCTCTACAGTAAGGCTGGGAGAACTGGATCCTTCCTCAAATTTCAGGAAGAGATCATTGAGAACCTCCTGTATCCAGAAGGTTCCGTGGCCCCATCCACCAGTGTAGTTAGCCGTCTACACGAGCGACATTTCCCCAATGTCGTTGCTGGTACCTCAACCCAACCGTCACCCCGAAAAAGATGTCGTGTCTGTAGCAGGAGTGGAATAAGGCGTGACACCCGGTATTTCTGTCCTGACTGTCCTGACCACCCTGCCCTATGCTTAGGGGATTGTTTCCGAAAGTACCACACACAGGTACACCTAGCATAGGGATCACATCTCACCAGGATAGGCACACAGGGCTATTAGGGCCCATTCACTCACACAGCTGCTGCAAACGTCTCCTTTCACATGGGACAAAGTGCATAACGCACTTCGCCACATCTTTGGGCGATTTGCGCTTTGCACATTGACCCATGGGGGAGGAGAGGTTTGTTCTATAAAGGTAAAAAAACAAACAAAAAAAAACAGGTAAGCAAACAGGTTAATGTTTAGTTCCAAAAGTTAAAGTTACATGTTCTGTTCCAAAGTTAATAAAATTATTGCGTTGTGGCCTGGTTTTTTCTTTTTTTTTTTTTTTTTGTCTTTTTACCTTCCAGGTGGACCAACCGATGAACTAGCTGCAGCACCGATGTGCATTCTGACAGAAGCATTGCGCTGCTGTCAGATTACACGCAAGTCGGTGTATGCGGCGCTGCAAGACTGGATTTTCTCCTCTGCAGTGACAGATACGTTTGCCGAAGCATACGAGCTGAGGAGGAGGCGGCGTTCCTATGCTTTGGCAAGCATTTTGTATATATATATATATATAAAAAAAAAAATCCCGGCAATGATTTATTCATCCACATCGATTGATGCGAATGGAGAAATCTGGTTTGCCAGGGCATACGAGCTAAGTGGGTATGGATGTAGGGCGGAGCTCCTATGTCCTGGCAGACGCCTTTCCCCTCCATTTTTTTTTTTTGGCAGAGATTTTTTCATCCACATTGATCGATGCGAATGAAGAAATCTGTGCCGTTCATTTTTTTTTCTTTCAGCCCAGAAGCTGAACGGAAAAAAAAATCTCATTACCTGTATGCTCAATATAAGGAGAATAGCAGAAACTCCTAATGCTGGCCATACATGTAATGATTGCGGAGACCCTCAAATGCCAGGGCAGTACAAACACCCCACAACTGACCCCATTTTGGAAAGAAGACACCCCAAGGTATTTGCTGAGGGGCATATTGAGTCCATGAAAGATTGAAATTTTTGTCCTAAGTTAGCGGAAAGTGAGACTTTGTGAGAAAAAACAAAAAAAAATCAATTTCCGCTAACTTATGCGAAAAAAAAAAAATTCTAGGAACTTGCCAGGCCCCTCATTGGATACCTTGGGGTGTCTTCTTTCCAAAGTGGGGTCACATGTGGGGTATTTATACTGCCCTGGCTTTTTAGGGGCCCTAAAGCGTGAGAAGAAGTCTGGGATCCAAATGTCTAAAAATGCCCTCCTAAAAGGAATTTGGGCCCCTTTGCGCATCTAGGCTGCAAAAAAGTGTGACACATCTGGTATCGCCGTACTCAGGAGAAGTTGGGGAATGTGTTTTGGGGTGTCATTTTACATATACCCATGCTGGGTGAGAGAAATATCTTGGCAAACGACAACTTTTCCCATTTTTTTATACAAAGTTGGCATTTGACCAAGATATTTTTCTCACCCAGCATGGGTATATGTAAAATGACACCCCAAAACACATTCCCCAACTTCTCCTGAGTACGGCGATACCAGATGTGTCACACTTTTTTGCTGCCAAGGTGGGCAAAGGGGCACATATTCCAAAGTGCACCTTTCGGATTTTGCAGGGCATTTTTTACACATTTTGATTGCAAGGTACTTCTCACACATTAGGGCCCCTAAATTGCCAGGGCAGTATAACTACGCCACAAGTGACCCCATTTTGGAAAGAAGACACCCCAAGGTATTCCGTGAGGGGCACGGCGAGTTCCTAGAATTTTTTATTTTTTGTCACAAGTTAGCGGAAAATGATGATTTTTTTTTTTTTCTCTTTTTTCATTACAAAGTCTCATATTCCACTAACTTGCGGCAAAAAATAAAAAATTCTAGGAACTCGCCATGCCCCTCACGGAATACCTTGGGGTGTCTTCTTTCCAAAATGGGGTCACTTGTGGCGTAGTTATACTGCCCTGGCAATTTAGGGGCCCAAATGTGTGAGAAGTACCTTGCAATGCCCATCAGCGAATACCTTAGGGTGTCTACTTTCCGAAATGGGGTCATTTGTGGGGGTTTTCTACTGTCTGGGCATTGTAGAACCTCAGGAAACATGACAGGTGCTCAGAAAATCAGAGCCGTTTCAAAAAGCGGAAATTCACATTTTTGTACCATAGTTTGTAAATGCTATAACTTTTACCCAAACCATTTTTTTTTTGCCCAAACATTTTTTTTTTATCAAAGACATGTAGAACTATAAATTTAGCGAAAAATTTATATATGGATGTCGTTTTTTTTGCAAAATTTCACAGCTGAAAGTGAAAAATGTCATTTTTTTGCAAAAAAATCGTTATATTTTGATTAATAACAAAAAAAGTAAAAATGTCAGCAGCAATAAAATACCACCAAATGAAAGCTCCATTAGTGAGAAGAAAAGGAGGTAAAATTCATTTGGGTGGTAAGTTGCATGACCGAGCGATAAACGGTGAAAGGAGTGTAGTGCCGAAGTGTAAAAAGTGGCCTGGTCATGAAGGTCATGTTTCACCTAGCGGGGCTGAAGTGGTTAAGGGTGTTTAAGCTAGGGGAGCTGAGGTGGTTAAAGGGAACCTGTCACCTGGATTTTGGGTATAGAGCTGATGACATGGGCTGCTAGATCGCCGCTAGCACATCCGCAATACCCAGTCCCCATAGCTCTGTGTGCTTTTATTGTGTAAGAAAAACGATTTTATACATATGCAAATTAACCTGAGATGAGTCCTGTCCCTGACTCATATCAGGGACAGGACTCATCTCAGGTTAATTTGCATATGTATCAAATCGTTATTTTTTTACACAAAAAAAGCACACAGAGCTATGGGGACTGGGTATTGCGGATGTGCTAGCAGCCATCTAGCAACCCATGTCCTCAGCTCTATACAGCAAATCCCGGTGACAGGTTCCCTTTAAGTTCCTGTGATTTTCATAGAAGAGACCGCGCAGCTGATGGCCATCCATAAAAATGATGGTGATAAAAAGGTATGCAGAGAATATTCCTTCAATATGGTCAATCACTGGATCCAAGGTGCGGACTTCTCCCACAGTCTAAAGTCTCTTTTCTCCTAGATGTTTTTCAAGAAAACTTGACATAGTGAAGCACCGCCAGACCGATATAGTTCACGCTGTTTTAATATACTTACAAAATATAAATCACATAAACGCATATAAAATTGTATAAAGTTCAGCTGGTTGTATCACCAAGGGCAGGTGATACAACCAGCTGAACTTTATACAATTTTATATGCGTTTATGTGATTTATATTTTGTAAGTATATTAAAACAGCGTGAACTATATCGGTCTGGCGGTGCTTCACTATGTCAAGTTTTCTTGAAAAACATCTAGGAGAAAAGAGACTTTTGACTGTGGGAGAAGTCCGCACCTTGGATCCAGTGATCATATTGGACCATATTGAAGGAATATTCTCTGCATACCTTTTTTATCACCATCATTTCTATGGATGGCCATGAGCTGCGTGGTCTCGTCTATGAAATTCAGGACTAAGTGTGAATTTGACCCTACCTTACCATAGACCTGCTGGGCTCCAAACAAGACTGTGGTTTAAGACTCTCTTTTTTTTTTAAATCAATTTATTTGTGTACATTTTAAGTTCCTGTGAGCTGTGGGTCTAGGAGTCAGTCAGTCCTGTTTCGTTCTAGGTGTAGCTCCTTGCTGCTGCCCTGTATTATGCTCTGTTCCTGCTCTGTATCACGTTTTTTTTCTATGTCCTATCCTTGTTCGCCTAGCAGTGCGTAACTGCGTCTTGTCCATGATCGCCTAGCAGTGCGTAACTGCGTTTTGATAGTCTGGCAGTACCTAACTGCTTTTGTTTGTGTCTGTCCCTTGACCTGTCTGGCAGTGTCTCACTGCTTCCATGCTGCCTTCGGAAGAGGGCCCCTGTATTCCCCGAAGGGGGAATAACCTATCTGTAAATGTGTCTGTCTCCATGGGTACCCTTGCTGGTATCTACCGTTATGCCGGACCAGCTGCCACTGACTTGATGTTACTATCGTGGCTCAAGTCTATCCCCACCATCAGGGGCTCTAGTGAACACCTAGTGTTGCTTAGTCACACCCCTCCAGAGTCTGTCAGTTGCATAAGTGGGTTCGAACCTGCTGGTTCGTTACAACCTCCATATGTTGGACCGACTATACGAACAGAGAAAGGCCATCAACGATTTCTTGATAATGCAAGCGGATAGGAGTACTCCCCTGTGTAACTTCGATGTAAGCCAGTGGCAGCTCATGCGTGACACCTGCCGTTTGCTTAGGCCCTTTGAGGACGCCATGTTATTTGTCACTCGCCAGGACTACGGGATGAACGACATCATTCCACTGCTTCATGTCCTTGGAACAGATGGTGGTAACAATAGCTGGACAGGGGACTGGAGACGTGGCGTCTATATCTCACATCCACATGAGCCCTGTGGGGGCTGAAATGGAAGAGGGGGAGGACATTGGAGCACAGGCAATGTGTAGTGAAATTGGTGGCTTTTCTACTCAGGTGACAGGAGAGGAGGAGCAGTAGCAGCCAGAGGAGCTACAGCGCGATGAGGAAGACGAGACAGAGGACCCAGACACACTGTGGCAGTATGCAGTGGAGATGGAGGCAGGGAGTCCCTCCGAGTCACTTGCACAAATGGCCCAATGCGTGCTCACTTGCTTGCGTAGTGACAGCCGAATTGTCACCATTTGGCAGAGGGATGACTTCTGGCTCTCCACTTTGATGGACCCTTGCTACCCGTCCAGAATGGGGGCTTTTTTACACGCACTGATAGGGAGGACAAACTGAACTACTAAAGAGACATCCTATGCAGAGTTTGCCCTGGAAAATCTGTCCTGCCCGCTCAGTAGTGTGGCATCAGAGCGGGTGTTTAGTGTGGTGGGGGCCATAGTTACCCCAAGGAGATCTCACCTGTCCACCCAAAATGTGGAGAGACTGACCTTTGTCAAGATGAATCAGGCGTGGATCAGCCAGGATTTCCACCCACCAATTCCTGATGCATCAGACTAGATCATCCATGGTGCCACACCAACACTTTGACAAAGAGACTGGTTTCTTCTGGCTACCTCAGCTACTATTCTAATGCTGCCACCCACCTAATGCCATACATCTGATGCCAAGTGCTCATTCTTTCACCCACCTTCATCAGCGGGTAGTGGTATTGCCACCAACCGCCCCACTCTGTCACCGGGTCACTTTGTGGTCTCCTGATGCAGTTGCTGCTGGCATATCCAAACTATGTCACCTTGCCACTCTGTGGTATCCTGATGCTGCTGCCATATCCACACTATGTCACCTTGCCACTCTGAGGTATCCTGATGCTGCTCCTGCCATCTTCACACTATGTCTCCTTGCCACTCTGTGGTATCCTGATGCTGCTGCCTTATCCACACTATGTCACCTTGCCACTCTGTAGTATCCTGATGATGCTGCAGCCTTATCCACACTATGTCAGCTTGACACTCTGTGGTATCCTGATGCAGCCATATCCACACTATTTCACCTTGCTACTCTGTGATATCCTGCTACTGCCATCTCCACACTGTCACCTTGCCACTCTGTGGTATCCAGATGCTGCTGCCTTATCCACACTATGTCACCTTGCCACTCTGTGGTATCCTGATGCTGCTGCTGACATCTCCATACTATGTCACCTTGCCACTCTGTGGTATCCCGATACTGCTTTATTCACACTATGTCACCTTGACACTTTGTGGTATCCTGATGCTGCTGCCATATCCACACTATGTCACCTTGACACTCTGTGGTATCCTGATGCTGATGCTGCCTTATCCACACTATGTCACCTTGCCACTCTGGTATCCTGATGCTGCTGCCAACTCCAGACTCTGTCATTGGACCACTCTGTGGTATCCTCATGCTGCTGCCACCTCCAGACTCTGTCATTGTGCCACTCGGTGGCCTCCTCATACTGCTGCCACCTCCAGACTCTGTAATTTTGCCACTCTGTGGCCTCCTCCTGATGCTGCCACTCAGTTGCTTCCTCATGCTGCTGCCACTCAGTGGCCTCCTCATGCTGCTGCCAACTCCAGACTCTGTCATTGTAAAACTCGATGGCCTCCTCATACTGCTGCCAACTCCAGACTTGGTCATTGTGCCACTCGGTGGCCTCCTTATACTGCTGCCAACTCCAAATTCTGTCATTGTGCCACTCAGTGGCCGCCTCATACTGCTGCCAACTCCAGACTCTGTCATTGTGCCACTCTGGGGCCTCCTCATACTGCTACCAACTCCAGACTTGGTGTCATGCCCGGCTCTGACTATGTGTGGAGGTCGGCCAGAATAGCAGCACGTCTTTAGTGTTTGTTTTGGAGTCGTGCTGGATCCGCCTCCCATCAGGTGCACTGGGTGGGGTCATTAGTTTAAATGGCTCTCAATTCCAGTGCTCTGAGCGGGTTATAGAAATCAGTCTAGCCTAGGAAGCAAGCAAGGAAGATTTTCTGTCCCAGCTCTGTTAAGATAAGTGTGGTTTCTGTTCTTGTTGTTTGCTGTTTTAGTTGTGTTGGTATCTTCTCTCCCATCCAGGTTCTGTGCGAGCAGGCTGCTTCTATTTCCCCTTTTCACCATCTCAGGGAAGTTAGGGTGTATTAGCCCAGGCACGAGGACACAGCATTCCTACCACCAAGGTCTGCCTGTGGGCTGAGCAGTGCAGGTGGAGAGGTCAAGGATTAGCTAGGAGGTGACCCTTCCCCTGCTTCTTGCTCAGAGCCTGGTTGTTGGTTTTTCTGTGTGTCTGAGTGCTTGTCCGCCGTGACACTTGGTCATTTTGCCACTCGGTGGCCTCCTCATACTGCTGCCAACTCCAGACTCTGTCATTGGGCAACTTTGTGGTCTCCTAATGCTGCTTTCACCTCACCACTATGTCATAGGTCCACTATGTGGACTTCTCATGCTGTTCCCACCCTCCCCACTTCATGACTGGGCCACTTTTTTGCCTTTCGGCCTGTCTGACATCATGATTTATTTGACATTTCTTCTGATTTGTCAGAAGGAAGAAAAAATGAGATGCACAATGGATCCTGTCTGTTTAGCAGCTGTAAGGCCTGTATGGTCCCATCAGAATTGGCGTATGATTTGGTAGCCAAAAGCAGGAGTGGGTACAAAACACAGAAGACATGCAAATATTCCATTCACATGTCATCTCTGTTTTAGATCCACTTCTGTTTTTTTTTGGCATTAGCAATACTGATGGATTACTGACCAAATGCTGACTGAGTGAATGCGGATGCTCAACAGACAGGATCCGTTTTTTGTGGGTTATTGTTCTGACAGACAACTAAAGAAAAATGGAGCTCGCACAGTACACAGGACCCCCGGACGAAGGCACGCCGAAACGCGCATCGGGGTAGCGCCATCCTGGTTGTCTTTGCACACTACCTGCCTTAGGTAAGTCTCTCTTCTGGCTTTGCTGGTTCCGGGTCACTTTTTTACCCGGTTCTTATTTAATACTTACCCCAGAACTTGTATATTCATCTGCCAGTATCCTTAACATTGAGGCATTGTGGTTATTATCGCAGAGGCTCATATAAATAACTTATTTATTACTGTTTATACGTGCGGAAATTATACTTTATTACTCTTTTTGATATGCGTGCAGCGCCAGGATGGTGTTCTTTTTGTCACTTTCCTTCCCTTTTTTAATGGCATATATATTTTTTAATCATGTTACAATAAAAATGTATATATTTTTATAATGGTACTGTGTGAGCTCCATTTTTCTTTAGTTGTTGGATATACTCGGGAGCTTGTACCGAGTCATTTGATTAGTCACAACTTTTTGTGTGGGTACTTATCTTCTTTAATAGGGTCACTTATGGTCTATTTCTCTATTTATTGTTCTGACGGATCAGAGGAAGGGCAAATTAATCAGTGACGTCAACACAAACTTACTGCTGACACCCTCTCCACTCTGTCCGTGAGGTTCTACTTGTATACGCATTTAATAGAACAACGGTGTAACGGCTGACAACGGTGTAAAAGGAGTGCGCTTCTTCTTGGCGCTAACATCGACCTGTAAGACTGAGTTCATACTTGAGTTATTTGGTCAGTTTTGACCCCGTGACTGCCCAAATAAGTGAACTGTACAGTGATTCTAAGAGCGACGCCTGTCATCTGCATGTCATACGGACAGTATTATTTCACTACCAAAGCAGACTCCCTATGTGTGTTGCTGCAAGGCACAGTGTTCTACACCACTATAAAGGCTCTCAGCAGCCAGGAAATAGCCGTTTTTTAACGCGATTCGCTGCAAATAAATTTGAATAGAACCAAATAAAATTAAAAAAAATTGGTGAACCAGCAAATCGAATTTTTTAAAAATTCGCTCATCTCTAATAGCAACCAATCAGATTCCACCTTTTTTTTTAGAGCTCCTTTGGAAAATAAAAGATAGAATCTGATTGGCTGCTATGGGCAACTAAGCCTGTTCTCCTTTGTGCCAGTTTTGATAAATCTCCCATCAAGTAGCAAACGGAGATAGACTTTATTCAGATGTTTTTTAAACAAAAATGTAGGTGGAGAACCTGGCGAGACTTTGCAGTCCTTGAACGTATAATGCCTTTAAGGCAAGAAGCGCACTTGAGGTTCGAAGGAATTTTGGAAGAAGAGCAATATTCTCGTTCCAGTCAAGTGTTTGACCAGGACGGGGGGGTTGCCTTTTGACATTTTGGTGGAGTGCTCAGAATTATAAATCACTTGAAGGTGATATTCTCATCTGGGCTCCTGTCATAACAGTTTGAAAATTCATTTTCTTTCACACATTGTTATCAGCAGTTTGCCTTGGCAAATCACAAGCAATTTTTCGGGAATTTTGGCTTCCACTAAATAAACTTATGTAGACAAATGAGAAGAGCTGCTTCACCGTGAGTCATGCATTACAACATGTGAGAGCATAGGCACTCCGCGTCAACCACTCTCGACAACTAGTTAGAACTGCGAAAGGTGCCACCCTGTACAGACTGAAACTATACTGCAGTGGTGGACCGGGATGAAAAATGCAGTGCTTTAAAGGGATTCTCCGGAATTTTGATATAGAAGACCTATGCTCAGATTGGTGGGGATCCCAGCCGCCGTATGAAGAGGCCTTGGCCCTCCTTGAGTGCTTAGGCCTCTTCCTAGGCCAGTGACGCCATTTACATAGCTCACGTGGTCTACGGGAAGCTCAGGCCCCCTCAAGTGAATTGGATTAGGCTGCAATACCTCCTTAATAGGTGATCATTAGGGGTGCCAGTAGCCATATCCCCACTGATCTCATATTGATGCCCTATCCTGAGGATAGGCCATCAATATGAAAATCCCAGAAAACCTCTTTAAGATACTTCATCATTTGTGCGCTCTTATGTATCCACTTAGGTCAGCAGTAATATAGCCCCTCATCTATACCGGGGCATCAATGTCTATCAACCTTCTTCTTTGTCTGTCCTTTGTCTTTTTCAAAGGATCTAGCTGTCGCTCCTTTCCGCTCCCAAGGGGTCACTAAGATGATGACAACTCTACTGGGCTCCTTCCCTCCTCTATCCAAACGAGGTTGGGATGAAATAAGGGATGTGTGATTGAGCCTATGCTGCAAAAGGGAAATTAACAGCTGAACAGGATAATGAGCAAAAGACCAAAGCTGGAACACGAGGTAGGTGGTGTAGGCAGAGAAGTCAGCTGCCTAGGGCATCATTGAGTTGGTTGGGCTCAATTTGTGGATTAAATACAAAAGAAAACAATTATCTGCTTTACCATTTCTTGGTACAAGTTAATGTATCAGTGGCAGGGTATGCCAAATTCTTTTTTGTGCCTTGGTGAGGAAATGGAGCTCGTCACAATATGTGAAAAGTGAGGTATGGTGTCGGGAGAGGAGCTGTACACGCTCTAAATTCAATGGTAGAGGGGCTCAGGTGGGGGTGCATTCTGATTTCTTTGCTTTGGGCACCAAGAGATCTTGTCCATTGGCAATGACTGACTTTCCATATATCATCCCGCCAGGGAGGAGACAGTCATCATGAATCCAACAGGCAGACAGTCAGCCGGAGATACAAGGCAATTATACCAACCTACCCCCAAGGAATCATGCAAGACAAAGGGGGGAACATAGAGAAACTAGTAATTTTGTTAGTTTTCTTTGTAATATAAGCTTTACAGAGGTTGTTTATTTTGAACAATTCCATAGGCCTTATGCAGCGAGCCAGTGCACAGGATGGGAGTGGTAGTAGTCCTGATGAAGTGTTGTCATGGTGTACTCCCTCAGGCCATTGCTCCCTGGGGACCGGTGCGGTGGAGATATAATTCTGAAGAATGAGGCCAGAATTAAATGTAACTAAGTGCAAAGTAGAACTTCAAATACATTCAGCAGTAGTAGATTTTAAGCGCAAATCTTCCGTGGCACCAGTAAAGATTATGGATACCAATTGGATTGTGGCACATTTATCACTTAGGTGGCACTGGCCTAGTAACATTCTGGGTGGTGGGTGTCTTGACTGTAATCCCTCACCTTGCAGCAGTGTCTTGCTGGCTGTAGCAGTTCACTCTGCTGTCTAGTGTCTTAACACTTTACATGAGGCAGTTTTGAGTAGTTCTATATTGACAATCTCCAACAGCAAGAGGAGCTTGGCAATGTGCTTCCTCTCCTTACACTGTCTAGGCAGGAACCTCCCCTCTTGGCAGAAAGCAGGACCAGCTTTCCCTTGTTAACCCTTTGTCATCTAGTCCTTGCTTACAGCCAGAAGCATCCAATAAAATACATAGTATAATAACTATATACAAAATTGTAGTACCCCCAGGTCTGCGGTACTATACTTATAAGATATTGTTGAGTGTGGTCTGCTTCTCTAGGCTTCTCTCTACTAGCCAGGTGTCATGGCCCATGTACACTGCGTGCATTCACTACAAGAGAAAATAATAATAAGCAACCCTGTTCCCTGGAGGTAACTAGTGATCTTCAAGGGTACCAGCAGCAGGACCTACCTTAAAGGGACTATCCCACTTCACTGTTCGAGATGGGATTAAGCACAAGCCCCAGGTGCCATACCAGAAGAAGCTACACTGCTTCCGTAACTGCCGGCAGGCTCCAACTGGCCCACAGGGGTACAGGTGAATTCCCCGGTGGGCCCCTGAGCAGGGTGGGTCCCTAGTCTCCCACCCCCTGCACAAGTGGCACATAATACAGTAGACTTTATGCTCCACATACATATATTCAATGTACGGCACCTCAACCAGCCTATGTTCATATAAAAGAAACTCCCCACTTTATTATTATAGTCACAATCAGAGCTGAGATGACTTCTAGCTATAGAGGAAAGCCACCAGTGTCCTCTTCTCCCCAGGACCTACCTTCTCAAAGTTGCTGCAGGGACCCCCATATTAATCATCTGGTAGCATCTTGCTGCTGTGTGACCAGGTAATATATGAATGTATCCGTACAGTGGGCCCCCAAAATAAATTTTACTGGTGGGCCCTATGCACTCCAGTCCGACACTGCTTGCCGGGTTACACTATTGGATAGGGCGAGATGGGACATTAAGGGGGTATCCTGGTGCGATAATTTGTAATAAAAATGGGCATCTGAGAGAGAAAAAATAACACACAGTGAGTACTTACCTTACGGATCCCCAGCCGCTGCCCTGGTCCCCGCTCCTCTCCACTTCCTCTCCAAAATCATCAGTAGACGATAAAAAGGAGAAAAAGTTTAAAAGACAGATACGAGTTCTCCTCCTGATTTTGGCTTCCAAAACTGCACCAGGAAACCTGACCGTGTCACCGCATCCCCTCACCTCGACTCACAGATCATATTGTGCCCACAGGTTCATTGGTTTCTTACATTACAGTTTATCCATTGGGGTGTTAATGTGATCAGGCATAACACCATGGTGGATCCAGAAAAAAAATCACTGAGGGATTTATAACATTGTCTAACAGATTTCAAAATGTTCCGTTCAGATTTAGCAGAATGTACAGAGATTGTATCCAAGGTAAAAATACACCAAGATTAATGACACACTGCAAAACCAGTAATTCCTATAAAATCAATCGCTGTTACTGGATTCTATAGGGATCAATGGTTTTGTGAGAGCTGAATTTTTCTTAGCATTTTGGGGTGTG
Source organism: Bufo gargarizans (assembly GCF_014858855.1). NCBI lineage: Eukaryota > Metazoa > Chordata > Amphibia > Anura > Bufonidae > Bufo > Bufo gargarizans. The sequence continues at coordinate 719,277,906 of NC_058080.1, read as the reverse complement.
CCAGAGATTTGGAAAATTTACAGGTGAACCTTTCTTTTTAAAACACCTTTTCTATGTCATAGTGACAATTTTATTTTTATTTTTATGCCACTCAAGCAGTTGGAGCACTGAGGGGGCGGACTTAGACCTTGGAGCACTGAGGGGTGGATGTAGCCCTTGTACTGCTGAGGGGTGGATGTAGCCCTTGGAGCACTGAGGGGTGGATGTAGCCCCTTGGAGCACTGAGGGGTCAGACACAGCCCTTGGAGCACCGCCAATGCTATGCTCTTCAGTGCTCAGTACACTCCCCCTCCCCTTTGATTGACAGGGCTAGATTAGATAGCCCTGTCTTCTCATACCGCATAATTCCTTGTAAATATAACTGTAAATCATTGGTGGCAGAGTGTTCAAGCAAATCATGTGTTTCACTAGAAATGCATGACATGATTTTGCTAATGCTCTATGCCAGCGATGGCCAACCTGTGGCTCTCCAGCTGTTGTAAAACTTCAACTCCCACCATGCCCTGCTGTGGGCTGATAGCTGTAGGCAGTATGGGCATGCTGGGATCTGTAGTTTTGCAACAGCTGGAGAGCCTCAGGTTAGCCATCCCTGCTCTATGCATTTTTATTTGATTTCCGGCACCAATTGGTGGCAGTGGAGCCTCTGCAGAAGGGAACAACCCATTCAAGATACAAATAAAATACATTTATTTTACTCAGCGTGATCAACCCTACCACGCAATATGCCTGGTTTAGTAGGGTTGATCATGCTGACAGTGGCTCTTTAAAAAGTACATGTACTTTTTTTTTTTAAATACATTTTTGATATGTCATAGTGACATGTGAACGATTTTGATTGGTGGGAGTCTCTGTGTACATAATGCTTAATGAGCGCTATGTAGTGAAAAGAGGAAGCAGCTTTGCCACTTTCCCTATTGGACCTGGCAATCAAGTGAGCGCCGGGTGTTTTGTGTATAGCAGAGCTGCAGGGTCTCTGCCTGTGTACAATGATCCCGGGGGCCGTTTTCCCTGTAAGACCGGGTTCACACCACCGTTATGGATTCCGTTATTGTTTTCCTTTATAACATGATTATAACGGTAAATAACAAAATTCATAAGAAGGAAGTCAAAACGGAAGCCTATAAGAGTCATTCCGTTTTGACTTCCGTCATAATACAAGTCTATGGGCAGCATAACGGATCCATCCTGGTTTCCATTATGCCGGAGTCCAGTCCTGCATAACGGAAACCAGGACGGATCCGCTATGCTGCCCATAGACTTGTATTATGACAGGAGTCAAAACCGAAGCCTTTAAAAGGCATTCTGTTTTGCTTTCCATCATAATAGAGGTCTATGGGCAATCATAACGGATCCGTCTGGTTTCCGTTATGCAGAACGGAAAAAAGCCCTGTCGACAGGACTTTGTTTTCCGTCTTGCATAACTGAAACTAGACGGTTCCGTTATGATTGCCCATAGACTTCTTTTATGACAGATCAAAACGGAATGTCTCTTAAAGGCTTCCATTTTGACTTTTATAACGGAAAGTAATAACAGAATCCATAACGGTGATGTGAACAAGCCCTAACTGTAGCTCCTTCGGGTGCCCCAGCCAAATTACAGTGGAAAAGTGCAAAATGACCTCTTGGGAGAACATATTATGTGGCAAAAATATATAAATAAGTAAAATAACAAAAAAATAAAATAAAAATAAATGTACACGCATGACATGATACTATGGCTACAAAATGTACACCAGACTACATCTACAAAATCTGCACCAGACTACGACTACAAAATCTACACCAGACAACGACTACAAAATCTATACCAGACTACGACTACAAAATCTACCCCAGACTACAAAATCTACACCAGACAACGACTACAAAATCTATACCAGACTACGACTACAAAATCTACCCCAGACTACAAAATCTACACCAGACTACGACTACAAAATCTACACCAGACTACGACTACAAAATCTACGCCAGACTATGACTACAAAATCTACATCAGACTATGATTACAAAATCTACGCCAGACTATGACTACAAAATCTACACCAGACTACGACTACAAAATCTACACCAGACTACGACTACAAAATCTACACCAGACTACGACTACAAAATCTACGCCAGACTATGACTACAAAATCTACATCAGACTATGATTACAAAATCTACACCAGACTATGACTACAAAATCTACACCAGACTACGACTACAAAATCTACACCAGAATGCTACAAAATCTACACCAGACTACGACTACAAAATCCACATAATACTTGTATCTATATACTGTATAATTTTATATTGTACAACCAGACAAGTTAGCTGGTTTTATTATAATTCGTTTGCCTTCTTAGGAAAATATGTTTGGAATAAGGCAAATATAGGTGTGTGTGGTCACTCCCTGACCGAACTAATTGGACTCAGCGCATTCTGGTAATTTGCCCAGTTACTGAATGAACAGATCTGGTAATTTGGCACACTGGTGTGTTTATTGAAAGAGAAAATGAGCTAATTAAAAAAAATACATGGAACAAAAAGTGCAGATAAATATTTGCTCAGCTATACCTGTACTAGCATCTCTCTCCTAGAACATGGCTTAAAGGGATATTCCGGTTATATAAATTTATCCCCTATCCACTTGATAGGGGATAAATATTAGATCAGTGAGAGTCCCATACCCGTGGAGCCCCCTTGAAATGAAGTGAGTGGCCGGTCGGGCATGCTCATCAGCTCCACTCATGTATATGGGAGTTTCAGAGATAGCACTGCGGATAGAGAATAAATTTATATAACTGGAATACCCCTTTAACTTCTTTGTGACTGAGAAGTGAATACAATTATATACAGTCTACACAAAGATCTGTGAGCGAAACTGACAGCAAACAAGGAATTGAAAAAAAAAAGTTGAAGAAAGTTGGAGAACATTTCAAGTCTATGTCCTTCTCTTTGGTCTCCCCATTACTGCTGACATCTTAAAGAGCCAGGTACGTGTCAGCTGGCAATTGCTCGTCCTGGGGTTGATAGCCTTTAATATAAGAGTAAGGCCTCATGCACACGACCGTTGTGTGCATCCGTGGCCGTTGTGCCGTTTTCCGTTTTTTTTCACGGACCCATTGACTTTCAATGGGTCCGTGGAAAAATCGTAAAATGCACCGTTTGGCAGCCGCATCCGTGATCCGTTTTTCCTGGCCGTGAAAAAAATATGACCTGTCCTATTTTTTTAACGGCCAACGGTTCACGGACCCATTCAAGTCAATGGGTCCGTGAAAAAACACGGATGCACACAAGATTGTCATCCGCGTCCGTGATCCGTGATCCGTGTCCGTTTTTTCCTATCATTTCAATGGCAAACTTGACTTAGATACTTTTTTCATTTTTCATGTCCGTGGATCCTCCAAAAATCAAGGAAGACCCACGGACGAAAAAACGGTCACGGATCACGGACCTACGGACCCCGTTTTTGCGGACCTTAAAAAAAAACGGTCGTGTGCATGAGGCCTAAGGCTGGTTTCACACGGGCGTTGCAGATTGGGTCCGGATGCATTCAGGGTGCGTTCAGTGAAACTCGCACTATTTTGCAAGCAAGTTCAGTCAGTTTTGTCTGCGATTGCGTTTAGTTGTTCAGTTTTTTCCGCGCGGGTGCAATGCGTTTTGATGCGTTTTTCACGCGCGTGATAAAAAACTGAATGTTTACAAACAACATCTCTTAGCAACCATCAGTGAAAAACGCATCGCACCCGCACTTGCTTGCGGATGCAATGCGTTTTTCACGCAGTCCCATTCACTTCTATGGGGCCAGGGCTGCGTGAAAAACGCAGAATATAGAACATGCTGCGATTTTCACGCAACGCAGAAGTGATGCGTGAAAAACAACGCTCATGTACACAGACCCATTGAAATGAATGGGTCAGGATTCAGTGCGGGTGCTATGCTTTCACGTCACGCATGGCACCCGCGCGGAAATCACGCTCGTGTGAAAGGGACCTAAGGGCTCATGCACACGAATGTGTGCCGGCCGTTCCATGCATTTGCAGTCCGCAATGCACGGGCAACATCAGAGCGGATTCCGCAGACGGATCCAGACCCATTGAACTTGAATGTTCTATTTTTTGCGGTGCAAAGGAATGGAGAGAAACCACACGGAAGCACCCAGTTTCGCACCGCACCTTCCGGATTGTGGACCCATTCGAATGAATGGGTCCGCATCTGTGATGCTGGGTGCACATGGCCAGTGCCCGTATATTGAGGACCTGCTGTTGGTGGGACCTTGTGCATGAGCCCTAACTATTGCCATAGCAGCAAAAGCACTTGCTATGGGGCCCAGAGATGTGGGGGAATCTATCAGGTTTCGGCCTCATGCACACAACATTTTTTTTTCACGGTCCGCAAAACGGGGTTCCATTGTTCCGTGATCCGTGACCGTTTTTTTTCCGTGTGTCTTCCGTGATTTTTGGAGGATCACCAGACATGAAGGAAAGTTATGGCCGCCTGGCCATGCGGAGCCAAACGGATCCGTCCTGACTTACAATGCAAGTCAATGGGGACGGATCCGTTTGACGTTGACACAATATGGTGCAATTGCAAACGGATCCGTCCCCCATTGACTTTCAATGTAAAGTCAGGGTATATTTTAACCCCCCTCCCTCCCTCCCCAGTTTTAAATTAATTGGTGGCCAGTGCGCCCCCCTCCCTCTACTGTATTAATTTCATTGGTGGCCAGTGCGGCCTCCCCTCTCCTCCCCTCCTAATTAAAATCCCCCCCATATACTGGGCGGCAGGGGCGGACATACCGCATGTGCAGCCGGTTCGGTTGCACAGGGGCCCAGAGCAGGAGGGGGCCCCTTCTTACCGGCTGCAGGGGGAGATAAGAAACTCCCAGGGCCGTCATTAAAGCGGGGCAAAGGCAGCTGCCCCGGGCCCAGTTGTTCCTGGGGGGCCCAAGCAGGGGCGTACAGGCTTGGCGGGGGAGGGGGCCCGCTGCACTCTCATGTAATGGGAGCGCTCTGACCGGGCCCAGCATGAAGTACAGTGAGAATGCCGGGCCCAGTCAGAGCGCTCTTCAAACAGGTGGCACAGAGGCAAGGAGGAGGAGGAGCACTCACCCGGCCCGGCAGTTCTCGTCACTGTCGGGCTGTTAGTTTCTATAGTGAAGCAGGGAGACCTCTCTGCTCCCTGCTTCACTGATATTCAGAGCTCAGGCGCTCCCCCTGCTGGCCGCACATTGCGCTGCTGGCTGTGGGAGGAGCGCTGAAGGCCCGGGAATTGGCCTCCAGCACAGCCAGGAGCACGATGTGAGTGTGGGAGCCTGTCATCAGGGAAGAAGGTAAGTATTACGGTCCCCCCCCCCCCCCCATAAAGCTGCAAACAGGAGGCAACCACTAAAGTGAGGGGGCACAAAAGAGCCACTGTGAGGGGCACATATCTGGGTAAAACAACTACTGTGAGGGAGCACAGCTATATAGGCATAACTACTATGAGGGGCACATATCTGGCATAACTGTTATAAGGCAGCTCATATCTGGCATAACTATGGGCACTGGGCACATATCTGGCATAACTACTGTGAGGAGCACATAGTTGGCAAAACTTATAAGGCAGCTCATATCTGGCGTAACTATGGGCATTGGGCACATATTTGGCATAACCACTGTGAGGGGCACATCTGGCATAACTGCTGTAAGGGGGCTCATATCTGGCATAACTAGTGGCACATATCTGGCATAACTGCTGTGAGGGAGGCACTTATCTGGCCATAATGACTGAGGGGGCACATATCTGGGCATAACTACTGAGGAGGCACATATCTGGGCATAACGACTGAGGAGGCACATATCTGGCTATAAATACTGTGAGGGGCACATATCTTGCATAATGACTGTGATGGGGCACATATCTGGCATAACTGCTGTGAGAGAGGCACATATCTAGCATAACCACTGTAAGGGGGGCACATATGTGGGCATAACGACTGTGAGGGAGGCACATATCTGGGTATAACGACTGTGAGGGAGGCACATATCTGGGCATAACTACTGTGAGGGGGCACATATCTGGCATAACAAATGTGAGGGGGCACATATATGGGCATAACGACTGTGAAGAAGGCACATATCTGGGCTTAACGACTGTGAGGGAGGCACATATCTGGGCTTAACGACTGAGGGGGCACATATCTGGGCGTAACTACTGAGGAGGCACATATCTGGGCATAACGACTGAGGAGGCACATATCTGGCCATAACCACTGTGAGGGGCACATATCTGGCATAACGACTGAGGGGCACATATCTGGGCATAACTACTGAGGAGGCACATATCTGGGCATAACGACTGAGGAGGCACATATCTGGCTATAACCACTGTGAGGGAGGCACATATCTGGCTATAACCACTGTGAGGGGCACATATCTGGCATAACGACTGAGGGGCACATATCTGGGCATAACTACTGTGAGGGGGCACATATGTAGGTATAACTGCTGTGAGGGGCCACAAGGAGGACATAACTATTTTGACGGCTTAATTACTGTGAGGGGCCACAATGTGGGCATTAGTACTGTATGGCAGCACTAGATTACCTTGCTATACATTGGCAATTTGGCATGGCTCAGTCTTACAGGACCAACACAGTGCCCTCTGCTGGCGATTTCACAGGGGCAGTCACCATCCCTTCCTTATGTGATTTTTCTTTTTCTCTATCACCACAGGGACCTTGTTCTCGATCCAGCGGACATCACGCCGACGCCAGTGACATCCTGGATGAGGTAGGGTGAGTGTAGCCATGCATTGGGCTTAGGGCTCTTTCACACGAGCGGATGGCGTGCGGGTAATCTGCTGCGTGAAAGAGAACCAAGCCCTGCTCCGGACAGCAGAGACATGGAGCATTACATGATTGATAATGCTCTTTGCCTCTCTGTGACCTTTTTATTACAAAATCACAGTGACACTGTATGTTTTGTATTGCTATAAGTAATGTTAGGACTGAATTGGTTATGTTGAGAACTTGGCTTGGAGAGGAGGGGCCCAGGCACATTCTTTGCACAGGGGCCCTCTGCTGTCTGTGTCCGCCCCTGCTATGGCCCCATCTTTGTATTATGGCCCCAGTTGTGCCCTCATACATATACTATGACCCAAGATGTGCCCCTATACATATTATGGCCCCAGTTGTGCCCCTATACATATATTACAGTCGCATTGCTTATAGCACAGACCTGTCACTTACCAGTAGGAGGAGCGCCCTGCCGGTCACAGACAGCGCAGGTAAGTATAATGCTTCTAAAATTGCTAAGTAACCATGGCAGCCAGGACTGCAGTAGCGTCTTGGTTACCGTTTGGAGCCACAGCGATTAAACTGGGACTCCGATCGGAACTCTCTGCTGCCACCAACTGGGGCCATAATATATCTGTGGGGGCACAACTGGGGCCATAATATATGTATGGGGGCACAACTGGGGCCATAATATGTATAGGGACACATCTGGGGCCATAATATAATCTGCGATCCGTCTGTGTGAAAGTAGCCTACGGATCACGGATGCGGATGACAATCTTGTGTGCATCTGTGTTTTTTCACGGACCCATTGACTTGAATGGGTCCGCGAACCGTTGTCGGTCAAAAAAATAGGACAGGAAACACGGATCACGGACGCGGATGAACAACGGTGCATTTTCCGAGTTTTCAACTGACCCATTGAAAGTCAATGGGTCAGCAGAAAATCACGGAAAATGGAACAACAGACACGGATGCACACAACGGTCGTGTGCATGAGGCCTTAAGAACATTGCACTTTTTGCGAGGAGCAACAATATAGTGGCTTTTTGCTATAATGTGGGTTTTCTGATAAGCGGCGCTATTATACATACCTTTATTTTTGCTGCTTAGGCTGCTGTTTCAATTTTCTTACACTAGATGGGTGGGGGCCCATCTTATTTTGCTGTAGGGCCCTATCATTTCTAGTTATGCCCCGACCTCTGATTAAATAATCCTAATAACTGCCACATCTTGAACAATAAGATTTAAAGGTTCCTGTCTATTAGTGAAAGTCTGTGCTGCTTTGGAATTGACCTGAACTCTTTCCTTTCTTTTGATTGCTGCCTGTCCTGAACTGAATTTGCCCTAGAGCTTCTGCACATGGTCTTATTATGGCTTCATTTTGTACCCAGAAGGGCTACCTTACTGTTAGCAAGGCCATTGGTTCTAGTGGAGAATATATCCACAACTACAGCACCTGATGGAACCTGTACAGCCATTGGCAGTTTGGTATACAGCCCTTGTGCCTTTATGGTGTAGCATGAACTTTTGTTAATTAATTCTGGTACAAGCTTTGGAAATACCATCTGCAAGATTTCAAGGACTACTCCAGCTGCGTAATTTTGGGGTTCCCAGTCCATACTCGTGTGAGGGGTGTTTTAAAGGCGTTTTTTTATTTTTAAAAATAGTGTGCAAATCATGTAAACGCAATATTGGTAGTCTGTAGCTGAAATGCCTCTGTAAGCCAGTCTCACCTGCAGTCACATCATGCTTGTGGCAGAGATTTATCAAGTTCTGCCCTGAATTCTGGTGTTAAAAAGTTGCAAAATAGAGTTATGCAACGTTTTGGACTTATTCGCGCAAAAATGTGCAACATTTTGCATTTTTATAGCCCTAACTTCAGTTTTGAAAACAGGGTGGGGACGTTGACTTGGTTAGCTTGTTGAGCTGATGGAATTCAGCTTCATCAACTTTGTTTTACAAAGTCGTAAAAAAAAATGTCACAATCTCACTCCAGTAAGAGTGTGACATTTGATAAATTTGGCACAAATTACTGCAGCACAAAAGTGACTTTAAAGATTCCCCTAATGCAAAACATCTGTCCTGTTGGACCTTTTTATGCACCGAGAGCCAGATGTGAACATGGGGCCCTTGTTGTCATGATCAGAAGGGGCCCCAGTGGTCGGCTGCTCCACCAGTCAGTCCTGTGGGTAGGGAATAAGTGTTTGTCATGAAGCAAGCCCCCTTTAATGGGGTTGTCCCATTACAACTTGTTCCCTATACACAGGATAGTAGGTAAGTGTCTGATCGGTGTAGGCCTGACCACTGGGGTCTCTGCTGATCACGAGAACAGGGGTCTATGCTCCCCCATTTGAATGGAGTGGAAATCACACATGAACGCTGCCAGAGATAGCTGAATGCTTGTACTCGACTGCCCTCGGCAGTCATATAGAAATGAATGGAGTGGTGAACATGTATGTGTGTCTGGCACTCCATTCAAACAGAAAGCATGGGCCCCCATTCTCCAGCAATTGGACCTCCGCCCATCAGACACTTATCTACAGGATTAATGAGACAACCCCTTTAAAGGTGGTCGATTCTTGACAGCTCACTGTATAGTTAGATTGAATCACGTTACTGTTTACATTTTAACTTTTATACTCCCTTCCGTGCCTTGGATTAAATACAGATTGGTATTTTTCCCACATTAGTTATTATAAAACTATGTAGCCTTCAAATAACATCTGTTGGGTGCAAGCTTCCAAAATAATCTCCCATCAATGTAGGTTCGCACTAACTGTACGAGGCTTTAAGAAATGTTGTGGTTTGATGTAAACGTTGCTTAATCTCTGTTTAGCTAAAAGTTCTACAACTTTCTAATAGACTTTATGTTTCAGTTCTTCCCCATTTTTAAAATGTGTTTCGCTGTCCACAGCTAGACCTGCTGAGAAGTGGGTACAACTGTACACGGTCTAGACCAGGGATGGCCAACCGGCGGCTCTCCAGCTGTTGTAAAACTACAACTCCCACAATGCCCTGCTGTAGGCAGTCTGGGCATCCTGGGAGTTGTAGTTTTACTGGAGAGCCTCAGGTTGGCCATTCCTGGTCAAGACAATACTCTGTGAGCTAAACATAATCAGCAGCTGCACAAATCTCTCTGCTAGTTTGTTACAATGTATCAGTCTGGAGTCGGGCTGTTTAGCTCACAGAGCATTGGCTAGACTGGATACGGCTGTGCTGGTTTGTTACAATGTATCAGTCTGGTGTTCCGGCTGTTTAGCTCACAGAGCATTGGCTAGACTGGATACAACTGTGCTAGTTTGTTACAATGTATCAGTCTGGAGTCCCGGCTGTTAAACTCACAGAGCATTGTCTAGACTGGATACAGCTGTGCTGGTTTGTTACAATGTATCAGTCTGGAGTCCGGGCTGTTAAACTCACAGAGCATTGTCTAGACTGGATACAGCTGTGCTGGTTTGTTACAATGTATCAGTCTGGAGTCCGGGCTGTTAAACTCACAGAGCATTGTCTAGACTGGATACAGCTGTGCTGGTTTGTTACAATGTATTAGTCTGGAGTCCGGGCTGTTTAGCTCACAGAGCATTGTCTAGACTGGATACAGCTGTGCTGGTTTGTTACAATGTATTAGTCTGGAGTCCCGGCTGTTTAGCTCACAGAGCATTGTCTAGACTGGATACAACTGTGCTGGTTTGTTACAATGTATCAGTCTGGCGTCCCGGCTGTTTAGCTCACAGAGCATTGTCTAGACTGGATACAACTGTGCTGGTTTGTTACAATGTATCAGTCTGGAGTCCCAGGTGTTTAGCTCACAGATCATTAGCTAGACTGGATACAACTGTGCTAGTTTGTTACAATGTATCAGTCTGGAGTCCCGGCTGTTAAACTCACAGAGCATTGTCTAGACTGGATACAGCTGTGCTGGTTTGTTACAATGTATCAGTCTGGAGTCCCGGCTGTTTAGCTCACAGAGCATTGTCTAGACTGGATACAACTGTGTTCAGTTTTGTTCCCATTCATTGTCAATGAGGACAAAACTGATCAGGATGCATTTCCGTTTCATTTTGTTGAGTTTTTCCACAAAAAAACGGATCCGACACCTATTGATTTATAATGATTTTAGTGCCGACTCCGGTTTGTTCCTTTTCAATGTAACACAACCGCATCCTAACAGAACGGATGGATCCGGATGTGTTAACCTCAAGCAGAACCATTTTGGTCTGCTTTTTAAATCCTCTGCCGGATCTCAAAACCCGGAAATCAAAACACAAGTGTGAAACAGGCCTAAGAGTCTTCCTGGTCTTCACCTCTTGTAGTTAGCATAAAGTCGAGGCTCCTGCAGGATCTCCCGGGACACAAAGCAAATGTTTCTATGTATATACAGTACCTTCGTTGGAATGGTAAAATGATACATTTATTTCTGGAATATTTTTTATGTGCATTTTTTTTATTTGATGTGTTCTGTTCAATGGGCCCTACAGATTTAACCTCAAGTGTTACATTTACAGAACACTAAGGCTAGGGCTACACGGCCATATGTGTCGCACGACATTTACTGTAATGACAGCAATCGCAGTCGCAGCATGTCACAGTGCAACACCATATCATTACAATCAATGTCGTGCGACATGAATGTTGCGCGACACGTCACAATGTAGTTGTGCCCTTTCTGTCGCATGTAGCCCAAATGCTCACTAATTTGATGCAGCCACTTGCATGTTGGCACTATATGGTAAGTAGTATGTGCATGGCATTTTTCTATAGATGAACTGTGCTTTTGCTGCATAGATCGATCTCATGGTACAAGGCAGCTTGCAGCTGATGGCTGAGAATCCCAGCAGAAGCCTCCTCTGTGATCAGCTTATTGTCAGAAGAACCTTCCAACAAAAAAGAACTGTCGAAAATGAACAATCCCATTAATCATAATGGAAGCAGGAGCAATGGTGTGAGCGGAGATCCTAAAGACCATATAAGGCTACTTTCACACTTGCGTTGGTGTCTTCCGTTATTGAGATCCGGCAGAGGATCTCAAAACTGGTTAAAAAAAATGTTTCCATTTGGTCCTCATGAATTCTGAATGGACAGAGATCCGTTCAGGATGCATCAGGATGTATTCCGTTCCGGCAGCGTTCCGATTTGGGACCGGACACAAAACCGCTGCAAGCTGCACTGAAAACAATGTAAGTCAATGGTGACAGATCCATTTTTTTAGAAGCCTAAAAAAACCGGATCCATTTCCCATTAAGTGTATTTAGTAGCGGATCAGTTTTTACCCGTTTTGATTTCACACAACGCCACCCTAAACGGAACGGAGGCAACCTGACGTGTAAAATCAAAATGGATCAGTTTAATTCCAGTATTGAGATCCTCTGCCGAATTTTATCATGTAGATGGTCAATATACTTGATGTCACTTTGCTCCAGGGTATAACCAGTTAGAGGGGTATCCAACCAAATTCTTTTTAATTTTTATTTTTATTTTTTTTATAAATGTTGGAAAAAATGTAAATTGATGATATTCCCTTTGCTTCCTGATGTTCCCATTTTGATGCTTTCAGGTTCACCACCCTTCTCTACTTCCTAGTCTCTCTTGACACACAGGAAATGACTGCTCAGCCAATCGCTGGCTGCAGCAATGACTTGTCTCTACTTGTCATTTCATCAAGTAGAAACCAGCAGAGGAACAGGAAGCATTGGGGAGACTGGTAAAGCAAATATGACATATTTTTATGTGACAACTATGACACCCCTTTAAGGCAAAAAGTTCCAAACTAGTCTTTAGTGTTCCGGTTAGTAGATGTGTAACTACGGTGTCAACCACCTGCTTTAATCCTAAGGGTGTTATCCTGACACTGTCCTGGTATTCACCCTTTAACCCCTATACTGGGATCTGGACTTCGCTGCAGGGGAGCCACCGGGCTGCTACCTTCTAGAGTAACAGACACTGAAGCCTGAATGGAACGCTAAAAATAAAATGATAAATCGTTATTGTGTTAACTTAATAAAACAAAGAGCTCAAAAGCTCAATATTCCACCTTATCTAGTCAGGCTAGCGGGTCTAACATTTGTGGAAAGACGGGGGGGGGGGTTCAAAATAAATGTCTATCCTCACCTACCGTCGCTCGGTGATTCATTTCTAGAGAAAAATATTCCACCTGCTAATCCCCATAGAAAGTCAGTGACACTGTGTGCAATCACTATCAAGATGGTGTCACTGCTGCCACATGAAGGGGTATCTGCTATTGTGTATATAGAGGCAGACACACCATTATATACCATCTAACCTCAGGGACATTTCCCTACAGCAACATAGGCTGTGTATAACGCCCTCCTTTTTATATGGGTGCACACAAGTACGGTGCTCAGGTTTGGCACCTATCCTTCTGCCTATGTGGTACAACTGGCCCTGCTCACAGCTACCCTAATAGACACGTTTCCATACCGATGTAAAACCGCATTTCATCAGGAGCAGGTTTATAAGTTTACAGGTCAAAAAGGTATGCCGAAATAATGTGTGGCAGAATGGCACCGCACAAAGTGGTGTGCAGCGCTGCAGGAGACCGGCACTGTGACGGCCGCAGACATGCCTGCTTTAGGCTACTTTCACACTGGCGTTTTGGTTTCCATTTGCAAAATCCGTTCAGGGCTCTCACAAGCGGTCCAAAACGGATCAGTTTTGCCCTAATGCATTCTGAATGGATACGAAGCCGCTCAGAATGCATCCACCTCCATTCCGCTCTGGAGGCGGACACCAAAACGCTGCTTGCAGCATTTTGGTGTCCGCCTGATGATGCGGAGGTGACGGATCCGTTTTCACTGACACAATAGAAAACGGATCCATCCCCCATTGACTTTCAATGGTGTTCAAGACGGATCCGTTTTGGCCATGTTACAGATAATACAAACGGATCTGTTCTGAACGGATGCAGACGGTTGTATTATATGAACGGAAGCGTTTGTGCAGATCCATGACGGATCAGCACCAAACGCGAGTGTGGAAGTAGCCTTAAAAGGCCTAGAGCTCCACCCCCAGCAGGCGCGGTCTACGCTGGCAGCCAATCGCAATGGGAGGGAATGCTCAGTCTCCTCCAATCACTTGCCGCCAGCCTCTGTGGTAAGTATCGATGCTGGGGAGGAGCGCGCAGTTGCGCACTCATACCAGGGGGAACTTATTAGCGGCCGAAACATACACCTGGCAGGTATCACTAAATTTATACTATGGATGGGGGTCCAATAAGTACCTAAATTATTGTGCATTTCTAGTACAAAGTACATCTAACCTTTTATACATACTGGGCTCCGAAACAAAGCAAAGAAAAGGCTTACAAAATGAAAAGTTCTCTATAAAAATGGAAGGACCTTACTTTTCTATGGCTGGGTTCAAATATGTCAAATATATTTGAACTGTTGCCTAGCAACAGACACTTCTGTCAGTGGGTGACTAGTCCCTTGTACTGGAGAGGTATGATGCCAGTTTCTGCCCATCCTTTGCGAAAATGGTGTACAGCAGAGGATTGAGTTTTTTTTTATTATCATAAATTCTATGTCCACCTTTATCCACCATTTTACGGATTATATATGGAATTAATCTACATAAAAAGTTGGCTGATTGTGTAAATACATTATGATACTTACCTTGTACTAATCTTGAATTACAATCAGTCTTATACTACAGAGCTGCATCTGTAACGCCCCAGAGGTGCATTACCACCTTCTGCACCCCTCTACTATGTCCTAAGGTTAACCTAATGTCATTCTGTGTATTAATTTCCAGGTTCGGCAAAATGTGTTGTGTATTCATAATCTTGATATGTAACTGTTCAATGTGTTATGTGCCTGGTTCACCAGCAGATGGCAGCATAAATTACAGAGCTATTTTACCTAGAATGGAACACTTCTTTCCATTCTAGCTCCCTCTAGGAGATGGAGGGACTAGTTAATGAGAGGTTAGTCTAGCTTACCCCATGCTAGGGAACGGCAGCAGGAGCACATCCCTGTTGGATGTGCCTTGCCTAGACCAGCTTGAGCACCTTCAGCTCAGCTGGATATGGACGCCAAAGCTCGAAGCCTCTGAAGCCAGGAGGAGAAAGTTCCCTGGACAAAGCTAGAGACAGACCAGTCTACCAAGCTAAGTACAGCAGTAAAGAAAGGAAAAGATTCCTATTTAATCCTGTTAGCAAAGCAGAGTCAGAGAGCAACAGACATAGCAGAGAGGAGTTTGCCTGCCACAGTTCAGTTAATGCCAAAGCCTGCTGGTAACCAAGACAAAGCCTGAAACTGTATGGAGAAGGGTTTAATGAAAAGTAAAGCTGTTATCGACTTCATCACAAGGTCTGGACCCAATTTATTTTATCATCCCCTTCATCAACCATCCCTTTTTCTGCATTGGAGCCAATGACCGGGGCTCCATCGTATCCAGGTAGGAGCACCATGACATGTGCAACACCATTAAGGGACATTTAGGCCACCCTACACCACTCTGGCATTTCTACACCTGGGTAGCGCCATAACACTAAAAGGGGCCCTGTGCCCTTGTTGCTTCATTGAAAATGGCGACACTATGAAGACACTAGAGGAAATGGGTCTTAATATAGATAAAGACTGTCTCACATGGTTTAGATATGCTAGATTAAAACATGCTTTCGATAAAACGGAGAATAGAGAATACTTTATCACGAAGCACTCAGATTTTGTTGAATTTTGTTATCAGGGAATAGGGAGTAAAGTGTCAATCTCACAGATTTATAAAAAAATAAAGAAGGGACTGGGAGGGGTGATTAGATTTAATAGTGAAAAAAAATGGGCACGAGAGGTCGAACCCGCAATTTTAGATTGGAGAAGTATATATAAAAATGTTAAAAGGAGTACAATCTCCAGTGGCTTCCGACTGACGCAGTTTTTTATCCTTCACCGGACCTATATTACCCCCATGGTATTGAGTAAGATGTACAGAACAGGAGAGGCAAAATGTTGGAAATGTGGAGAGGAAAGGGCTGATTTTGTGCATCTGATTTGGTCCTGCCCGACTGTACAGGGGTATTGGGTTAAAGTTTTTGAGGACCTTGAGAGAGAAACAGGGAGACCTGTACCTCTGGGGATTAGTACGGCAGTCCTGGGAGACATTAGAATAATGGGGGGAGATAGAGAAAGCAAAAGGAAATGGGAAAAAGGGCTAATGCTGGCACGTGTTGTGTTGGCCAGAGGATGGGGAGCGGACCGCCCGCCAAGAGTGGTAGAATGGAAAAATCTATATGAAAGAGTGACGAGCTATGAGAAAGCCAGGCAGGTGAAACTGATGGGTAATTAAATGAGGAGTAAGGAGGGGGAAATATAGATATAAGTTATTAGAAAAGAGGCCATTGAAACAAAATACCCTGAGGACACTCCCAAGACAACCAAGTGGGTAGGGGGGAGGAGGGAGGGGAGGGTGGGTGTGGGGATGGGAGGGGAGGGGGAAAGCTTTCTTTCTTTTTTTAGGATTACGGTATAATTAATAAGAAGGGGGAAAAGCTGTTAGGGTATGCTCTTGTTAAATATGAGGATGTATATCTGTGCTTTTTGTAATGGCTATTCTCTTATCTATGTTTTTCTTGTTTTAATGAGAAGAAGAAAATGATAAATAAACTTTGAATTAAAAAAAAAAGAAAATGGCGTCACAACAAAACAAGTTAACTTTTACCCTCTTAAAGGGACCCCTAGTGCCGTGTACGCTGCATTTGGCGTCACGAACAGGATCCGAACTGAATAAATCTGTGTGCCTTTGGAATATAATGCCTATAGAATTGACCAAATACCGTTAAAAAATACTTTAATGCATTTACTGCGGAGCGGTAAGCGCAAAATTATGCGCACCGGAATCCGAAGAGTTAATCCACCATTTTTATATGCCCTGGCGCAGTGTCTTCTTGTCCAGCCAGAGTGGGAAAATCAGGGAACACCCCTAGCTAGAGCGCAAAAATCCAGCCCTGCCCACAGGGGACAACCCAGTACAGCCAGAGGAGGAAGTGGAAGCTCCACCCCTAAAGCCCCTCCTTCATCACAAGTTTGTGCCAGCGCAAGAGAAAGCAAGATGGCGTGCCCTCGACAGCCAGACTGGGGCGGTATGGGTTGGGGGAACGAACTACCTGAAGCACAGTATACCCCACAGGAGATTTATATATCGCAAATGCAGCGACCTCCTCAGAAGGTATCGCAAGCATTCCCCGTGCCAGCTGGCGCGGCGGAGGCAGTCGGAGTTCCCACTTCACCGCCCAGAAAGCATGGCTCTTTTGAAGGACTTAATCCCCTAGTGCCTAGAGAAGTGACGGCCCACACACAAAATATGTGTGATTACCTCAGTGAGATCGAGGACTGGGCAGTCAGTGTATGGGATCGAACTTAGACCAGAGACCCTATTTTTGAAAGGCGGACCGGGAGCATGGTGTGGTTCTAGGTCGAGAGGAGGTCTGGCTTCGTCCAAGATAAGACCGGGCGGGAGCTGTATGTTAATAGGTGCTCCAAGAAGCGCCCATACCTTCCTCAAGCCCACCGCAGTTGCGGTAGTCTGTCTTGAAAAACCCCTGGTACACTTGACAACACCGGAAGAATGGCCGGATGACTCAACTGTGACCGGACGGGTGCGCTGTCTTCAAGAGTCGGCCGACGGTGTGCTCCGTTTCCAAGAGCAACCCCAGTCGGAGCCAGAGCCACTCATCCCTGGATTACCTGCACCCCCAACACCCCTTCCGCGGCGGGGATGCGTATCCACTACTTCTGTCACCATCAACCCAACCGTAGTAACATACCAGCTGCCCTGGAAGATGTAGGCAGCCATGAGGAGGGCAATCCAGGATTCGCCACCCAGAGAGGAGGACTATTTACCATCCCCCATGCAGCTGGAGATTCGAGACCCCTTTGGAATGGTAGGAGCATCCGCCCCCATGAAGCAGCGAGTCATAGCAGCCATGCGGAGCACCACCATAAGGACACTACCCAGAAGCGACAGCAGGTGTCGCCAAAACACTACAGTGGCTGCACATGTGGACTTCAAAAGGCAGGACCGACCTTTAATAAGCTTCTCCAGCAGCAGTAGCGAGGAGGATCTTAGGCCCTTCCTCTAAAGAGCCCTGTTTCAGCATTATATTCAACTAAAGGACTACTGACTTCTGGGAGCCACTTCGTGGACTGGACCTGAAGGGTGAGGGCCTGTTGGCATTTCATCTCTTGTATATTTCAGGTTGCCCCTGTTTTAGCCCTCACCCGGATGGCCATGCTAGTCAGGACTCCCCCCAGCTACCAAAAATCCTATTTGCGCACGTCCGTGCCAATTTTCCTTTTTCCCTCCTTTTCAGGTTATTTGGGAGCCTGTTTGCCAAAATGTTCTTATGAACTGTGCTGTTATATCTTTGCTACCCATGTGGATTGCAAATGACCTTCTTATCTCATGTGGATTACAAATTTTACCTCATTTGGATTACAGTTAATTATTCCCATGGATTACAAAAGACTTTGTTGCACTTAAAGTTCCAGTTCGGGGCACTTTATCTACCAGTATGGAAGAAACGGACTCAAATGTGATTTTATTACATTATTGCATTACCTGATTGCATTAAAAATGTGCCTTCTATATTTGCCTTATCTATTTACATTAGAATTTGCACTAATCCTTTTTGTTTCAGCAACGTTTAAGCACTTTAGCCCATTGTGTGTATTCTCTTGCAGGTGCCGCAATGTGATTTCATGCACTTTTGTATGGACTATGGACTTAATATTGTTAGCCGGATAGTCAGCACTTTATTGTTTAGCTTTTATGGACTGCCTCTGAGGACGTTACTATACGTCACAAGCAAGTCTACCATTATTGTTGCTCATTATGGACTGCCTCTGAGGACATTAAAGGGACACTGTCACCTGGATTTCACTTACTGAGCTATTAACATCACCACATTAGCCTCCACGATTTACTATAAAATATACTAGTATTACAGCCCTTTGTCTTTTCATTTGTCTAGAAAATAGCTTTAAATCATATGTTAATTACCTCGATAAGCAGCCCAAGGGGCTGTCCCTCCGGCTGTTGGAGCCCAGCACCGCCCCACTGCTAAGTTATTCACTGCTCATTGCCAGCGTAATGTGTTTGTTGCGGCCAAAATCATGCGCATGCATCATGGATACACATGTCAGCGCCCACGCGGTGTCCTGGCATCGACCTCACAGAACGAAGTGCGCATGCGCCAGCTTCGCTCGACCCTGAAATGCGCAAGATTTCGGGCTCAACAAACACATTATGTCGGCGATAAGCAGTAAATAAATTAGCAGTGGGGCGGCAATCCATAGGTAGCCGTTTTATATGTCAGTCTATGTATGTATTTTCATAAAGCACTTAAAATTTTCCTGTTACCCTCAGAGTATGTGTATGTGTGTGTATATATATATATATATATATATATATATATATAACCTAAGCACAAGCCGAGGGCAGCTTGACTTTTACGTAAGGGTTATGTAATGCCCCAGAGGTGCAATACCACCTTCTGGACCCCTCTACTATCTCCTATGGTTACCCTAATGTCATTCTGTGTATTAATTTCCAGGTCCAGCAAAATGTGTATTCATAATCTTGTTATGTAACTGTTCACATGTTATGTGCCTGGTTCACCAGCAGATGGCAGCATAAATGGCAGAGCTATTTTATCTAGAATGGAACCCTTCCTTCCATTCTAGCTCCCTCTAGGAGAGGGAGGGACTAGTTAGTGAGAGGTTAGTCTAGCTTACCCCATGCTAGAGGAAGGCAGCAAGAGCTTTCCCTGTTGTACGAGCCTTGCCTAGGCCAGCTTGAGCACCTTCAGCTCAGCTGGATATGGAGGCCAAAGCCCGAAACCTCTGAAGCCAGGAGGAGAAAGTTCCCTGGACAAAGCTAGAGACAGACCAGTCTACCAAGCTAGTACAGCAGAAAAGAAAGGAAAAGATTCCTATTTGATCCTGTTAGCACAGCAGCAAAGCCAGAAATCAACAGACGTAGCAGAGAGGAGTTTGCCTGCCACAGTTCAGTTAATGCCAAAGCCTGCTGGTAATCAAGACAAAGCCTGAAACTATTTGGAGAAGCGTTTAATGAAAAGTAAAGCAGTTATCGAATTTATCACAAGGTCTGGACTCAGTTTTATTTTATCATCCCCTTCATCGTCTAGGGTTCCAGTGTATCCAGGTAGGAGCACCGTGACACATGCAACACCATTAAGGGACATTTAGGCCACCCTACACCACTCTGGCATTCCTACACCTGGGCAACACTATAACAGTAAAAGGGGTCATGTGCCCTTGTTGCTTCATTGGAACTGGCATCACAACAAAACAAGTAAACTTTTTCCCTCTTAAAGGGACCCCTAGCAACAGCGTATGCTGCACATTCAAAATTCTGCAAATTTCAGAGCTAAAATCTCCCAGCATTCCCTGCTTGGATTGCTCTGACGATTTGCTTTGTGGGCTCTGCAATAAGATATACTGTCCACTTGCATTACGAATGCTCAGTCAAGCTTGTAGGGATGTGTTTGACTACCAGCTTGTGGACTGTTTTCAGTGTTTACAGGGACATCAGATAATTGTAAATAGCCCTACAAAGCAAATCACCAGGGCAACCCAAGGAGGATATACTGGTACATTTCAGCTATAAAGACATCAGAATTTTAGCTCTGAAGTGTAATACAGGAAGTTTAGGATCAGTACCAGAAAAATAAAGTCATGAATTTACAATATAACTCAAAAAACAGAATTCTGAATTCAGCTCTACAGTATAATACAGGATGTAATTCAGGATCAGTACAGGATAAGTAATGTAATGTATTTACACAGCGACTCCACCAGCAGAATAGTGAGTGCAGCTCTGGAGTATAATGCAGGGTATAACTCAGGATCAGTACAGGATAAGTAATGTATGTACACAGTGACTCTACCAGCAGAATAGTGAGTGCAGCTCTGGAGCATAATGCAGGATGTAACTCAGGATCAGTACAAGATAAGTAATGTAATGTATGTACACATTGAATCTAGTAGCAGAAAAGTGAGTGCAGCTCTAGAGTATAATGCAGGATGTAACTCATGATCAGTACAGGATAAGTAATGTATGTACACAGTGACTCTACCAGCAGAATAGTGAGTGCAGCTCTGGAGCATAATGCAGGATGTAACTCAGGATCAGTACAAGATAAGTAAGGTAATGTATGTACATAGTGACTCCACCAGCAGAATAATGAATGCAGCTCTGAAGTATAATACAGGATATAACTATTGTACATACATACAGTATTTTGAAAGAATATGTTTTAAGGGGTTGTGCCAAGTTTAAGTTATTCCATGTCCATAGGATAGGGGATAACTAATTGGTCACTAGTGGTCCAGCAGCTGTGACTCCCACCGATCCCGAGTATAGGGTATCTGATGGAGCAGCAGTACTCAACTATCTCTGAAAGTCCCACAGATAATACTACAGGAACATTTAGACTAGCACATTCATATTCATAGTCACAGATGCATATCCATCAAGCAAACATGGTTGATAGAAAAATGGCTGCACAACATAGGCATAATACCACTTTAATTTAGAATGATCTCCATTTCTCAGCTCTATTGTTTGTATGTGAAATATTGTGCAGCCATTTTTTTATCAGTCCCATAGAGAAAGAATAAAGCAGCAGGGCATATGCTACATCAGATCAGGGTAACGGGACCCCTATTCTGAAGATCGGTGGGGGTCCCAGTGGTCCAACCCCCAGCTCTTATTTATTCTCTACCCTTTGGTTAGGGGATAACTTCAAAACTTGCCATTTCTCCTTTAATTTGATTTTGTGTTTTTGATTATGTTTGTGTGTGTGTTAGTGTTGAGTGAAGAGAGTTTTGGATGCTTCATCCGAAGTCGCTTTGTTTCAAAATGTCAGATTAGTACTGTACGGAGATTCGTCTCTGTACAGTATTAGGGCTCATGCACACGACCGTATGTATTTTGAGGTCCGCAAAATACAGATCTGCAAAAAATTTGGATGACATCTGTGTGCATTCCGTATTTTGCGGAACGGAACAGCTGGCCCCTAACATAACAGTACTATCCTTGTCCGTAATGCGGACAATAATAGGACATGTTCTATTTTTGGGCGGAACAGAAATACGGACATATGGAAACGGAATACACACAAAGTAACTTCCGTTTTTTTGGCGGACCCATTGAAGTGAATGGTTCCGCATACGGTCTGCAATAAAAACGGAATGGACATGGAAATAAAATACGTTCGTGTGGATGAGCCCTTAGGCTTCATGCACACGAACGTATATTCTTTCCGTGTCCGTTCCTTTTTATATATTGCACAATACCATTTAAAAATCGCATTGCTGTAATATACAGTGGATATAAAAAGTCTACACACCCCTGTTAAAATGTCAGGTTTCTGTGATGTAAAAAAAATGAGACAAAGATAAATCATTTCAGAACTTTTTCCACCTTTAATGTGACCTATAAACTGTACCACTCAATTAAAAAACAAACTGAAATCTTTTAGATAGAGGGAAGAAAAAATAATAAAAATAAAATAATACGGTTGCATAAGTGTCACCACCCTTAAACTAATACTTTGTTGAAGCACCTTTTGATTTTATTACAGCACTCAGTCTTTTTGGGTATGAGTCTATCAGCATGGCACATTTTGACTTGGCAATATTTGCCCACTCTTCTTTTCAAAATCACTCCAAATCGGTCAGATTGCGAGGGCATCTTCTGTGCACAGCCCCCCACAGATTTTCAATCGGATTCAGGTCTGAGCTCTGGCTGGGCCATTCCAAAACGTTAATCTTCTTCTGGTGAAGCCATTCCTTGGTTGATTTGGATGTATGCTTTGGGTCGTTGTCATGCTGCAAGATGAAGTTCCTCTTCATGTTCAGCTTTCTAGCAGAAGCCTGAAGGTTTTGTGCCAATATTGACTGGTATTTGGAACTGTTCATAATCCCCTCTAGCTTAACTAAGGCCCCAGTTCAGGCTGAGGAAAAACAGCCCCTTGGCATGATGCTGCCACCGCCATGCTTCACTGTGGGTACGGTGTTCTTTTGGGGATGTGCAGTGTTGTTTTTGCGCCAAACATATCTTTTGAAATTATGGCAAAAAGTTAAACCTTGGTTTCATCAGACCATAACACCTTTTCCCACATGCTATTGGGAGACTTCAGATGTGTTTTTGCAAAATGTAGCCTGGCTTGGATGTTTTTCTTCGTAAGAAAAGTCTTTCGTCTTGCCACTCTACCCCATAGCCCAGACATATGAAGAATACGGGAGATTGTTGTCACATGTACCACACAGCCAGTACTTGCCAGATTTTCCTGCAGCTCCTTTAATGTTGCTGTAGGCCTCTTGGTAGCCTCCCGGACCAGTTTTCTTCTAGTCTTTTCATCAATTTTGGAGGGACGTCCAGTTCTTGGTAATGTCACTGTTGTGCCATATTTTCTCCACTTGATGGTGACTGTCTTCACTGTGTTCCATGGTATATCTAATGCCTTGGAACAATTCTTTTGTACCCTTCTCCTGACTGATACCTTTTAACAATGAGATCCCTCTGATGCTTTGGAAGCTCTCTGTGGACCATGGCTTTTGCTGTGGGATGCGACTAAGAAAATTTCAGGAAAGACCAACTAGAGCAGCTGAACTTTATTTGGGGTTAATCAGAGGCACTTTAAATGATGGCAGGTGTATGCTGACTCCTATTTAACATGATTTTGAATGTGATTGCTTAATTCTGAACACAGCTACATCCCCAGTTATAAGAGGGTGTGCACACTTTTGCAAACACATTATTTTAGTTTTTTTTTGTTTTCTTTCCTCCACCTAAAAGATTTCAGTTTGTTTTTCAATTGAGTTGTACAGTTTATAGGTCACATTAAAGGTGGAAAAAGTTCTGAAATGATTTTATCTTTGTCTCATTTTTTTACATCACAGAAACCTGACATTTTAACAGGGGTGTGTAGACTTTTTATATCCACTGTATATTGGAACCAACAGCAATGTAAAGAGGATGAGAGTGTGAGGACTTGGTAATGTGTCTACAGAGGCTGTCCACAATTTTCTATTTCATCTTTTACAATGGGAGCCATACTTTTTTCAGTGGGGACAGGGTGACAAACCACTGCCAGCCCCTCTGGTGGGGAAAGAGGATAGGATATGGTGAAATTCCACATGCCCAATCATTTTTCCCTTGACAGCTGCGGAAGAGTCAAGAGACATCCATACACATTTGCCAATATCACTAGGTTTGACTGATATTTACTGTATCTAACTACATGGGGGCATGGGCACCTTTATAATTTGGCCGATCTGATGGACAATGATGTTTAAAAATAGCAGTTAGTATTTTTGATTAAAAAAATATCGACTTCACCAGATGGAAATTTATTGGTGCTGTTGAAAAATGTTTTGGGTTGTGGGTAGTTTTGTTACAAGTTCCCATTTGGAGTAATGCAACCCTTCAGAAATCTTTCAAAAAATTTCAAGAAATGTTCTAATATTATCTACAGTATCAGCTGTGAATTTCCAGCACTACGTTAGTGCTCGAGTTGACCTCCTTAGAATATGACTCTGTAAGCGACTGTACAAACGAGAAGCAAAATATTAATACAAATAATAATATTAATAACAATAAATTCAAAAAAACAAAAATAGATACTCTTTCCATTATCAGTGCATCGTTTTATACAATTGAAAACATATAAAATTATTTCCCTTTTCCCCCGGCTCGTCGTTGGTTAATGATGATTTGTTTTGTCTGTTTTTAGGTTCTTTGACACAGTTCTCTGTTTATAGTCCTCTCCAGAACCAAAGTCCACTGAGTCATGATGGTTGGAAAACTCTTGAGGTAAAGGAAAATCTTCAGCGGAGGAATGTGATCGGCGTCCAAACACTTTGTCCTGTAGCTCTGCAATGTCGTTCCGGATGTCGGCCATCATTAGTAACAAGAAATCGAAGGAACCTGGGGGGCCCCTGAGGATGCAATGAATTTTACATTGTTTAAAAAAACATATAGGTTGGCATAGGAGCTATATACACGAAACAGTAAGAGTTCATTTTTATCAAAACTATCGGGCATTTAAGGTGTAACCTGTGGATATGTTATAAATGTCCAGGTGATACAACCCCTTTAATATTTGGGGAATTACCCTGTTCTTACCCGTATATATAGAGTATACAGATAAAACTCGAAAAATTTGAATATTGTGCAAAGTTCATTTATTTAAATAATGCAACTTAAAAAGTGAAACTAACATATGAGACTCATTACATGCAAAGCGAGATATTTCAAGCCTTTATTTGTTATAATTTGGATGGTTATGGCTTATAGCTTATGAAACCCCAATGTCACGATCTCAGGTACCCCTTTGCTCAGGGGGTATGGATTAATTAGCTGACTAGAGTGTGACACTTTGAGCCTAGAATATTGAACCTTTTCACAAAATTCATATTTTAAGCTGCATTAATGCAATTCCTTTTAATTTGCATTACTGAACTAAATGGACTTTTGCACGATGTTCTAATTTTTCGAGTTTCACCTGTAGGTCCAAACACACTGAGGCAAATTACATAAAAAAATAAACAGTTTGAGAAATGTTCTGTTTTATCCAGAGCTTGTGATGAGCATGATATGAGGTTCAGCTATGGGGAGTGTAGACTTAGCAGTTGCACCTGGGCCCCACTGCTTGTGGGAGCTCAAAGAACTAGAGCTACAGAAGGTAGGCCGCCATCTTCTCCATTACAGGACTGGGGGAAGCTCGCAAAAATTCCAAACATCTTTACACTTACCGGAAGTCCTCTTGGTCCTGGAGCTCCTCGGTCACCCTGGAAAAGAAACGCATAGTATGATAAGGACCCAAATATAACAACATTTTTGTTTTTGGGAAAAAACAATACCAGTAAATATGATTTCCAAAGTTGCCCTAAATCGTCAATAGTCAGATCTTTTTCTGGGTGATATCTAATATGACCACCAGTCCAGCATCAGAATGACCAACTGTATAGCCACATGGGACGGGAGAGGTGTGAGGACTCTGCAATTAATGTAGATGACAATCCCTATGACTGTTCTAATACAGTGCATACATGATGACTACCAGGAAAGGGGCAAATGCCTCTAAGTCCTGATATTTCACAACAACCACCCTGATTGGTCTTTTTCTACCATGTTAAGTAAAATTTTATTTTACCGGCCTCATCACAATTATTAGCAAATGTTAAATACCATAAATAATTGTCAGTCACTGACCTTCAATCCATCCTTCCCTGGTGCTCCCGGAGGACCCTGCAAATAAATAGGTTACTATAGAATAACTTCAGACAGACACACATACAGTAGATATGAGATAGATATAAGATAGATAGATAGACAGTATGCACAGCACTTACCACGGGTCCTCTCCTCCCTTGTTTAATATGAGATATTTCTGGTGAAGGACCCATTGGTCCCATGAACCCTCGAGGACCTGGAGGACCTGGTGGTCCAGGTAGACCCTGCTGCCCGGCACTTCCTTTTGGACCAGGTAAACCTTTAAGAAAATAATAAAAATTGTTAATATTCTTATTAGACAATTATTGGTTAAATTAAGCTGTCTACAATGTACCTAGCCACTAACTCAATGGTTTGTAGAAAATATGTTTATTCTTGCAGCTCCCCCCTTACCTTGCACCTACTTATCTTCCTCACCATCTGTTTAGTACATGTGCAGCAACCCACAATGGAGGCGAGGGAGGCTAGGAGTGGTGGTTGTTGCCCTAGGGGTCGTAGTGCTCACAGTTCAAGGTGGCAGTCTTCCCTCTGCCACTCCCTGGGCCATGCATGGTGACGGACACACCCTTTCTTTTTTTGGGGCATACCCTGGACATTTGGGGCCTCCTGCCTGGTGTTTCGGGGTGCCCCTGTTGTTTGGTGAATGGGTGCAAGGCAGGGGGCAATGACCAGGCCCAGTTTAGGAGAAACCAATAACAGTCTCTTTTCTGAGGATAATAGGTGTCACAGTACATATGGTAAGCAATAGGCACAGATCTGAGGTATATCACAAGCACTTAAGGTTAAAGGGGTTTTCTGAGACTTAAATACTTATGACCTATCCTCTGGAATGGTCATCAGTATCTGATCGGTGGGGGACTGACACCTGGGACCCCACCAATCAGCTGTTTGAAAAGGCAGTGGCGCTCGCAGTAGTGAAAGGCCTTCTCACTGCTTTCCCTAGGCCTAGTGACTAACTATACATCAGTCACGTGGCCTAAGAACAGCTCAGCCCTATAGAAGTGAATGGGGCTGAGCTGTGATACCAAACACAACCACTATACAATGTATGATGCTGTGCATGATAATCACGGAGAAGGCTGCGGTGATCACAGGAGCACCGCTGCCTTCTCACACAGCTGATCAGCGGGGGCCCAGGTGTCGGACCCCCACTGATCAGATACCGAAGACCTATCGAGAAGATAGGTCATCAGTGTTTAAATCTCTGAAAATCCTTTTTAGTCAGTCTCCCCAGGGTACGCACACACTCTTTCCAAGGCTGTACATGGAAAAGCAGGCAGTAAGATGGCTGACTCTGAGTCTCTCTATAAATAAACTTTATAGTCTCTCCAAATAACCACAGCTCTCATTAACTCTTTCTGTAATTCCCAGGTTACGGGGTTGTCACGGCTGTGTCATGGTCTGGTGTAGTGGACTATGACACTTTTGCCGTGCATGCTTGTTGCTGGTGGCAACATGTTGTTTTGCATGTTTTGGCACTTCCCCTTTATGTTGTGTGTCCCTTCCCATCCTGGTGTGTTCGGGGTTAAGATTTGTCTTCCTTGGTGTGGAACTGGGTGTGGTCTCTAGGCTCTATTTATCCTTGTGTTTTGAGCCTGAGTTCTAGTTTTTTGTCTCCAGCATTGGTGTGTGTGTTCTGGGTTCCATCTGTCCAGTCTTAGGGCCATCCTAGTTGAATATCTATGTCACCCCCTTGTTTCTATGTTCTATCCCCTACAGTTACCTGTTGTGTTTGGTGTGGGTTTATTTTTTGGGTGTGTGGTGATGTCTTGTTTGGTGTTATGCCTGGCATGTTTGGTGTTATGCCTGGCATGGTTGCCTAGATATTCCATTGTCTGTCTATGCCTCCAGAAGGGGGTCTCTTTGGTTTCCCGGAGGAGTGAACCTATAGCTTAGGAGCAGCCTTCCCTGGAGCCAGCTTGCATCCGGTGTTCGCAGGAGGTTCCAGGTTGTTTGGTTGTCGTTTTTCCATCTTTGCTGCGGCAGGTAAGTCTTTGTTGTTCTGGTGTGTTGTTGTTTTACCTAGTGCTTACCTGCCGTTCAGTTGCAGCTCTATCTATCTCTTCCCTTCTGTTACTAGGCCACTGGAGAGTCCGGTTCGTCTGTGTCCTTACGGAACCGATTCTCTCCTATTCCTGACCCCTATGCAAGGGACCGTTAGGGTCAGCAGTAGCTAGGTTCCAGTGTGTGAGCCATCCCACCTTTAGGGGGCGCTCATACGGTCAGGAGATCAGGGTAAGGATTAGGGCAACTGTAGGAGGTGACCTGCGCCTTTTCCGTGTGTCCAGACTTAGTATTGGCTCTCTTAATACAGTGGGGAGTTCCCCCACTCCCCACCGTGACAGGGGTGCAGATTTTAGATCCAGATAGCCAGTCCGTCTCAAAGTGTGGTGGATGCCGAAGCAATATACTTTTTCCACAGCAGTAAAGCCTTTTTGCCATTAACGAGTGGTACCTTATTGTCTTTATACAGACTTAGCCTTGATGGTTCTAAACCTTCTATGAAGGCCTCTTCTTGTTCTCTAAGGGGTAGTATTTTAGTTGAGTTATATTCTGGCTGCTTTTCAGTTTTAGGAATGGTGTTTTCCTGGATGAGGCATCTCCTTGGGCCTACTCAGCAGGATCTCCTACATACACGTCTTGCCTCTAGCTCTGCCTAACTAAGACCTCTCTGTCACCAGTGGGTGGGGGCCATCCCATCACCATAGCAACCTAGCTAAAACTGCCAAAGTTGACTACTTCTTGCCCATACAGAACCATTTGTGATACATAAAAAAATAAGTTCTTCTGCATTAAATCACACAGTTTAACTTGGCCGCTGGGCCATCAGCTGGGTCACTGCACATGGAATATTGTATACAAAAGACTGACTCTACAGATTATTCAGGTAGTCTGCTTTACGTCACTTCCATCAAGATAAGGAGGAACACAGAGAGGGAAGAAACATTGTTATATGCAATATGTGAAATGAGCGGGATGTTTGGAGTAGATGTCAGGGGTTGTCCACCCTCAATTATCATGTTTTTTACTTTGTTCAAAATTCTGTGTTGATTAATTTTTTAATACATAATGGTCAGTGTTCAAATCCCCTTCATAAGTATATAGTTAAAGGGGTTGTCCAAGATAATTCAAAATCTCAGATTACCCCTTGAATGGTCTAAAATAAATAAAAAATACTCACCTCTTTCTTTAGTTACGTTCTTTGAGCTGTGAGTCCAGTAGTCCGGCCGCTGCTTGCAAATATAAGGCACGTCATCACTATAGCCAATCACTGTCCTCAGTGGTCTACTGCTAAGGACAGTGATCGGCTGCAGCGGTCATGTGCTGTATAGCGGCACGTCACTGCTGCAGTTGGTAAACAGAGTATGGCCATGCAGAAGTAGGTGCCACAGGTAGGCATGGCCTTGCCGTATGTGGCCAGGGGGTTGTGCCCTTATTGCAATATATATATATATATATATATATATAATTTTGTGGATGTTGCTAATTCAAAGACTTTCAGTACTGGTTATGGAGTAAGTTACTTGGCCGGCTTACTATTTTGCTAGGGTAAACCTGCTTATACCACTGCCTTACACATGACTCGCCCCTGGTTGTACTTTCATTTCCTGTATAGTAAAGCTATGCACACATGGATAGAATTTACTAATAAACACACTGAAATCTCAATGTCTTTATGGTCTTACCTGGAGGTCCTTGCGCTCCCGGTAACCCAGGGGGTCCCTGAACATACATGGTGGAAGCCAACACTTTATCAGCTGTGATATGTTTGCTGGATTCAGAAATGCTATTCGGCAATAATGCCAGCTAAAGGAAAAGAGAAATCATTACACAATTACCAATTCATCCAGTGAAGTCCATTAAAGAGGAACTGTTCTCTCTCCTCAGAAGCATGCATTCCCCATGTGAAAACAATTCTGGAGCATCTATTCTTATGGCTCTATGCTGTGACATTCCTGTATTATTTCTATAAGTTATGACTGAATTGCTAGCAGTCTGCAGTAAGGGTACAGAGGGCTGTTACCAGCTGGGGGTGTGTCACTGCATGGTCTAACTCTATCCAATCAGTGCTGCTGGTGTCAGATTGTGCAGGGACACACCCTCAAGTGGTTACCTCCCCTCTGTACCCTTACTGCAGACTGCTAGCAATTAATTCATAACTTCTAGTAGAAATAATACAGGAACGGCACAACATAGAGCCATAAGAATAGATGCTCCAGAATTGTTATTACATGGGGAATGCGTATAGCTATAAAAACATGTCAGGAGAGGCGACAGGTCTTCTTTAAAGAGGACCTTTCATCGGTCCAAACATTGTGAACTAAGTGTCATGATCTGTACAGCGGCGCCCAGGGATCTTACTGCACTTACTATTATCCCTGGGCGCTTCTCCGTTCTCCTGCTATGCCCTCCGGTATGTTCGGTCACTTAGTTATAGTAGGAGGAGACTGCCATTGTTCTCCTGGGCGTCTCCTTCTCCCAGGCTGTAGCGCTGGCCAATCGCAGCGCAGAGCTCACAGCCTGGGAGGTTTTCTTCTCCAAGGCTGTGAGCTCTGCGCTGCGATTGGTCAGCGCTACAGCCTAGGAGAAGAAGACGCCCAGGAGAACAAGGGCAGTCTCCTCCTACTATAACCAAGTGACCAAACATACCAGATGCCATAGCAGGAGAACGGATAGGCGCCCAGGGATAATAGTAAGTGCAGTGAGATCCCTGGGGGCCGCTCTACAGATCATGAAACTTAGTTCACAATGTTTGCACCGATGAAAGGTCCTCTTTAAGGTGATATTCACCTGAGAATATTACATGTTTCATAAATAATAAAAAGTCTCCAGTGTCACTCCCTGAAGTCAGGGCCTACTTATTGGATTCTGTGATGTAATCTATGAAATTTTTTGGTTCAAGAACTCATATTCACCACAGCTGCCGTAAAGTGCACAGCCTGCAGCGCTGGCAGTATATACGCTAGGGGATACGCACTGCAAAATTATGGGCACGCTGAGGGGAGAAAACATATCAAAGAAGGCACTAGCATCAGCCATGTTTTATTACTGGATTCTAGGGCACTGATGTGTAGGGCGAGGTGCTTACAGAGTGAAGGTTGCAGTGCCTGTCCTACTGATGCCTCTGCTGTGTCTGTCCCCATACCCGCCATCACCATCATTATCATGGTCCTTCCCAGACCACACACAATGTAATAGGGGTCTAGGGTCTGTAAAAACAGAAGGAGGGTCTGATCTGGGATCTGTAAATTTAAGAGAGTAGTATCTGGGGTCTGTAATTTCGTAATTAATTTTTTTAATTTTTAATACACCCTACCTCAGGTTGGAATGCATTAGACTACAGACTATAATAAAGGAGTATTGCAGTGAATAGTGGATGTGATAAAAAATATCATGGGTTCAAGTCCCATTAGGGGGCCAAAGTTTTTCAAAGTATTAGAAAATGAAAATATCAAAAAATCTAAAGAAAGCCTTTTATCGCTTTTGTTTTTTGGTCACCCTGCCTCCACAAAAATATCTAATAAAAAATGATCAAAAGGTCCCAAGTATCCCAAAATGGAATAAATAAAAACTACAGCTCACCACGCAAAAAAATGAGTCCTCATACAGCTCTGTGTAACAATGGTATGGATAGCAAAACATGGAGACAAAGCAATCTCTTTTTTAAGAGTGTTTTAATTATTTTCAAAATAGTACAACATGCCAAAAGGCATATATATTTGGTATCTCCATAACCACACTGACCCGCAAAATAAAGATAAAGTGTGATTATTACCGCACTGTGAACAATGTAAAAATGAAAGCCTACAAAAATTGGCAGAATTGCATCGTCTTTTTTAACATACGTTTTTACAAATCCCCTGATGTACCCCAAAATGGTGCCATTAAAAATACAATTGCTTCTCATAAAACAAGCCCTCATGTCGATAAAAAAAAAAAAGTCATGGCTTTTGAAAAAACAAAAACTCCACCAAGTACCAAACTAGGCTGCGTCCTAGGGGTTAACAGCTAAAAATATGCTTTGCCTCAATACCGTGTTTTCATATAGTGTGTTCCGCTGGCATTTAAGCTTACATACCAGTTCTCCTTTACTACCTATACCATATGTACTATGTTAATGAAGAAAAGCTAGCGGGGTTTCTCAGGATTTGGTATTCTTACTTACAGTAGATCTAATTGACTCTTTGATGTACAGAAAACATGCGGACAATGTAATGACTGTGTACAGCTTTAACAAGCTCTGAAATATCCTAAAGTAGCTGCCATCAAAACTACTCAGAGCTCTGGTGATATCTCAGCCTCTTAGAGGCAGAAGTGTTCTTGAAAAGGAATACAACAATTTTGTTAGTATTTGCAGGTTTAATGACTAATAACTAAAATGTTATAAGCCACGATTCTAGTAATGGGGTGCAATAGCTATTAAACCTACACCGTACATTTTCTTTTTCTTGAAGAGTTTACATAATTAAGATATGAGTATTTTATAATTCTATAAATACTATTTTACACAAAGATGTACCTACCATACTACTGTCCCCATGTACAAGAATATACTACTATACTACTATAATACTGCCTCCTATGTGCAAGAATATAACTACTATAATACTGCCCCTATGTACAAGACTATAACTACTATAATACTTCTCCTATGTACAAGAATATAACTACTATAATACTGCCTCCTATGTGCAAGAATATAACTACTATAATACTTCTCCTATGTACAATAATATAACTACTATAATACTGCCTCCTATGTACAAGAATAACACTGCTATAATACTGCCTCCTATGTACAAGAATATAACTACTATAATACTGCCTCCTATGTACAAGAATATAACTACTATAATACTGTCTATGTACAAGAATATAACTACTATAATACTGCCTCCTATGTACAAAAATATAACTACTATAATACTGCTCCTATGTACAAGAATATAACTACTATAATGTCGCGGACCCTGTCGAAGTTTGGACTCCCAGATCAGTTTGTTAACGCCATTTTCACTTTATATTCGGCCCCCTCTGCCATGGTCAAAGTCAATGGAGCACTATCCCCGCCATTTCGCATCACCAATGGAACGAGGCAAGGATGTCCCCTCTCTCCTGCATTATTCGTATTAGTGATGGAGACCCTTTTATGTACAATTAGAGCGGACCCGGGTATCAAAGGCCTTCAGGTGGGCCCCTATACCCATGTTACTGCAGCATTTGCGGATGACCTTTTAGTCATGACCTCCAATCCTAGAGAGGCCTTGCCCAAATTGCTGAATATATTTGAGGATTTTGGATTCGTATCTAATTTTAAAATAAATTATGGGAAATCCATGGCGCTCAACATTTCCTGTCCCCAAACTGTGGTCAACAATCTTAAGCGCAGCACCCCGTTTACCTGGGCCTCCAGAGACATTACGTTTTTGGGGACACATATCTCGGCTACTGTCCAGGATCTAGCCTCCCTCAACTATGTGCCGCTCCTGCAAACTGTCCGCAACCATCTGCAAAATCTGAAACTTCCATTTGTTTCCTGGGTCGGAAGGAAAAATTACCTTAAAACCTTTATCCTCCCCAAATTTTTATATTTGTTGCAATCCCTCCCTATTTGGCTTCCTAACTCATATTTCGCAGAGGTCCGCCGAGTGTTCACACGCTTCCTCTGGAATGGCAAATCGCCCCGTATTGCCTATTCTGTCCTCACAAGGAATAGGAGGTTTGGAGGCTTTGGGATGCCAGATGTAAAGTCATATTATACTGCTGTTCAACTGTGTAGATGTGTGGCTACTCTATCCCGCCAATCTAGCTCCCTTTGCTCACGTCTTGAGTCTGTACTGCTCACCAACCAAGACCAGCTTACTTTATGGGGTGTTAAGCCCTTTTCAGCCAATCACTACGCATCCTCTCCGGTATGGAAGGGAATGCTGGTAGAGTGGTCCAAAATGGTTCAATCTCATCTATTTAGCTTCCCAAATCCCTGTATGCCTCTTAAATTATTGCAAAGCTACATTCACCCTTCTGTGTCAAACCCCTCTGGGATCTGGTCTAGGCTCGCTGACTTGTCCCTGCGGGATGTCCTTCTCCCAGACGGTAGTTTACACTGGGGTTCCATAATGGACCGCCCTGAGGTTAAAGCTGCACCATTTTTCCATTTGGCAAATTTCAAAAGGGATATTGCGTTATGTACTGGGTCCTTTGCTGGTAGTAGTTCCCCTTCCTGGCTCGAGAGGAAAGTCTTAACTATTAAACCCCCCCTTAGACCACTGTCCCAGAT
Organism: Bufo gargarizans; assembly: GCF_014858855.1. NCBI lineage: Eukaryota > Metazoa > Chordata > Amphibia > Anura > Bufonidae > Bufo > Bufo gargarizans. The sequence goes on along the minus strand of NC_058080.1, from coordinate 719,243,578 downwards.
GTATAAGGAAATGCTCTCCTCCTTACCCCCGGAGCTCCGATATGTGACCTCCTGGGAGCGGGAGCTATCTCTGACTCTTACAGAACCGGAGAGAGCCTTTGTCTTAGCCCACTCACACGGCTTCAACCGTTGTGTGAGGATTCAGGAGAATTCCTTTAAGCTCCTCAGCAGGTGGTACAAAACGCCTGAATTCTTACATAAGTTGAACCCAGAAGTTCCTGAACAGTGCTGGAGGTGTGGTATAGAAACTGGCTCCTTGTCACACATCTGGTGGCAATGCCATAAGATCCAATCGTATTGGAAACTGGTAGAGTCACTGATAAATCATATCTGCAAAACCAGGATTGTCCTGGACGCTAAGTTCGTCCTGTTATGGTGCCCTAATAGTACCCTCACTCCCGCCAAGAACAATCTCCCGACGATGCTGATCACAGCAGCTAAGTTACTTATACCCTTTCTATGGAAAGATGACTCCCCTCCGACTCTCCCTATGTGGACCGATAAGGTGGACCAGATATACCGCTTTGAGGAGCTGGCGCATTGGGAAACCAACACACGTCCCCGCTTCTTAAAATTGTGGTCCCCGTGGAGAGCGTATAGGAATTTTACATGACAGAGCAGGATTCTTCCCTTCCCTGTTCTCCCTACCCCCTCTCCTCCCTAAATGTTCCTTCCCATGTTCCCCCTCCCCCCTCTTGCTGTATATCTCTGACTGATGGCTATAATCGCTTGTTGTGTCTACACGTGACTTGTATGATGGATATTTATTCTTGTGCCTTAATGTCACTGTACTGATGTCATGTGTGGGCGTATGGCCTTGATTTTACTTTAATAAAAAGAAATATGGTTAAGAATATAACTACTATAATACTGCTCCTATGTACAAGAATATAACTACTATAATACTGCTCCTATGTACAAGAATATAACTACTATAATACTGCCTCCTATGTACAAGAATATAACTACTATAATACTACCTCCTATGTACAAGAATATAACTACTATAATACTGCCTCCTATGTACAAGAATATAACTACTATAATACTGCCTCCTATGTACAAGAATATAACTACTATAATACTGCTCCTATGTACAAGAATATAACTACTATAATACTGCCTCCTATGTACAAGAATATAACTACTATAATACTGCCTCCTATGTACAAGAATATAACTACTATAATACTGCCTCCTATGTACAAGAATATAACTACTATAATACTGCCTCCTATGTACAAGAATATAACTACTATAATACTGCCTCCTATGTACAAGAATATAACTACTATAATACTGCCTCCTATGTACAAGAATATAACTACTATAATACTGCCTCCTATGTACAAGAATATAACTACTATAATACTGCCTCCTATGTGCAAGAATATAACTACTATAATACTGCCTTCGATGCACATGAATATAACTACTATAATACTGCTTTTATGTACAAAAATATCACTAATATAATACTGCCCCTTAGGCACATAAATATGTGTATATACTTGTATATTTATAGACTAAGAGAAAAGAAGACAAATGTGTCCATTCCTCAGTTCCGTGCTTGCTCCACATCATGAAATAAAACGATCCCCTAATACGCAGCTCAAGTGTTTCATATCAGTATATATGATTGTGTGGCCTCCGCTGGGTGCGGGGTGTATGGGCCGATCATATACCTTCTGTTTCAGCTGTAAGACGGTCTGTTTTATTTGGTTAAATTCCTTACAAGTATCCGAGCAAATTCCTGGTTTTAGCACGTTGTTGGATTGTTCAAATTCTCCTGTAAGTAAAGTAACGTTTGTTAGACTGGAATACACTCATTGCCTTCTGTGAAGGTGCGAGCCCCCCTCGCTGACAGACCCCTCATATTATCACATTTGGTGTTTCTCATTTATTCTGCAGCATTAAACACTTGGTGAAATCATACTGTGAAATGTACTCGCTCTCAAAGAGATGAGATTTTTATAGTGGAGAACAGGACTGATTGTAGAAGACAGAAGCAAATAAACGCAACAGAATTTACAGTCACAGAAGCATATGTAATATAAAAACATGGCTGCTTTCTTCCCCTCACAGTTCCACCTTTGTCCATGGCTGTGTCTGCTACTGCAACAGAACACCATTTACTTGAATATTAGACACAACCCATGGGCAGGTGTGGCAGTGTTTTTGCAGAAAATTAGACATGTATTTTTGACTCTCCAAAATTCCCCTTTAAGTACAATATTTAAAGGGCTTTCCATTCTTCTGTAGATAAAGCTTCACTACTGTAAAATGAAGTTCTGCAACTTTCTACTATAATCTAAAGGGGGGGGGGGATTTATCAACATTATTGGCCAGTGGTGTCAAAATAGCCAAGACAGATACCCATCGCTTGTTAAAAAGTCCAACTGTGGCTCATTGGCGCTATTGTGATAGACACCTTTGCAGTGATTTTTCTTTTATTGTCTATTTGCATCTTAAATGTAAAATTAAGAAACTTTAGGGGAGATTTATCAAAGTTTATCCCCTTCCCTGCTGCTGTCGCTACAATGAGAGAAGGGAGGGGGAGAGCAGACAGAGGTATCAGAAACAGGAGTAGAGTTTGACTATGTATAAAGGGGGACATTTATCAAACTGGTGTAAAGTAGAACTGGCTAAGTTTCCCATAGCAACCAATCAGATTCCATTTTTCATTTTCCAAAGGAGCTGTGAAAAATGAAAGGTGAACTTTGATTGTTTGCTATGGGCAACTAAGCCAGTTCTACTTTACACCAGTTTGATAAATTTACCCCTTTGTACATAGTCAAATTCTACTTCTGTTTCTGATGCCTCTGTCTGCTCTCCCCCTCCCTTCTCTCATTGTAGCGACAGCAGCAGGGAAGGTGATAATGTTGTACACATAACATATTTGGAGAGGTGGGAAGCATTCAAGGAGGACAGCTTGCACAAGCTGTCAACAGGAAGGAAAGCTCACACTAGACAGTTTTAAAGGGGAAGACAGCAGCATCCTGGACCCACAGATCTAGTTTATAATACTGGTATACAAGTCTGAAACAGGGAACTGGTTGCAAACTGAATGTTGTGGTCTAAAAATAAGTGAAGTAATGAAGATTGCAACCTTTCCAAGGTTGTGGCGATATCTGGTGCAGATTCTGTCACACGCCGGTCTTAATAAGTGTGCCCCTATGCTTTTGTGTCTTGAGCTGTAACCACTGCAAGTTGTGCCTGTACTGCGCAACCACTAAGTAAACTTCAGTTTAGCAAACCAAATTTGTGTGCATCTAGCTGCAAAATTCCTCAGTGGGGTAGTTGCCTACATTCCCCTGACTTGGACTTCTTACACAAGCAGTTCACAGTTTTCTGACACTTTCCTATGAAGAGACAGAAAATATTGAAATATGAGTCAAGCTTTGAATTATAAAAATGGTCTGGAATATAGCAGAGCTGGAGAAGGAATGATTTTACACATAGCAGAGCCGGCGAAGGAATGATCTGGCACCTTACAAAGTTGGAAAAGAAGGGGTCTAGCACAGAGCAGCACTAGAGAAGGGGTGGTCTGGTGCATACAGGTGCTTAAGAAGGAGTGGTCTGGCACATAGCAGTGCTGGAGTAGAATGAGCTGGCACATACAAGTGCTTGGGAAGGAGTGGTCTGGCACATAGCAGTGCTGCAGTAGAATGAGTAGAATGAGCTGGCACATACAAGCAGGGGTCGAGTGGAGGGGGAACGCATGGGAACGGCGTTCCTGCACTATTTTCATGGCAGGAACGCCGTTCCCTTTCAGCCTCAAGTCAGGAGAACACGGCTGAATCAGATTCACAGGGGGAGACGGAGCGCACTGTGCAGGGCAGGCTAAGGGAGGAGGGGCGGCTTCAGTTGAGAGGAAGCTGTCTGTGCCGCTGCCTGCGACTCCTCTCATGGCGCCCCGCCCCCTAATGACATCATCTCCTTCTCTACGAGATCATTCATTTAGAATGTCTTTTAGAAAAGTTTGTCCTAGGATTCGAACTCACGACCTCTACACATCAGAGGAAGGCATTTAACCTCACAGCCATGAAAGCTGTCTAGGTAGTTGCTTAAAAAAAAAATATAAGACTTCTACTTATACCTAGTGTACTGATACCTAGTGTACAACCATACACATGACAGCTGCCCACTGTGTATGGATGTAGCAGAGCTGGGTGTGTTGGGGCAGCTGTCATGTGTATGGTTGTACACTAGGTATCAGTACACTAGGCATAAGTAGAAGTCTTATTTTTTTTTTTTTAAACAGCTACCTACATAGCTTTTATGGCTGTGAGGGTAAATGCCTTGCCTCTGATGTGTAGAGGTCATGAGTTCGAATCCCAAGACAAACTTTTCTAAAAGTGTTTTTTTTTATTTTTATAAGACTTCTACTGATACCTAGTTTACTGATACCTAGTGTACAACCATACACATGACAGCTGCCCACTGTGTATGGATGTAGCAGAGCTGGGTGTGTTGGGGCAGCTGTCATGTGTATGGTTGTACACTAGGTATCAGTACACTAGGCATAAGTAGAAGTCTTATTTTTTTTTTTTTAAACAGCTACCTAGATAGCTTTTATGGCTGTGAGGGTAAATGCCTTGCCTCTGATGTGTAGAGGTCATGAGTTCGAATCCCAAGACAAACTTTTCTAAAAGTGTTTTTTTTTTTTTATAAGACTTCTACTGATACCTAGTTTACTGATACCTAGTGTACAACCATACACATGACAGCTGCCCACTGTGTATGGATGTAGCAGAGCTGGGTGTGTTGGGGCAGCTGTCATGTGTATGGTTGTACACTAGGTATCAGTACACTAGGTATAAGTAGAAGTCTTAGTTTTTTTTTTTTTAAGCAACTACCTCAACAGCTTTTATGGCTGTGAGGGTAAATGCCTTGCCTGTAATGTGTAGAGGTCATGAGTTCGAATCCCAGGACAAACTTTTCTAAAAGTGTTTTTTTTTCTTTTCTGATACTTCTACTGATACCTAGTGTACTGATACCTAGTGTACAACCATACACATGACAGCTGCCCACTGTGTATGGATGTAGCAGAGCTGGGTGTGTTGGGGCAGCTGTCATGTGTATGGTTGTACACTAGGTATCAGTACACTAGGCATAAGTAGAAGTCTTATTTTTTTTTTTTTAAACAGCTACCTACATAGCTTTTATGGCTGTGAGGGTAAATGCCTTGCCTCTGATGTGTAGAGGTCATGAGTTCGAATCCCAAGACAAACTTTTCTAAAAGTGTTTTTTTTTATTTTTATAAGACTTCTACTGATACCTAGTTTACTGATACCTAGTGTACAACCATACACATGACAGCTGCCCACTGTGTATGGATGTAGCAGAGCTGGGTGTGTTGGGGCAGCTGTCATGTGTATGGTTGTACACTAGGTATCAGTACACTAGGCATAAGTAGAAGTCTTATTTTTTTTTTTTTAAACAGCTACCTACATAGCTTTTATGGCTGTGAGGGTAAATGCCTTGCCTCTGATGTGTAGAGGTCATGAGTTCGAATCCCAAGACAAACTTTTCTAAAAGTGTTTTTTTTTATTTTTATAAGACTTCTACTGATACCTAGTTTACTGATACCTAGTGTACAACCATACACATGACAGCTGCCCACTGTGTATGGATGTAGCAGAGCTGGGTGTGTTGGGGCAGCTGTCATGTGTATGGTTGTACACTAGGTATCAGTACACTAGGCATAAGTAGAAGTCTTATTTTTTTTTTTTTAAACAGCTACCTACATAGCTTTTATGGCTGTGAGGGTAAATGCCTTGCCTCTGATGTGTAGAGGTCATGAGTTCGAATCCCAAGACAAACTTTTCTAAAAGTGTTTTTTTTTTTTTTTATAAGACTTCTACTGATACCTAGTTTACTGATACCTAGTGTACAACCATACACATGACAGCTGCCCACTGTGTATGGATGTAGCAGAGCTGGGTGTGTTGGGGCAGCTGTCATGTGTATGGTTGTACACTAGGTATCAGTACACTAGGTATAAGTAGAAGTCTTAGTTTTTTTTTTTTTTAAGCAACTACCTCAACAGCTTTTATGGCTGTGAGGGTAAATGCCTTGCCTGTAATGTGTAGAGGTCATGAGTTCGAATCCCAGGACAAACTTTTCTAAAAGTGTTTTTTTTTTCTTTTTCTGATACTTCTACTGATACCTAGTGTACTGATACCTAGTGTACAACCATACACATGACAGCTGCCCACTGTGTATGGATGTAGCAGAGCTGGGTGTGTTGGGGCAGCTGTCATGTGTATGGTTGTACACTAGGTATCAGTACACTAGGCATAAGTAGAAGTCTTATTTTTTTTTTTTTAAACAGCTACCTACATAGCTTTTATGGCTGTGAGGGTAAATGCCTTGCCTCTGATGTGTAGAGGTCATGAGTTCGAATCCCAAGACAAACTTTTCTAAAAGTGTTTTTTTTTATTTTTATAAGACTTCTACTGATACCTAGTTTACTGATACCTAGTGTACAACCATACACATGACAGCTGCCCACTGTGTATGGATGTAGCAGAGCTGGGTGTGTTGGGGCAGCTGTCATGTGTATGGTTGTACACTAGGTATCAGTACACTAGGCATAAGTAGAAGTCTTATTTTTTTTTTTTTTAAACAGCTACCTACATAGCTTTTATGGCTGTGAGGGTAAATGCCTTGCCTCTGATGTGTAGAGGTCATGAGTTCGAATCCCAAGACAAACTTTTCTAAAAGTGTTTTTTTTTTTTTTTATAAGACTTCTACTGATACCTAGTTTACTGATACCTAGTGTACAACCATACACATGACAGCTGCCCACTGTGTATGGATGTAGCAGAGCTGGGTGTGTTGGGGCAGCTGTCATGTGTATGGTTGTACACTAGGTATCAGTACACTAGGTATAAGTAGAAGTCTTAGTTTTTTTTTTTTTTAAGCAACTACCTCAACAGCTTTTATGGCTGTGAGGGTAAATGCCTTGCCTGTAATGTGTAGAGGTCATGAGTTCGAATCCCAGGACAAACTTTTCTAAAAGTGTTTTTTTTTTTCTTTTTCTGATACTTCTACTGATACCTAGTGTACTGATACCTAGTGTACAACCATACACATGACAGCTGCCCCAACACACCCAGCTCTGCTACATCCATACACAGTGGGCAAAGTTACCTACAGTAGAAGTCTTATATTTTTTTTTTTTAAAGTAACAAGCTAGACAGCTTTCATAGCTGTGAGGGCATATGCCTGGCTTCTCCTGTGTAGAGGTCATGAGATCGAATCCCAGGACAAACTTTTCTAAAAGTGTTATTTTTTTTATTTATTTTTTTAGTCCGCAGCGGCACAAATTACAGCATGCTAGATTTTCTGTGCTTTTTTATTTTTTGGAGGGGGGGGGGGGGGTTGCAGTGGATCTTGGGTGAGTTCCCACACTTTTTTTCCCAGGACTTGACCCCTGCATACAAGTGCTTGGGAAGGAGTGGTCTGGCACATAATAGAGCTATAAAGGAATGATCTGGCACATAGCAGAGCTGGAGAAGGAGTAGTCGGGCACACGCAGGGCAAAATGAGTGGTCTAGCACTTAAAAGTGCTTAGAAAAGAATGGACTCGCACAAATATGAATTGGAGAAGCGGTTACCAGGCACATAGAGCTGGAGAAGAAGTGGTCTGACACATACAACTGCTTTTGAAGGTGTGGTTTTATCACACAGCAGAGCTGGAGTGTATTGAGTGGAATGAAGTAGCATATGAAGTGAAGTTATCTTACTATAAGGCGCTAAAGAAGGAGTGGTCTGGTACATAATACAGCAGGATAAGGTGTTGTACATAGCACAACTGAAGAAAGAGTTATCTAATACATCGCAAAGCTAGAGAAGGAGTTGTGTGGTACATAGCACAGCTGGAGAAGGTGTTGTCTGGTACATGGCATAGCTGAAGAAGGAGTTGTCTGGTACATAGCACAGCTGGAGAAGTAGTTGTCTGGTACATAGCACAGCTGGAGAAGGTGTTGTCTGGTACATAGCACAGCTGGAGAAGGTGTTGTCTGGTACATGGCATAGCTGGAGAAGGTATTGTCTGGTACATAGCACAGCTGGAGAAGGTGTTGTCTGGTACATAGCACAGCTGGAGAAGGTGTTGTCTGGTACATAGCACAGCTGGAGAAGGTGTTGTCTGGTACATAGCACAGCTGGAGAAGGTGTTGTCTGGTACATAGCACAGCTGGAGAAGGAGTTGTCTGGTACATAGCACAGCTGGAGAAGGTGTTGTCTGGTACACAGCACAGCTAGAGAAGGAGTTGTCTGGTACACAGCACAGCTAGAGAAGGAGTTGTCTGGTACATAGCACAGCTGGAGAAGGAGTTGTCTGGTACACAGCACAGCTAGAGAAGGAGTTGTCTGGTACATAGCACAGCTAGAGAGGGAGTTGTCTGGTACATAGCACAGCTAGAGAAGGAGTTGTTTGGTACATAGCACAGCTAGAGAAGGAGTTGTTTGGTACACAGCACAGCTAGAGAGGGAGTTGTTTGGTACACAGCACAGCTAGAGAGGGAGTTGTCTGGTACATAGCACAGCTAGAGAGGGAGTTGTCTGGTACATAGCACAGATAGAGAAGTTGTCTGGTACATAGCACAGCTAGAGAGGGAGTTGTCTGGTACATAGCACAGCTAGAGAAGTTGTCTGGTACATAGCACAGCTAGAGAAGGAGTGGTCTGGAACATAGCACAGCTAGAGAGGGAGTTGTCTGGTACATAGCACAGATAGAGAAGTTGTCTGGTACATAGCACAGCTGGAAAAGGAGTTGTCTGGTGCATAGCACAGCTGGATAAGTGGTTGTCTGGTGCATAGCACAGCTGGATAAGTAGTTGTCTGGTACATAGCACAGCTGGAGAAGGTGTTTTCTGGTACATAGCACAGCTGGAGAAGGTGTTTTCTGGTACATGGCATAGCTAGAGAAGGAGCTCTCTGGTACACAGAATAGCTGGATAAGGACTTGTCTGGCACACAGAAGAGCTGGTGAAAGAGTGTTCTACTCTGAACCACAGCACAGCTGGAGAATGAGTTGTCTGGAACATAGCACAGCTGGAGAATGAGTTGTCTGGAACATAGCACAGCTAGAGAATGAGTTGTTTAGAACATAGTGCAGCTGGAGAAGGCGTTGACTGGTACATAGAACAGCTGGTGAAGGAGTGGTCTACTCTGAACCATAGCAGAGCTGGAGAATGAGTTGTCTGGAACATAGCACAGCTAGAGAATGAGTTGTCTAGAACATAGTGCAGCTGGAGAAGGCGTTGACTGGTACATAGAACAGCTGGTGAAGGAGTGGTCTACTCTGAACCATAGCAGAGCTGGAGAATGAGTTGTCTGGAACATAGCACAGCTAGAGAATGAGTTGTCTAGAACATAGTGCAGCTGGAGAAGGCGTTGACTGGTACATAGAACAGCTGGTGAAGGAGTGGTCTACTCTGAACCATAGCAGAGCTGGAGAATGAGTTGTCTGGGACATAGCACAGCTGGAGAATGAGTTGTCTGGCAAATCTAAGTTGTTGGGAAGGAGTGGTCCTACACCAAGTAGAGCTAGAGAATGAGTTGTCTGGCATGCAGCAGAGCTGTAGGAGTGGTCTGGAACATAGTTCTGGAGAAGGAATGGTCTGGAGTATAGCACAACTGGAGAAGGAGTGGTCAGCCACTGGGAGGAAGTAGTCTAGCACCAGGAGTGCCTGGGAAGAAGTAGTCTAGCACGTTGCAAGACTGGACATAGAGTGGTCTGGCAAATAAGAGTTTGGGGCAAGGTGGTCTGACATGCTAAAAAGTGCTGGATTTGAAGGAGTGAACTGGTGCATAGCAGAGCTGGAAAGGAAGTGGGTTGGGACATGGCTGAGCTGGGATCCTAAGAACGGCCTTCAAATCGGCAATGTCTCTCTAAAAGAGAGTCCTTGCTAATTCCCAAAAAATCTGACACTTAAATTAAACAACCAATACGTATTATTGGTATGTTTGACAGTGCCCACACTAAAATCAGAGAAATCATTACCAGGCACTGGGATATTCTCTGCGCTGACCCTGACCTTCAGGAAGTCATTGGTCCCTACCCTCAGATAACATACAAAAAAGGACGTAGCCTGAGGGATAGATTGGTCAATAGCCATTTTCAGCTCCCCAGCACAGTCAGGCAATTGGCTATCAATGTTCCAATGTGGCAACTGTGTGGCATGTGGTCAAGTTGGAGCTATAAGGAAATGTAAAAGCTCACACACAAATACTGAATATGAAATTCATGACTTTATTCATTGCCAAACCAACGATGTGGTTTACCTGGCTCAATGCGACTGCCCCCTAGACTACATCGGCAAAACTAAGAGGGAACTAAGGAGCCGAATTAGGGATCATTACAGCAATATAGTAAATAAAAAGGATACATCTATAGCAAAGTACGTGAACCAAGTGCATAATGGAAACCCACTAAGCATCAGATTTATTGGAATTCAACCCATCCCACGGACGCAGCGTAGGGGAAGGGGGGGGGGGGGGGAATTGGGACAACAGAATTTTGGGAGCAGAGTCCAGATAGATCTTCAAGATGAATACTGTGACTCCAAATGGGCTCAGTGAAAGGTTGTCCTTTAAACCATTCCTGTAATAAGCTTACAAAGATCCCTGAAATCTTTTTTATCATCGGGTAGCTGGCCCCTTTAAATGAGCCTCATATACCTTAGAACTTATACCCTCTTTATAACATAGCCTACCTAATTATCAGGGATATTAAAATTGCCCTTACAATTATGTGGCCGGTCTATTAATTTAGGATTTTAGACCTTATTATAGCCCTAACTAAAACCTGTAATAAAACTACAGGTCACCAATGCTGATGTTCTCCTCTGGCACATTTGGCCTAGGATTAGTAAAGACAGTCAAGGTTTTCTATAAAACGCCAATGTCGGTGGGCTTGACACCATATTGGAGGCATACCGCAACTTTGGCGGCATGTCATGGTTTCAATATGATGAAACATTTAGGCAGAAGTTACCGGTCCATCCTTCGTTAAAATGGGGTGTGAAAGATGTAGGTTTGTGGTTAAGTTTAATGCTGCCGCAGAAAACAGGGGGAGGGTTTAGGCAAGTGACAAATCCGTCTCAGAATGTTTTTAAAAAAGGTTTGTGTTTCGCATTCAATGAGTCGGCATGTAAATGGTTAAATACATGTAAATACAAACACGAGTGCTCGGTCTGTTTGGGTCCTCATCCTATGTTTCGTTGTTTCAACAGGATGTCAGGGCCCCAGCAGAGTGTTAGTACCCATGAATTTCAAAAAAGCGGTGACGCCAGTGATTTTGGAAAACATGGTCCTATGGCTAGACATGTACCCAAATCAGGAGAAGGCGGAGTTAATTCGTAAGGGTTTCGAAAGCGGTTTCTTTGTTCCTAAATTTAGAGGTACTGGTTGTATGTGGATAGAAAATCTAAGTTCAGTTAATATGAATAAGGAGATAGTGCGGGCTAAGATTGAGAAGAAAGTGGTGGCAGGTAGGGTCGCAGGTCCATTTGTGCAGCCGCCATTTGAAGATTTTCGGATATCTCCTTTAGGTTTGATCCCTAAGAAAGCAGCCAGTGAATTCCGTTTAATTCATCATTTATCATTTCCAGAGAAGTATTCCTTGAATGATGAGTTAAACAGGGAATTATGTTCAGTTTCGTATAGTTCATTTGATGAGGCTGTTAGGTTGTTGAATGGATTTGTAGTAGCAAAAGCGGATATTAAATCAGCTTTTAGATTGTTACCAGTATGTCCAGAAGGATTTAATTCATTGGGGTTTCAATTTGAAGGGTGTTACTATTTTGATAAGTGTTTACCGATGGGTTTTTCTTTAGCCTGTTCATATTTTGCAGTCTTTTTCCTCGTTTGTGCATTGGGTTACTATGTTTTCAGTTAGTGGTGCTGGTTTGCTTCATTATTTTAGATGATTTTTTGTTTATAGGTAGGGCTGAGTCTGATGACTGTTTGTTATTATTGAATCGTTTTATGGAAGTGTGTAGGTGTTTTGGCATCCCTTTGGCAGAGGAGAAAACAGTATTACCATGTAGGGTAATTTAATTTTTGGGTATTACTATTGATACGGTGACAATGGAGTTTAGATTACCTTTTGAGAAAGTTCAAAAAAAGTTGGAGCTTATTAAGCGTATGTTAGCAGTTAAGAAAACTACGCTGCGGGAGTTGCAGAGTTTATTAGGATTGTTTGTTTGTTTTTGCCTCTAAAGTAATTCCTATTGGTAGGATATTTTCTAGAAGGTTATATATGGCAACTAGGGGTGTTAAGTCTCCTTTTTCCGCATATAAGGTTGAATAAAGCTTTGAAAGATGATTTAAGGATCTGGGAGGAATTTTTAATTCATTTTAATGGAGCCAGCATTTGGCAAGATTAATTTGTTGAAGCAGAAGGGTTAGGCCTTGTTACAGATGCATCAGGTTCTTGGGGATACGTGGCTTATTTTAACGGTCAATGGTCAGCAGCGTGGCATGAGTCGTGGAAGAGCAGGGAAGTTATAAAGAATCTGGTGTTATTGGAGCTATTTCCGTTAGTGGTGTCCTTGGTAATATGGGGTCATGTTTTAGCAAATAGGAGAGTTTTAGTATATACAGATAATAAAGGGGTATTGTTTGCGATTAACTGTCTGTCCTCAAATAATGAGCAAGTAGTGAAGTTACTCCATTTTATAGTACGTTGTTGTTTGAATAAGAATATATGGTTGAAAGCTAAATATATTCCTGGTAAGTTGAATGTAATAGCGGATGCCCTTTCTCGCGCACAGTGGGAGAAATTTTACGCATTGGTTCCGGAGGCAGAGAAGGAGGGGATTCCGTGTCCGGTTTAACTGTGGAGTCTAATTTGGCATCGATGTTTATGCAGATTCGGAACTCGCTGGCGCCTGACACATGGAAAGGGTATGAACAGGCTTGGAGGAAATGGTCAGTATTTTGTGAAAACAATAATATAAATGTTTTTGAGAGTAAGGTAGGTGTATTTTTGGAGTTTATTGGAAGTCTGGTTAAGTTAGGACTAGGAGCTGCAGCAGTAAAGAAGACGGTCGCGGGCGTATCTTTCTTTTTTAAATAAGCAGGTTTAGAGCCGATGAATAGCTTATTTGCAGTAAGGCAAGGTCTGAAGGGGCTAGCGAGACAGAATTTGAGTTTGGATCATCGTAGACCTGTCACAGTGGAGTTATTAATAAAGTTGGCTTCAGTATTAGAACAGTGTTGTTTTTCTTTATATGAGTTTAAATTGTTTAGGGCTGCGTTCGTGATGGCGTTTTTTGGAGCTATGAGAATTAGTGAGTTTGTGTCAAAAAACCTTCATTCTTGTTCTACATTGTTATGTTCCGATTTTCAATTAGTGTCTGATTGTGTTATGGTGTCTATTAGAAAGTCGAAAACGGACCAGTTAGGAAAAGGGATAGTAGTGTGTTTGAATAAGTTTGTTGACTCCCCAATTTGTCCAGTGTTAGCTGTTAAAGAATTTTTAGAAATAAGGCCGTTAGTACCGGATTCATTTTTGATACATTGTAATAGTGGGGCGCTTTCTAAGTTTCAATTTAATGCTGTTTTTAAAAAATGTTTATCGTTAGTAGGTCTAGATGGGGAGCATTATTCATCCCATTCTTTTCGGATTGGCGCGGCAACTGAAGCGCCTAGAATGGGTTTGGATAACGCTTTAATTAAAAGAATCGGAAGATGGGATTCTGATAGTTATAAATCGTATATCAGGCCTCATTTGGTGTTATTGTAATTTAAATTTCTTGCAGGTTCCGAACAGATCAATGTTTGGATTTTCGGTCATTCCTTTATTTTTTGGGCAGAGAAGAGGGCTTCGAATCGTAACTATGGTCAGCAATTGTTTTTTGACATACCGTCAGTTTATATTTATTGGTTAGGTTTTAGAGGGTTAAAGTAGAATCAAATTATTCTGATTATTAAAGGCGAGTTATACGCTCGGCCTCCTCCTCAGGTTATAATTTTTCATGCAGGAGGTAACTATTTAGGTAAGAAGAAAACTGTTGAGTTATTAGCCAAGATGAAGAGGGATTTAGCGTATATTAATAAATTATTACCTGAGGTTGTAATGTTTTTTTCGGAAATTATTCCGCGGTTCGTGTGGAATAATTTGCAGCTGCGTTTTATGGAAAAAATCCGGAAGAGAATAAATAGAGGCTTGGAGAAATTTTTGCCAGTTTTAAAAGGTTGGTCATTTAGGCATTTTGAATTAGATGGGTCAATAAGGGGATTGTATCGTGATGATTTGGTCCATCTATCAGACATTGGACTAGATATTTTCAATTTGGGTTTACATACAATTATTGAAGAAGCCGTGGTTTTGTTGGGGGGGGGGGGGGGGCCAAGAACGGCTAATGCCGTACTTGGCGGGTGGGGGGGTTGGTCGCTCAGCCTTACTGGGTGGACTCTGGATGAGTAGTGCACTAATGGACTCGATTTAATATTGGAAAAGTTTAATGGCTTAATAATTTATGGTATTTTATTATTTACGGTTACCCACCTTCCCCCCCCCCCCAGTTAATAAAGACCGCGGCCATTTTTTATCCACAATGGTAGTCGTGTATTATTTATTATAAGGTAAATTGTCGAATATGGCACCATGAAAGGGGCTGTGCCGATATAGGCATTTGCCCCTCATGGTGGCAATTGAGACTTATATATAGTAGGTTATCTTGTTGGATTTGTCTCTCTCCCCCTATTCCCCTGCTTTCCCTCCTTTCCCGCCATTATTCTCCACAGGTGAATCAAAGGTCAGCCGGCAACCAAAGGTGATTGGCCAGGAATGGTTGCTGATCGGTTGCTGGGCAAAGGGCTAATTTTAGCTGAAGTTATGGATTGGCCGAGTCAAGTTTCAGCGGGAAAAGAAGGTGTATTTATTGAGGACACTCACCTGTGGGAGCTCTGTCAGCGGCTGGGGAAAAGAAGGGGAAGGATCGTGTCCCGCCCTCCCTCCCAATGTTTTTTAGTCGCGGTCTTTGAAAAGGGGG
Source organism: Bufo gargarizans (assembly GCF_014858855.1). NCBI lineage: Eukaryota > Metazoa > Chordata > Amphibia > Anura > Bufonidae > Bufo > Bufo gargarizans. Next base: position 719,228,561 of record NC_058080.1, on the reverse strand, counting down.
GAGTGTAAAAGGGTGGGGGGGGTGTTAGTCGCTCAGCCTTACTGGGTGGACTCTGGATGAGTAGTGCACTAATGGACTCGATTTAATATTGGAAAAGTTTAATGGCTTAATAATTTATGGTATTTTATTATTTATGGTTACCCATCTTCCCCCCCAGTTAATAAAGACCTGCGGCCATTTTTTATCCACAATGGTAGTCGTGTATTATTTATTATATTATAAGGTAAATTGTCGAATATGGCACCATGTGATTTACTTACCTTTTTCTATAAACACATTTTATTTTAAGTAATTATATTAAAGGTTAAGTTTTACTATACAAATGACATGGCTGAGCTGGCGACAGAGTGGTCCAGCACAATAAGCGGAGCTACCTTCCTATTGTACACTAAGTTTTACATATCCAGAAATGAAACATAATAACAAAACATAACCAAAGGAAACATAACAAAAGTTTACCAAATACAGTAAAGAGCAAGCTTTGAGTGTATAGGCTTTTGACACCTACTTCAGGTGAAGTACTGCCTCTCGCCACTTGGTGGTGCTCCTCTCAATGCTCTAATCCAGGCATGCTCAACCTGCGGCTCTCCAGCTGTTGCAAAACTACAACTCCCAGCATGCCCAAACAGCTTACAGCTATCAGCCTACAGCAGGGCATGGTGGGAGTTGTAGTTTTACAACAGCTGGAGAGCCGCAGGTTGAGCATCCCTGCGGTCTAATCATACCATGCATCTTTTTACAGCTGGAACTGCAGAAAGTGCCCTTATCTGCAAATATGGCTTATGTGTAACGCATATTAGTCTGGAATTAAAGGGACGAATATTGAACTTATTTACTTGATGGATGTTGTAATGCAGATCTTCCTGGCTGCGGAGTGCCAATGTGTTTGCAATTTAAATTTGTAACAATAATTATTATTGGTTTAACCCACTTCTATGTATCACAGGTAATAAATTTAAAAAATATGAAAAGCATAAAACATTTTCTCGAAAACTCCAAGAGCAGCGGGGGAAAGCGACGTTTGATCTACGCTAGAAAACGCAAGCCATTAAATACTTGGGCAGATATTCATCTTCATTTCTAAAGCAGTTCCAGACAAAGTAAATGAGATTAGCATTGCTTTTTCTGAAGATATGTGAAATTCGAAATGTTCCAGACCTGACCTGAAGAACGCTGCAGATAGGTGACCCCTGCTCTGTGTATTGTCAAGGGAGATGCGCTATCTTTCATTAAACTTTCTTCCAGCTTTTATTTAGCACTGCTTGGCTGCATTTATCTAACCTTTTAAATTATTATAATGGTCTTGACGATTTTTTTTTCCTCGTAAACGAACAAAATGCTGACCTCTTGTTTTGCTGAGAGAATGTAGCGTGATGGATGTTACGACTAATGCAATACTAATGGCTAACACTCCATGTATTAAAATAAAGGTAGATTCACACATGGCAGAGTTGAGAAATCCATGTGCTTGCTGCAAAAACAATTCCATTCACGTGAGCGTAATTGATTTTCAGCTGCAGATATTTATGCAACAAATCTGTCACATAGGATAAATGATTAAATTCTGTCTGCCTGCAGACACCACTAGGGGGAGCTCAATGCATTTGGATATATAAAGCTAGTATTGAACACAATGGGAGTTGTAGAAATCTGCATACAGCTCCCTCTAGTGGCAGCTCCATACAAACACTATGATGAAGGAAAGTAGAGTAAGCAGGTAACTGCCAAACTCCCTCTCCTACGGGCTTCAATGCAGTCCCGTAAACTTCAGAGACACAAAAAAAAGTTGAAATGTACATGATTTGGGCTGTTTTTTCATATATACTTGCCAGGGTCAATTTTTACTTTTTTTTTCTTTTTTCCACTACAGACACTTGGAAATATTAGCAAAGTGTCTGTTACCTCCACTAGGGGGCAAACTATAAAAAGTTTTTATTCAGGTCAATAGGATCTCTATGATGCTGTAGACAGCTTGCCCTCTTGTGGTGACAGCAGGAAGTGCAGTTTTATACCAGTACATAGCTGTCCATGGGTTGTGTCTAGTATTGCAGCTCAGTTTCACTGAATGGAGCAGAGCTGCAATATAACACACACCTTGCAGACAGATGTGGCGCTATTTAAGAATCTTGAACTACCTCCTTAAGAGGCTGAGCATTGGATCCTTATCATGGATAATAAGAAAATGCTGCAAATCATTTCTACTCTTGGTTTCTGCACTTTACATGTTTTTTTTCTGGTTTGAATTTTTCAGCTTGTTTCTTTCTGTAGTCTTACCTTGATTTCCCCTGGTGCAGGTTTTACCATCCTCTTCCAAGAAATAACCTTCATGACACTCGCACTTGTAACTTCCCACACTGTTGATGCAGATCTGAGAACAGGTCGTCTGATTCTTCAGTGTACACTCATCGATATCTGTAAAATTACAAAACATGCAATCACTGGAAGAACAGCTTTACCAAAAGACTAGAGAAAGGGAGTGATCCAGCTTTCCTATATTCTTTAGCTTTATGTCCACTTTTATAAATATTTTTACTGCCCACATGCATAAATGAAAAATAAAGCAATTTTGCCATGATTTAATTTGATGTGCCTACAGCTATTAAGCAGATCTCCATGGTAACAGACTACAAATAAACCAAGTGTAGTCTGAACTTGCAGTCATGAAGTCCCCTACTTCTTCCTAACCTACTTAATGCATACTGGCCAAAGGTCGCTATTTTGGTGGGACAATCTTCTGCACCGCACTGCATAATAGCAGGGGTTTTAGGCAAACCCCATCCAATGGTTGGGCTGTTCCCAACAATGACATGAATTTGGGGATCTAAATGTTTCCACAAATGCAAATGTAAACGCCCCAGAGGTGCATTTCCACTTTTCCACTTTTTACTCCCCCCCCCCCCCACACACACTATCATCAGGTCCTGCACATTTTGCATTTGTATTCCTGATTTTGTAACTGTTAACATGTAATGTGCCTGGTTCACCAGCAGGTGGCAGCAAACTTGGCAGAGCTGTTTTGTCTGGAATGAAGCCTTTCTTTCCATTCTAGTCCTCTCTAGAGAGGGAGGAGTTTTAGTTAGTGAAAGTTAGTTGAGAGTTCCCCCCCTTTAAGGGGAAGGAAGCAGGCCCTCGTCCCTGCTGGACTGGTGCTGCTAAAGCCAGCAGAGCGGATGGTGCTCTATAGCCCAAGCTATAAGCCTCAGGAGCCAGGAGTAAAAGTTCCCTGAATATAGATAAAGATAAAGAGAGAGAGAGAGTCAGACTACAGAAAGCCAAGTACAGAAGAAAGGAAAAGTTCCTATTTAATCCTGTCAGCAGAGCCAGAGAGCAATTGATGTAGCAGAGCCGAGTGTGTTTGCCTGCCAGAATTAATCCCATAGACTGCCAAAGCCATCAGAGGAAGATTGTCCTCTGATGGAAGTTTATGCAAGTAAAGCTGTAGTTCAACGTTATACCAAGTCTGGACTCAATTTATTTCATCATCCCCTTCACCAACTACCCCTTTTCTGCAGCGGACGACCGCACCTGGGGTTCCAGTGTATCCAGGTAGGAGCACCGTGACAAGTGCAACACCTTTAAGGGACATTAGGCCACCCTACACCACTCTGGCATTCCTACCATGGGTACCATCCACATCACTAAAAGGGGACTCTGTCCCTACAACAAACCAAGTAACAACCCTTTCACCATCTTAAAGGGGATCCCTAGCAGCTGTCGGTAGCCCGCCGCACAAATGTGTGTTAACTAGAATTAACAACCAGCTAGAAATGACCATGACTGCAGAATTAGAGTTTGTAGTCTGTTACCATAGAGATAGATAACTCTACAGACCAAAAAATTACAACAGGAAACTTTAAATCTAGATCATTTGCAAAGTTGCCTTGTTTTTTTATTTTTATTTTAGAGACATCTGGATGAGTAAAAAAGGTGGATCAAGGAGGAATTAGCCCTTGAATGGCAAATCTGCCTAGTATTACTTTAATATGAGGGTAGAGGATATGTCACTGGACAATTAAGTATATGGGGTGATCACTCAACTTTCCTGGAAAGAGATATGGCTAATAAAAAACTGTGATAAGCCCCAATGAACCACAATGATGGCCATATTTGTTGTCAAACAGCTTTCCCAAAAAAGCAGATATAAACACACATGGCCAAACAGAATCGGCAGAAGAAGACTCCATGACCATTTTCACATATGAAGGCGAAATACTAGCAATAACCTGGAGCCTGGTCCACCCAAGCACAACGTCCCAGGATACATCTGAAGAACATGACTTTTATGGGAACACTTGGCGACTTCAAAGGAGGAACATATTCATTTTCCAAGACTTCCTCAAGCCCTAGACAATTGTCTTCTCAAAGTGCTCGTCATTTTTCACTAGTATGAAAGCGTCCAAGGACACATTCGCGATGACTTCAGAGACGGCAAAAACAAAGATTCCTCCCGAATCTTGGAGCAGGACATGAAATTTCCTGCTCCCCTTTCTCGAGAACTGATGAGGCTTCTACATCTTTACGTCCTACCTACGTGTGATGCTGATGAAAATGTCTCCTCCGAGATCTCTGAGCAGTCCTCGCCTGAACTGAATAATTGGATCATCTGTCAGACCGCAATGTAGTCATTGGACTATATGGGCATGAAGAATAGGAGTGCACTCTCCATTGAGCTTGCTTCGGCCTTGAAAGTGTTTTTTAATCTTAAGGAGATATCACGTTTCAGCCTTTTCTTCTAGATGGGATCTTGGTGTTTTACGAGACGTTCTGCAGTGGTGATTGACTCTCGGCGGTTGCCAAACACAGCACATCGTACATCCATTTTTATATAAAACATCAATAACAGGCTCTTACTTTTCACCAGAGAGCAGTTTTCACCAGGAAAGTGTAGTACTTAACCCATCCATTCCTATTATTCTTTCTGCATCGAGAACGTTCCCATCTATTTTTATTTGGCCTGGTTGGCTGCAGGAGCTCACGGATGAAGGATCTGATTTTTTGGAAGTCTTGTAGAAGATTGCAGAGGATAAATGAGGAGAAATACAATGTAATGCCGTTATTGTTGTTTTTGGCCTGTCTGTTAGCAAGCTAAACAGGCAAATAGGGTCCACAAGGGAACCCACTACTCTGACTAATGGCTGGGTGGTGGTAATTTTTACTAATGATTGTTACGGGTGGTTACAATGATAGAATTCTTTCCATTTATGCTGACATTTTTGGAGTCCTTTTTCTCGTGTCCTCAGAACTCAGTGCCGAATTAAAGGTGTCCATATGTCTATGAAGGCTCTCATTCATACAGGACATGGTATATCAGTAGTATTATGTCAGAGCAAATGGACCTGATATATTTTCTCTTGAAAATGTTTTCAATAGTCATCCAACTAGCTTTCTCAATTAGAATGACTTGTATAAGAAATCTCCGGCATTAAATAGTGCCGATTCACGCTTCAGTCAGCATGATCTGTTCATCATAATCAAAACAAGGTCAGTGACCAAATGGAGGTAAGATGTTGATTGCAATTCGTACGACTGAAGCTATTAGGTGTGATTAAACTGCCTTGGGAGAGGCGTTAGAACAGCCTTGTAAGTGGTGGCCAAACTTGTACTGAGTTACTCAACCTGCCTCGATCCAGTCCCACACTGATGATGCCAAGTTTAAAAGGACATTATCTGACTGGATACTCTTGCCTGTGAATTCAAGGGGCTCTGCAGCTCTACAAAACTGATGGCCTATCCTTAGGATCAGAATATTGCCAACTCTTGGCACCCCAGCTGATCAATAATCGCCACCTCCTCATCATTGCTTACCAGACACAGGACCACACTTTTTATAGCGGTTGTCTCTGGTATTACATCGCAGTCCCAGTCATATGAAATAGATGCTTTTGCAGTTTGGCTGTAATACCAGGGTGGGGGCTATTTTTTTCATTTTATAAATTGCTCTGTAAGGGAAATTGAAGCCCAAAAGTTTTTTTTTACACTCAGTGCAATTTAAATGGGTTTTCCAAGATATTGGTGACTATCCTGGCAGCCTACTTGCAGCTCACCAAGCACAGGGCCGTCCATTGTATAGTGGCTGTGCTTGGTGTTGTAGACCAGTCCCATTCACTTGAATGACACTGAGCTGCACCTAGACCATGTGACAGATAAATGTGATATCACCTGCCTAGGAAGAGGCTGAGAGCTGCAGTCTCTTCCAACAGCTGATTATTGGGGCTGCCGAGGATCGGACCCCCACTGATCTGATATCCAAATCACCACCTATTGTTACGGATAAGTGAGTGTGGACCCACTGTGCCAACTAACCGGATTGGCGTAGGGCTAAGCCTAAGTGCCTTATTCTGGCGCTTCCTGGTATTCACCCTTTACCTTGTAATGGATATGGACTTCGCTGAGGGTTAGGAGCCAGACCACTACCTCCTGGGATAGTCCCAGTGTAGTTGGAAGCTGACCCACTGGTGTCAGGGACTCTGATGTAAGCACCAGAAGCTAAGGATAGCAGAAATGCACTAAAACTGCTGGTAAAGTCTAAACATGAACGGAACTAAACTTGACTAGAAAGGGCAGGTGTACACAGGCAGAGTGGGTCAGGCCAGTGGCGTGCCTGGGGGTGTCGGCTCTCAGGGGAGTGGAATAAGCGCTTCCATCAATACAGATAGAAGTGCTCATTGCTGGTGGACTGACGCTCCCACATCAGGGCACGGGAGCGCATAGTTCCCTGCTCCACCGCCCATTACCGACATAGGTTTCAGGCCGTTTCAGGCCGTTTCAGCAGTGTGTGGGAAATTACTATGTGGTGGGCAGTGTGGGGGAAATTACTGTGGGGGGGGGTCAGTGTGGGGGAAACTATTGTGTGGGGGAAACTACTGTGTGGGGGCAGTGTGGGAGAAACTACTGTATCGGGGCAGTGTGGGGGGAATTACTATGTGGGGGCAGTGTGGGGAAAATAACTGTGTGGGGGCAGTGGGGGAAACTACTGTTTGGGGGAAATAACTGTGGGGGGTAGAGTGGGGGAGGTGAGGAAAAACTGACAAATCTAACATGTCTGTATTACAAATTCTGTAGAGACAAGATGCGGCTTAAAGATTTTGTCATGGCGGTCTAACAGAGGAGAAGAGGCAAGGTCTACATGACAGGAGATGTCCCTGGATGTAAAAGGTATGTGGTCAAGTATTGGGAGGGGGGGCAGAGAAAGGACCCGCCCCGGGTGCCAAACACCCTAGCACGCCAATGGGTCAGGCTAGGAGTACACCAGGAACACAAGCAGGTGAAATCCAGTATAAAGGCAGATCGCAGAAGCACTAGACTTCACAACACCTTTGCTGGTAACCAGGGAACCTAAAGCTCAGGCACCCTCTGACTGGGGATGGTGCCTTAAAAGACCCAGAGGCCCCCAACCATTGGTGAGGGAAGGATTTGGACATGTGTACACTGGCCCTTAAAGAGGCCGTTGGTGATTGCAAGTGCACCTTATGGAGACAGAGGCTGAAGCACAAGACAGAAGCATGGAGACAGCAGCCTGGTGAGAGGAACAGGTCTCATGCTTGCAGGGGAGACCAGGGCAGTGGCAGATACAGACAGCTGATCTAATACCTATCCTGAGAATAGGTCATTAATATGAAAATATTGGTCAATCCCTTCAAGGATAGTTTGGCTAAAACCAAGCACATGTCTAATACAGCGGGACTCGTTGCCACTTGCTTGGCATTGGCAGCAAAAACATTTTTGAGGCTCAGATCTTCTCTATAGAGCAATTTAGAAAACGAAAACTGGTTTGTGATATGTGACATAGGCTGCAGTGGATTATTTTAATTTCCTTCTTATCCTCGCCCTATAATAGTGACATATCCCAGCAAGCTTTGATCTGGGCAAAGTGATGTCCCGATCCCTCTCTGTCCTCCGTAGTGAACACACTAATAAAATAGATTCAATGTGAAATTCGAATGTTTTAGATTATTATGAGGGAAATGAGGAATTGCATCGCAATAGTTATTCCCCTCGTCAGATAATATAAAGATTTCCAGCCTTCTAACACAATGCATCAATTTATCAAACCCCAATGTGGAGCAGGACATTAGATATTAGAGGCTATCCTTAATACTTAAGTGAGCGGGAAGCTTTATTTTCTGTAACTAAATTGTACCATAAAATTCCAGTCTGTCCAACAGCACATGATGAAACTGAACTCTACATGATAGATGCCACCACATCGTCCATGCAGACGACTTACTGCGCTGCAGTACAATTCTACTGAATAGTCAATGTCAAGTAAAAGGGGGGACAGAGCAATGCCACAATGCCATTCGCGAATCGCGACCACTAACCCATGTATGGAGCTGTGTCTTCTCTGGTGACTGTTCTAGGGCAGCGGGGATCTTTCAGTCAACTGATTGGGGAGAGGGGGCAGGGAGTCTGACCCACCAATCAAATGTTGATGACCTATACTAAGGATAGGCAATCAATATTAACATACCAGAAAACCCCTTTAAGGAGGGGGGGCTAGTCTAGGTTTGAATTATAGAGAGTCTGGTCAGAAGTCTACATTAAAGAGTTTCCCCGATTGGTATTTTATTTAGGGGATCTGGTCTGGGGTCTGTTTTTGTTTGGGATGGGTCAGTCTGGTCTGGTGGCTATTCATGTATGGGCTCTGTTTTTTTCTTTTTTTTTTTTATTAAGTTTCAGGGAACCTATAGTTATTTAGGAAGTGTGGGCAAGTTTTAAGTATCCTTATTTATTGATGCAGTCTATGGGTATATGATGGGGGGCTGGTCTGGGGTTTGTATTACCGTAATTTATGGTGTTCTGGGGTCTGTATTTATTTAGATGCATAATGAAGGGTGAACAAACTCCAATTCAAATTTTGCAGCCTGAGGATGTGTCCTGTATGCATGGTACACAAAAATGAGCTGCTTTGTCAAAAACTGTCAGTAGCACGTGCACTGCAGAGACAACTCTACCCTCTGAGGTCCAGACCTATGTTGCTGTGACTAATTCTGCTCAACATTGCCTATGCAATCATGTATTGCCTCCTGATTAGAGTTGAGCGAACACCTGGATGTTCGGGTTCGAGAAGTTCGGCCGAACATCCCGGAAATGTTCGGGTTCGGGATCCGAACCCGATCCGAACTTCGTCCCGAACCCGAACCCCATTGAAGTCAATGGGGACCCGAACTTTTCGGCACTAAAACGGCTGTAAAACAGCCCAGGAAAGAGCTAGAGGGCTGCAAAAGGCAGCAACATGTAGGTAAATCCCCTGCAAACAAATGTGGATAGGGAAATGAATTAAAATAAAAATTAAATAAATAAAAATTAACCAAAATCAATTGGAGAGAGGTTCCATAGCAGAGAATCTGGCTTCCCGTCACCCACCACTGGAACAGTCCATTCTCAGATATTTAGGCCCCGGCACCCAGGCAGAGGAGAGAGGTCCCGTAACAGAGAATCTGTCTTCATGTCAGCAGAGAATTAGTCTGCATGTCATAGCAGAGAATGAGGCTTCACGTCAGCCACCACTGCAACAGTCCATTGGCATATATTTAGGCCCAGCACCCAGGCAGAGGAGGGAGGTCCCGTAACAGAGAATCTGTCTTCATGTCAGCAGAGAATTAGTCTGCATGTCATAGCAGAGAATGAGGCTTCACGTCAGCCACCACTGCAACAGTCCATTGGCATATATTTAGGCCCAGCACACACACAGGCAGAGGAGAGAGGTCCCGTAACAGAGAATCTGGCTTCATGTCAGCAGAGAATCAGTCTGCATGTCATAGCAGAGAATGAGGCTTCACGTCAGCCACCACTGCAACAGTCCATTGGCATATATTTAGGCCCAGCACACACACAGGCAGAGGAGAGAGGTCCCGTAACAGAGGATCTGGCTTCATGTCAGCAGAGAATCAGTCTGCATGTCATAGCAGAGAATCAGGCTTCACGTCAGCCACCACTGCAACAGTCCATTGTCATAAATTTAGGCCCAGCACCCAGGCAGAGGAGAGAGGTCCCGTAAAAGAGGATCTGGCTTCATGTCAGCAGAGAATCAGTCTGCATGTCATAGCAGAGAATGAGGCTTCACGTCACCCACCACTGCAACAGTCCATTGGCATATATTTAGGCCTAGCACACAGGCAGAGGAGAGAGGTCCCGTAACAGACAATCTGGCTTCATGTCAGCAGAGAATCAGTCTGCATGTCATAGCAGAGAATGAGGCTTCACGTCACCCACCACTGCAACAGTCCATTGTCATAAATTTAGGCCCAGCACCCAGGCAGAGGAGAGAGGTCCCGTAACAGACAATCTGGCTTCATGTCAGCAGAGAATTAGTCTGCATGTCATAGCAGAGAATCAGGCTTCATGTCAGCCACCACTGCAACAGTCCATTGGCATATATTTAGGCCTAGCACACAGGCAGAGGAGAGGTTCATTCAACTTTGGGTAGCATCGCAATATAATGGTAAAATGAAAATAAAAATAGGATTGAATGAGGAAGTGCCCTGGAGTCCAATAATATATGGTTATGGGGAGGTAGTTAATGTCTAATCTGGACAAGGGACGGACAGGTCCTGTGGGATCCATGCCTGGTTCATTTTTATGAACGTCAGCTTGTCCACATTGGCTGTAGACAGGCGGCTGCGTTTGTCTGTAATGACGCCCCCTGCCGTGCTGAATACACGTTCAGACAAAACGCTGGCTGCCGGGCAGGCCAGCACCTCCAAGGCATAAAAGGCTAGCTCTGGCCACGTGGACAATTTAGAGACCCAGAAGTTGAATGGGGCCGAACCATCAGTCAGTACGTGGAGGGGTGTGCACACGTACTGTTCCACCATGTTAGTGAAATGTTGCCTCCTGCTAACACGTTGCGTATCAGGTGGTGGTGCAGTTAGCTGTGGCGTGTTGACAAAAGTTTTCCACATCTCTGCCATGCTAACCCTGCCCTCAGAGGAGCTGGCCGTGACACAGCTGCCTTGGCGACCTCTTGCTCCTCCTCTGCCTTGGCCTTGGGCTTCCACTTGTTCCCCTGTGACATTTGGGAATGCTCTCAGTAGCGCGTCTACCAACGTGCGCTTGTACTCGCGCATCTTCCTATCACGCTCCAGTGCAGGAAGTAAGGTGGGCACATTGTCTTTGTAGCGTGGATCCAGCAGGGTGGCAACCCAGTAGTCCGCACAGGTTAAAATGTGGGCAACTCTGCTGTCGTTGCGCAGGCACTGCAGCATGTAGTCGCTCATGTGTGCCAGGCTGCCCAGGGATAAGGACAAGCTGTCCTCTGTGGGAGGCGTATCGTCATCGTCCTGCCTTTCCCCCCAGCCACGCACCAGTGATGGACCCGAGCTGCGTTGGGTGCCACCCCGCTGTGACCATGCTTCATCCTCATCCTCCTCCACCTCCTCCTCATCCTCGTCCTCCTCGTCCTCCAGTAGTGGGCCCTGGCTGGCCACATTTGTACCTGGCCTCTGCTGTTGCCAAAAACCTCCCTCTGAGTCACTTCGAAGAGACTGGCCTGAAAGTGCTAAAAATGACCCCTCTTCCTCCTCCTCCTCCTCCTCCTCCTGGGCCACCTCCTCTTCCATCATCGCCCTAAGTGTTTTCTCAAGGAGACATAGAAGTGGTATTGTAACGCTGATAACGGTGTCATCGCCACTGGCCATGTTGGTGGAGTACTCGAAACAGCGCAACAGGGCACACAGGTCTCGCATGGAGGCCCAGTCATTGGTGGTGAAGTGGTGCTGTTCTGTAGTGCGACTGACCCGTGCGTGCTGCAGCTGAAACTCCACTATGGCCTGCTGCTGCTCGCACAGTCTGTCCAGCATGTGCAAGGTGGAGTTCCACCTGGTGGGCACGTCGCATATGAGGCGGTGAGCGGGAAGGCCGAAGTTACGCTGTAGCGCAGACAGGCGAGCAGCAGCAGGATGTGAACGCCGGAAGCGCGAACAGACGGCCCGCACTTTATGCAGCAGCTCTGACATGTCGGGGTAGTTGTGAATGAACTTCTGCACCACCAAATTCAGCACATGCGCCAAGCAAGGGATGTGCGTCAAATTGGCTAGTCCCAGAGCTGCAACGAGATTTCGCCCATTATCACACACCACCAGGCCGGGCTTGAGGCTCACCGGCAGCAACCACTCGTCGGTCTGTTGTTCTATACCCCGCCACAACTCCTGTGCGGTGTGGGGCCTGTCCCCCAAACATATGAGTTTCAGAATGGCCTGCTGACGTTTACCCCGGGCTGTGCTGAAGTTGGTGGTGAAGGTGTGTGGCTGACTGGATGAGCAGGTGGAAGAAGAGGAGGAGGAAGCCGAGAAGGAGGAGGTGGCAACAGGAGGCAAAGAATGTTGCCCTGCGATCCTTGGCGGCGGAAGGACGTGCGCCAAACAGCTCTCCGCCTGGGGCCCAGCTGCCACTACATTTACCCAGTGTGCAGTTAGGGAGATATAGCGTCCCTGGCCGTGCTTACTGGTCCACGTATCTGTGGTTAGGTGGACCTTGCCACAGATGGCGTTGCGCAGTGCACACTTGATTTTATCGGATACTTGGTTGTGCAGGGAAGGCACGGCTCTCTTGGAGAAGTAGTGCCGGCTGGGAACAACATACTGTGGGACAGCAAGCGACATGAGCTGTTTGAAGCTGTCTGTGTCCACCAGCCTAAATGACAGCATTTCATAGGCCAGTAGTTTAGAAATGCTGGCATTCAGGGCCAGGGATCGAGGGTGGCTAGGTGGGAATTTACGCTTTCTATCAAATGTTTGTGAGATGGAGAGCTGAACGCTGGCGTGTGACATGGTTGAGACGCTTGGTGACGGAGGTGGTGGTGGTGGTGTTGGTGGTACATCCCCTGTTTGCTGGGCGGCAGGTGCCAACGTTCCTCCAGAGGCGGAGGAAGAGGCCGAGGCGGCAGCAGCAGAATAGGCCGAGGCGGCAGCAGCAGAAGAGGTAGCAGGGGGAGCCTGAGTGACTTCCTTGGTTTTAAGGTGTTTACTCCACTGCAGTTCATGCTTTGCATGCAGGTGCCTGGTCATGCAGGTTGTGCTCAGGTTCAGAACGTTAATGCCTCGCTTCAGGCTCTGATGGCACAGCGTGCAAACCACTCGGGTCTTGTCGTCAGCACATTGTTTGAAGAAGTGCCATGCCAGGGAACTCCTTGAAGCTGCCTTTGGGGTGCTCGGTCCCAGATGGCGGCGGTCAGTAGCAGGCGGAGTCTCTTGGCGGCGGGTGTTCTGCTTTTGCCCACTGCTCCCTCTTTTGCTACGCTGTTGGCTCGGTCTCACCACTGCCTCTTCCTCCGAACTGTGAAAGTCAGTGGCACGACCTTCATTCCATGTGGGGTCTAGGACCTCATCGTCCCCTGCATCGTCTTCCACCCAGTCTTGATCCCTGACCTCCTGTTCAGTCTGCACACTGCAGAAAGACGCAGCAGTTGGCACCTGTGTTTCGTCATCATCAGAGACATGCTGAGGTGGTATTCCCATGTCCTCATCATCAGGAAACATAAGTGGTTGTGCGTCAGTGCATTCTATGTCTTTCACCGCTGGGGAAGGGCTAGGTGGATGCCCTTGGGAAACCCTGCCAGCGGAGTCTTCAAACAGCATAAGAGACTGCTGCATAACTTGAGGCTGAGACAGTTTCCCTGGTATGCATGGGGGTGATGTGACAGACTGATGGGGTTGGTTTTCAGGCGCCATCTGTGCGCTTTCTGCAGAAGACTGGGTGGGAGATAATGTGAACGTGCTGGATCCACTGTCGGCCACCCAATTGACTAATGCCTGTACCTGCTCAGGCCTTACCATCCTTAGAACGGCATTGGGCCCCACCATATATCGCTGTAAATTCTGGCGGCTACTGGGACCTGAGGTAGTTGGTACACTAGGACGTGTGGATGTGGCAGAACGGCCACGTCCTCTCCCAGCACCAGAGGGTCCACTAACACCACCACGACCATGTCCACGTCCGCGTCCCTTACTAGATGTTTTTCTCATTGTTATGGTTCACCACAACAACAAATATATTATTTGGCCCAATGTATTGTATTCAAATTCAGCGGGATATAAATTTGAGGCCTAGTATTTAGGCGCTGGGTGACCGGTATGGATTTAGTGACAGAATTAGACTTGGAAATGCACAGAAGCGTGTGTGTGAAGTTATTCTGAATGACCCTATGTGCACCTTGAATATTATATACCCTTTTAGGGATAGATTTCAAATAGCTCTGATATAGCAGAAACCACTAAATTATGAAATTGCTAAATTGGGAATTGTATTTCAACCCAGAACAAGAAATGTGCTTGAACGGACACTAAATAACTCGCCCAGCTACAGCACTAAGGACAGATTTAGCGGGATATAAATTTGAGACCTAGTATTTAGGCGCTGGGTGACAGGTATGGGTTTAGTGCCAGAATTAGACTTGGAAATACACAGTAGCGGGTGTGTGTGAAGTTATTCTGAATGACCCAATGTGCACCTTGAATATTATATACCCTTTTAGGGATAGATTTCAAATAGCTCTGATATAGCAGAAACCACTAAATTATGAAATTGCTAAATTGGGAATTGTATTTCAACCCAGAACAAGAAATGTGCTTGAACGGACACTAAATAACTCGCCCAGCTACAGCACTAAGGACAGATTTAGCGGGATATAAATTTGAGGCCTAGTATTTAGGCGCTGGGTGACAGGTATGGGTTTAGTGCCAGAATTAGACTTGGAAATACACAGTAGCGGGTGTGTGTGAAGTTATTCTGAATGACCCAATGTGCACCTTGAATATTATATACCCTTTTAGGGATAGATTTCAAATAGCTCTGATATAGCAGAAACCACTAAATTATGAAATTGCTAAATTGGGAATTGTATTTCAACCCAGAACAAAAAATGTGCTTTGACGGACACTAAATATCTTGCCCAGCAACAACAGTACAGCGGTAACGAGAGATTTAGCAGGATATAAATTTGAGGCCTAGTATTTAGGCGCTGGGTGACAGGTATGGGTTTAGTGACAGAATTAGACTTGAAAATACACAGTAGCGGGTGTGTGAAGTTATTCTGAATGACCCAATGTGCACCTTGAATATTATATACCCTTTTAGGGATAGATTTCAAATAGCTCTGATATAGCAGAAACCACTAAATTATGAAATTGCTAAATTGGGAATTGTACTTCAACCCAGAACAAAAAATGTGCTTTGACGGACACTAAATAACTTTCCCAGCTACAACAGGACAGCGGTAACGAGAGATTTAGCGGGATATAAATTTGAGGCCTAGTATTTAGGCGCTGGGTGACAGGTATGGGTTTAGTGACAGAATTAGACTTGGAAATACACAGTAGCGGGTGTGTGTGAAGTTATTCTGAATGACCCTATGTGCACCTTCAATATGATCTACCCTTTTAGGGATAGATTTCAAATAGCTCTGATATAGCAGAAACCACTAAATTATGAAATTGCTAAATTGGGAATTGTATTTCAACCCAGAAGAAAAAATGTGCTTTGACGGACACTAAATATCTTTCCAAGCAACAACAGTACAGCGGTAACGAGAGATTTAGCAGGATATAAATTTGAGGCCTAGTATTTAGGCGCTGGGTGACAGGTATGGGTTTAGTGACAGAATTAGACTTGAAAATACACAGTAGCGGGTGTGTGTGAAGTTATTCTGAATGACCCAATGTGCACCTTGAATATTATATACCCTTTTAGGGATAGATTTCAAATAGCTCTGATATAGCAGAAACCACTAAATTATGAAATTGCTAAATTGGGAATTGTACTTCAACCCAGAACAAAAAATGTGCTTTGACGGACACTAAATATCTTTCCAAGCAACAACAGTACAGCGGTAACGAGAGATTTAGCAGGATATAAATTTGAGGCCTAGTATTTAGGCGCTGGGTGACAGGTATGGGTTTAGTGACAGAATTAGACTTGGAAATACACAGTAGCGGGTGTGTGTAAAGTTATTCTGAATGACCCAATGTGCACCTTGAATATTATATACCCTTTTAGGGATAGATTTCAAATAGCTCTGATATAGCAGAAACCACTAAATTATGAAATTGCTAAATTGGGAATTGTACTTCAACCCAGAACAAAAAATGTGCTTTGACGGACACTAAATAACTTTCCCAGCTACAACAGGACAGCGGTAACGAGAGATTTAGCGGGATAAAAATTTGAGGCCTAGTATTTAGGCGCTGGGTGACAGGTATGGGTTTAGTGACAGAATTAGACTTGGAAATACACAGTAGCGGGTGTGTGTGAAGTTATTCTGAATGACCCTATGTGCACCTTCAATATGATCTACCCTTTTAGGGATAGATTTCAAATAGCTCTGATATAGCAGAAACCACTAAATTATGAAATTGCTAAATTGGGAATTGTATTTCAACCCAGAAGAAAAAATGTGCTTTGACGGACACTAAATAACTTTCCCAGCTACAACAGGACAGCGGTAACGAGAGATTTAGCAGGATATAAATTTGAGGCCTAGTATTTAGGCGCTGGGTGACAGGTATGGGTTTAGTGACAGAATTAGACTTGAAAATACACAGTAGCGGGTGTGTGTGAAGTTATTCTGAATGACCCAATGTGCACCTTGAATATTATATACCCTTTTAGGGATAGATTTCAAATAGCTCTGATATAGCAGAAACCACTAAATTATGAAATTGCTAAATTGGGAATTGTACTTCAACCCAGAACAAAAAATGTGCTTTGACGGACACTAAATAACTTTCCCAGCTACAACAGGACAGCGGTAACGAGAGATTTAGCGGGATATAAATTTGAGGCCTAGTATTTAGGCGCTGGGTGACCGGTATGGATTTAGTGACAGAATTAGACTGGGATATGGCCAAAAAATAACCACACTATTGCTGGTTAAATGCACTTGGTGACGGGCGCAGCTTGCCCCTGATGTAGTATATGGCCAAAAAATGAACAGACTATTGCTGGTTAAATGCACTTGGTGTCACAGCTTGACCAACCACACTACTGAGGGTTAAATGCACTTGGTGACGGGCGCAGCTTGCCCCTGATGTAGTATATGGCCAAAAAATAAACAGACTATTGCTGGTTAAATGCACTTGGTGTGACAGCTTCACCCTGATGTAGGCTTTAGCCAGAAAACAACCACACCATTGAGGGTTAAATGCACTTGGTGACAGGCGCAGCTTGCCCCTGATTTTGTATATGGCCAAAAAATGAACAGACTATTGCTGGTTAAATGCACTTGGTGTGACAGCTTCACCCTGATGTAGGCTTTAGCCAAAAAACAACCACACCATTGAGGGTTAAATGCACTTGGTGACAGGCGCAGCTTGCCCCTGATTTTGTATATGGCCAAAAAATGAACAGACTATTGCTGGTTAAATGCACTTGGTGTGACAGCTTCACCCTGATGTAGGCTTTAGCCAAAAAACAACCACACCATTGAGGGTTAAATGCACTTGGTGACAGGCGCAGCTTGCCCCTGATTTTGTATATGGCCAAAAAATGAACAGACTATTGCTGGTTAAATGCACTTGGTGTGACAGCTTCACCCTGATGTAGGCTTTAGCCAAAAAACAACCACACCATTGAGGGTTAAATGCACTTGGTCGCAGCTTGTGCTGGCGCACCACAAGACACAAAATGGCCGCCGATCACCCCAGAAAAATGTGACTGACAAACGGTCTGGGCAGCCTAAAAACAGTGAGCAATTGAGGATCAGCAGCTCAATGATCCACAGCTGCAGATCGATCAGTTAATCAAGTCCTTTGGAGGAGTTAATCTGCCTAATCTCGCCCTACTGTCGCAGCCGCAACCTCTCCCTACGCTAATCAGAGCAGAGTGACGGGCGGCGCTATGTGACTCCAGCTTAAATAGAGGCTGGGTCACATGGTGCTCTGGCCAATCACAGCCATGCCAATAGTAGGCATGGCTGTGATGGCCTCTTGGGGCAAGTAGTATGACGCTTGTTGATTGGCTGCTTTGCAGCCTTTCAAAAAGCGCCAAGAAAGCGTCACAAAAGCGCGAAGAAAGCGACGAACACCGAACCCGAACCCGGACTTTTACGAAAATGTCCGGGTTCGGGTCCGTGTCACGGACACCCCAAAATTCGGTACGAACCCGAACTATACAGTTCGAGTTCGCTCATCCCTACTCCTGATGCAAGCAGTAATACAGTCATTCTGGTCACTAGTAGTTGGAGGAGGGAGAAACTTAACGTTGGAGCACAGACACCTAATAAAATACACATTTAAAAGATGCCTACTGAGCAAATTCCTGCATTAATGAACACATTACACCCTCCCTCCTCTAGGTGGCAGCATCAACACATGGGCTGAAGCATTTAGGCATTTCGCTTCCAATTTCAGACTGTTAAAATATTTTTCAATTTTCACGAACTTATTCTGATATTTAGTGAGCAGAGATGCCTCCTCTAAGAATTAATATATTGATCAGAGGCTTTAAATGAGTGCAGAAAAATTTCCAGTAAAATAGTTAGGCTTCTACAGAGATCCAAAGCTTCTTCAATGGATAAATCAGGCTAGGTTCAAGATCACAGACTAACAAGACTGAGGAGCATCATGAAACAGCCAGAGTTGGCCTTAAAGTGAATGTCCAGCCGTAAACAAAATTTTTTGGTTTTATCTAAAAAGTTAAAAAAAAATCTGCATTGATCATTTTTTTCATATATATTTACAACACCAGGAGCTCCAGTTTTCTTATACAAAGTGCAAATCCCCTGCATAATCATAGGTTTAAAAAATGCCGTTCTGGCTGCCACCACTAGAGGGACCTTGAGAGTTTACTGTTGAACGCAATGATAACAGAGTATACAGCTCTTTCTAGTGGTGGTAACTAGAAATCTATGTCTGTGTATTGGGGTTTGGAGCTCTGTATCAGAAAAACTAAGATCAAATTGGTATTAACTAGGATATATCCTAGCTTGTAGTTAGAAGGGACAGCCTTGGAGATTGCAGCCGGCCCCCTGAGCTCCTGGGTCATCATATAATTTGAACTAACAGGCCTGGTGATCATGATATTAGACTGTAAGTTTGACTCTGACAGGACTGACCATACCATATTTTTTGCCCCATATAATGGACCCCCCCCCCCCCTTAAAAAAAAAAGTTGGGAAATGCCAGTGCGTCTTATGGGGTGAACACTAATGAGCACATTAACACTGGGGGTCTGATTAACATTGGGGATTTAATGAAAAACTTTTTCTTTCTTATTCTCCTCCTCTAAAACTTAGGTACATCTCATGGTCAGGTGCGTCTTATAGGGCGAAAAATACGGTGGGGATCTGAGCTTTTGCACTGCTGCTCCATTAATTGATATGAGACTGCTGGAGATACCTGATTACGGCGGACCGCCACCAATCTGTGGATAGGGCATAGCTTGATAAAACTAAAATACCCCTTTAATTTTCCGAAATCAATATATAAAAAAAAAATCCTGAACAAGCTGATGCTTCCTGTCACTTTTCAGTTAGTGCTGTGTATACAGGGGGACAGAGTCGGCTAGGGCTGTGTATACAGGGGGACAGAGTCGGCTAGGGCTGTGTATACAGGGCGACAGAGTCGGCTAGGGCTGTGTATACAGGGGGACAGAGTCGGCTAGGGCTGTGTATACAGGGCGACAGAGTCGGCTAGGGCTGTGTATACAGGGGGACAGAGTCGGCTAGTGCTGTGTATACAGGAGGACAGAGTCGGCTAGTGCTGTGTATACAGGAGGACAGAGTCGGCTAGGGCTGTGTATACAGGGCGACAGAGTCGGCTAGGGCTGTGTATACAGGGGGACAGAGTCGGCTAGTGCTGTGTATACAGGAGGACAGAGTCGGCTAGTGCTGTGTATACAGGAGGACAGAGTCGGCTAGTGCTGTGTATACAGGAGGACAGAGTCGGCTAGGGCTGTGTATACAGGGGGAAAGAGTCGGCTAGGGCTGTGTACACAGGGGGAAAGAGTCGGCTAGGGCTGTGTACACAGGGGGACAGAGTCGGCTAGGGCTGTGTATACAGGGGGACAGAGTCGGCTAGGGCTGTGTATACAGGGGGACAGAGTCGGCTAGGGCTGTGTATACAGGGGGACAGAGTCGGCTAGGGCTGTGTACACAGGGGGACAGACTCGGCTAGGGCTATGTATACAGGGGACAGAGTCGGCTAGGGCTGTGTATACAGGGGGACAGAGTCGGCTAGGGCTGTGGCGGTCCGTCTCCTGGTAAGCCCATTAATTGACTGTATGAAGAGACCATGGCACTCCAGTCGGCGCTGCAGCCCCTTCCTTGGCCAGTGACTACAGTGATGGCTAACCTCCGTCACTCTATCTGTGGAGAAACTACAACTCCCAGCATGCTGCGTTCCTTTCTATGGAGTTCTGAAAACAGCCAAGCAAATGTGCATCTTGGGAGTTGTAGTTTTACCACAGCTGGAGTGTCGGAGGTTAACTATCACATGCCTAGGAGTAGATCTGTCTCATTCAATGAATGGGCTGAGCTGCATTACCAAGCACGGCCACCATCCAATGGACAGCGCTGTGTTTGGTACGCTGCAAGGAGGCTGAGGCGCTCACATGAGCGTAGCGATCTCTTCAAACAGCTGATCAGCAGGAGTGCAGGGAGTCAGACCCCCACCGATCAGGTCACCAAATACCCAGAAGACCCCTTTAAAAACAGGTTAGAAAAAAAATCATGTTTCAGTAGATATGATTAATTAGTAAAACTTTCAATATTGTTTCGCAGTCCGGTGATCTCTCATACACACACGGTATGCTGCAGGAACTCTTCCCGTTATTAAGCCTTTTCTTCTTTCCAGACTCTTCTCCGCACATGTTTCCTATTGCACGAGACTCCAGGACCAGGCTTCCTTCCCGTCGAGCGCGTTACATTGCATGGCCGCGTTCCGAGTGTGTAATCCATGTACAGAGGCTTTATGTCGTTCATTACTAACACGTTGGTTACAAAACATGTCTGCTCTGTTTAGTAAATGACATGTCTCGCCACATGGAAGTTATATATCTCCATACATCCCATCGAAGGATGATCCAAGGTGGATCTGAGAGTCTTCCCATGGCCAGACGGGATATTATTATTTATTTGAAAGCGCCATGACTTCCTTGGCGCTGTACATCAAGAGGAGGTTACATAATATAAAAATACAGTAAACTTTAACAGACTGGTACAGAGGAGGAGAAGACTCTGCCTGCAAGAGCTTACAATCTATTAGCCTTATGTATATGCTTAAAGGGGTACTCCGGTAGGATACACAGAATAGGGGATAACTATCAGATCGGTGGGGGTCCTACCGCTGGGATCACGAGAATGGGGGCCCTGTACCCCCTGCAGGTTTCTGCTGCTCCCCTGAAATGACCGGAGGGGCCAGTCACACATGCATGCGGCGGCTCCATTCATTTCTATGGGAATTCTGGAGATAGGGGGGCGCTATACTCGGCTATCTCCAGAACTCCCATAGAAATGAATGGAGCCGCCGCATGCATGTGTGATTGGCCGCTCCGGTCATTTCAGGGGAGCAGCATGGGGTACAGGACCCCCGTTCTTGTAATCGGTGACTGTTCCTGCAGTAGGCCCCCCACCGGTCTGATAGTTATCCCCTATCCTGCACGGGTGAGCTGCTTAAGACAAGCACACAGCAGCAGGGAACAATGCGCAGGCACCGGTACCCCAACAATACAGCGCATGCGCAACATTTCAAGCTGGATTTCTACATGAAATTAGAATGGAGGCCATCAATCAAATGTTTTCGAGCTTGACTTCAAGCCATAAAACTGCTGCCCCTTTGACTTCAAGAACTTCATTTACATACATTTACATACGGCCTGCAGGGGAATTTCTGCGATTAGGAGCATCAGGGAGCAAGGAGAAAATCTAATTTAGAAACATGATGAGAACATTTTTAGCTGACAGGTTCCCTTTAAGCTTATGAAGCTGCATTCTCTGATAGCAGCTTGTGAGTTGTGAGACTTGTGAGCCGGCGCAATGTCGTGAAGTGCCGACAACTTCCCATGGTGTTTGTCTTTGATTGCCTCAAGTAATGCCTTCCTTCTTGGAGCATAGGCGTCTCCAGTAATTGTTGTCTTGTGTGGCATAATTTCTAGCAATAAAATGCCTTCTGTATCCCAAAAAACTGTTGCCCTGACCTTTCCAGCTGATTGCTGCACATTACATTTCTTTGGAGTTGGTGACCCCTTGCGTTTCCATTGCATGGACTCTTGTTTGGTCTTAGGATCATGGTGGTGGACCCAATTTTCATCACCTGTAATAATTTGAGAAGAGAAGTCTCCTGGATTTTCTCTAAGCATGTCTAAATTCTCTTGGCTAAATTGCTGGCGACAAGTTTTTTGCTCGGGTGTCAACCTTCGTGGCACCCACCGGGAACTGACCTTTGACATCATCAGAACATCCTGAATGATACCGGATACTGTGCCAAGTGAAATGCCTAATTCCTTAGCTATAACGCTGACTTTGACCCAACGATCTTCCAAAATCATGGCCTCCCCTTTATGGCCAATTTCCTCTGAAGATGCATTGACAGGTCACCCTGAACGGGGGTCATCTTCAATTGGTTCCCTACCCCATTTAAACTGCTTGGCCGAAACCTTTACTTGGTAGTAGGAAGGTGCATCATCACCATCCACAGGAAGCATCCTTTCATGGTTTTCTTTAGGCTTCTTTTCCCCCTTTGTAAGGAATTTAATCACGGAGCGAAGCTCCGAATCCTCACAATCTTTGTAGACTTGCACTGTACTGCACTTGCCATCCTGTCACTTCCAGTGCATTCATCAGACTGAACTGTGTGTGTTGCATGTCCAGAAATGTCTCAACCTGCACAGACAAGCTCAGCTCTCTAACACTGACAGAACATGCCGGGGTGGATAACTTATTGAACACCCCTCGTAGGAGCATCGCGGGCATTGCCGTTACATCTAGAGGCTCTGCTCTCTCTGCTTCATAAGAAATGATAAAAAATTATTATTTAGACATTGGGTAACATTGTTATTACATTCTTTTATGTATGGAGCTGTTATCTGGTCACGGTATCTTGGTATTGTATGAGCAATGTATGGCAGCATTTGTTCAAGGACATGCCCCATCTCGTTAAGTTACTGCTTTCTTTCGGTGACCCTTTATGGCTGTTTTTCCTCAGTGGCCCACATTTTCTGCTTGCAAATCTGGAAGGAAATCCTGCAAGGTATGGGATATGTGCGATCAAAGCCTTTAAACGAAGCAGGTAAAATAATTCTGATCACAACATTGTTACATTATGTGTTCTCTCACACTGTGATCGTGCTCGTTCTTAAGTTTTTCATTCTCATCTGCATTGAATACACCGAGCTGAGAATCGGCACCACTAGCTTATTGACCCACGTGTAGCCTAAATTATTGCATTACAATATTAGTTTATAATTTCATCCACGTTCCAGAATATGAACAATGGACGGAGAATGCAGCTTGTTTTTGTCTCCTCTTGATTTCATTAAATATCAAATTCCAAGGGAGAAGCTAAAAGCAGAGAAAACTTTTGTGCAAGAATTTAGAAAAGCAAGGCGTCACCTATCCCCCGTAAACCTTAAAGGTCAAGACCCCCCAAAAAACAAGAAATCACAAGTAATATATAAACCAAATTGTCTAGTTCAGTTCTATCTGTGGCTAGGAAATTCATTGGACAACCAGTATGTCCACCAGCAAGAGCAAGGTTAATAATTGCCCACTCTCCCAGAATGTCCGAGAGACCTCCTGGCACAGTATGGAGGGCAGCTTTCTCCCATGTGGTGAAAGGTTTCAGGGTCTCGATGCCCAAAGTTTCTTGAGGGTGTTGGGTTCTCAGAAGGGGTGTGGCAATTGAAGAAAAAATGGTGATACTCTCACACCACTCTGGAGGAAGCCTTTGGAAGGTGACAAGTATGAGGTACGTGTAGGCCTGGGATTTACTCCATCTTTGGCAAGGTGATTATGGAGCTTGTCTAGTTCGTCATGGGCCGCCAAAGTCCATGGGCCCTGACGACAGCGACATGCAGTACACATATATATGGTATACATACCTAAGCAATATGGCTTCTCTCTGTTCTTGTGTCTCTCCCGGTCGTACTGGTACCCAGGGTAACATGTGCACAGAACCCGACCAAAGTTATCTGTACACTGCTGTTCACACGGGGCCTCTGAGCAAACATCATAATCTGTAACGAGACCAAAAACACATATCAAAGAACAGAAATCAGACAGGCAGTCATATGTACAGACTAAGAAAATCTGTCACATTGTATCCATCATGGTAACCATTCCTTGTTGCCAGGTTACGTTACGTTGTATCACTGTAGGTTGTATCTAAAGTTCCTGCTAAAAAGAGAGATCGGAGCTGCCGTCCAGTGACTGTTGCTCCTTCCACTGGGAAAGTGAATAGAAAATACAAAAACACCCCCAACATGTAGAAGTACGATGTGAACACCACAATATGGTGTCCTTCATACCCCCTTTTTTAAGCATTTATAAACAGGTTTTTTTTTGTTCTAAAAGCAATGAATTTAAAGTTGTTTTTTACCATGGAGATTTTTTTTATTTTGTAACATTTTGTTTTTTGTAACATTATTTTTGCAACATTTTTTCCTATAGAGAAAGAAGCCCTAGACTCCTTTCACATCACCGTTTCTCCTTTCCGTTGAGGAGCAGGAGAACGGAAAGGACGGATTCTGCAGATAACTGAGACCTAACTGAGCGGACACCGAACGGCCCCCTTATAGTCTATGGGGGTCTTTAGGCTCCGTTACGCTCAGTTAGGTCTCAGTTATCTGCAGAATCCGTCCTTTCCGTTCTCCTGCTCCTCAACGGAAAGGAGAAACGGTGATGTGAAAGGAGCCTTAGAGACAAAATGGCATATGACAGAAACGCCAATGACCCCCAAAAAATACACCACAAAAACTGCACAAACCAAAATGCAGCAGTGTTTTATACATTTCAGTATTATCTTTAACATGACATCTGACTGCAGAGTTTTTGGCCAAACGGGGTGTTTTTCCACAAAAATGCTGTGTGCATGAAATCAAGAAAAGGCTGATGTCACACATGGGTTTTTTTCTGGCATTTTTAAAGACTTTTGCAGTTTGTGTAGAGGAACATATGTGACAAGTAGCACAATTGTTGAGAACATCTGGAAGTGAGTGCCGCTCCTTCATTGCTACTATTACATGGGATGCCGATCCTAGGTTGCGAGCACCACGAGGTTTTACCTGCAGTGCCAACCTATTGGACAAAATATTTTGCAGCTTGTGGTGATTTTTTTGGGCTGCTGTTTTTTGCAGCTTTTGTCCGATAACGGCAGCTCCAGATGTTACATGAAAGTCTGTGGGAAATGTTAAACGCAGGTGTTTTTATGTAGTGCTGTTTTTCACCTTTGATGTGCACTTTTAGAGTCAATGGCATTTTTTAAAAACGACACCATGCTCTGGGTCTGGCGGTTTCTCTCCCACAGTCCCCCATTGTTTTTATTTTACACCTTGCATAATTTTTAATCCAAACAACTCTTCAGAGGAAGTGACATTACAAGAAGGGGGGGGGGGGGGGGGTACATACTTTCATAAAAAAATAAAATAAAATGCAGGTCCTAAAACACAACTTTTTTGTGGACGGTATATGGAACCATTCATTTCACTGTGTGCATTCAGTTTCCGTATGTCCGCATTTCCATTCCGCAAAAAAATAGAACATGTCCTATTATTGTCCGTATTACGGACAAGGATAGGACTGTTCTATTAGGGGCCGGCTGTTCCGTTCCGCAAAATACGGAATGCACACGGACGTCATCCGCATTTTTTGCGGATCCATTTTATGCGTACATACGGTCGTGTGCATGAGCCCTTAGACAGGTGTTTTTGAGGCATTTTTGGTTTGGCCCAGGATCAAAACTGTGTGTGAAGGAGTCCATACTGAAGCTTTTTGAAAAGGTCAATGTTATGCCCATTAGGTGGTCTCC